>NC_090212.1:14735000-15385188 GCF_033026475.1 Channa argus
CCCGAAGACTTAGTTCCACTATGGTTCAGTGGAGGGAGAAAGCAGGGAGCAAAAGTCAGTACAGCCTGCAGTAGCTAATTAGTGCAACTGTATAAACAAATAAAATGGCTGAAATATATTACTATTTCAACTTCATCACTGTAAAAATGTTTATAAATACCGATACATGAAATACATACTGTACAACAATGACTAGGTAAAAGAAAAAAAATCAAATACAGGTACTGTATGTTATCCAGAAGTCATTTCTTTATTGTATTTTTAAAACTACCCAGAGGTGTATTCCGCTTAATAAGTTTCTCCAGCTTATTCTGCTTTGTAACTGAGGGATGTAAGAGGATTTCCATCAGCAACTCCTGAGCCTTGTATTAGAAATCTGTATAAGCTGGGCTTTACCTCTACTATATTTCAATGCGGTACATTTAACCATCCAGAAAGGATTAAACAAACAAACTGCTGTCAGTACTTTCAACCAGTGACACAACCAATAAATGTTTATAATATTATTAGTGTCAGTAAACTTAACTTCTCGTTTTTGCTAACTCCCTCTCTTTAGGTCTTTTATTCCCGACCAGCACATGGTGTTTTGTCCCGAGCAGCTGTTGCGGGTCATCCTGGCCCATATCCACTACATGCCTGACCACTGGCAGGGCAATGCACATAGATATGAGACTCGTGACCAGTTTTCCCAGCTTTTCCAGTACAAAGCAGTGAGTATGACTAGAGGATGAAGGACAATGCATGGAATAAAAAGTAACATGTAATTATTGTTATTGACAACTTTATTCAGTTTATATATGCCAGTGTCAGGGCTCAACCATAGACATGTGTACTGGATGAATTAAATCAAATCAAGCTATTTCTGTAAAGACACACCTTACTCTTACACTTTTTGCATTCATATCTTAAAGCATACTAGTAAAACCACAGATTCCTTCAGAAGAAACAGGACTTTCTTCTGAGAATCGACGTGCCTCTACTTGTTAGAAAAGGGATACACTACCAGATTGTCACAGCTCGTGGTAGCTTTTTTTTAATGTATTTTTTTTTCTTGAAGTTCTTCTCCAACATTGCGATTAGAATGAATGTGCTGTTTTAAGTGATGCGTTCAGCATGCTTATAATTCGCTATCTGTACTCTACTCTGCTTTGTGAGCTTACAGTGTTAATCTTTCCCCTCTGTTTGTGCCCAGGTATTTATTCTGGAGGAGCTGCTCAGTCCAGTGGTGACCCCAATCATCCTGATCTTCTGTCTGAGGAGAAAGTCTCTGGAAATCATTGATTTCTTCAGGCACTTCACTGTGGAGGTGGTTGGGGTTGGAGATACATGCTCCTTTGCCCAGATGGATATCAGGCAGCATGGACACCCTGCGGTGAGGAACTGCCACATTAAGTGCAGCCTCTCAGACCTAAATAGATAAAGGCTTTTTAAAGTGTTTGTTTAAGGACTGTGATGTGTGCATTAGATTAATTCATTTAAGAATACAACATAAATAAATGCATTTGTGTGTTTTTTTCTGTGGGTTGACCCTCTCTCCTCTCTTTGTAGTGGATGTCTGAAGGCAAGACAGAGGCATCTATCTACCAACAAGCAGAGGATGGAAAGACAGAGTTATCTCTTATGCACTTTGCCATTACTAACCCTCAGTGGCAGCCTCCTCGGGAGACCACACATTTCATCAGTCAGTTGAAAGAGAGAGTGCACAGAGAGGCCATGGGGGTTTCTTCAGACACACATCCACTATCACTGTCAGAGTCTGAAGTACGTTGATAATCTGAACAGTCATGCTCAAGCGCCACACCGATCAGAAGTTAAATTTCAAAACATCTTTAGAGGTTACATTAGCAATCTCTTTCAACATACTCTTTTTCTGCCCCTCTCTCATAGCCAAGAAGCCTCATTGCAAACCTCTTGACAGGTCCATCTACTCTGGCCTCCGTCCATTTCGGCAGGGACAGCTCTTTGACTAATCATGCGGCAGCTGGCCTAAATGATGGGGCATCTGCCTTGCGCTCCCTTTCACCAATGAGCAGCAGTCTGCACCTGAGAGGCAGCTTCAGTGCAGCTCACAGGGCTGGCGGCCACACTTCAACCATGAGCAAAGCAATGGCAGGTTCTGGGTAAGAAAATACTTCACCTGCCTTATGTTGGGCTGCATCTTTCTATTAAATATTTCATAATAAGCTGAATGAAAGCTCAGAGTGCAAAATCTAATAGCACTTTTTGAAGGTTTTGTCATGAATAACGGTGTATAAATTATATTTTGTATTCTATATTTACGTCTGTATGCTTTTGCTCCACCCTCCTCTTCATGTCCTCATTTTCTCCACATTTTCTGCACTCTCCACCTGCAGGACTGATGCCCGAACTGTAAGCTCAGGCAGCAGTGCATGGGAGGGTCAACTCACCAGTTTGGTCCTATCTGAGTATGCTTCCACTGAGATGAGCATCCATGCACTTTACATGCATGAGGTAAGTGTCAATGTGCACAAATGTAAGAAGCGGGTATGTTGTTGTGAATTTCTCCATTTTGAAATCCACACATTATACCTTCAAACACTACCTTTTTATTTTTTATTTTTTTCTAGCTTCATAAACAGCAGTCTCGTGGTGAGCTGTCCCGTCACACATGGCACAGGCAGGAGAGTGATGAAAGCAGCGACAGCATTCCAGATGAAGTTAGAAGCGAACCCAAACCTCACTCTAGAAATTTCCCTCGTTCACACACTTTCCCTACCACAGTTCCCAGTCCTAGTGCCATTCCAACTTCAGCCTCAGCCACTGGCAGTACCACAATGGCCCAGGAGGGGGCAACATCACAGAGCAGCAGCCAGCGAGGCTTTAGTGGACCAAGTACAGGTATGTTTTTGCTTATCCCTGCATGTTCCACATTACATGGATTTTAAATTTATTGTTATTTAATGGTAATGGTTAGCCTTTGAACAGCAAAGCAATCATTTTCATTGGCTTCTCTTTTTAGATTCATAACATTAACATTATATAACAAAGTTGTTCCCTTTGTGATGTTGTCACGTTGTCAAGTTCTGCACAACTTGCAGCACCTTGTATTGTAGAAAAATACACATTTGAAAAACGTGTTTTTTTTTTGTTTTTTTTTTAAAGAAGAAGAAGAGATGGTATCAACAGAACAAGAAATGCTTCATTGCAGTGTTTACAGAATAGAAAAAGCAAGTGCTTTCTAAAGAACTATGGAGCTCTCAGAGTATTGATTTATTTCACAAAGTATAATTTATACCGCAGTATTTGTACAGATGTTATACAGATAGTGGTCACACTTTTCAACTACAGTGTATTTAATGTCTTTTTGTTTTGCAGATTCTTTTGGTGCAGGAGGAAAGGTGGTGAGGTTGGCCCGTGTCCCCATGGGAGGATGGGCCGAGGATGGTCAGGCAGCACCACGACACCACGAGCCACTACCAGAGGAGAGTTCAGAGGATGAAATGCCTCCTCACATACACAAGGTGCACACTGTGTTTTGTGTGTAACTGAGTTATTTAGTTATTTGCCTGTGTGCACTGCAAGTAATTTTTTGTTCTTATTCCCACTTTAGGTTGCATAACCCAGGCATGTGAAAAAGCACTGGTGTCCTATCCTCCATAGATACCCCAACAAACACCCTCACCCTTCACAGAAACTTTCTCCAAGATTGACCAACTTGATTTGAAACTCATAGAGATAAAAAACTGCAAAATGGAGTACCATCTACAAATACTCAAGTGGTAAAACCATTTGGATAAGTTAGGTTGATGTCACCATTGGCCCTTTAGAGGCAGTGAGCTTTGACATACATGACATATATGCCCATAAAGGCACACAGGGGAAATCTCTAAATATATATATCACGAGAGGACCTACACGATGAAGTTATTTCTAAAACGCTACACTTTTTTTATAATGTCAAAAGTTTGCATAATAAAAAGGCATATGTGCCATGTTATAAACAAACTTTATGATCACTCAGCATGTCTGGAGAAAATGTTATCACAAAGTGTGGTATCTGTGTCTGTAACATTAACAGCATTCAGCCTCAAAATGAGGTTGGAAAAACACAGACTTTGATTGTGTATATCAGTAGCAGGAGGCTGTGTACCCTACCCTGTGCTCTTTATTTCAGCTTGCATTCTGCCTTAGCTAAAACATATGAAGGCCTCAGCTAAAAAGCTCAACTGAAATTGTGGTATTTTACTCATCATGATTTTATTTTTTTTTTATGTCTTCCTGGGTTCCTTGCAATGTAAACTTCAAGTGGATTTTCTGAAAAGTTCTGAAACTGGCTCAGTTTGCACAAATAAGACGGTTGATTTAAAGAGAAATTGTGCACAGCAGGCTCCTATTCTGCACACATAACTGCACTGTGTAAATAAATATAACTAGGGGTAGTTACAGCAGTCATACAGAACAGTATAAGGCCAGCATTTTGTTGTGTAACGAGATTTTTTTTCAAGCCCATTTTAATCTGATGTCTCACACATTTTTAACATTCATTATATTCCGAAGTATGCAGTTTAAAGCATGTAATATTTGATCTGTGCCATACAAAGAGCCTGCAAGTGCATGACCATCATTCACTCATTGTTCTAAAGAGTTGTACTAGAATACTCCACAATAGTAACACAACCATGTACCATGACCATCATCCACTCATTGTTCTAAAGAGCTGTACTATAATACTCCACAATAGTAACACGACCATATACCATGACCATCATCCACTCATTGTTCTAAAGAGCTGTACCATGACCATCATCCACTCATTGTTCTAAAGAGCTGTACTATAATACTCCACAATAGTAACACGACCATATACCATGACCATCATCCACTCATAGTTCTAAAGAGCTGTACCATGACCATCATCCACATCCTGTTTAAAAACACCTCTTTTAAGATAGACAGTTATGCACTTAATTTCCAAATGCAGAGGGTGTCACTTAACTTGGGTTGTTTGTATGTTTTTGTAAATGCGTATTTTAATTATTTATTTGTCTGTCTGTTGAGGTTAAACAAGATTATTAAACAAGATTATTGCTGTTTGGGTGGGATAATGAAGCTCGGTCAGACTGCTGGACTCATAACATAGTCAAGGATGCAGTGATTTAGAGCGGCTGGATGAAAAGTTATTTTGATTGACAGTAGGATATTTTTGGTTTCTTTTATATATCCTGTAAAATACCATTTTGTACAGTTGTAAATTCATCCATTAAAGACAAGGCAATTATTTTGTGTAGACTGAAAAAAAAGTACAACAATAAAGATTGACTGAATATCTATGTTTCTGGCACGGGAAATTCGCTTTAGTATTAATTCATGACACATTTTATGGTTAAGTGTAATATTGACTGCGCCGAGTACGGAAGTTTGTAGCGTTAGCCGTTAGCTAGTGTAAGCTAGAATGTAAGCTAGCTTGCTAGTTTGTAGACTAGCTAGCATTAGCTGCAAACAGGAGGCTTTAGGGCTATGGAGACGGAAAGAAGTGTGTAGGCTGTTAAATCTCCAGTCTCATGGCGTTTAAAAATTATAAGAGCTCAGGTTGTTCTTATTAGGTTTATTCTTATTTCGTCGAAGACAACGTATTTGTCAGAGCCCGGATAGCTCAGTCGGTAGAGCATCAGACTTTTAATCTGAGGGTCCAGGGTTCAAGTCCCTGTTCGGGCGGTAATCATTTTAATTTCATCTTCTTTTTAGAAGTAACGCATTGTCTTTTAGTTTTTTATACTAGAGTCTATTCAGCGACATGCACCGTATTAAACAGTGTGCTTTTTGTTCTCTTTGCTCTTGGTTACTCCAAAACACTTTAGAGAGAAATCCTATACTCCCCTAGATTTTGACAGTTTTTGCCTAGTTTGCAAATGCAGATTGTTATTACATAAAATAAATCGACTAATAAAATAGCAAATTTCACTAATTAAGATTAGTGAAATTTGCAGAGATTCCTCTTTTTCACCACCTGTGCTGTTTTATTATACTGCAAGTCACTAAATAACAAAGATCAGCCCTTTTTTCAATTTGTAGACACATTTCTTTACTATATTTCTACATTTAAAAGTTTAAGTTTACCACACAAATGTGAAATTAGTTAATGGTAAATATTTCCTTTATTATTAACCATACAGAATTTTATTTGAATAGAAGAAGTTTTCGAGAATTCACAAATACAATTCTCAGAAATAGGATTGGTGAATTGAATTCTCTCCTTGAATCTGTCTTTTAGGTAAACTTGTGAAACAAACATGGACTAGTACATTCACCTTACACATTGAGTGGTGGTAATGTTGTAGCTGATGTTGCATGGTTTAAGGAGGGTACTTGTCCTCTTGCCTGTCTATCTTGGATGGATGACATCCCTGGTAGCCATGTGGGGTAGCTGATATGAGGCAGCTGTTGTACTCCAGGGGTAGGACCATAGTGATGATGATGATGGACAGCATTACCTCTTGGTTTCATATCTGGCCTTACAAAAATAGGGTTTGCCTGGTAACAGTCCTGGTCCAAACAGTACAGATTTAAGACTTGATTTTGTAAAAGTTGAAACTTTATGTTTTATCTGTGCTTGTTTGTGACAGACAAGGTGTGTGCCTACCTGCCCAAGACAAGAAGAATGGGTCGCATAGTGACTGGGTCCTCCAGGTGGTGACACACTCATCGGAGGCATGGCTTTCAACATCATGTTATGCATTATTATCTGATGCATCTGGGCATTTTGAATTAACATCAGTTCCACCATGTCTAATGTGAAAAATCATGCATACACATATACAAATATATGAATACAAACACATTCAATTAAGATATATCTCTATTTGCTGTTACGTACCCTCCTTGATGCTGCTTGAGCGTGGAGCAGGGTATGGCTGAGGTGGGGGAATCTGAGTAATCAGAGGTTGCTGTTGTGGCAGCTGTTGTATGATGGTGGTAGGCTGCTGGGGTAGCTGAAAAGAGAATGAAAGGAATAAAGAATAATACTTCCTTTGCATATTTAATTGTGCTCACTCTGTGTAGTAGCATCAGTATGAATAACCAATAAGAATGGATGGTCAAAAATAGTATAGAAGAAGGGAACAAGAAGGTGGAAAAGAAGATTGACTATACATATTTGAGTGTTTTGTAGGATTGATTCTGAGTGTCTCACAGTTTGTTGAATGATGCGTGGAGGCTGAGGCATAGCAGGTGGGGGAAGAGGGAGGTAGGGCAGTAAAGGGTCTGAGTGGTGGATGTTGTTGGGTGCCATGGGTGGGAGTCTTGGGGGCAGCTGAGGAGCAGTTATGAAATGTGGCTGGTATTGTCTTTGTGACCCTCCCCAGGTGTGAGGTCTGTTAAGGTTTTCTAACATGTGCTGCTCCTGCATAGAAATAGGTGAGAGGTGAAGCAAAAAAATTTCAGACATTTTTTGAATGCTTCTATTTCTTGGGCTTGTTCTGTAACAAATGGACAAATAGATGTGTATAATCTTGGAACAAAGAGAAAATGACTTTGTACCGACCCTTAGTCTTTGTAGTAGGGCCTGCTTCCGCGTCAATGCTCGGTGCATGGCTTCCATATGTCCATCATAACTCACTGAACAGACAAAATCGTGTTCTCAGAAACCAACCCTTCAACTTAACAACTGTGTCTGCTACCTCAACTTGGTAAACATAACTCTATGTGCTTTTTCCAACAGCTCCCATAATGGAGTTGCATGTCTATAATGGTTAAAATGAATGCATCAGTCAAAGCAAGGAAGAAATTACCATCCACAGTTCAAAATTCTCCATTACAAATAGTTATTTGTTATCTTACTTGCAGACTGGGCGGATTCTGCCCTGTTGTCCATGTTGTGCTTTTTGTTTCCCAGTTTCTAGGAAGATTTGTATAAAATATTATATTGTTTTATAAGTGAAGGGAGCTCAAACAGCCTTCTATCTGTATGTCCACCACTAAGAATTGTAGACCAACCTCTCACCCACCTTCTCCAGCAGTTGAAGTTTGAGTCTTATCATCTGATCCACCACAGAACTGCCATCCTAAAAGACAGGAACACATTTTTTTTAGAATATTGTTGTGTACTGGATTATATTATCTTGTTAAAATACTAAACACAAACATGCTGACATGTAGTTCATTTATTTTAATATATTATTTACCTGAAATCTTTGAAGAGCAACAGAAGAAGAAACACAGACTTTGTGTCAGACTGTGTTTGATTTAAGACTAAAGCCACACCATGGTTGCCATGGGACATACTGTTTATGACTGCCACTAATCTGTGACTTGCACTTGCTTACTTTCTATACTGAGAGGGGGTATGAGTCTTACATCATCAAATAAACTTACCAAATTAACTCAGATTGAATGTTCTGTTTGTTTATAGTTATTTTGATAGATTAAATACAGGGGTATGACTACAGGCCATGCTAAAAATAACATTATTTTAGTTATGTTGAAACCAAACAGAATAGTCTTATTTAGAGCAATAGTTTTTTAATTTCATAGCTTCGGTATACTGTGGAAGCTATTGTTATCACTCAGCTTTATTTAACACATTTTATTGTAACTGTGCCTTATTGTATTTAGCGCTGTTTTAGACACTGTAGATCTTTAGATATTTTTAACATAATATCATTAGGAAGGCATCCTGTCAATTTAAAATTCATTTTGCAGTTAGACAAATGACCAAACAAAATACAGCTTCTTCAGTGAAGAGGAAAAAAAAAATCACTAGAAACTTTCACATTAACTGTGTGGTTTCTTTCATAGCCAGAGATACTCATCGGCACGGTGGAGGATTTTGTACATTTACTTTAAAAACATAGGAGTGGAGGTTACACACGATCCTGTTCAGATTGGTTACAAGAGACGTCAGTCTAAAATTTGACATTACATTCAGTCATGTAAATGGCCAGTAAAGAGCGCAGTACTATGCGGGAATATATTTAAGCTACTTAAACACCATTGGCTGAAGATGTGGAACAGAATGATTTGATTTGTCCGTTCAGTCAAGGAAACTCGATAAGGGCGGAGTTGAAGTGACTTGGCGGCCATATTGAATATTGTCTGTTGACAGTTGTGTCTAAATTAGGTTCAAACATTTTGTTTAGCTAAGTATCTTTGCCAGTGGATGTCTGTTTCCCTTCTTAAGTGCATTAGATGCTGTTCCACGTTTTTAATGGTTTTGATTGAGTCAAGAAATGGATGAAGATGAACGACAGAGGAAACTAGAAGCAGGGAGAGCTAAGGTTTGTGGCTAACATCCATGCACGCTAATATTAAATGCTAGCACTTAGCTAACTCTTTTGTCGTAGCTTTGCGTTTGTGCTGTGCTACCGTTAACTACTCCCACCCCCCCACCCAAAAAAAATCCTGTATGTTTTGATTATTGTTGCTTGTATTCTATTTGCTCAAAGTTATATTCAGGCAAAACAATTGCCGCGCAAATGTCGCAGGCTTATTATTAACTATAGTAAATGAAACATAAGCTAGCCAATGATAAGGATGACATATTGAGTTATATCTTGTGGACTGATGCATTAATCACTCCACATACATGGAGTCCAGCAGAGATGAAGATGCACTGAAATGCAAAGACAACCTCGTGGTTGCACGTTTAGCTGTAGACGAAACCGTTGCTAACGTTAACATATTGACATGAATATTTTAAAAGCAAAGTTTTTTTCATTTTCACTTTTCATCATAGTTTTTAAACGTATTTTGGCTCAAAACTTGGTGGTGTTCGTTCAATCCCCCCCCCCGTGAGTTCAGGGTCGCCCCTGCTGATCATTTTTCCGCATGTTTATATGGCACACTTCCTGACGCAACTCTGCCCAAATTCTGCCGGGATTGGGACGGGCACTGGGAATGGGCTGTTGGGGGCTCAGTGTCTTGCCCAGGGACACTTTGGCATTTGCTCGGGAAGGTGAACCTCCGAACCTATGGTTGGTAGGCAGCCAGTCTACCATCTGAGCAACTGCCGCATTCTACTTTGTGCGACATGATATACAAGCACAGTTTTCGGCCGTGATTACGACTTTGCCTCACAGTGCACAGTTACTTGACATCCGTGAAATCATTAAGCTTCCTTACATTTTTTCTTATAGTAGTTGACCATTTTCTTAATGTTCCTTTTAACTCCCCACATTGGTGTTTACAAATGGGTTCAATATTCTAAATTAACAAGCTCGATGTCCCATGTAAAGACATAGGGATTCTACATTGGAGGAAAAGTATCCTATATGACACTGTGGACCTCTCTGAATATGGAACAAGCTGCTGTTTTTAATTAATTAGGAGGCCATCTGACTAATGTGTCTTCAACAACTTCCCCGGTATTAAAACTAGGCCATGTTATCTAATACACTATCTGTTTAGAGTAGCTCAATGAATCGCATTTGTGAGATGATTTAGTTCACCTCCACCTCACTGATGAACATATTAAAAAGATGTTTTAGTATAATCTTGTTCATAATTATATTAAAAAGTAACTCAACTGAATTCTTGACATTTCTTATAACAGAAGTTCACCATCATGCCACGAAATCAGTCGGTAAGTATAGAAATTGGTGACTGACAAAGACATTTGACTTTTAATGGGATTTCTGATTTGTGGACTGTTTTTTTTACCCTTGTTCTTTTTTTATCTGCACTGGGAAATCGGGGACCTCTTTTGCTTTTTGCACTACAGTGTGATTGCTATCAACCTCTGAGATTTAAACTCACTGCTCTTTAAAGATTGATTAACTTTAAAAATTTAAAAGTATGTAGACCTGACAAAAAAATCTGCACTTAATTGCATATGTACACTGTCATGCTGGTAGCAGGCCATCAGGTGGTGCAGTGAGCACATGGGATTTGGCAAGGGTGACTGTTGCTCTTGCATTTTACACAAACGGTGTTGCTATGGTAATGCAGTGCTGTCAGTTTCTTCTATTGTTTTTGGTGCATCAGAAAGCTCTGATTTCACTGTCACATTGAAATAATGGGCTGTATATTTAAAATGTAATGCAGAAAAGCACAAAAAATTGGCTGCTATTAGACACAACAGCATGCCTCAACCCTGTATTTAAATTGAACACAACTGCATTCAGGCTAGTATAATGTGATTTGCCCACACTGAGCTTCAGCCAGCCATTAGTCAGACTCTCAATAGTGCAGAAGTAGCCTTTGGCTTACTAGCTCATCTGCCTTTGTCTTTTCTTAAACATTTGTTGCTGCAGGCAGAGATGGTGAATAGGCTGATAGAGGGACATGAAGGGTGGGGTTTCAGGTGATAATATATAAGAGACAGATAAATGATATTAGTAGGCAAAAGAGATGGTAATAATTATTTTCTTGGTTTAACTTGCTTTTAGCAGTCAACATAGTGAGGTGCTGTAGTCATGGGTGCACTGCATACTGTTAAATGGGAATACAAAGCAAAACCTGTAATGCTTTTTCTTTTATTATAAATAAACACGTAATATGGCATCAGATTAAATATTGGCACACATGCATAGATAATGTTGTCATGTATATGACCCATTACACAAAGCAACAAGTAGCTCGTCTGAGGACATGTAGTCTCAAATTGAATTGAGCATGCACACTCTGATGCTGCTTGCCACACACAGAGCACTGTCTCCTCCTCTCTCTGTGAATGCTTCTCCCAGTCTCCACCCTCTTTACTTAGTCTAGACACATGCCATCCACTAGCCAGAGTTTGTGGATCCCTCTGCTCTGTGCATTGGCTACAGCAGAGATTTAGGAAGAGGAATTAGGCCAAGTGTGCTGTTACCTACAGACTGCATGATCTACATTTTAACATTAGAGCAGCTGTCCTGATGAGGAGGAATTGCCAAGTCTGACCACGAGCAAGAAGGGAGTCATTATTGAGATCAGTTGATCATGGAGGCCTTCATGAGAGTCTCTCTCAAAAATGTGAACTGCTATTATCTGATTTGAGCTGCATAAAGGGGAAGAAAGAAAAAAGAGGAGTGCATTGCACAGTAAAATGGCCTGAGGTGGATTTGTCAAATTGGTTCCTATCGAATTCAAGTGGCCTGTTGGACGTTTTTCACTGGGATTTAAATTCTCAGGGCCCGAATCTTGATACCTGTTGATACTTGACCTGTCATGTCTTCAGATAAGAGTTTATGTTGCTTCTCTTGGATTTTGAATTGCTTACAAACTGAAAAATGCAAAGTGGCTGAGATGCTTGTCCAATGTGCCACTAAAATGTCTTGTTTGGTATTGTGAGATTTAAAAATGTATAGCAGTATCACCTCTTCTTGAACCTTCTGCACTATTCTGGGGGCAAGTTTGAGATTTCTTTTTTCTTCGCTGATCTGTTTTTGCCGCACAACCCCGGAGTCCTCAAACTAAGGGCTTCCCATCTTTTGTCATTTCTAAAGAAATGAATATTTGCTCATTTGGTCATGTATTCATACATTGTCTAATGATTTCAGAATTATGATTTAATCAACTTTTCTTTTTTCAACTTGGACTATAAATCTGGACTCTAGTTCTCTTTCACATTTGACCCCTGAGGTTCACCATGCTCATAGTGTGGTGGTGCTCAGTGGTGCTGACGTATGTGTCCATTTATGTTTCGCTGTCCTTCCTGCGCAGCTTGCTAGCTTCCGACAGAAGCGGGCGAAAAGCAACAGTGCGGGGGCGGCGAAAAAGACGCAGAAGAGGAAGGGCCAGAATGTCACGCAGAATGACAGCTCAACGCAAGACGACCACATAGAACCAGCACCTCAAGCGGCAGATAACCAAGAGCTGGAAAGCATAGTAAATCGTGAGGTACATCACTGATCACATAGAATATCAGTAATAGTTAAAGGAGAAACTGAAGAAATTTGATTTGTGTGTACTGTAAGAGTATCAGTTTAATTAAAATGACTACTGATTGTCACATAGATTTTTTTACTGCATAACATAACTATTTATTCATGGGTCACACTACATGATCTCAGTGAACATACATTAGAGAAATGGGTCACTAGTCATCATTTTGCCTCTAGGCCATGTTGTCATAGCAACCATGCCAGGATTAACTGTGGCACTGTTTACTGTTGTTTTAAAGGGAAAGTTCATACACAGTAATAAAACTGTATATCCGTCACATGCATTGCACTGGCAACTTTTTTTTTAAAAGGTGCTAAAATGGACTAATATTAATCCTTCAGGAACCCCAAATAACAGAGAAATCAGAGGATCAGCAGAACCAACAAAGGAAGGATCAGCCCTCCATTCTGGAGCAAAGTCCATCCCCCTTGGAAGAGTTGCGAGAGGAGGAGTTTCTCGCCTTTACTGGAAAAGAACAGCTCAAGGTAAACAGTCAGTGATGTAAAATTACATCTCAGTCTTGGATTTCTTTAAATTATACTAGCATAAAAGACTAATATATTTCATGAGCCGCAATTCATTATTTTAGGGCCATTTCCTTTGCAAAAATGTTTCCATTTGGTCTTTAAGAACACCAAATCTATCTAACATAAGGGAAGGTTTGATGAATGCAAGCCTTATAATCCTGGGCTCTAAAGTTGCACTGTGGGTTTCTGTTTGGATAAAAACGTCTGCTAAATGACTAAATGTAAATAAGGCAACAAAACTGATTACAAATCACTCTTACTGTTGACATACCATGTCATAATGTATTCGTGTGTTTTTCGCATTCAGTTTTGAGGTCCTATTATGGAATTACTGTATGTAGGGTTAAGAGGGATTGTTAATTTCTGTCATCACCAGCCCATGGGAAATGTAACAGGCTCCTTATGCATGGATGTTTGGTTGCACTAAACTGAAAATGCAGCATTGCTTCAGTTGTGTAAAAAGTAGAGTTGACTCTATTGATTCTATGGAATATTGAATGTAATTTTCAGCAGTGTTACCAGGAGACTGGTGATAAATTAATTTAAAACGTTTGTGTAGTATTGCAGTTTGTTATCTTGCATGCTGTATTCTAAGGGGTGCTGCACTACACCATAGAAAATCTATGTGCATATTTGAGTATATGCTTTTTAAAACTGATCTATTCCTTTACATTTGCAGCAGTTACAGCAGGCTGTGGAGGAGCGTAATGAAATAATTGCCAAACTCAGCTCCAACCTTCAGCAGGCCCTTGCCAGTAGAGACCAGGTACAGCTGGAGGCACAGTCACTTGCTGGACAGATTCAGGCACTGCAGAGACAGCTCCAGCAGGTAATTCAAGCTCAAAGCTACATCTGTGACATCACTATGCATTTTGCAAGTCATTACGCAACAACTAAACTTGCATATTCTTTGAATTGTCTTTCTTATAGACGAGCATTGATTTTCTGCGAATCAAAAGTCATACAGGAGCTGAAGTCTCTAAAACTCCTAAAGTGAAACCCCAGCATGGCCTTTGCTCCCAAGATGGAGAAATCAGTCAAATGGATGTACCATCAGAGGGCTCAGGAAGTCAAGGACCTGGCTCCTATTCTAGTTTTGAGGGCTCTGGCAGTGACTCTGAGGCAGACTCTGTTCTGGATAAACTGAGGACTGAGCTGAAGGAAGAACGTGAGAACAGCCAACGCATATATGCTGAACTAGTGGAGGAGATGGAAAAACACCAACATGTTCTTAGTTTACTGGAGAAAGAGAAGAAATGCAGGGAAGAGGAGCAAAAAGAAAGGGAAATGCAGCTGCAAGGCCTCCAGACACAGTTGAGCCAAGTCCAGTCCCAGTGTCTTGAGATGAAGCAGTACAAAGAGGAGAAGGAGAAGCTAAACAGGGAAGTGCTGGAGCTGAGGAAAAGACTTCACGAGGAAGAAGATGCTGAGAGAACACTTAATGAGAAGGTGGTCAGCTCTACTTTTTATCTCCAGGATCTTGAGGAGGAAAGACAGAGACAGAAGGAGGAGATAAGTAGGCTTAAAGAGAAGCACAGTGAGGAAATGGAGAGAATCAAGCAGTTGTTGGAGGAAAGGGAGAATGAACTGAAGATTAAAGAAGAAGAGGTCATAGGACTCAAAGATTCTAAGAATCGTAAGAACCAAGCAAAAGCTGGTTTGAGCTGTAATGACATGACTGGTATAAATGAAGCCAATCTGGAAAGTGAACAAGACCAGGACAGTAAGAATGGATCAATACCTGGAGATATTATGATGGAACGCTACTTTTCTTCAGTTCCCCTTGCACACTCACAAGTTTCTGTGGTCAGTGAAAGCCTTGAACACCACAGTCAGTTAGACATTTCTGCGGAATACAGGTACAAAACTATGCTAATTGTGTGTCTATGTGTACATATAGAGTGTGTGGGTGTGTTTCTGATTCATGGGTTTGTTAAATATAATTTTGTTTCTGTTCTTTACAGTTTTGAGCTGAACAGTGAACTGTTAGAAGATGAGCCTCTGTTTTCAATTTCAAACCGTCCTCTTGAAGTAGATGAAGAGGACCCCCACAATATTTCTAGTCCACAGTGCTACGATCCTGTAGCTGATAATGCCAGTGGTCTTGAGATGAGTAAACTGTCCGAGCAGCAGTTTGAGGGGACAGACCTGGAAAAGGAGCTGCTGAACCAGCAGTGTGGGGAGCTCCGAGAGGAGCTTGCTCTCAAGGAAAGGGACTTGAATGTGTTAAGGGAGGAAGTTATCAAAAGTGCTGAAGATCTGGAGGAGGCAAGGAGCAGGTAAGGTTTATTCAGAGTATGTTGATATTTAGTTATTAATTTAGACACATCTGTTATACATTTCTTCTCTGTACATTGAGTGTATATTTTTTGTTCCTTTTTCTTATGCTTACATTTGGAGTTCAAATGTTTGTCTTATCAGGTGAAGTTTTAAACCACAGTGCATGTTTTTTAATCTGTCAGTGATTTTTACAACAATTGGTTAGAATGTACATGTAAATAGTTTTCAATGACTAATGTTGAATGCTCATTTATATACTATAACTTCTATTTATATATTGCAAATTGCTTTGACAGACTACTCAAATAGTCAAATAGTTTTAAATTTAAATTTAAAAATTTGTAAATCTTTGTATGTGTAGGTGGGCCCAGGTAACAGAAGACCTCAGACAGGCTCTCTGGGAACTGGAAGAGGAAAAGGAGAAGAGGAGACATGTTGAGGAGGAGATGATCTTGAATACCCATGAATATGAAAACCTGAAGAACAAACTTGCTGCCTTTACAAAAGAAAAGGAGAATGCAGTAATGGAAAAGGAAGCTCCAGAAACTGCTGTGCTTACCTCTGATTTGTCTTTACTAGAGAAGCCAGATAAAGTGGTAGGGGGGCTGAAGGAGACTGCACTCCTGTCTCATCAAAAACAGCAGGAGCTGCTGGTGTTGCCTCTGCAGGAGATGAAGCAGAGTGCAGAATGTGCCAAACGGAGCCAAGGGCTCAGAGATGATGACCAGCTGCCAGCACTACAGGTATATCTGTAGGGTATACAGGAATGACTGTGTTAACAGAATAATAATAATGTAAACACTAGTGTCTGGAAAATAGTTTCTACAATATATTATACAGGAGTAGTAATAGGTTTGTGCTAAAAGGCGTTAAGGAATGTTGAGGCAGTTAAGTAATCTTTCTTTCTTTCTCTCTCAAGGCTCATTGTGCCCATCTCTCAGCCGAGCTAGAAGAGACAAAAACAAAGCTTAAAACCACATCAGACCTACTAGTTCAAAGTAATGCGAAGCTGGATGAAGCATTAAAAGAACTTGAAACAACCAATGCAGAGTTTCAGAATGTCCAACAAGACATGGAGAGACTCCAGAAAGAACTGGAGAGGAGCTGCAACAGCCTAGACAGTGCTGAGAATGAAAAGAATGAACTGGAATCTCAGGTTTTCAGTCTAAGACAAAACCTATACAACCTGGAGCAGGCCCAGGCTCAGGCAGCGCAGGAGAGGGAGGAGCACAAGAGAAAGGAAGAAGAGATGGATGAGAGGATCAAAAAAATGGAACAAGTCTTAGAGGAGGAACTTGAACAATTTGAAAGCCTGCTAAAAGCCAGGGATGTTGAGGTGAGATATAACAGTAGGTTTATTCGCTCATTTTATTGTACATGTTTTTGAATTCAAATTATCTAAAGATTAACAAGATGTACAAAAATGTTAGTTTGCTGAAGAGAAGGAGAAATGGGAGGAAGAGAAGCAAGAGAAGGAGAAAGAGCTCCTTAACATAAGGCATGACATGGAGGAGCAGCGGAGGGAAAGGGAAGAAGAGGTGAAGGCTTTACTGGAGAAGCAAGCCCAGGTGGTTGAGGAGGCTACAGAAAAGCTCAAGACATCCCACCAACAGGAGATTAAAGACCTGATGGGAAAACATCAAAAAGAGGTAGGATTAATATAGGGCATGAAATGCTTTACTTTACAGAAAATGTTAAAGTATGTTTTTAGTTTCAAAGTTAAATTTACATTTTTATTTTGACCTCCCAGGACCCATCTTTACTCCTTTCCTCATCACATTTAATCAGTCCACTGTACATTCAGCTATACATAAGTACAACAATCAGCTAAGAGTATTTTTTTAAGAAAGTTTTGCCTGCTCCATTCACTGGTTAAAAGGCAAATGCCATTAACAGCAGGTTGTTCATTACCTGTCATTATTGAACATTATTTCATGAATGTTAAAATGCTCCTTCTAGCTAGTGTCAGTCGGTAGCCAAAGAGTTTGAAAAAAAGATACAAAAAGTACAATAAAGTGCAAATTTCCACACTTTAGAAATGAACTTGACATTATTTTTTTAAAAAGGGAAAGAACAGCCTTAAGTTCTGGACAGTTCTCACAACCCTGAAGTGCAGTTCAGGCCCTTTTTATTTTTTTTTTCCCCCCCCCAACTTATGAACTTGGGTTGAACCAGGAGCTTACCTATTTGGATCACAAAGCTTTTAAAAAATGTTTGTCATATTAAGAGGATATAAATTTTATTTGAATATGTATTTACCTATGGCAACCATATGTTAAATGTGTATCAGCTCAGAGTCAAAAGGCCAACAGATGCCAAATATGAAAGGATTCAGGATAAAAATGTTGATTGGGACATTGTTGTCTTTGTATACATGATACAGAGCCAATTTCATATAGAATATTTCTCTACATTGTAATCATTAAAATTCTAGTCTTGCAATTTTTTTTTTATGTGCACAGATTTCTGAGTTGAGCAGCCACCAGGAGACAGAGCTGCTGAAGCTTCAGGCTAGTATGGAGGAAGAACAGAGGAAACAGATTAGCCTAATCAAACAGGTATCAGAAGCAGTATGTCTAAATTGAAGTGAAAGGAGTACTCAAATAAATTCATTCTTGGTTACTTAACTATGTACATGCTCCTTTTTTTTTGTATTTGCTCTTCTGCAGGTTACTGAACGTGAGCATGAGAGGATGTTGTCAGAGTTAATAGTCAAACACAATGAGGAGCTTGGTCGACTGAGAACAGAGCTGTCTCTTGAACTGAGGGAGAGTATGGAGGCTGCTCACCAGGCAGAATTGCAGCAGGCACAGGTCTGTGTATTTATACATACACAAGAAGTCTATATATATTTACTGTACATATACAAGCACAGTGTAACATCTTCTTCACAACTTGGCATCCACATAATTGACATTAAATTGTGAGTGACACTCATTACACTTCAGTCATTAATCACAGTATTTTGTAAATTTGGATATTAAGACATTTTAATTATACTTTGCGGCATATACAAATATATCTTTGGAAGAAAATGGGATTATTTATTTCCTTCAGGCTCAAAAGATTCTGGAGCTTGAGGCTTTGCGTCTGAACCTGACCAGCATCCACATGTCTCAGTCGGAGCACACTCAGCTTAACCCACATCCCGAACAGGAGTCTGCTCTCACCAAGGTCCAAGCCTCCATCAGGGAAACCTTTGTCCAGGAAAATGCACTTCTGCAGGCTCAACACCAGTCAAAACTGAACCAGATCATACAGCAGAACCAGGAGCAGCAGGAGAGACTGTGTGAGCTGCACAAACAAGAGATGGGTGAGTTCATATTTGCCCTTTGGTGCACTCAACATGTGGACTGTTATGTATGTGGTGAGTCACTCTGTAATTAGAAGAGGTTCAGTGAAAAGGAGATTTAGCCTTCAACTTTTTTTAACGTGGGTGAACACTTTCATTTGTGTCTTATCTATGTTCAGATGAGTTAAAACAGGAGTGGGAGACTCGTGTTGCTCAGGAGAGAACCTCCATGGAGGACAAACAGGCCCAAGAGATACAGGTAAAGCTTTACACAAATTGGCATAGAAAAGTTCTTTGATTTAAAAGAATGATAGAACTATAATAGAATGTATTTTAAGAGTTTTATTGTGCATGTTTTAATACTTTATATATTTGTGCCTGTGTGATTTTAAGTTTTACTTTGTTTCTCAGGCTTTAAGGTTGCAATGGGAGGAAGAGGCTATGAATGCTCAGGCAAACCTCCAGACATCTCTCTCAGGGACCCAGAGTAGCCTGACTAGCACCCAGATCGAACTGACCAGCACCCAGGCGTCTCTAACTCAAACCAACACCATGCTGTCTGAAGCCCAGGCAGCTCTGTCACAGACTCAGACAGAGCTACAAGAGGCACAAGCCAGGCTCGAGGAACTCCGGGTTTCCAGTAACGACCAGAAAAAAAAACTAGAGGAGGAGATAAAACAAGCATGGTCTGACAGAGATGCTGCGGCCTGTGAGTTGCATTGTTCAGTCAATCAATCTTGGCCTTCTGCATACCTTCCTAAATGCACCATCTTCTTAATTGATGATTGCAATATTTAAACATTGTTATGGTTAACATGGTTATTAATCTTAATCTACTACATTAAACAAATCTGTTAATAGACGGCCGTGCTGATTTCCTTATACATCAGGAAGTTTTGAGATTTCTGCCTACAAATATCACAAATGTGTAATCATTTGTTCAAAATACATTCATTAAAATTTATGGTGTTCATGTACACTTGAATACCATTTTCCAGATCACAAAAATTAATGCTTTGCTGTCTGTTTTGGAATTGATATTCAGTTGCTTTGGAGGAATCTGTGTCTACTCATGAGGCAGTGCTGCAGGAGAGAGAGCAACAAGCACTCCATCTACAGGAGAAACAGCAGCAACTACAGAAAGAGGTTACTTCACTGAAGCACATAAACATAATTCGTCATTCGTTTCTTACATTCTTGGTAGTAATGAAACTTCATTAAATCTACAGTAAAGGTTTTGTTTTTTGTACTGGTTACTTTGGTCAAACAGGTTATGCGCCTACAGGATGAGAAAGACTTACTGAAACAGAGCTCAGAACAGGAAATAGGCCAGCTGTGGACCCAGCTGGAGAGCATGAGAACTAGTCGCCAAGAGCTGGGAGGTGAGATTGATATACTAATGATTTTTATCATTACTACTATACTTTATTTACTACTTTTAAATACTTGTAGTTAAATTGTACAGATGTGCTCTAATGATGTAGTAATAATAATAGTTAATAGTAATGTGATATACCTTGGGTGCCAAAGTGTTTTTGAAATGGCAAAATGAGTAAAGCAGAATTTTACATTAAAATTGCATGTAGGTGGATGAAAACCCAGCATAATGTACATTCAGCTAGTAAAAATGTCCCTTCAGTACCAGAAGTAACAAAGTAAACATGTTTTCTTATAGTTTGCACCCCCCCTT
The DNA here is from genome assembly GCF_033026475.1 of Channa argus. Taxonomy (NCBI): domain Eukaryota; kingdom Metazoa; phylum Chordata; class Actinopteri; order Anabantiformes; family Channidae; genus Channa; species Channa argus. The sequence goes on from NC_090212.1 coordinate 14,755,609, forward strand.
AAATATAATGTTGATGAAGAAAAATTCTGTAAGCCTTAACATAACACTTCCATTAATGTACATTCATCTTTGCATTTTCTGTCTTATTCTTATTATCTTATGATCTATCAGAGCTGAAAGATCAGTTGCTTGCTCGTTCGTCTCATGTTGATGACATTGAACGCCTGAAAACAGAGTTCAATGAACAAAAGCGAGAAATCAAGGAGCAGAATGAGGCTGAGCTGGAAAGCTTAAGGAGGTATGTGAGCACAGGTTTGATGCATTTAGCGTTGGCTAATAGCAGAACGATGGCTTGAAGGGTGATGAGTACAATAGAAACAGATATTCAGTGGGTGTTGACTATTCTAAAACATTAGTTCAGCACTTGTGTTTTTCTGTTAGCTCATTATATACACTTAAACTTCATCCTACTATAGGTACTTTGAACAGCGGTTGCAGGCAACAGAAGACAGCTACAGAGAGGAAGTTGCTCTTCTTCAGCTAAGGCTGGTAGAGCGTGCTTTAGAGGAGTCTGTGCTTAAAACAACAAATGACAGGTATGTTGGTAGGACCAACAATCGAATGCATTTTATGCCAACTTGAAATCCAGTTCTTTTAATATCCATGCTTTTGGTCCCTGTCTCAGTTCCCTATCTCAAGGTGAAGAGGAAGATATTAGCTCTGATGCCAACATCACACTAGAGAAACGGAAGGTAAACGTATACATATGATCAAATATAAAATAATTTTAAAAAGTTTTGCTTTTCCAAGGAAGGTACTGAAGTCAAGGTTGGCAATCTTGCATTATGTGAAGTATTCAAGGAATACCTTCCAGCCCTTTTTCACTGCATTTCGTGTTTGATTTTTAGCTACCAGTTTTTATATTTTGTCTCCTCCAGGAATTGCTTGATAGTCTGCGCCTTCAGTTGGAGGAGAAACACTCTATGGAGCTTACCAGTTTGCAGTCTTCTTTGACTCTATCTTTCAAGGAAGACGTACAACAGGTCAGACACAAACATAGTCCTGTAATCTTTAATGCCTCCCCCCCCATAAAATCAATGCTAATATGACAAAGGGTCATTGCACACATTTACTTATGTTTTTATATTGTCTGATTATTTTTCCATTAGGTGCGCTCAGACCTCACTGAACATTACTATGAAGAGCTTCAGGAACTGAAGAATACTCATGCCTTGGAGCTAGAGCAACTCCGAGCCAAGCTTTCTGAAAGTCACTTACGAGGTAGATCACTTACATTAGATCATAAAAACATATGTTTGCAGTGAGATTTTTATGTTAAATAACCCTTCAAATATCTTTGTAGAGCTGGACAGAGTGTGTCTAGAAGCAGCAAGGCAGATTGAGGTGAGAAGAGATAATAGAATCTCTGCAATGAAAACAGAGTTTTGGTGGTTTGTGTGTGTGTAAAAGTGTTTTTTTTTTTTCTTTTTGCATAATTAGGTAGAGTTGGAATATAGGTTGTGGTGTCACACTGAGGAACTGCATGCAAACAATACAATCATTCACACCCTGGAGAACAGACTTGCAGCTTTGAGTAAACAGCATGCTGCAGAAATGCATACAACTGCACAAAAGGTAAATGCATATAGGCTTTAGTAGCCATTCTATATAGGAAAAACCCCACTAGCAATTACTATATATGGAAAGAAATGTATTCATTCATTCATCAGAAATGTACATCATTATTTCCCAATTCTTGCAGTTGAAACAGGAGTTGTCTGGAGAGCTTGTCAGTCTTGAGGAAGCTCCGGAACATGAGAGGCAGAGCGTGCAAGCAGAGATTAAAAGGCTAAGAGAAGAGCTTCAACAGAACCATAAGGTGGAACTTGCTGCCCTGAGGTCAGACATTGAAAAAGAGGCTGAGAAAGAGAGGACACTTGTGGAACAAGCACTTCTCGCAGAGAAGGAGAAGTTAAAGTCTCTGCAGACTGCCCTGGACAATGATGAGAGTAAGAACTATTTGATGCAATCATGGATTGTCAGCAAGTTTCAGCTCTCAGTCAGATCAGAAGTTTCTGAAATACATTTAAGTAGTGTCTCATTTTGTAATATGTCTCTTTTAGGCCCACAGGTCCTAATGGTGAGGCAGAAACTGGAGGCTCAGTTTGACAGAGAACTGCAAAAGGCTAAGAGCTGCATGGCAAAAGAAATTGAGGAGCTCAATCTACTCAAAGAGCAGGGTGAGGAGCAGCTATGCCAAGCCCAGGAGAGGTGAGATTTGTGGAAGCTCATCATTATAAAGTCTTAATTGTAGCAGAGCTGAGACCATAAAGCATAAGTAGTTTTGTTTGTATTGCTTTATTAAATACCTTTAAAATTTTAGCGATTTATCCTACTATATGTGTATTTTTATTTTTTTAATAAAAAGAATTGTATGCAGATAGAGTGATTGATTACTAAGGCTGTATCCCATGACCATTTTCATTATTGCATTAATCTATTCTTTTTAAAATTGCTTGTTCTATAAAAGCAAATTTAAAAAAAGCCCAAATTAGTTTCAAAGTTGCATCCTCAAGTTGCTTTGTTTTGAGGCTCACGGCCCTTTTCTAATTTGCTTCAGCTGTTAAAGTAATCCTTGAACACTTCCTTTAAATTTTAAATGTACTTTTGAAGGTACTTGAATTGTAAGTTTTAGATCTACAGTGCTGCTAGCAAAAGATCCCCAGGTTTCAGCTTTTCCCTTCAGGGGTCGCCACAGCAGAGTGTGTTATTTTATTTTTTTAAATTTAAATTTTTATTTTTTTACATCTAATGCCCTTCCTGCTGCAACCCTCCCATTTTATCTATGTTTGGGACCGGCCCCAAGGTATCCCTTAGTGGAATGGAGGGGCACACCTGATAGGGTGAGATTTGAAACCTTGGCCTTCTGGATCCCCACCTATAAAACTTTATCCTGAGTGTCTCTTCTGCATTTTAATCCTGAGGCCCTCTGCTTCCTCTTATTTGCCTTGGGCATGTTCAGGGACAGTAAAGGCTGTAGGACATCTGTGTTGAAATTAAACATGCGTTCATGAACTTTATAGAGCGTAGTTGATCCATATTTTGAAAACGACAAATGTAGAATTTTGAGATAACAGCTGTTTGAGTAGTATTCTGGATTTCACATTTAAATACAAATATAAATTTAATATGTTTACCTGATGATCGATATATTGAGACAAATTTGCTTGCAGTTTGCCCAGTCCTTTTTAAATTTTGTTTTCAAAATATCTCAATGAAATGAGAAAAGGGACCCCAGTCTGCCAGGCACTTACTTAGAAAAAATAATTGCTGATCCTGCTTCAAAGTACTTCATTTTAAAGGCTACTTTTGTCTATGTCCACAGGTACAAAGAGGAGAAAGCAATATTAGAGCAGAAATATGAAATCAAAATAGCAGAGCTAAAGAACAAACATCAAACTGACCGAGAACATGAGAATGTAACACTACTGAACAAACACACTCAAGAAATGCATACACTCATTGCCAAACACAAAGCACAACTAGCTTCACTCAGTACTAGTCACAGAGATCAGCTTGCAGCTACAGCCACTGAGCTTGAATCCAGACACAATGCCGAGCTTGTTGCCTTGGAAGTGGCCCTTGATTCCAAACGAAGGACTGACCTTGAATCTCTGGAGGCTATGTTGAAAGAGACAAATCAGGTTCAGCTGGAGGCCTTAGAAGCGGAGTTGACGCGTAAGCACCAGGAGGAGAGGGATGAACTGGAAAAGAGGATGCTGGGTAATATGGACACTCTGGAGACCACATACCTGAAGGAAGTGCAAGTAAGGACATGCCAGTACATAGTGTTATGCCTGATGTGTACACCTATGACCCCCCCCCTACTTGAAATGATTGAGGTGGCCAAAACATTAGAACCACCTAATTATTATGCACTCCAGTTTGACTCCACTACCCACTTTGACTTCAGTAATAAACACATAGTAGAATTATCACCTTTCTGACAGTTTCAAGCTAAATCTTGTAAAACCTTGTAAAGGTAGAATTCATGGCAGAGCCACTGTATTGGATTGCATTAAATTCCACAGGTGGTCAAATGTTATGCTTGACTGGTGTAGATACTAAGAATTTACGAGTGAACCTCTTCTTTTCATCTCAGACACTACGTGATGAAATGGTGCAGCTTGAAAAGCAGCACTGTGAAAGTCTCAGTCGCCAAAAATCAGAACATAGGAAGATAATGGAGCTCCATTCTGCTGAACAGCTGTCTGTCAGGGAGGAATTCAGGAAAGAACTGGCTCAGGTGCACATGGAGAAGTTTAGTGCCATGGCAGCAGAGCTCAGTCATGTTCACAAGGTGAGAAATGGTTAATTTGTATCTGGTGTGTGTGTGTGTGTGTGTGTGTGTGTGTATCATATAAATAAAAATCTGGTGTCCATTTCTAATTTAAAACTTTACTGTCTCCTTTCAACCAAAGAATTCTGATTACATAATTTTTTTTCTTACAGATCGAGCTGGCTGCTCAAAAAGAGGCCTTGGATACTGAACACTGCAAAGCCCTGGAGACCCTTAAGAAACAGGTACATGCCTACATTACTACATAACTTTTGTTTACCAATCTCTGAAAAAGCCTCAAGTACACATATTATAATTACACAGCAGAAATGTACCTTTTATAGCAGACATGCAATTTATCCTAACTTGAAAGTACATTTCACCCAGCATTTGTTTAAATGGGATGAATGGCAAAAATACTGTACACCTGCATGTAATGTTTTTGTAGGGAATCGTGAGGAGCACCCCTATCCTGTATAATTTCAGTTATGCAGACTAAACTTTGCATGAAAAGTGATGTGTGACAAAGTCAACATTTAACTCTAAAAGATATGAATTGACATCCTGTGGTTTCTTAGGTTTTAGAGCTTGAGCAACAACATAGCACAGCTCTCCAGGAGCTCTCACAAAGCTACACAGCAGAGAAAGAGCATCTTCTGGAACAGCACCAAATCCAGTTACAGGTGTGTAACACACTGGAATGCATTTGTGTGAGAATCTTTTCACAGGGATAATGCTTTACACATCCTGATGACTAGTGTTTTTTAATGTTTGTCTATAGTTCCGTAGCTCTTACTACCCATTAGAGAAGGGATTACGGAGTCATTGTTCACCCTAAATAATGTGTATTTGTGTGTAGAGGCACCAAGTATTTATCTGGCTTTTTTTTTCTGAGAAGCACTCAGAATGGGAGCACTTGACCAGCTGCCTGTTGTTCTATTAAACAAATGCACATGTCCTGCTGTAGGAATTAAGAGGTGTCTCTGCCCGAGAATTGGAGGCTTGTCGCAGAGAGCTTGAAGAGGAGTCCTCAAGGCAACGTCAACACTTCCTTGAAGAGGTGGAGCTCCTCAAAGTCCAATCAAAGGAGAGGCTGCAAGAGAGGATTAATCAAGTAAAGGTAAGAGGTTATTTTTGGTAGAGATGGGGTGAAAGATAAGTGGCAGAATAATAATTTCGCCATTCATTTTAACACCTTTTGAAACGGCTGTGACAGGACTATATAATTACTTTATTTGTAATAAAAAAATACTTTACTTATAACTTATTCTTTATTGTTGTATGTATTTTATGCTGAATACATGTTTGAAACACGATTATGTGATAGCTCAGGATTAATAAAAGCCGTAGTGTGTCTAAGTGTGGTGCACTTCCCCCCTCTAAGCTCCAGCTGCACCAGTCTAGTAATATATTAGTCTTTTCTCTTGGAATCTTTCCCACTGGAGCTTTATTCAAACCCAGTTTCCACATAAGCCTACCATCATATACGTAGAAGTGTCCTTTTCTGAATCTGTGTGCCATGGGGTCGTACATGTTTGCTCAGATGGCAGAAACACGATGGCTAAATGAGTTGGATCTAAGCTCTTTATCCTCTAGTTTTATGGCAGGAAGGTATTTTTTATTTTTATTTTCCCCCAGACATTTAGCATCTGAAGTGTGAAGCCAGTAGTAAGCAGTAGCCTGTGAGACATGACCCAAATTGTGTTGCTAAGGAAGAAGGCTACAGTTTACTCCAGCATTTTAAGGTGGTGACTGTTTTATTTAAATTAATGTTTCACTGCTTTCTTTGAAGACTGAGCTTGATGAACAGAAGGAGGCAGAGCTTGAGGACCTGAGGCAGAGCCTTTTATCCGAACAAGAGGAGAAAGAGCACAGCTACACAGACAAAATGAGCCAGCTGACAGCCCAACTGCAGCAGCTTGATGCTGTGGTGGCACAGGTACTCGGGACAATTTTATTTATTTTTTAAGTTCTGTCTACATGAAAAGCTTGATGGGATGCCACCTGCAGATTGACTTTGCTAGGAACAAGACCAGACAGGCCTCAGAAACGTATCTGATTACATCACGTTAAAATGATTAAAGTATGTTTGAGAGACAGAGAGAGAATATTTTTAGTGCTTTGGCTGGTGTTTAAACATTTTAAACACATAAGTACTTTTCTCTAGAATTGGGCTCCTTTGACTGAAAGATCATATACAATCAACAGAAAGATTAATGTAAAAAAGCTGAAAGTGGTAACAACAGACTTCACTTGGTGGAATAATCTGTTAACTTCAGTCCATAACGTTCATTTAAGCACCTTTGTCTGCTTCTGTTAATTTTCTTATTGTCTTGTTAAAAGCCATTGGAGCTTCATTGGTTTGGTTTGGTGTTGATGTGAAGCTTTTGGACCAAATTGGCATCCACTTGTTTCTGTGGAGATTTTAAACGTAATAGTCGTTTTAAATAATTGCTTACTTCAACTGCTCCAACAATCAAGAGTGGTTTTAATGAAGGCAGTTCAAGCCCATGTTTATTTCAGCAATGTTTTGCTTGACCTTTAATCCTGTAAATCCACTATAAATCTTAAAGCATACATGTCCCTATTGCATGTATTCGTTTGTTTCCACGGTACCTGCCCATCTTGCATCTTTTTAGTGAGATATTAATGAACAAACACACCCTCCTGAGAAGCTTTAGTGAGGTTGGGAGGGTGCCGTTGTCAGGGTAGCAGCATTGTTTTGTTGAAGCAGGTGGCAGCGTGAGATGCATTTAATGGAAGGGAGAGGGAATAGGAGAGGGAAGACATGGTGAGAGGACAGGGAGAGAATAAACTGCTTGAGGAAAGAAAGGTAAGAAAATTGGGCTATATCTAATAGACTAGACTTAGGCTTCACTGAGTCTTGCCAGAGTTTTGCACTGATTTTGGAGCTTAAGCTGAGTACAGTTGCCAAGGTGGTTACAGTCATTTCTGGCATTGTATGTGTTATGTATGTAACAGTGGATTATTTGTTTTGGGCAATAGTAGTGGATTTTGGTTATCTACTTCAGTTTTCTGTGTACTGTTAATGTGGTTTTAATTTCTAGTGGGTCCCTTTTTCATGTGTAGCATTCCATCCTGCATTTTCTAGGTTCTGCCAGAATTTGGTTTTTTAGTTACTTTTTTTTTTTTTTTTATTTCAAAGGTTTATTTATTTATTTATTTATTTATTTCCCAGCTACGTGCTGAGGTTGGATGTCTCCAGGGAGAGTTGGAAGGAAAGCGTGCAGAGATGGAGACCCTCGATACCCTCCTCCAGCGACGGGAACGAGAGAGCCAGGAGGGAGGAAACCTTTTGCAGATGCTCACTGATGATTTACAGACTGCTAAAGAGGAACGGTAAGAGGTGTTCTGTGTGTTCTACTGTATGTTGATGATTTATAAACTTAATGTCTTTCAGTTCATGCTGGTTAATTTACCTTTTGAATTGTAATTTTGTTTTTAAATGGCATCTTAGATTCTTCTTGCCCCACTAAGCTAAATAAACAATCTGCCTAATGAGTGAGACTTCAGAAAGTATTTTACATCTAACCTTCATGTTAAGACCTAAACTTTAATTCATCTCATGTCACAAAGCAGCATTTTTCAGAATTTTAACTGCTTAAATATACATGCATATTGCACATATATTTGTTTACACATGCCAACATGCCAAATAAAGCGAAGCATCCAATCTCACAACATGTGATGCACTTTGCTTGGTGTTTGTATTTGATGTGTTTTGTTGTTCCAGACAAAAACTTCACCAAGCCAAAGACAAGCTATGTAAGGTGCTGATTGAGATGGTTCGCTGCACCATTGCAACAGAAGACTTGATTGGACAAAAGATAAATACCAGACCCAAAACATCTCAGTTGGTGGATCATCAGAGGAGCTCAGCAGGACTCAAAGAATCAGGTCTGTTCATCAACTTTAGAACACATTTGAGATTAAGAGGCTTTGAATATACAGGACACTGCATTATTTCTGGTTACAATAGTTAAGAGGCTTCATGACATATTAAGTGTTTGTTTGTTGTCTAAGGGATTAATTAAATGGTTTGGTTTAATAAAAAAGTGATTTTCTAATTAAGGTATTAAACATTTTTGACTCATATGGTTTTTCAGTTCCAGACTTGTCATCAGATGACTTGGAGCTGACTCAAATGCTCTGTGAGAGCCTACTGGTTCCAGACAATCAGATAAGTCCTGGCGGAGAAGAAGCTGCTCTTAGTGCCTGTACCCGACTCCGTCACACAGTAGACACACTATTGGAGCTTCTAAACCAGGCTAACACCCAGGTAAAGGGCATTAAGACTTGCCAGTTTTTGCAAATTTGTTTCTTATTGGTGCACATGAAAATCTAATTATGGATTTTGCACTTTTTCTTCAGCTAGAGCAGACTCATGATGTCCACCTTTCTCTGGAAGAAAAGATTTCTCAGGGCACAGAAGATTCTGCCCAACTCCTTGAGCAGCACAAGCTCTTATTGGAGCAGCTCGATCAGGAGTCAAAGCAGAAGAGTCAACTCCAACTCAAGCTCCACAAGGCAGAGGGTGAGTTCTTGTTGGCTCCAATTTACTTGGCTTGATGTAACTTACGATGCTATGTTACAATAGAGAATCCACTATCTTGTAACAAACCATCTTAACACTTCTGTCTGTTCTTCAGATTCATTATTTGATTAAAAATGAGAAGCTATACAACAACGCTTGGCATTAAAAAAAAAGTTTTTACCTATTAGCATTTGCTTAATGTTTTTAGGGCTCCTTGAGGGCTACATAGCTGAGAAAGCGATCCTAGAGGAATCTCTGCAGCAGAAAGAAGCACAAGAAGAGAGATTGGTGGAAGAGCTGGAGAACCTCAAGGTTAAGCTGCCTCAGATCCAGGGCCTGTCTGCAGAATTTGAAAACCTCAGAGTAAAGTATCAGGAGCTCAGTGAGGAGCACACAATTCTCCTGCGCCAGAAGGAGCATCTCTCTGCTGGACTAGGGGAGAGAGAAAAAGGTAAGAGCAGACCTATAAAACCTATAAACATGAAATAGTTTGTTACATGACCTCAGCAGTGAACTTGACCATAGAATTGTATAATGTCTGTGCTCAGATATGCCTTCTCTCCATAGGCCACTGGCTCAGTTTAGGTCCTGACACAGGTTTGTTGTTCAGAGTGTGCAGTTTGTTTGAAGGGGTGCGGGGATGTAAATGCATTATGTTTGCTGTGCTGTGTGAGGTTGTAATACAACTACCACTACCTTACAGCTGAAGCTCTTGAGTGAGACATTTGCATTTGTTTGGTTATTTTACCTCTTAAACAATGTTTTAAATCTGGACTGTTGAATAAAATGCAGCATATTTACTAGGTGCCGGTTTGTGGCTTGCCTGCTATTTAGGTTATAAATATATTTACAATGAAACTGCTGCCCTAACTCTCCTTTTAATATTTTTGAAGCTCTCCTTGCAGAGACAGAGCGTTTGACCCAGGAGAGGTTGGACATGCAGAGGCAGGCAGAGAAAGACCACAGCTCTCTGTCTCAACAACTCAGGGTCCTGGAGAGAGAGTTGTATGAGCAGGAAACAAAAGGTCTGGAGACAGAGATGAACCACAAGACCCAAACTGACGACCTCAACCAACGTGTCCAAGCGCTCGAAAAACAGCTAAAACATGACCGTCAGTTTATTGAGGTGAGTGTTTACTATTTTAAAATGTTTGGAAACTCCCCTGTATCTGAGTTTGTAAAATGCAATTCATCTTAAACCTTTTCTTTTGCTGTTGTGCCAACAAACCAATATGATGAAAAGGAGGGCTGATAGAGTGCTATAGACTTTCTTGTCTCACTGCTTAATGTAGTGGACACTGTTTCACATAATTCATTCCTGTACATACAGGAGCAAGCTGTGGAGCGTGAACATGAGCGAGACGAGTTCCAGCAAGAGATCCAAAGACTCGAAATCCAACTTAGACAGACAACCAGTGTGGATAACAAAGGACACAGAGTGAGGCCCTTTTTATTCAATATCAAATATATACAGCAACATGAATTAGTATAATAATGATCAGCAGTGTGTGTGTGCTTGATTTGGCTTCTTTTGTGAGGACATTTTGCTGATTGATTATAAATTAACTAATAGCACAGTAGAACTCACAGAAGTTGAAGTGATGTGATGTATTGTTTGTCTTCTGATGAGCCTGACTTTTATCATGTGTTTATCCCTGTGCTGAACGGATTGCTGTAGTTTGAGGACTTGGTTATGCAGGTATGATATCTGACTGTAGCATACTTCTCTTAGCTTCTCTGAGTCTTGTGCATGGTCTGTATTTTGTTACCATTATTTCACTGCATTGACGAATTGTAGTGCTTCTGTTTTTTCTATACATTCTACTCTAATTTCTAATTGTCTGTGAGCTACCGATTTGCTTTCTCTCTGTCACTGCTCTCTGGAATGGCTTAACTTGATTGTTTGATACCAGTGGCTGCAGATGGCTTATGTAGCTAAAAATCATAGTTTTTCATTTGCTTTTTTTTTTTTTCTTTTTTTTTTTAAATATATACACAACTTTATAAACTTGTGCAAATGTTGCTCCCCATGTCACTGTAGGTGGAGAGTCTACAAGCTATCATTAAAGATAAAACAGATGATCACGCCTCATTGCTTGCAGCTAATCAGCAAGCCCAGCAAGACCTTGCAGAACGTAATGAGGAGATAGACAAGATAGCTGAGCGAATGAGAGAGCTAGAGACAGCACTTCTTAACAGTGCTGAGAATAATCGATCTATCAATCAACTTGAACAAGAGGTCCTCAGGGCGAAGTCGAGAGAACAGGAGCTCACACAAGTAAGAAGATGCACAGTTGTCCTTTACATAAACTTGAAATCACTAAGCGCAAAGTCAAATGTTCTTTTACTCAAATGTTCTCACCTATGTCAGGATAAACAGGCACTGGAGCAGCAGCAGCTGTCCAACAGGCTTCAGATTTCTGCCTTGCAGTCTAAACTGGATGAAACAAGACACTGTTACCAAGACAACACCCAAGACCCCACCCAGGAGCTTAAAGATGCCCTGTACACTGCTCAGCAGAGTCTACAGGCCAAAGAGCAAGAGGTCTGTGGGAATTAATTCAGAGCTGGTGTCATGTACAGTAGCCAAGATAATGTAGGCTGATTATTGTTGGCCCATTTGGCTGCAGTGCCATCTTTTGGTACATGCGCATGGTTATCCACATCCATCATTTAAAATGCAACTAGGACCAGGGATCTGTAAAAGCTCAATATTTTTGACAGAAAGCTATGTGGCAACTACAAAATTTTAAAGTGTGTGTGTATATATAAATTTATTTTTTTCCCTCCATTTAATAAATAATACATTTTAGGTGGATGCTCTACATGGCCAGCTGGAGAATGTAAAGAGCGATTTGAGCATCAAAGAAGTTGAACTAAATAATCTCACATTACAATTGGAGCTACTTACCAGCCAGAATGCTGCTCATGTTAATGAACTGGATGAGCAGATTCTTGCCTTGAAGGTAAGAACTGCTGGGTATTGTTGACCATTCATTTGTGAATTTACTTGGTATGAGGACAATTTAAATGCTAAATGTACCACATTTAAATTCTAAACTATTTCAATGAAATTTGACTCTGCCAAGACTAGCATTTGGTTATTTGTACATTTCAATTATAAAAATGTGGCTATTTCAGCAGCTTTGCTTCAAATATGTAAACACAAAAGCCAAAGAAAATCATGGCTGCTGTCAAAAAAAATTCTAATACACATAGGAAACTATTCTGAGTGTAAAATGTTTTTGGTAAAGCTTGTGAAGATGAGGAATTTTTACTGAAATCATGCTCACTGGGTCTTTATCTCTTGCATTAGTGTTGTCACTCCAATCTGGTGTTTCCAAGTGCCTTGAAAACCAACTTTTCCTGTAAATTAATTGGCACATTTAATATTTTAAACCCTGATAATGTTTTAGTTGCATTACACATAAATCCTGAGTAATTTGCAAGTACAACTCTGCTTGTAGGATAATGTGTCTGCCCTGACTGCAATGAAGGAGGAGAGAGGGAAGCAAGCTGAGATGGAAGAATCTGAAGAAGAGACCCTCCCCTCAGCATTACTCCAGGAGAAAAATCAAGAGATAGACCATCTTAACAATGAGGTCCAAAGGCTAGAACAGGAGCTGGAAAAAAACAGGGACACAAAGGTTGGTGTCAGTATGGGAATACAGATAATTGATGAGTTGATTTTCAAAGCTCATTTTAAGTCTGTGTTTCCATCTCCAAAGGCTTTGGAGGCTGAGTTTGAGGATCTGCGCTCACAGGTGGAACACCTTCAGTCTGAAATCACAAGAGTGCGTCAGGACAAAGCGGAAGAAGCGGAGCGCCTTCATGAGGTCATCAGCACGCTGCAGGCAGAACTTGCCACACTGGGCCCAAATCTGCATGAAGTTAGTGACTCTCAGGATGGTGACAGCATCAATCCCTCACCTGCACCTAGCCCTGAACCTCCCCACTATACCATCGAAGAACAAGTGAGAAGTGAAGGGCCAAACAGCCTCAAGCAAGAGCTCAGTTTGACTCATTCTGCCTCATCTCGCTCCCTTCGATCTTGTATAAAAGGGCTTCAGAGTCAGCTGGAGACTGCAGTGGCAGAGAAAGAGGGACTGGAAAGATTACTGCTTACCCAGGAGGAAGAGTACAGAGGCCATGGGGAGGAGTTTGGAAGGAGGCTGAAAATTGAGAGAGAAAAGGTGGATGAACTCCAAGGTCTCCTCACCCTTAAGGAAGCGGAACTGGAGCACTTTAAAACCCAAGTAGAAGATGAAAAGAAGAAAAGGAAATTATCAGAGCAGGAAAGGGATATTTGCAGAATTAAAGCCCAAGAGGCGAGCGTTCTGCATGAGGAGAAAGCCCACCTACAGTGTCTAGTCACAGAACTCCAACAGAATGAGCAAGACAAAGTGAGAGAGACGGAGTCTCTAAGAGCAAAGCTGCAAGAGGTGAAAATGGAAATGGAGATCCTCAGGGAAACCAGTCTCACTCTGGAGAGGCAAGTTCAGGAGGTAAGAGCGGAGTTGGTAGACATGGAAGAACTGGTAGCTGAAGAAAGGGCAAAGATTAAAACTCTTGAGACCTTGAAGAGAGAGCTTTCTGTAGAATGTGATACACTGAGGAGAAGAGAGATGCAACTGCAGGAGGAAATTGAAGGGCTCAGACAGGAAATTGCTTCAATGAGAGCCCTCCTCCAGGACGTAACAGCTCAACTGAAAGAGAGAGAAACCAGCCAAGAAGAGGCTCAGAAAGAGGTGCTGGTGAGTGCCTGTACTGTATATGTCAGCCTGCCTTCAGACAAACACAGGTTGTTAAGCCACCTCCATATAGATGTATTAAACAAAAAAATAACAAAACAAAATTAACGAAATATTTTTGAAAACCATTTTAAGCAGATATTTAAATCATTAGTTTGTAAACAAATCAGTGCAGAATGCTTTCATTTTTAGTTTTTCTTTCTTAATCTCTGGTCTTTTTTTTTCTTTTTCTATTTCCCCCTCCCCCGGTCTGTGTTACCGAGGTAACTTTACAAAGTTACCTCAGTAAGTTTAAAAGGCCACAGTTCCAACAGGAAATGTCTTACTGCCACTTTCCGCTAGCATACAGCTGGTACTAGCAACTGAGCAAACCCACATCTGGTAATGGTTAGGAGCGTAATGACGTGGTACGGCACTGAGACGGCAGAATCATACTCACTGAGGAAGTGACATAGAATGGGGAACAAGGAGGAAAATCTATGTTAGCTCTTGTAAAGTTGTAATTTATTTTTCATTTCCTAATTTTCTGCCTTGGTAGGATGCGTTAGAGAGAGGGTGTATTCTTTGAAAAGAAACTGGAGGTTTCGGGTACATGTCTCTTTAGAGTTTGTACAGACTAGTGCACAGCTGGTTTTGGTAACTGTAGCAACTATACTCACATTACACTAGAGTAGTTTTGCAATAGATACACGTCTGATCCAGTTTTTAAAAACTGTTTGTTATGTGCAAAGCATTTTTTGGAAAAGCTGAAAAAGATTAGAGAATGTACGGCATAAATGCATTAATTAATATAGGTAAGTAACTATTACACTTGGTAACATTGGTGTTTCTTTTTCTTAGACACATGCTGAAGTGACTTTGGCTAAAGCAGATGCTGCCTTGAGACAGAAGGAGACTGAGCTCATAAGGCTAACAGAAGAACATAAGGCTGTGACTTTAGAACTGTCCACTGTGAAACGGAGTCTAAGTACCAACACAGAAAGGGCTGAGAAACTTCACGAGGAAGGACAGGTATTTGGCAACTGAGCACAGTCCTTTGATTCTGTGTACAGATCCACTGTTTGCAATACTGTACTGGATTGTAATTTGTAGAAGCATTGGATTTAAGTTTTATGAATTTGACAACTGAATACTAATGTTACTTACTTCTCTATCAGAACAAAGACCATGCCCTTGTTGACCTGACGGCAGACAACCAGCGACTGAAGGCAGAGCTTCACAATCTACAAGAGGACCTGGCTGTTCGTGAAGAAGAACTGGCGTTTCACCAAAGAGAACTACAGCAACTCAGACAACACTGTCAACAGCAGGACACACTTCAACCAGGACACCAACAGAAAGGTGACTCCCTAATGTGGGAGGGCTAATAATATGCAGTCATATGGCACCTACAGGGTAGTAGTTTGAATCCTGTATCTTAAAACATTCCATTCCTACATTAAAGAACCTTGCCACGTATGAATTAAACTAAATTTAAACAGAACACAACAAAATATTACAATCTGATATTTTGCTCCCAGGTAGCCACAAAATCTGCTAATAAAAGTTTAATGACAACTTTTATTTGTCATGCTGCATATTGGTTGTCTTTTCACACTCTATTTTGTATTCATAAAAAATCATTAAGGATTTAGCTTGTTAATCAAATGCCTGTTCAGTATTTAGTATATCGGTCCTATGGAAAGCAATGGTTTAGTTTTGTGACATTAATGCCAGAGAGGGAAGAGAATTACACTAATAGTAACTGACTATAACAGAAATATGTTTTCATATTGACAGTTTTTATCTTTGTCAGATATTTCTCACACTGGTTTTTTGGACATTGTGAGCATCTCTCGTGATGAAACCTCTCTGAGCTCACCCGAGGTTTTAAGAAGACTTGAATGCTCAGAGGACAGACTCCCAGAACAGTTCCATGCCTCTGTTCTCGCCTCTCGTCTGTCTGAGCTCAGTGTTCTGCACAGTACAGGCCTGGATCTCCTTCAGGTTAAGACTTCTCCCAGGGTGGTAATGGAGCTTCCGCGGTCTAGGACCATCACACCAGAACCAGCTACAGAGACTACCCAGTCCCCAGGCTCTGTGTCAATATCTGACAACTTCTCAATTCTTGACTCTCTGGATGCTGACAAAGTATGTGGTCTAACCGTTTTATATGTATTCTGCTTGTTTGGACATTTGCGAAAGGCTGTTGCTTTTACTTTAGCTCAGAAGTGATAAAATGTTTTTTAGGTGCATGAGTTGGAAGGACTTGACCTAACGGCACCTTCATCCCTTGTTGGCTCCACCTCCTCCCTGTCAGCACAAGAATGGGCCAGTGATGGATATGGCAGCAGTAAGTATTGCTACACTAAACCTGAGTTTTGCTTGTTCTCAGTCAACTTTGTCAAGGTACAAGACAAGTGATATGTCAAGACATTTAAATGAAATGTGAAACATATTCAAGAACAAATTTAATTTAGCCCAATTCAGTGTCACTAAAGAGAAGTGTATGATTTGTGTTTTGTAATTTACCTTTACTGTACCTTGTAAAGTGGTCTTCATTTACAACATGGACAACTCTGTATTTTTGGTGTCACTCAGCTTGTCGCAACTAAATGCACCCAGGCTCAAGGTAAAGAAGGAACGTTTCACTTTTCTGTCTGCAAGAGTGGGGCTTACAATTTATGATAAAATTGAGATCTGTAACACAGGGACAAGTGATCAAACTGTGGCTACACATACAGTGATGACAAAAAGAGTTTTTGTTTTTTGTGCGTATGTGACATCTTTTGAAGGTTAATGGGAAGAAAAATAGAATGTCATCTTAACTCTTTGTTCTCCTCTTTTGCTTTTAGATGTGAGTTCAGAGTTGGGTGCCAGGCTGCGAGTGGAACTTGAACAGACCGAAAGGCTGGACGCTCAGTTTGTTGAGTACCTTCGCTGCAGAGGGATGAACCCCACGGTTCACACAGATAGTGCTGCAGGCAGCATGAGTTACAGTGATGACTTGTTATCTCCTGAGCTTCAGGTGTGCTTCATTCATACATGTTAATGATTTGATTTTTATTTTGGCATTCTTGATATTGTGTATTAATCAATTTCTCTTCTTTTTTTTTTGTAGGGCATTTTAAAGAAAGTTTATCAAGAAAGCTGCAGAATTCTCACTTTGTCTCAACGCCGTGCCACTGCTTCAACTCAGCCTCATTTCTCAGACATAAAAGTCGCCTCTCTAAGCCAGACACAGTATAATTCTGAACATGGTGCTGCACTACTGGACCACCAAGAAAAAACCTGCTCCAACCCCCCTATGAGCTGGCAGCAGGAGAAGAGAGCACTACAGGAGACTGTGATTGCTCTAAGGGAGCTGCTCTGTAGAATGGCACAGAGACGCACACAAGTGAGTTTCGGGAGTTTTAATAAATACTTAAACTCTGTGCATCATTTATAGATTTTATATAATTGATATTTATTTGTTTCTGTCTTGTAAAAAGTTTAGAACAAATATTAAACAAAGCTTACCTTTGGTCTTTTTTTTTTTCCAGACTGATCCCACAGGTGATTCTGAATGGCACAGAGAAAAGCTACAAACTGATGTACAGGTTGAATCTCAGCTGAGGGCAGAGTTGCAGCAAAGCCAGAAACTCCTTAAATGTGCTCATGAGGCACAGCAAGAGCAAAAGAACAAAATGGAATCACTCAGGTACACTCACATGATTAATGGAAAAGCACATCTTCTCTACGTATATCAGACACTAATCAGAATATTGCACAATCAAGGCACAAAGTAAGTCATACTAGTTGAGCTCAGCATTGTCGACGCAAGGTTTCTTTGCATTTCAAATAACTTGGTACATTATTTAATTTTTTTTTTTAATTCGATTTAATTAGCTTGTTAGTCAAAAAATATGTATCTAAAAAGAGACTGAATTTTGTTTTTTCATGGTTCCTGTTTATATATATCCTTTTTGGTTCTTCATAATGTTAGCGTTACCATTACTGTCTTCACTGTCTCTTACACTCACACAAACTGCAGAATGTACAGTTAGTTAAAAATGTAGTTAAAATTGTGTTTTGTTCTCTTTTTTTCTTTATTCCCTTAGACATGCTGTAGAAGATGAAGAGGAATGTTTGAGGAAGGAGAAGGCCAAAGTTCAGGAGCTTCAACAACAACTGGAGCAGGAAAGAGCTCTAACTCTCCGTAAAAACAGAGAGGAAGAAGAGAGAAGAGAGGTAAATCCACATTATATTGTACTTTTTGAGACTATGAATACAGAAGAGAAATGTACTTGACTAAATGATTTCACTGAGATCCAAGATTAATATGACTGAGGTTTTTGTGTAACTGTATCTGAGCTTAGCCTATGAAACTGTTTGCCCTTGTCTTCCCTGTCAAGGCTGTAGAAGTATTATCTGAGCAGCAAAGGTCTGAGCTTGTAGCTCTAAAGGGACAGGTGGAGCAGGGGACTGTGGCCTGCAGCAACCTCAGACGTGAACTTCAGATTGAACAGTCACGAAGTGTGCTGCTGGAGAAGCATCTGGATGAAACCCAGAAGGAGCTAGAAAATGAACACAAACGTTCTGCCCAACAACAAGACCTCATCATGCATGAAAAGACTCATCTTGAGCACCTCCTAACAGAAGCAGAATCTCGGTTGGCAGAAGTTCACTCTAAGCTTGCAGATGCTCGCACAGAGCAGGATGAAGAGAGAGACCGATGGTCCAGGCAGGTGGATGAGCTAAACTGCAAACATGAGGTTGATGCTGCAAGAGACAGGAAGTTTATCAATGACATACGTGCCCAGCTAGAGCAGGAGAGAAGGCAGAGGGAGGAGCTGGCAGCTGTGGTGGACAAACTGCATGCTGAGCTACTGCAGAGTGAAAGGAAATGGGAAGAGGATGACAGAACAAGGAGACAGGAGCTGTATAGGGAGCAGAAGGCTGCCTCTCAACAACGTATAGCTCTGGAGACCATAAAAGAGCAGAAACAGGAAGCCAGCCGTGCTTTAGAGGTGGAACGAGAACGGTCCAGACGCCAAGGGGTGGAGCTTGAAGAGCTAAAGGAGAGGCTCCGACTGTTGAAGGCCAAAGACAGAGAGAGGGAGGGGCAGTCGGAGAGAGAGAAGAGGAGAGAGAGGCAAGAGCAGATGGAGAAGGAAAGACTACAAGAGAGGACCAATAACAAACTGGTAAGACTTCATAAGACTTCATGCATCTAAAATAATTTTCAATACACAAACATATTGCCTCACATTTCTGACTTCAGTGTGAGTTGGAGTTGTTGAGGAAACAGGACCAGCAGCGCATGCAGGAGCTGCAGCGCACTTTGGAAGACCTGGAAAGAGAGGAGAGAAAGATGGCTGCTCAGAGACTTTCTGGACAGACGATACAACAAAAGGCTGCAGCATCTCCACAGCGTCTCCAAAATTTCCAGTGTGATGGGGCACAGGCAGAGCCAAGCACACAACATAACCATCAGGTACACAAGTGGTTATTATATGGGGTTAAGCGGTTACATACATGTGATGGTAAACTTATTTTTGACTTGAGTAAATAACTTTTAATGTGAAGAATATATCCCTTTGCCAGATGCCGTCCATGTCATCTTCATCAAATCTGCTTGAGAAGTTATTAAAGGAGAATTCGGAGTTGACGGAGCGTGTCACATCCCTGAGTCAGGAGAGGGCCAACCTCAAACACAGACTCTCTTTGCTTGAGCGACAGCTTCGTCGCACAGAAAATGAGCTCGCCAAGGTCACCACAGAAACAGAAAACAGACCTATCACTGATTTGACCAATAACGGCAAGGTAGGTAAAAAACAAACATGAACACACATACATTTTATGTGATACATTTTTGGATGAACTTTCAATGAATAGACTTGTCAAGATTAATCACTGCAGTGTTTACCTACTACAGAATGCATTGTATTCTAAACAATGTATAATATAATACAGTTACCCCCGTCCTAAAATGTCTTTGTATTTTTCTTATATGAAAACTGCCTATATGAAGATCATCAAGTCTTGGTAGATAATTTACTTAACATTTTGTCTTGCAGAATGAACAGGCAGTTTTAATTAACATGTGGATTTCCATCTAACTGCTTTTAAGTAGTAAACCATGCATTGGAACCTGAGTCAGCATGACCAGCAGCAAATGCAATCTGCTCATTGTCATTGTCAAAGTAACACAATGATTGAACAAATAAAATCTCTGGTTTACTTGTCTGTAGGTTCAGCGTTTGTATGAGCGCTACCTGCGTGCCGAGAGCTTCAGGAAAGCTCTTGTGTACCAGAAGCGTTACCTGCTGCTGCTGTTGGGAGGTTTCCAGGAATGTGAGCAGGTCACACTGTGTCTCATTGCCCGTATGGGGGCTCGGTCGTCACCCCCACTCTCTCTCCAGCGCAGACCACTCGGACGATTTAGGGCTGCTGTACGAGTCGTCATTGCAGTCTCGAGGTGGGGACATTACAAGAGTTTAAGGCTTTTAGAGGCAGTTTATGGATAAAACTAACTCAGCACTTTTTCAGAATGAGGTTCCTGACCAGGAAATGGCAGAGAGCAATCAGAAGCTTATCTTCATCTGGGCCTGGCCAAGCACCAGGTCAGTTCAGTGAACATCTAGTATCTTATGATGATATGCACCCTTTGACTTTTGAAATGTATTTAAGTGTGTTTAACTCTCAATGTGTTTTACAGGGTCTAAAGCTGAGGTTTTAAGGCAGCAACAACCAAGATCAAATTCAGACTCCCCACCAAATAGGCCCGTAGTGTCAGCTCTCATTCCACCAAGCAAATCTCCCTTCAGGTTGCACAAGAGGTTTGTTTAATTTTACATTCGGAGCTGGAATCCTTTCAAATAAATCCAAGCAGTATTTATTTAATGAGGCCTTTTTGTTTCAGGTCATACTCCAGCACCACTCTGGCCCCTGGACATCCCATTGGAACATCTCAGGATCCAGAGAGTTCCCTGACAGAATATATTCAACATCTAGAGAAAGTTCAGCAGCGGCTGGTGGGAGCCAGGCAAGGTGAGAAGCACTAAGTAGGGTTAAAACAAGTGGAAGAAGAAATGGGATTAAATCCACATAAGTGGAGAACTGGTGATAGGTCCTAGGTACCCTAGAAATTTCAAAGTATCCTCCTTTTTCCTAAATTATGAAACACAACATTTTCACTTTTTAACACCTAATTACTATAAAGTGTGGTGTGTAATCACACTGGGATAGATCACTGAGCATTGGGTGTATTGTTTTATAGCTTTTTAGATGCATGCCTCTTTCTTTAGTCACTCATTTTCTCGGGGGCGTTTAGTACAAAGTAATTAAAGGACAAATTTTGGATTTATTTTTGACGCCCTAGAAAATCTGGGACTGTTTGCAAAGCCACATATTACCAAATCCCACAACCTGTTTGCTCTATCATCTCCCAACCTAGTAAGCAAGACTCATTTAGGCGTGTCCACTAAAGAGGAAAGGAGAATACGGTCAGCCTGTTCCCCTGATATGATTGGGTACCGGCAGCGCTGGCTGCAGGAAAACAGGACGTGGCTGTACCTGAGCTGCTTGTCACCGCTTTACCTGTATGGTCCAGGTGAGTGTGAGTATAACATACTCACTCCACCTAACAATAAAGCAGCACAGTGCACCTCTCATAATGGGTACTGAGTTGTCACCGGTCACTGAGGTTAAAGGTGATGCCACATTGGTCTTGAGCAAACATGTCCTGGAGGTATGCCGACTCTTCACTAGTTCAACATATAATATACCATGAAGTTTTTTTTGGTGTTTTTTTTTAAGACTTTAGTCAGCTATTTGTTTCAGTACATATCAGTGACATGAAGATCACTTTGTAAATATTTAAGAAGTTATTGGTTCAAGTGACCTCACCTTTATTTTAGGTTCAAGATGTAATTGTTAGCTGGAAAACCAGTTGATGTCCTGTTGATGTGGTGCTTTGGAAATTCCAACTTATATTGGAGTTGACTATACCAGACTACTGTATTTAGAAGCTGTTGTCTGTTGTTTACTATGAAAACTTTAGAAGTCCAAACCACTCGTATGTTCTAAAATAATAGCTAGCATTATAAAATGTGTCTGCACAAGTCATAGTAAAATGTCTGAAACATAAAATAATACATTTGTGGTGGATACAGAATGTGAAGGTTTAACCTTCAGACTATCAACCAAATACTGCAAGGTATTTATTTTTAAAGATGCGACTGACAGCCATGTTGGGGAAAAAGAAAATCTACTTTTGTCTGCAGGAGTACTTTCTCAGCTCTTGTTTTACATAATATTCTGTCTATGTGATTAAGGTTCTGCTGACAGGGAAATATTTACTGTTGTGTTCAGGCTTTTGGCAGAAGTGAGAGATCATTACCCATAAAATATGGAGTTTTTGGTCCCTCACAGATTATCAGCCAATTTACTGTGAAAAAAAATGTTTTTGTTATAAATCTGCTGTTTGCTTGTAATTAACTTAATGTTTTATTCAATAACTTCAAATTTAAACATTATTTTAAAGATATTTACAACTTTCTTGATTAACAAAGCTAATGTACTAAAAAGACAACATGTTATTCACATTGTCTGAATGTTTGTCTGTCCTTGCAGGTTCTACTCTCCAGTCCGACCCAAAGTAACCCTACCGCTAAAAGAATGAATGTCCTGCTTTTCCAAAACTGTCCATGCCTTACACCCTTTGAGCATTTTGAAAAATCTTATGTGATTTTACTGTGTTTTAAGTATGTAAATTATTTTTAAAGATTTCTTTTATTGGAAGTTCTCTATTTTCTGTACCTTTTTTAAGTATTTTGAAGGTCAGTCCTGAGATGTCGAGGAAATGTTTAATTATCTTAAATGGTGCCAGTGGTTATTTTTGTACTAATCTTTTATACTCTTGTGTAAATAGACCAGATTTTCCTTTTACATGTCCAAAAGTGGACTAGTTTTATACTGGATATCAATGATTAATATGGCTAATGAGGAAATATAAAATTGGATGAAGGTAAATCATAGGTCTTTGTATTATACATGTTTCTACTATAACCCTAATAAATATTTTAAATGTGTGACTACAAACAGAACTGGACTTAATTTATTTGGTATGTATGCTGGATGTCTTTATAAAAAAACATATAGTAAAACTATATTGTGTTTTTCTATGTATTTAAACTTGATTTGAGATGATTAGGCATTTGTCAATTTATATTATGTTAAGTTAATTAAAAAACATTGCAATAGAAAAGAAAAACTAACTATAGCTGCAATTAATAGTTGCAGGTAGTGGATGACAGTTTTGAATATACATATAGTTTTATAGATATATTATATTAATGGAACCACTTCATTATATTATGATACAAATTGTCCAACTAGTTTTATTTTCTGCCATCTTAAATGTTGTATGATAAATTAGACCATAGTCTATTGACATGGTAATGAAATTTACATCAGTCTCTGACAAGCATATGTGCAAGAGGTATAACTGGAAAAAATATCTGTGAATTCCCCCTTTGTCTTTACATGGTATAAAATTCGAGATTTTAAAGATGTCAAATTTGATTTGGTAAGGCAATTTCTTGAAATTCGAGATTTTAATTTGAAAGATGTCAAATTTGATTTGGTAAGGCAATTTCTTGACCCTTAATATTTCTAATTCTTATTGAATGAATAGTTAGCTGTATAGATGCACATAATAGTTTTATAATTTGGTTTTCCTATCCTTAACTAGAACACCTCAGCCAGGCAATTAAACAGAATTTGAAATTAAATAGAGGTGAATGGGAAAAATCTTAAAATAATTACATTATTTTGTTTTTAAGTCCTAATGTTCACTGTATTTCACAGATTTAACGAAAACAATTTCCTTCGTAGCAGTTTTTTAAAAAATACTTTCATTTTTTTTAAACTTTCCATAGTTTTTTTTGTCATTTAATTTAAAATGGTACAATTTAACTATATTTTAAACCATTTTAAAATATGTTTAATACTCAATTAAGATGTCCACAAAGACCTGCGTATGTCTTATATGTTTATTATGTAACAAACAATTGGCATCTGAGCAGCTCAGCAGCAGCCAATTACGGTGTAACTTGCAGCTGACGCTGTTTACGGTC
Source organism: Channa argus (assembly GCF_033026475.1). Taxonomy (NCBI): domain Eukaryota; kingdom Metazoa; phylum Chordata; class Actinopteri; order Anabantiformes; family Channidae; genus Channa; species Channa argus. The sequence goes on from NC_090212.1 coordinate 14,779,294, forward strand.
TCCTTTAGTGGTTCGTTTGTTCATTATCTTCACAAACGCCGACTATTCGCTGTTTCGTCGGTTCTTTTCATTCAGCTGTTAACTCCACCCGCCCGTTTTTGTTGGCGCCCAAAGCTCTCGCACCTCATAAAATATCAACATGCTGTGACGCACTTCCTCACGCGTTTCACCACGGTGATGCTAATGCTACGCTACGCTACGCTAAGCTAAGCTAAGCTAACTGCAGGCGGTTGTAGATCGTTTGTTTGACATCTTATCTTCGTCCTGGCCCTCGTAGAAGACCTCGCTACACTTGTCTCGTATTTGTCTGGGATGTATGGATGGATAGCTGACGGAATATCGTCGTTTTTTGCGCCCGCTACGGGAAAAAACTCCGCCCAACAGTGGCCCGGGAAAGGTAACGTTAGTGTGGAGATACCCGCAGGATCACAGCGCCAGGAGAGCCACAGCAGGCCGGCTAAACGAAACTACCAGAGGTCGGGTGTTGCTCATTTTACTAACTCTTGCTTGTAACAGTTTATATGTTTACTATAACAGCAACCCAGTTTAGATACGTAGCCTTTACTTGTTACCTACCCTTGATAAAGATAAGTCTCCTGATGTAAGCGGTTAACTGAGAGTGTACAACTAGCACAAACGTTATTTAGCTGTTAGCAATTTAGAGCTAAAAGTCATCAACAAACAACCATAGCTAACAGTTATTTTGAACCCATCAGCTAGATGTTGTCAGATTGTTGCCAGATACATATTTCAGTTAATGCTGGAGCATTCACAGTAATGAGATCCTAATCTTGCATTCACAGTATGTTATCGTAATAGTAATAATACTAATTATTGTCAACTGTGAATCATTCAAACTGCACAACGTTCAGCTAAGGACAGTATTGCTTGTATGCAGCTTTTTAATAGCTTTTATCATTTTAAAGATATTACGCACATGACACAATTGCCTTTGAAGCCTTAAGTTTTTAAGCTAAATGGGTTTGACGTTTGCCTAACCGGTATATAAGGAAGCCACGTTTCATGTAAGTTATATCAGCAGAAGCAAAACTATCTGCACATAAGCATTCACAGTGCTCTTTGGAAATGCTTTTTCTAGTTTCTAATCTCTCTTCAGTCCAAAAATAACCAACCATGTTTGTCTTAATGTTGTTCGTAGGGATCATAATTGCTAAACTGTAATGTCTGTGATATGCACACCAAGTTAAAACAAATAAAGGCACATACAACAGTCCTCGAGTAAATCCTACCTTTTAACAGATTTAATTCTCGGTTTTTGTTTAATTGTGACGGAGAGATGATCTTGTGTAACACTAGCTGTCATTAATATTTTAATGAATCGAACTGAAACAATTATTTATTAAATTGATTTTCCTGTGTAATCATTTAAGTCAACTTTTCATTTAAAAGTACTGAATCAGTGCTAACTATTCTCTGGTTCCAGTCTGTCAAATGAGAGGACTTCAACAGAATGTTTTAAGGCTCTTGGGTTTTTTTTTGTTGAACAAAACAAGAGATAACGTCTGGTTTAGCTCTAAACAATAGTGTGCACTTTTGACATGACGTTTTTTATGACGTTTAATTAAGAAGTCTATGAATCAAAGAAGTAATATTAAACATGACGCAAAAACTTAGCCCAAATGCGTAATGTTTAGGTATTTGGCATTGTTAATACGCTTCTGGCATGAACATTTTTTTTTTTAATCACTGATCACTTGTAAAAAAAAATTTGCTGTGTGTTTGTTTTGTTTATTTATAAATGCTTTTTGCACTTTATAACCTTACTGTGAACAACTTAACGAGCCAATTTCCCCACTGTGGGATCAGTAAAGTTTGATGTTGTCATCCATTTAAATTACGTTTCTTTTCTTCTTTTTTTTCTCTTACAGTGTTTATATTGCAGACGGTGTTTGCCAGAGTGACCCAGTAGAAGTGAAAAGACGCAGACGAGGTTTTTTAATGAAAAATAAATAATCCGAATATTTACTTTAAAAATACAAACCGAAAACAAAGCTTAATTTGTTGTGTTGTGTGTTTCAGATGTAGTCCTCAGCTTTGTGCGGAAGACAGTGGCTGGTGTAGCTGGTCTGCTCAGGCTGCAAAACCCGGTTTCAACCATGAGCGCGAAACCCAAACATTATGAGGAGGCACAGGTTTGTGTACCAAAGTCTTCCTCAAGCACATTCATTTGAAGTGGGGTTAAATGGTATGGGAAGATAAATTATTTGTTTTTTTTTTGGGAGTACCTTTTTTTCCTGTTTTATTATCAAAACCAGTTTAGTCTTTATTTTTTGTCCGGTGTTTTTTATATTTGTGTCTCCTCCTCATCATTTAGAATCTGAAGCGTTTAAATTGCAGTTTCTTTGATTTGAAAGTCACACTCCGTTAAATTGCAATGTTAATTACAATATGGTTAATTGTTCAGACCTAATTTAAAGTTTCATAGAAGGAAATTACCTATGTAAAGGAGGGACGTATTTTACTTAAGGGACAGTAGTAATGCCACTATGTAGAAATATTGCATTTGTTACTAGATCTGTTATATCAATTGACTGTTAAAGTACCATATTCTAAACAGACGCACAGCTACAAAAATGTAAACAGCCATGGTGTTGGTTTGATACACAAATGGGTGAATGAAACACATTTAAGTAGTTTTTTTTTCTAAATTGAGGTGTTTTGCATCTAAACTGCTCTGAGAAAAACACTTTTTTTTTTTAGTTTTAGTGCATGAACGTAACTGTGTTTTAAAGATCCAGCTACTCACCTTAGTTTGAATATAGTAAAATACATTTATGAAAACACAGTTGCACAGATACAGAGTTGATTTGCCTACACACTAGACATTCCAAAGGCTATACTTAAGGTGTAAAATAGTAATTGGAGACTTGTCTTCTACTTTTTTCTATAATGCAATGTCAAGATTTTCAAATGTTAAAACAAATGTGAAAAAGTAAAAACAAGTCTGATCATTTGTGGTTAATTATTTTTAATTTGAGACCTAATGTGAAACTGTGAATTATAATGCATTTCAAGTGGCTCAGACACAAATGTCACAATTAGATTACATCCAACACTTAAATATACTTTTATTCTGTAGAGAACATACCAGAACCTAACCACTACTAAGTTTGAAGCTTGCCATTTTTAACTGCCTTGCATTTTCTCTGTGAATTCAGCCTGTCACTCTGGGGATAGATGAGCTCCACACCTCATGGTTGAACAGTATGGAGTGGAGAATGGGTAAGTGTGGGCAGCTATTACAACAGGAAACTATTAATATTATTATTTCTTTCTTTATTTGTTTTAAATTTCTTTGTAACTTTTTCTCATCCACTCTCACTGCTGCAAAACATCCATCTAGTATAATCTTATCATTTGGTTAATTTTAGTTTGTCTTCTTCTTTTCCTTTCGGCTGTTCCGTTTCAGGGGTCGCCACACGAATCACGTGCCTCCATCTAACCCTGTTTTCTGCATCCTCTTCTCTCACTCCAACTAACTTCATGTCTTCTCTCACTACATCCATAAATCTCCTCTTTGGTCTTCCTCTAGACCTCCTGCCTGGCAGATCCAACCTCAGCATCCTTCTACCGATATATTCACAGTCTCTCCTCTGAACATGTGCAAACCACCTCAATCTGGCCTCTCTGACTTTATCTCCAAAACATCTAACATGAGCTGTCCCTCTGATGTCCTCATTCCTGATCCTGTCCATCCTCGTCACTCCCAAAGAGAACCTCAACATCTTAAGCTCTGGTACCTCCAGCTCTGCCTCCTGTCTTTTCTTCAGTGCCGCTGTCTCTAAGCCGAACAACATCGCTGGTCTCACCACCGTCTTTAAAACCTTTCCTTTCATTCTCACTGATACTCTTTTATCACACAACACACCTGACACTTTTCTCCATCCGTTCCAACCTGCCCGCACTCGCCTCTTCACCTCTTTTCCATACTCTCCATTGCTCTGAACCGTTGACCCTAAGTACTTAAAGTCCTGCACCTTCTTCACCTCTGCTCCCTGTAACCTCACCGTTCCACCTGGGTCCCTCTCATTCACACACATGTATTCTTAATTTTGGTTTGTCTGTGTAGATAAAACAGTGGTTGGAGTGAATGAACGTGCTGGGAGGAATCAAATTCAGAGCTCCTCACCTCCTTTAATGAGAAAGTACAGGCAAGTAGTCCAATATTTCAGAGGATCTTTATTCCAAACCTATACTTCCATCAGTATTATTGTTTTTTTTTTTTAGTTGGCTTTTTTTTTAAAGTTTTCAAGGCACATAGGTTTTTTTTTTTAAGACACTCTCTTGCTCTGTACTTGAATTTGTTGAATACAGTGGGACAGCACTTTCTGCAGAGAAGAGGGGTTCATTCCAACTGTTGCCTTCAAGGTCTGCTCTGAGGGTGGGAAACACTAATCCTGACCCACCCTGGAATGGCTTTGGACACAACCGCTGCTACAAGCCCAGTCTTACTGTGGAAGAGGTAATGCAATGTAATAACTTAAGAATTATATCATAAGACCATCACTTTATCATTATTTATGATTGTAGCATCTTGCTGTGTCATTTATTATGCATCTGGCTTCTGTCTCCTGTCTCCAGGCCATAAAGCAGAACAATAAGGAGCATTACAGGCGTTTGCTGGAGATGGTGACGGAAAAATACAGTAAAAGTCAACCATTACCTTTCAACCAAACAAAGCCACAAGAGTGAGTAAAACTTCCTATTCCTGTGAAATCTTTTATTTTTATATGTATATTTATTTATTTATTAGAAATTGCACAAAGATCTAGGTAATAACATACGTGTGGAAATTAGCTGTGTAATCCTTTTCTCCTTTTGCTCTCAGTGAATTACTGTCACAGAGTGATCACAAAACTGCTGCTTTAGGAAAAACCTTTGAGTCAATGCCAAGGAAGATGGCATGCACAGGTAAGACACCTCTATAAAATATTATTCACTTCCAAACAAAGTAGAATCTGTAAACATATTTGTTTTATGTGGGTCGTTTCAAGCGACGCTTTTATTTTTGAGTTGAAGGTCACATTTTTATTTACATCTTGTCCTGCAACTAACAATTATTTTTAGTTAATTTATCTGCAAATTATTTTCATGGAAATGTAATGCCATTATAATTTGTTAATACCTTTTGATGTTTTCAGAGTGATAGTTTTTGTTCAAAAATGTAAAGATGTCTATTGAATTTTTATATAAGACATATAAAAACTGCTAATGCTGACATTTGGCAACCAATTTAGGTGACTGACATTTGTGTCTCTTGCACAGCTGCCCCAACAACATTCACATGGAGAAATGTACCTTCAACCAAAGACAGGTTAGTGCAGCATAGATACTATATGAATATCTGATTTGTGTATCTTAGGTAAGGGAAATCAACATTAATTATTTGTTTCATGTCCAGGTGGGGTGGTTTGACATTAAGCAAGTCATTCAGTGGCAGCTGTGAGGACACACAGCCTGTTAAATGTACCAAGGTAGCCACTTCTCTTGCTCTCTACCAATTTGTTATAGCACTCAGTATGTGAATATAATGGTCGAAGCCATTTGTCTGTAATAGCAATCTGTGTATGATTAAAAACAGGCAGCAGAGTTGGACCTATCTACAGAAGTAGCTACTCGCCTCAATCTTGTGGATCGAGAGACCCCTGACACACATTGGGCACATATAAGGCACAATGATGAGGATGTACCTAGGCTCACCAAAGTGAGATTAAATGTTTTTTTTAGAGTTAAATATATTCTTGGTGTGTTGAAGAAACTATAGATAATGTTTTTCACTTAATGCATTTATTGTCTCTCTATAGGAAATGGCAGTGGAGGTGAGTGGTGCTCTAGCTCAGAGTGATCCCAATGTTGTTCTCAGTGCGGCTTTCAAACTTCGCATCACACAGAGAGACCTGGCCACACTGCAAGAGGGTGGTTGGCTCAATGATGAGGTAAGATGTAGTTAGGATACAAACAGTTTATGGAAATGGATGACAGTTTAGATTGTTGAAATTATATTAAAATCTAATCAATTTGTTTTTCTCCCAAGGTGATAAACTTCTACCTGTCTCTGGTCATGGAGCGGTGTTCAGTTGAAGCAACAGGTTTGAAAGTCTACTCATTCAGCACATTCTTCTACCCCAAACTGCGAGGTGGAGGAGGTGGAAAGCCTGGTGGACATGCTGCTGTGAAGCGCTGGACCAAGGCTGTTGACCTCTTTCTCTACGACCTTATTCTAGTCCCTCTGCATCTGGGTGTCCACTGGGCAATGGCTGTGAGTCAGAGCCACAGATACTTGCAGTGCACAATATTGTACATGTTTTTCTTCTCTCACTCCTATTACTTCTCATTCCAGGTGATTGATTTTAAAGCAAGGACAGTGAAGTCGTATGACTCAATGGGTCAAAGACATGATGACATCTGTAGTCTTTTACTGTAAGTCTGGATTATGCCATTTTATTTATTTATCTGTCAATTTTTAATATGTTTTCATATATTGATCTTACATTTATTCAAATTTCCCAGACTCTACCTTAAAGAGGAGCACAAAACAAAGAAAGGTAGAGAGCTTGACAGCATCAAGTGGACTACTGGAAGCTTGAGGGCCACTGTAAGTCAATTTCAGATTCATGATGCAATATTTCACATGTGTGCATTTTCTCCTTCAATGCAAGATTAAGTTGATGTTTTGTAATCCTTGTAGGAGATTCCCCAGCAGAAAAACGGCAGTGACTGTGGTGTTTTTGCTTGTAAATACGCTGATTACATCGCAAAAGGAAGGCCTCTCACCTTTAAGCCGGTATGTACTGTACAGTCTTAATATTCTAATGCTTTTTTATTTCTTTTCAAATCATTGTATTATCACTGAAAATAACAAATGCATCTGTCTCTGCAGTGCCACATGCCTCTCTTCAGGAAGTTAATGATTTGGGAAATCCTGAATAAGAAGCTGCTATAGAGGGTCAAAACCAATCTCCTGGCAATTAACTACTTAAAAGCAGATATTTCCTTATTGGGAGCAACATTGGTGTAACGTTAACTATATGACAAAGAAAAGGAGTAAATGGGCCAAAGAAGTGGACTCAACTGACTATCTAACCCAGTCTGGCTGTTCTGGTCTGAAGGAATCAAACACTAGTCTTATGGCCCTTTCCTGTCTGGGACATAACATTTTATCTCTAAGTTGTAATTGGAGACCTAATTGTGATGTAAAGGAGTGTATGTGTTATACAAGCAATGGCACTACTGACTGAATGGTTTTTTTTTTTCTTTTTTTTTTTTTCTTTTCTTCATTGACTTTGGATTGTTAGTTTTATTGTTTTGAAATACTACCCTGAAGTGCCTTCAGCCGTCTAACACTGAATTCAAATTAGTGTATGCTTTTGTCTTTGTTTGGGAAAATAGTTGCATACAAAACAAGACAGTATTGAGTCATTTTCATAATTTCTCAGAATTATGATTGTTGCATTTAATGACAATTTAGTGTAATTTGGATGCCAAATAACTACAATAATGTAATAATAAAGCTCTGAATGGAATTTAGACAATGAACCTTAAAATACCTCCTTTTCAGACTGAGGTTTGAATGCTTGTAGCATGTCTGTTTTGCTATTATTTATGAATGAACTGGATGAGAGAGCATTTTTGAGTGTGTTTAGAATTTGTTTTCCCTCTTTAAGTGGAGCATTAATAGTTGTTTGCCCGTATTTAACATAAGGCACTGTTAGGTCTGTGAATCTTTTCCATGAGCATACTGCAAGTGGCTAATTAGGGCTATTACATTTACTTACAGTACTGCTGCATAGCAAACTACTGTAAACATGCATGTTTGAGTTCATGCTTTAAAATGTGACACACCCACCTTTAATAAAGTATTTCATTTTTTGTTTGTTTTAGAGTTGTATTATTTGAAATGTATTATTCGAACACACAAATATGCTACGATTGGTTTTAGGCAGTAAAGCTGCAATATCCATTATTTGAAAGCAAAAGATAGCAATTTTACTCCTTACTGTTGTATACCCTTAAGTATTCTGTCAATCTAGATCAAAGCTTAAATTATTTTAGTTTTTACCATATTAATGTTTTTTGTCTAATCAATCTTCCATTTTGTCTGTTACATTGTTGGACAACTATAAAGCTGCAGCCAGCAATTGTTTTCATCATTAATACAGTACATTGCACTTTTTTTAATTACTAATTCTTTAGAGTATAAAATTATAGAGAATAGTATACTCCCTGAAGTCCACATAATCCAATTGTTGTTTTTTTGGTTGGAGCAACAGTCAAAAACTTTGTTGAGTTTACTCTGATAGTGACCATAGCTATTATTTATATTATCATTATTATGGTTTGTTATCTACTGCATGCTTGAGGATTCATAGTAATGATATTCTAATCTTTATCATTATGACTATATGATATTTGGCGCCTAACTACAGCATACTTTCATCTAAAACACTTTTCAAACTTTCAGCTTACAAAGGACATTATTGTGTATACGGCTTTTTCATATCTTATATGCTTATTAAGATTATGACGATGTCATCGACGACAACATAATTGCCTATTAAGTTTTTAAGGCTAACTGGCTTCAAAGTTTGCCTAACCAGTAAGGAGGCAACATTACGTTTCGGCTATTTCAGCAAAAACAGTTCAGCTTTTTTTCAGCTTTGCTTGGAAAATAATTTTAACCCCGAAGCATTCACGGTGCATTTTCTCTTTGGAAATTCTTTTTCTAATTTATCGTAGTTTTTACACATTTATGAAATGTTTTAATTGTGTATTTTTCAAATTGGTTTTTCGCCAAATTATGTTTTCAGGCCATGTGTCTTCTGAAGCAACGATCTTATTCTGAAAATCCCACGGCTCAACCCTTCCATCGTTAGCGAGCTGGTTCATAGTTCAGCGGTTTGCTTTGCGGTAACGTTAAGCTACATCCAGGAGGTGCTTAGGTCAAATCCAATAGATCACGTACTAGTAAATCATCTGGGGTTTACTTTACTTAATATGAGCGACAACGAGAAAGAATTCAGAGAGAAGGTGAGTTGTAAATAAACAAAACGCCAACTGTTAATACTGTTATCAAAGCGAGCTATCGTTAGCTAGTTAGTTGTTAGCTGCGTATGCAGGTATGGTACGGAAAACGGTTTCAGAAAACTGGCGTTTAACCTGAGTATATGTGCATTATATGTTACTAATCATAGTGTTTTGTGCGAGTAGTTAACGCAGTTCCCTACACGTACGGCTTTAACGTTAACATTGATATTTAAAACGGTAGCTGTAATGTTAGCTAAGCTAGCTAAAGCGTGGGCCTGCAGAGTACGGCAGCGGTGCGATGTTGACGCCGCCTCACATTGCTTTTACTTTATCGCATATGTGTAAACGTTACTTATTGGAAAAGTTGTGTGGTTAACTAGTAAGAGCCCAAAAAGTTAAAATAAGTAAACGTTGTGGTAGTAATCGATGTATTCATATTTTGTGTCAGTAAATGGCAAGACCAGTGAAGGTCATTAGAGCTGCAATTAACTTTTTTTTTTTAATAAATCAAATGGCATTTGGTCAGTGAAATATCAGTACATTTTTGAAACGATTGCATCCAATGTAGTTGTCTTCAGAAGTCTTGTTTTTGTATTTAATTTAAAAAAAAAAACGGCCTATAAACCCCTCCAGATTCAGAATTTACTGTAACGGGAAACCCAGTTGAATAGAACGTATTCACATCCAGATTCCAAAACCAGATGGCTTAGTTTTCTTAAAAATATCAGTGAATTATTGGTAATTGTTGCAGCTCTAAAGACCACAGCAAATTAACTTACAACATGGTTTCAGCTAATCTGTTGTTCTCCTGGTTTTGTTGTTTTCTTTGTACCTTTTGGGTTTAACAGAAACCAAACTGCCTTATCACCCTTGTTTGTTCTCTGTTAAGGTTGAGTTTGGAAGAAAGAAAAAGCAGAAGACGTTTCAGATGTGAAGTTGTTATTGTTTGAAGCTGATGGTGTTGATGCATGCTAATGTAATGGATGCTGAAAAGAAGCAATCAAGAACTCTCCCCACTACTAGGGTTGTAATGGCAGATGGTAAATGGGGGAAGAGGAGGAAAAAAGAAGTCATAATGTCAAACAGAAGAAAGAAGAAATCAAGGGTTGTTTTGAAGTTAAAGAAGTTATGAAGTTAAGCTCAGAAGTTTACCTGGGTATGAGTAATTTCTTAAAAGCCTGCTATGTTATTGTTCTTTCATCTTGTTTCTTTCTTGTAAGCATGCAAAATTAATTTATTTCCCTCTTTGAAACATCACTGGTCAATTCCTCCATTCCTTTCAGGTTTATTTTTGTGCTGTCTTTAATTTTAGCTAAATTACGTAATTTCCAAAGTAAATATTTGTTGCAATGTATGACCTTAATTCAATCAGATTCCTAAATATTAGTGTGGAACCTTCTAAACAACAAAATGTGGCTCCGTTTTGAAAGGGGCATATAGAGGGTGAGCGCAGTCACCTCCTGTCCCCTTTTTTAAATTTTTTTATTTATTTTTTGATTTGTGGCTTGAGTGTTTCTGACCTGAGTGAGTGGTCTCTTCAGGACTCACGGCCTAGCTCGAGGAGTGCATCCCCTCGGGGCTCTGCAAAGTCTGCCAGTCATTCACCAGCCCGCTCCAAAGATGGCTCCCGCCATTCTAGGTCCAGGTCTCGTTCTCGATCTAGATCCAAATCCCGGTAAGATGAGTTCTTGTTTTCTGAGTTTCTTAAGACATGCCAAGTCAAGCCAGGTATTTGAAGGTGTATATGATGCAAGTAAATTGCCCAATAACAATTATTATGTTATCCCTAGGTCTCGTTCTCATCGAAGCTCACGCAGGCACTACTCCCGCTCTCGTTCCCGATCCCACAGACGTCGTTCCAGAAGCCGATCTCGCAGCTGGGAGTATCGTCGCCGTCGGAGCCATAGCCGTTCCCCCATGTCAAATCGTCGCAGACACATTGGCAACAGGGTATATTTTGTGTAGTGTGTGTGTGAGAGAGTAGGTTAACTTTGTCAGTTTTAAGACTTGACAACATTGTATGTAAGACACTTTTGGTTTCCTAAAACAAGAAATTGAGAATGTAATTTATATTTAATAAAAAATACAACACAGTGAATCAAAAATGCCTTTATTTACGGCACTATAATAGCTGTTTATTTATACATCCCTATATGAAAAGAGTGACGTCAGTTTTGTTTTTAAAACCTGATAAATACACTGTATCCCTGAACAGCTAACTCTTAACATATAAAATAGTCATATAAAAATCTCTTGTCAGATACCAAAGATTGATGTACCAAGAAAAGCTTTAATCTACAACTCTTAAAAGATGAATGATGGCTTTGTAACTTTTTTTTTCTTACATTCTACAGGCTAACCCAGACCCCAACAACTGTCTAGGTGTATTTGGACTAAGTCTGTACACCACTGAGAGAGATTTGAGGGAGGTTTTCTCTAAATATGGCCCTCTGAGTGATGTTAACATTGTTTATGATCAGCAGTCTCGACGTTCAAGAGGCTTTGCCTTCGTCTACTTCCAGAACTGTGAGGACTCCAAGGAGGTAAGGAAGACAAATATTAAATTTGTACTATTGAATCTTCCTCCTAGAATTAAAATAGAGGCAATTTTTTAAACATTGCCCTGGTAAACCTGTAATTAGGTATATTTTCAAAGTGTATTGTATAACGGCGAGAGGAAGTGGGTTTTGTGACCAAGAGAAAAGTGAAATGTTTAGGCATATTTACATGCATTTATCTGCAGTCCATACTGTATAAATGGATTCTATAGATAAATTCTTATAGTCTCTGTATAAAAGTTTTTAATCTCCAAATATTTAATACATTGACAGTTTGGCAAATGTTATGCATCTATTTCATTATTAAATGGAAAGTCTTGTTTTGTGTTTATGTGTTTCAGGCCAAGGAACGTGCTAATGGAATGGAGCTGGATGGGCGCAGGATCAGAGTGGATTTTTCTATCACTAAAAGAGCCCATACTCCCACTCCTGGAATCTACATGGGGCGTCCCACATAGTAAGGGTTTCTTTAGTATGCAGCTTTGCATCCAAACAGGAATATCTTTTCATCTTTCAAGGTGTCGTCAAACTGTAATGTGTTTACAGTGGAAGCAGCAGCAGCAGCAGTAGTGGTGGAGGTGGTTCATCACGACGTGTCTCTAGAGAATGTGACAGGGGATATGACAGAGGCTATGAAAGAGGATATGACCGCGACTATGATCGCTATGATGACAGAGAGTACAGATCATACAGGTGAGTTCTTTGTGGCTTTTTGACCCAGATTTAACTTGACATTTTTTAGACTTGACTGCAACTGTTGAATGTTTTAGAATGGAATCCTGTGACTATCATTATAATTATTTCAAATGCAATGTTTGTTTTCACACCATATAGTTCATGTTACGCAGGACTGTCATGACTTACACTGAAAATGTTAAATAATTTTTAATTTTTTTTAATAAATAAAAATAAATAAATGTCCTTCACCCCTACAGACGCAGATCTCCTTCTCCCTACTACAGCAGAGGGTACCGCTCTCGATCCCGATCTCGGTCCTATTCACCACGTATGTTTAAACCATTTTTCATCACTAAGCTGACAAAGGTTAATTTTACAGTTGATCTATATTTAAATAATTTGTCAAGGGCAGAGCTTACCGTAATTATTTTAATATTCCTAGTTTTTGTGTTTTAAAAAAAAAAACTAAACAATAAATACATATGTGGCACTTTAAACTTTCGAACTGTTCTTTTGTCCAGGTCACTACTGAGAAGCAAGAGGACGTCAGATTTTAGATGACATTGTGTCTTTTGTTTTTGTTTTTTTAATTTTATGTCTTTTGTATGTGAGAGGAATTCTAGATTTATGTGTATGTTAAAGGTTGAATAAAACTCCTCAAAAAAAAATCAGTCTGAGTGCCACAGGGTTGGTGGTGAATTAATTGTTCCCATAGATAAAGGAAGAATAATGGATAAGTATTTGGCCGAAAATGTATTGTGGAATCTTTTTTTTGTGTGAAAATGGGGATATGCTTTAGATCTGCAAATACAGATCATTCTTTTTTGATCGGTTTGTTTTTATGTAAGCATTTTTCTGTGGAAGTTGTATTACGATTTCTCATTTAATTGTTCTTATGTGGCTGAGCAATATAAAGTTACTTGGGTCATTTGCTCTACTTAGTAACTGTTTGTTATACTGTAATGGTCACTCCCTGATTTTTAGGAGGCAAGATTACTTCAAGTAATGTCCTATGAAATCCAATCAACCTTTTTTTATGTATTTATTTTTTCTCCCCTGGACAGAAATAAAGTTAATGCACTGTGATGTCATATCAAAATGATCTTGCAAAACAAAGCTGTCTTGTATTATAGAAGTTTACTTTCTTTTTTCATAGTGCTAAGCAAATATAAAACTACAAATATTGATTCAGATACAGTTTATACCATGGTAGTGTTGGGTTATGTTCCAGTCTGTAATGCTATATTTTAAGTTTCATGGAACAGCGTGTTTTCTGAATTGGACCATAATGTGTTTTATATAGAGCGTATGTAACAAATTTACAACTTCAATAAAAATCTACTCTTATTTAAATGCATTTAAAGGTAAAGTATAAATTAGTGAGGTGTCTCAAAAATGTTACCATTACAGTTAATCTGCAGTCAATTTTCTTAAATCAGTTTATAAAATAACATTTTTCAATTGCACCGTAATGGTTGTATTCATGTGTTATTCCACCAAATAAACAACAATTCCCTTCTATGTTGACCTGTTTTGGTAGCATCACTGTTAACTAGAAGAGTGTACCACCACACCATTAACTAATCCTGTAAAACTGCGACCTCTACCGTTTCGTCGTGGTAAGAAGTCTGCCAAAGTAAATAAAACACTAGTATATGTACAGGTTGGTTCGCAGATGTTGTGCCCTGATGACTAGCATTTATATTAATTAAAAAAACACACACACACATATATATAGATATAGAAACATATATATAAAAGCAAGTAAACTGGTTCAGTTTTGCTGAGTTAGTGCACATCTGCTCTGCCGTAGAGTCCAGCCAATCAAAGGCTGTTTACGTCAAAACACTTCCGCTATGCTCTCCAACTTGCCTTTCTACTGTAGCGACTGCTGTGAGCAGACGTCTGAGGAGTGAACACCACTTAGCTCAGAGGTTAAGGGAAGACATAAAGGTACTAAATCGGGACCTTCCCCAGCTAAATACCCTTCGGACTATTTTTATGAATTGGAAAATCCAGACACGACTGTGTAGGCAGCCAAACATTCTGGTTAATTGGTAGCTAGGAGTGGCTGGAGTTAGCAAGTAGCTAATGTTAGCAGGCTGTGTATGAATGAGCATATGACTGAAGCTACCTCTACACGTTTCAGTGCAGCTAGCCTAGCGGGATGGAGCTGCATACCAATTTATAGACACGCCGCACTGACGTGTTGAACAAAAAGTCTAGATAACGTGGAGTCTAGGGCAATTTGTGTTTTCGGCCCAGTGTCAAACTCTCTTGAAACTCTTACAGATGGCCCCCAAAAAGGGAGAAGCCCCGAAGCCACCTCCATTGATTGGACGATTTGGAACGTCTCTGAAAATTGGAATTGTTGGATTACCTAATGTTGGGTTTGTGCATATAATAAATAATGTGCATTTCCACAAAGGTCGATTGTTTTGCAAGTAAATAAAGAACTTTTGGGTTCACCATTTAAGCCTTATTATTCCATTTACTCTTCTCACTGCAGGAAGTCCACTTTTTTCAACGTGCTGACCAAAAGCCAAGCTGCTGCAGAGAACTTTCCATTTTGCACAATTGACCCAAATGAGAGCAGGGTACCTGTTCCTGATGAGCGCTTTGATTTCCTCTGCCAATACCACAAACCAGCCAGGTGAGAGTTGTTTTTGTTTAGCACTTCACACACACCGCTGACCCAAAGTGCTTGAAAGCTCACACAGAAGAAAAATTCAAACTCACGGGAAGTGATAACTACAATACTACTTTCGGCAATATATTTACTCACAGAATTCAAGAATCACTAAGTTTTATCGCGACTCCAAACTATGCACTGACATACAGTGGACAAGTGGTCAACTGTTATGGGTTTTTCAATTTCATTTTGTTGACTTAATGTGTTTTCCTGTTATTTTATTGCATCAGATAAAATAATGTTATTTTTAAATAAGAAATTAGACAAATGTGCTCAGCCTAAATGCATTGTTTAAAATAATTCTGAGCCATATAAGAAGACATTTATATTTCAAAATATTTGCAGATCAGCAACAAACATATCACACACATATATATATATATATATATATATATATATATATATATATATATATATATATATATATATGATTAATATCAAATACACTACCTAGTAGATATTTAGTTAGGTGCACATAGGTGAAAGTAATCCACTATAATACATTCTCACTTCATAATCATTACAATATTCATTTTGTGTTGGATTTGTATCATGCTGATTTATGTAAATTGTGATCCTGGAGGCTGCAGTGTTTCATGCTGTTCAGTTGTGTTGTGTTATAGTAACAGGAGCTTTTATATTTTACCACATCTGTGTAAATGTATACATTTAATGAGAGCTATAGAGACAGTGTGTTTGTGTGATAGTAAGTCTGATCTGTGTCGGATTTCCTCTGTTTTACTAAAAGTCCAACTGGTCTGGCTGTTGTGTTGTTGTAGTAAGGTTCCTGCTTTCCTAAATGTTGTGGACATTGCTGGTCTTGTGAAGGGGGCTCACTCAGGACAAGGACTTGGAAATGCCTTCCTCTCCCACATCAGTGCCTGTGATGGCATCATCCACATGACACGTGAGTTGTCTTTATTACTATTTGCTGCAGCTGCTCTGTGCCCAACAGCTGAGAGTGGACAGCTGTTGGGAGGACAAGTTAAAGCCAATACTACACTTTGAAAAAGGGAACAAGGCAATTTCTACAAAGCCCGTGGCTAAGACATGTAAATGAATTATTTTCCTGTGAATATGCTCTGTCCTATAGATGGTTATTTCATTTGATTAGTATGTTTATGGTACTCACTGCACCATGTTGAGCTAGAATGTCTGGTCAGATTTGTGAATCTGTCCGAATATTTAGTTTAAACAAATGCTATACTATTGCTCTGCAAAATATTTGCATGAGCAAATCTAAAAAGAACAATTTAAACAGCTAATGTTACATGTGGTCCCTGCACATTCAATACAAAATGCAACTTTTAATGACTACTACAGCCACATAATGATTCAGCCCCCTTATGACAACCATCGTCAGCACTTAATTGAGCACCCATTGCTAGTCAAGACCTGCTGCAAATGTGATACGTATTTGTAATTAATGTTAATGTTTAGGCAAAATAATGTTGTGGGCTGATTTCACCTGCAATATTTTCCTTCAGATTTAAACATAAATTATTGTGACAATTTAGCATTGATTGTGTGTTTTAGGTGCATTTGATGATGAAGATATTATTCACGTGGAGGGTAACGTTGACCCAGTGAGGGACATCGAGATCATCCACGAGGAGCTGCGACTAAAAGACGAGGAAATGATTGCTCCAGTTATTGACAAACTGGAGAAAACTGCTGTCAGAGGGAGTGACAAAAAACTCAAGCCTGAATATGTAAGTTGGTGTGTTTGTGCTTTGAATCTGCACTGTTTCACATGTGTCACAACTGGGAGGAAATAGGAAATCATAACATGTAATCAGTCTTAGCTGCTGTTTCTTTCTTCAGGATATCATGCTGAAGATAAAGAACTGGGTGGTGGACGAGAAGAAACACATCCGATTTTACCACGAGTGGAATGACAAAGAGGTATGTTGTGGGATTGTGTCTGCGCAGAAATATATATGTGGTTGATTTATTACTGGGCCACTGCATGGTTCAGTGACAAGACGCAAAGTATTTTCAGTGTGGTTGGTTAATTGTTAAATGTTCTTTATTAAATATTCCCTTGTTTTAACATACAAACTGTTCCCACAAAACAAAATGTAAAAAAAAATTTCAAAATTAATTTCTGCCTTTTTTTGCTTTTCTGTTTTGTAGTTACAAAGATTGGTGTACTTTTATTTCACTGTGCTCGGCTTGTATCCCTGTTTCCTAAAATAATATTGAAGATTTAATTTTCTCTCCACAGATTGAGGTGCTGAATAAATACTTGTTTCTTACATCAAAGCCGATGATCTACCTGGTGAATCTCTCAGAGAAGGATTACATCAGAAAAAAGAACAAGTGGTAGGTTTACACTCACTTCCAA
Organism: Channa argus; assembly: GCF_033026475.1. Taxonomy (NCBI): domain Eukaryota; kingdom Metazoa; phylum Chordata; class Actinopteri; order Anabantiformes; family Channidae; genus Channa; species Channa argus. The sequence goes on from NC_090212.1 coordinate 14,796,614, forward strand.
TTACCCTGTGTATCTTTAATGTCCCGTACATTTTTCGTTTATGGATTCGGCTCTGTGAGCATTCAGACAGCCTCATCCTTCTCGTGATAGGTTGGCCAAAATCAAAGAGTGGGTAGATGCTCATGATCCTGGCGCTTTGGTCATTCCTCTCAGTGGAGCACTGGAATCCAAACTGCAAGACATGGATGAGGAGGAGAGGAATAAGTACTGCGAAGAACAAAAGACACAGAGGTGAGAGAGGCCTTCAAGCAACTGACAGCTTTTTTAGCAGGGGTGATGATGTGGCAAGAAACAGAACGGTCAAAACGCACAATACAGCTGCTGTTAATGATTATTGTATGTATTTATTTATTTAATCTTTCAGTTACATTTATTTTTTATTTAATAAGCTTTTTTTTCCCCAAGAGGCATTTTATCATTCCATAAAAGCAACGGCACAGCTGTATCTAATAATAATGAATACTTTGTTAAAATAAACACAAAAGCATGTTAAATACTCTGTTTGACTTGTCATAGCAGCCAATTATAACAGGCAAATGATACTGAATAAATGAAACCAGTGCAATTATAGAATTGTATTAAATACAAAAAATGATAACTAAACAGCATTTATTTAAATAAGTTACACATTTGAATCTTTTGTAACTGGATGCACACACTGCTTGAGGTCCCTAAGCATATATGTCTGCGTGTTTTTAGTGTTCTGACCAAAATAATAAAGACGGGCTATGCAGCACTACAGCTAGAATACTTCTTCACAGCGGGACCAGATGAGGTGCGAGCATGGACCATCAGGGTGAGTTTTGTGGCATAAACGACTCTCTATTTTTTAATAGCTCCTTGGTAGAAGACTTTGTCAGTATTACCTGCAGTGTTTAAGTGTGTCATTTACAGTTCGTTTGCACAAAGTGAGACCCTTTATTAAATAGTTTTTTCAAAACAGGGTTTTGTTAAATATTTAGTCATCTCTTTATTTTTAGGCTTCCTATTTACCATTCGTAAACGTAATATACCACAAGCACAAAATAAACTGTGTGCCCAAAAAAAAAAAAACAAAGCTCAGTGAGTAATGCAGACAAAACGGCACAAAACACAAACTGAAGTTGAAGTACACTTTGTCCGTTTAGAATGGGTTCTGATACTGCACAATTTGTGGATTTGAAGAGCATTTATCTCCCTCTGCCTTCCTACAATATTTGCAGCATATAGTCGTGTTTAGGTTTTGCCGTTAGGAACCAGAGTACAAAGCATCCATTTATTTATGGTTGCCAATTATGCTAATTAAAAACTTTATTAAGCAATTTTATGTTTGTTCGTTTTTGTTTGTCTGTTAATTTTTGTATTAATGAAATCCTATTCCATACCTATGATAAATAACTCCCAAATGAAAGTAAGTTAATAAATTGTCAGTTAAGTGTTTTAATATTCTTTTGTGGTTTCTCCAACAGAAAGGTTCCAAGGCTCCTCAAGCGGCAGGAAAAATCCACACTGACTTTGAGAAAGGTTTTATCATGGCAGAGGTGATGAAGTATAACGACTTCAAAGAGGAGGGCAGTGAAAGTGCAGTCAAGGTGTGTGTGTGTGTTTTAGCTTCTAATTGAGTGCTTGAACTGATGCATTGATAAAATCCTGTCAAAAACTTTTATCACTTTCTGATAATAATTAAAATTTGTCCTCTTTTTTTCCCTGTCCTCTTAGGCTGCTGGGAAATACAGGCAACAAGGCAGGAACTACATTGTAGAGGATGGGGACATTATCTTTTTCAAATTCAACACACCCAATGCACCTAAAAAGAAATGAGACCACACAATCATCAGACGGAAAATTCAGAATACAGCATAGTCGAGATCACAAGAGCTACTGTCTGTCTCTGCTGGTTTTCACATTTCTCTCTTTAGTACAGAGGACCAACTTGCAGCCTTTCTTTGGAAAGAGGCATTTTCTCAGCTGGCCTCCCAGGTTTGGACCAGAATTTTAAAATAACTATTCTGTATACAGCACACATTCCTGTGTAAGGTTGTGTGCCAGTTTGAAATGAAACCAACTTATCTACCAGTTAAACAGTTTTGAAAACATTAGATTTTAGATTTCATGGTCTTAAAATGGAAAGGGTGCAACTGAAATAAAAAATATATTCCCTTTTTATTTTACTGGAAACATTTAGGATATTGGAACAGACCATGAATGTATATTTTTTGTAAAGATGCTGACAGTTGTCCATTATTTGAACATGCACCAGACGTTTTTTGATCAGACCTATCCTCTAGATGCCTCTTGGTAATTTAAGCCACGCTCCTCATAAAAGGTTTTTTCCCCAATTGATACGTTAGACAGTCTTTGGTTCCTCTTAATAAGAACAGCTTAGACTTGCAGTAGTTAATATACAATTGTGTCTGTGATACCTGCTGATACATGAACAGTGTTAGAATAATCATGCCTTTGTCTCAAATTAAATATTCTATTTTTACGTCCTTAACAGCCAATGCATAACATTAAGACTAATGCTTGAATGTCTGCTGTCTATAGACTTTTGACTGGCAGTGTGTTTACTCTTGAGAGAGAATGAAAACCATCAAGCGCTACCACTTGGTCAATACTGTGCTGTATTCTGAACAGGAAGGATATTATTTTAAGGGCAAAGAAGGCATCCTGGACTGTGCCTGGTCAGACACGTAAACAGAAAGTGGGTATGACTTATGGTATAAGTCTCGTATAAAAACAGAATGCTTCATTGTGAGTGGGGATAGCTACAGGGTTGCTCTTTGCTAAATTTGCTAAATTCTACTCTACAGCTTCAAATTGCATCTTGTTTTGCCTCTTCAAACTGCCTTCACAGTCTGAAAGTTTATTTACTATCCTCTCACCAAATCTATTGACAAATTGTGGACATAGAAACCCAAAGCTATTTATGAACCTAATAAGATGCTTATGAATGGGGTTACACAGCAGAATGTTGAAAGGGAGCAAGCAAGCAATCTAATAAATGTCACTCATCAATACGCATGTCTCAATAAAAGGAAACAAATCTCTCTGATAGCTTTTTGTATTTCTGATTTTTAATCACGTTTGTACCAGAAATATGGAACACGGCTGGGCAAATACAGTAGCGTTTCATTGCATAATAAATACAAACCTATGAATTCATTGAAGTTTGATCACATATTACTAAATGGGTTGATTAGAGACTTCTGAACATGGAGAGGGCCACTTGCTTACTTATTTTTTCAGTGTTGGCAAAATTGTAAACAACAAAACTTTGTGTTAGTCTGGGTGTTCTAATCCAAACAAAGTTTATCTGATGAGTTAAAAAAACAAAAACAATGATCAACAGATCCCACAAGACTTTTGGTCTTCCGAGAAATCTGTTATCGTTACATTTATTTAATTAGCCTCTTTATTTTAGCTGCTCAATCATTGGTTGTCTTGTTAGTGTTGTGAAGTTAGTGCTGGTAAAGTAAAATCATGTGCTTATGAGACTTACTTGCAAGTTTTTGTTTAATTATGTAGCTTGTGAAGACTAAACCTGCTGGATATAATAATCGGAGGCCAATTGAGCATTTACAGTAAACATAAGCAACCAAAACTTTCCAAATTGACTCTCGTCGCACTTAGTTTTGGCGAATAGAAAAGAAATTGCAGTGAAACCACAAACCATGTGTCGCATATATAAGTTTATTTATTTTTTAAACAGTGAAACTAAATAGAATTTGAAAACAAAGAACACTGGTTTTGAGATATCTATTAAGAATTCGACAGCAGCATTCCTTCTCTCGTTTCAACAACAAACAGGAAATACACGTCCTACAAAAAATGATTGACAACTCGGTAAACCAATGACGTCTCACTGAGACATGTGTTCCACCAATCGCCTTAGAGAAGAAGGGCGGGACGTCCTGTAATGCGATGCAAATTCGACGGTCAAGCTTGTTAGTCCCACCTTTTTGTGTTTCCCGCACCGTCAATCAAAATAGAAAAAAATCGACCCGAATTCACCGATCAACACTAGCCCGCCTTTGATAAAATAATCATGTTCGGAGTTTAGTTGATCAGATTATCCTCTCGGTTTCTACCATTCACGCTATGATTGGTACGTAAACATTTAGCGCATCGAAGCGTGCAACTAATCGGTGAGTTTGCGCAACCTACAGCGAAGGAAGCTGCGTCTTTTTATCTTTTGCTCTGCTGCTAACTAGCTAGATATGGTTAGCTAAGTGAGCTAGCTAGCTAGCCACGGAGTTGACAAAGTAAACAGTCAATCTGGGCCGAAATCGCCTCTGAATCTCCGCTGCAAAGTTGAATTTCGCAGTCAGCTCCTTTTGGACTGGACAGTGGGGATGCTTTGCGGGCTTTTCTGGGAGGAAGGAGTTGAAGATTACAGAGTTTTGGTGAGTTTCCCCCTCTTCCCCTGCTAGCGCCAGAGCAGCCTCTGAAACAAGGAGAAATGGCGTCCGCGGACGTGGACAGCAGTCAAAGCGAGTTTCTGCAACCCGGCGGCGCAGCGGAAACACAGGTATCCGACATTTTCTAGCTCGTCTTTTTCGCTCGCTTTCGATTGCTGGTTGTTTTTTTGAGAGCATGAAGTTCACACGTTTTAAAATTTTGATGGCATGGGGTGAAAGCCGTACACTTCCTGTGTTCCCCTCAATAACGGCCACCCACTTTACCCCTGTAAAACCCGCCCATAGTGGGTAGGACACTGAAGTCAGTCACTTGGGTCGGCTCGCTGGAAGATAGCCGGTGTACCTTGGGTTTGGATGATGCAGGGGTGTGATAATATGTCAAGAATGGCGTCCATAATCAAACCAGTAACGTGCAATTGTGTTGTTCTAGCCACCCATCCCCCACACACTGCTCTCGACCATTTCTGAGCCTGTTATTTTCACTCTGTGTGCAGGTGGTTGCATCTGTTCTAGCATCCATCCTACATTATTCTCCACGTTCTGTGGTTTACTCTTTAATGCATTAGCACAGTCTCTGAATCCATTACACATTTTAAGACAGTAGCCAGACTCGTCCCCTTTATTTGTGATCTTATCCAAAGCTGAGAGGAATCACTGTCTTCATGTCAAAGTGTGGTCTGTTATTGTTAATCAGGTTGTTAATCTTATCTAGACAACAGATATGTCAGCCATTCAGCTAACGGGTTCAGACCGATGGGAGGTGTTAACTCCTGTGTCAACTGGGAAAGAAGACCAAGGAGTCGTTCACATTCCAAACTCGGGAATTGTCACATCCAACGGGCAGTATGTGCTTCCTATTGGGAGTCTTCCCAGCCAGCCCATTTATGTTACAGCACCTGGGAATGATGCTCAAGCCAATGGAGTTTCAGGCATTCAGTATCAGGTAAAATAAAACAGGCGCAAACATTTCACAACTGATGTGTTCCTCAGGCAGTGATTAAAACTGTCACTTCTTTTTCCAGGTCATACCCCAAATCCAAAATGCAGATGGGACACTTGCAGGATTCTCAACACAGGGATTGGATGATGGGACGGGACAGATTCAGCTCCTTCAAGACGGCAGCCAGACCAGCATTGGGATTAGCTGTGCCACAACAGCGACTGCAGACCTCCTGACACAGGCAGGGCAAGTGCAGTCAATCCACGGTGTCCCGCTGGCTGGAGGGTCAGCATACGCTGGTACAGTACCTGTAGGGCTGCACAGCAACATAACCTTTGTCCCCATAAACAGTGTAGATCTGGAGTCGCTAGGGCTCACTGGAGCGCAAACCGTTCCTATTGCAACGGGGGTAACGGCTGAAGGTCAGCTGATCATGAGCAGCCAGGCGCTGGATGGTCAGGGCCAGGCTGGCAAACAACAGCTGGTCACGGTGAGTGACGGCAGCAACAACCAAGAGCTTTATGTGCCAACCACCACCACTACTTCCACTTCCAACTCCTCCCAACTACCAGAGACCATTGATGGCACCGGGGTTCTAACCCAAGCGACCGCCGTGTCTGCGGGTGTGTCCGACCCTTCCTCTACAGAAAACTATAACTCCCACAATCACCTGCAGCAAATCCAGGTTAGAGCTTTTGCCTTTTTTCACATGAAGCTAGCCCAAAGATTCTTTCATTTTTAGAAGTAACGAAAAAAAATCGAGCGTATAAAAAAATGTTTAAGTAAAAAAATTTCTATCCCCCTTGAAAAATTTGTTCATTTTTAACTTAAATTTCTGATTTAAAGAATAATTGTATTAGCTGAACATGCAATAAATATTCTGTTAATGGATAAACAATCTAGTTTTGCTCTTTTTGACATTTCAAAATAAGGGGATGCAAAGTTTAGCACCCGACTGGATGTGATCACAAGCCAAAAATGGAACTGATCCAAGACACTATTGTTTACTGTGTAATTAGTTTTTGTGAAACAGGTTTGTGCTTGTTGAAGTATTCACTGTCTGATATGTATGTCAAAGTTCCCAAATTGAATTTGCCTTAGCCACCTAGGTACGTTTTTCCTCCTGCTAGACATTGTTTGTTTTTATACATGTGCATGCTGCTAGAATGGTGCATTCGTCAGTACAGTTGTACAGTATTGTTCAAAATATGAATATGATGTGACTAACCAGAATAATCCCGGTTTTTAGTATATTTTTTATTGCTGCATCTCAAACAAGTTACCAGTAGGTGCAGTAGATTCTGAGAAAACAAAGACCCAGCATTCATGATATGCACGTTTGTAAGGCTGTGCAATTGGACAATTAGTTGAAAGGGATGTGTTCAAAAAATAGCAGTGTAGCATTCAATCACTGAGGTCATCAATTTTGTGAAAAAATCAGGTGTGAATCAGGTGGCCCCTATTTAAGGAGGAAGCCGGCACTTGTTGAACATGCATTTGAAAACCTGAGGAAAATGTGTCGTTCAAAATATTGTTCAGAAGAACAGTGTACTTTGATTAAAAAGTTGATTGGGGAGGGGAAAACCTATAAAGAGGTGCAAAAAAATTATAGGCTGTTCAGCTGAAATGATCTCCAATGCCTTCAAATGGAGAGAAAACCAAAGAGACGTGGAAGAAAACGGAAGACAACCATCAAAATGGATCGACTGGCAAAGGCTCAGCCAATGATCAGCTCCAGGATGATCACAGACAGTCTGGAGTTACCTGTAAGTACTGTGACAGTTAGAAGACGTCTGTGTGATGCTAATCTATTTTCAAGAATCCCCCGCAAAGTCCCTCTGTTAAAAAACAGACGTGCAGAAGAGGTTACAATTTGCCAAAGAACACATCAACTGGCCTGAAGAGAAATGAAGGAACATTTTGTGGACTGATGAGAGTAAAATTGTTCTTTTTGGGTCCAAGGGCCACAGACAGTTTGTGAGATGACCCCCAAACTCTGAATTCAAGCCACAGTACACAGTGAAGACAGTGAACCATGGTGGTGCATCATGATATGAGCATGTTTCTCCTACTATTGTGTTGGGCCTATTTATCACATACCAGGGATCATGGATCAGTTTGCTTATGTCAAAATACTTGAAAAGGTCGTGTTGCCTTATGCTGAAGAGGACATGCCCTTGAAATGGTTGTTTGAACAAGACAATGACCCCAAACACACTAGTGCCACAAGTTGGTTGACTCCATGCCACACAGATGTGAAGCAGTTTTAAAAAACTATGGTCATACTACTAAATATAAGTTGAGTGATTCACAGGATGCTAAATCCTAGAAACAAAAAGCGTTAGTTTTGAGTTTGTACAGTCAACGGCAGACACTGCTATTTTTTGAACACACCCCTTTCAACTAATTGCACAGCCTTACGAGCGTGCATATCGTGAATGCTGGGTCTTTGTTTTCTGATGAATCTACTGCACCTACTGGTAACTTGTTTACCATGTAGCAATAACAAATATATTAAAAACCTGGATTATTCTGGTTAGTCACATCGTACTGCTATTATTTTGAACAATACTGTATTTATCATATACCAACTTTGCAGTACTGTTTGTGCAATCAGCTCAAGTGTTCAGGGCTCCCAACCTTCAAAGTCAACAACCACAAGCAAAGTAATTTACATGATTGAGAATAATTAAACAGATTTTGAATGCTAGTTTCTCAATTTTGTGTGTAATTGTTATTTATGTTGCTGTTTTTTTTACCCTGCAGGTTTCCTCCTCCAATGCCACCACAATCTCACAGCCCATCTTGCAACTGTCTGGGGACAGTCAGGGGCAGGTAGCCCAGGTGGCTCAGGGTCAGGACCTGACAGCAGCACCTGGCCAGACTCTACAGAGTGTGCAGCTGGTCAACCCGGGGACCTTCCTCATTCAGGCCCAAACTGTCACTGCTACTGGACAAATCCAGTGGCAGACCTTCCAGGTAAGTTCCAAGAAGTGTGTTGAATAGTCACACAGCAGTGTGGCCCTCAGAATTAAGCATGTTAAGCAATTTATATCTAATCTCTCTCCATTTCCAGGTTCAGGGTGTTCAGTCACTCCAGGGACTCCAGTTGCCCCAGGGGCAGGGTCAGGCTCAGCAGTTGACCTTAGCCCCAGTTCAGACCATTCCTCTGGCCCAGCCAGGTCAGGTCAGCCTACCCAATCTCCAGACAGTCACAGTCAACTCTGTAACACAAACTGGAGCTCAGTACTCACAAGGAGAGGATGCAAACAGTCCAGCAGGTACAATGTCCACACATTTTTTACTATAATGTAAATATAAATATAATGTAAAATCTTGAATTGTTTTGTGTTAAATTGTTAAATCTTCCTGTTTCAGGCATCCAAATAAAGGAGGAACCAGATTCTGAGGACTGGGCGCTGAGAGACTCCACTCTGAACCCGAGTGACCTGAACAACCTACGTGTTCAAATGGGAGATGAAGACATGGAGACACAGGGTGGGGAGGGCAAGAGGCTGCGCAGGGTGGCCTGCACCTGCCCCAACTGCAAAGAGTCTGGAGGAAGGTGGGAAAGAAGCACACAGATGTAGATTCCAGTGGTGTAGGTGTTAAGCTTGTCTGTGATAAATGATAAAAGACAGGAAGACATACCTGTGTACTGTACATAAAAGGGTTAGGGGTTTTATCCCTTTCTTTAAACAGTCAACTTTGATATTACCATTAAATAAATTTTGGGAAATGTTTCACTAAAATGACTAATACCCAGGTGGCAGCTGTAAATTATAAGTGCTGTCACAAGGCTTCATATCTGCATTTTTTTATTACTTATTTATAGTCTCAGAACAGGCAGAGGCTCATGTGGTGGACTGGCAGCCTACTGACCATAGTGTCGGAGGCTCGTGCCGTCTCTTCCCGACCACATGTCAAAGTGCCATACATTCAGATTTCCATGCAAATCCTTCTTTCCGTGGAAAAACATGAATTCAGATATAACGAGCACATTTTATGTTTATTCCATCATCATCATCAGCTATTCATTTGTCTTTTACATAGGTTTAAGGCATGTTCCAAGCCTTCATGTTCACTTTTTAGTTTTATTCTTGTACATGTGTCAACTTGGATCCCCCATCTTATTTGTGTGTTCTACTTATACCCTGTTATTTTTCGTTTGCCTCACAGAGGTTCAGGCATGGGCAAGAAGAAGCAGCACATCTGCCACATCGCAGGCTGTGGGAAAGTTTACGGGAAAACGTCCCATCTCCGAGCTCACCTGCGCTGGCACAGCGGAGAAAGACCCTTCGTCTGCAACTGGATGTTCTGCGGGAAGAGGTTCACAAGAAGTGACGAGTTACAAAGACACAGGAGGACACACACAGGTAAGCTGTCCATTTGTTTTGTGTAAACACTGTTTAGTGATAAGCATGATCTCAATAAGGAAATAACAGTAGCTCTAAAGGGAATCTAATTTAATCTAATCTAATCTAGAACTATTGAGACTATCTGGGCATTCTCCAGAGTCGGCCTTTCACACCTGTAGCCTACATCATGAGATGCATTCTCACTGGTGAGGAAATACTGAGGTTATTCCTCAGCAGAGCGTCTAGGTGGCAGGACATGGCACAACAACTTACTGCACATCAAAGATCATATACAACTGTATATTTATACCCCAACCGGTCAGAACCCTGAGCCTGGTTTTGCTGAAGGTTTCTTACGACAAAGGGAATTTTATAGAAGTGATCCTTAATGTTTAGTAAATGTTTCATACATAATGCTGTTGCTGTTAATGGTAATGTTAATTTGCCTTTGTTGTGCATCATGCTTTTGGCCAGTGTATGAAAAGGGTATTAAGTTGCATTATGTGATTTGTTAAAAATGTGCTCAAAAGCCTTTTTTTCTTCTTTTTTTTTACTCCAGTCAAGTTTTAGATGCATTACAGGTAAAAGAAAAAACTAAACCCAAACGTTTTAGTGCCCCCCTGTGGACAACATATACAATGACAACACTGTTCTAAATTCCAAATTCTAAATTCCAAATTCCAAACAGATTTTCTGTAATGAACTTTTTTTTTTTTTTTTTTTTTTGCTCCGTTAGCCAGTATTCACCAAAACAGATTTACTAGATTAAAACTAAGTTTTGTAATTTTATTGGTTGTTGATAAATAGTGTGGTTTTATTTGTACCTGGCCACTGTCTAACCGTATGTTTCACTGACATCACAGGAGAGAAGAAGTTTGTGTGCACAGAGTGCTCCAAGAGGTTCATGCGGAGTGACCACCTGGCCAAGCACATAAAGACTCATCAGAATAAGAAAGGGTCGGTCGCCTCTTCCACATCTCCAACCACCACGGACAACATTATCACTGCAGACGGAGCCACACTTATCCTCCACACCACCACCACCACTCACGACCTCGTAGCCAATCAGGAGATCCCTTTGCAACTGGTAACCGTGGCACCCGGTGAGGTCATGGAATGAGGGGTGGGGGAATTGGGTAAGGTGGCATTTTGAGAACTGGCCTGTCACAGGGACCTCTTGGGCTTTTCTCTTCCCCCTCTTACCTTTTTTTTTTGTTTTTTTTTGTTTGTTTTTTACATATGAATATATACGTAAATATATATGACAAATATATATATTTTAAGTAAGAGTTATCATGACTTTGTTTGTTTTTGCAGTCTTTTTGTAGGCAGGCAAAAAAAAACATTAAAAGGTGGTTGCTATGTACACGCAGAAACACACATACACCCAAGAAAACATGCATTAACACTCAAAAACAACAACATGAATACTCAAAACAATGAAATGCCTTATTTTGTATCATACTCTTGTATAAAATGCTGGAGGTGCATGTGTTATATTAAGCTTTGCAGATGTAACTGTAACGGACATAAATCTGGTTGTGAAATGGGAGATGATGCCGAGAAGGAATTTAGGAAGTAGAAATCCTCTCACATCAATGAATTGTCTGTGGAGAGCTCTTACAAAATCGAGTGATTCAGTGCAACATTCTGAACTGCCATGATCCCTTTTGTTGTTAAACACTTTGATATTATGGGAAATGCATTGCATTAACTTTCTTGCTGGCATAGATGAGAAGACAGCTACCACTCTCACCTTTGTTTAGCAAATGTAATGCTACCACCAGCAACTGCTTAGCTTAGCACAAAGACTGGAAACAGGGACACAGCTGTCACAGCTGTTTGATAGGCAGGGAAGGAAGTAGTTTTAAGTACATGACTCCGTAGTGAAAATAATTTTACTCCTGATTTCTTACAGAGTAAACAAGATGCAGTATGTGGCTTCAGAGGTCCTAGCTTTGCACATTGCTAGGCTAATGGTTTCCCTTGTGTCCAGTCTTAATGCTAAGAAAGTAAATTAACGTTTGACTTTCATAAATATGCAGCAACTGTTGCCCATTCGCTGGCAGCCCACAGGATGGTGCAGCTGATTTCCTGCCGCACCGCAGCAAAGGGAGCGGGAGGGTTTAGCTGGTGGTCAGAGTAGGATGACAGTGCCACTGTAAACCAAGGTTGTTTTCCACTTTGAGAGTGGAGACGTAGATGCAAGCCGCTCTGAAGAAGAGTAACTTCTTCCAGCATCTGGCCAATTTGAACAGAATGTCTCATCTGTCCTCACAGGCACACTGTTCTGTGTGTGCTTATACACAACAAATGCATCTTTATTTTTCTTTTCCTATATTCTATATTTTTAATGTAAATGCACATTGTATTTCAATTTTTCATGTACCTTCGATGAACTGGGTGTCGTATAAAATAAAGCCACATTATGCTGATCGTAGGTTTTCAAGCATAGAGGGATACCTCTGAATTCCTGCAAGGCTGTTCATTGTGAGATGCTGGTGGCTGCAGGAAGAGAACGTGCTCAAATGATGCCATGAAACAGATGTAACAAACCAGTGAGGCCTCAAGGGTGTTTTTGTCATTCAAACATTCCAGTTGAATATCAGATGATGTGGGATTTGTTTTGCAATCACTGCTCTGTTGGCAATTCTGGGTAGATGTCACTCAAGTCAAAAGGAAAACAATCATGCCATTTTTTTTAATTTCATTTTAATTTTAATTAATGTAATCCCTTCCTCGGTTTGTCTTATGTCTGTAGCATTCATTTACATGTATATTATCTTATTTTCACATTGTTTATAGAAGCCATTACTTAGTTAACTGAATTTGTTGTATCAAAACCTTTTAAGTGATTTTTTTTTCTTGTTTTTTTTTTTTAAGAATTGGTGTAAAAATTGAATGTTACCTTTTGTAAAACCTTTTTTCAAATGGATCACAATAAAAGTCTGAAACCTTCCAGTAACAGGATTTTTATGTAACATGTGGCAGAATGTTGTTTCACTCTTTAATTTTTAAATTAATCAGTAGTTGGCAGTTGTGATAACAGGAAGTGACTTGGATGAGAGAAGGTGAATGCCATCGAATGTCTGCAGTCATAATCCAGCTGCAATATTCTCCAGTCAAACAGGATGCTGCCAGTTTCCAAATTTTAATTTTGCAAAACAAATATCAGCTTAATACTTTGTGTTAGACATTGGAGATTTATTGATGTATGTGTTATACATGCAGTGGAGCAGGGGGTTCCAGTTGCCCAATCAGATTTACTTAGGTAAACCATCACTAACAATCCCAGAAGTATTAGTTATCTAAAACAATTTTTTGATATTTTTAACAATTTGGTAAATGTTTACTTCTTTCCTAGTTTTAGCTATTTAAATTGCTATCTTTCAACATTTTATGCATCACTTTTAACTATTGAGCATGATCTAAAACCTCTAGCTAAATCTTTAAATGTTCATTACTTTTAGCCTTGGATCCATTACCTCGAGCTGTTTCACTCATTTATCCATAAGGAATCATTATTACTTATTTATTCCTGGCAATTTCAGTGGATGTGTGGAAGTACGGTTGTTTAACTATGGCTTTGTGCTTTGTGACACATCCATCACACTCAGCTGTTTACATATATTTACATTTAAATCTAGTAATAGAATCATTAATATATATTTGTTTCAAATTAGCCTTAACCAGCTGCAAGTTACAAGATGTCTTGAAATGCAACTGCAATAAGTAAAGTAACTGATCTTAACCCAAACACTATCTGGGCTAAAGAATCGAAAGGCATACGCTGACTTCACACTGGACCACTTCTTACTTGGGGACTTTTATTTAACAAAAATAGCACAATCAAAACAGGATAACAACAAAGCCAACAAAATTGAACATTTTTCACCGAATGTAATAGTAGCACTTATTTTACAGTACCACAATCTAGTCAAATAACACTCTTCTGATTCATACTTTGTTCTGCAACCCACACAGGCTCCAAACATCTGTCCCTGAGAGTCACAGTGACGTTAATATTCCATGAGAAACATGAAATTCAATCAAGCCTGCTGATTTTATTTTAAATTTTCATGTCAAATACCAGTTTGTGTAAACGGAATTAACAATCCTAGTGCTTGACACAAAATTCCATACACATCCCTTACAAGTGTTTAATATTGGGCACTAAACATCCACTAATCTTCTGTGCAAAAATAAAAACCCCTTTTTTTGGATCTCTCATTTAGGGGAGGTTTGTAATGTAATATTGTTTTATCAAATTAGGTTTCTTATTTATTTTTACCAAATTCATTAGGTCTAATAAATTTAATTAGGTACAATAAATAAGAAGTGATCAAATATCACTGTATTTAATGTCAGTTTGCAAATTTTTTCGGTTATTTTGCATGAACTTGCCATTTAAAAAAAGTGTATTCGTGTCACGATATTGACGTCAAACATAGTGCTTAGCCTTAGTCCAAAAATGTACAAATTATTAAGACCAGCTTTAAATAAAATGTTTTATCCCAGTGAGTATGCGGAAATCTTTCCCACAACCAGATGTTTGTCAGAGATCCAATTCCAAGATTTTCTGGAGTCTGCCTCCATTTGTGCTTCAACCAGAACCAGAATTCCAATCAGTGCAAACATACACAGACTGACATCTACTAGAGGGGAAAGAAAGCATACTGGAAAATAGAATATATATCCATGATTCACCTTACAAAATACATTCTCACTGCTTAATATTCACAGAGTGAAAGGTACTTTAACCGGACCATATCATAAAAAACAAAACAACAAAGTTTCACCAATTTAGCGCTGGGTTGCGGTCAGGCTGTCAGCAGTCCCCGAGGCATGAGAGGAGCCTCTTCATGAAGCCGACTCTTTAAACAGAGTTCAGTACACAGCCTCGTCACACATTTCACAGCTCTGTGTGAACATCTGTTAGAGCGACAAAAGCAGGAGAAAAACATTTATCAAGATGTTAATTTGTGAGGTAATTACCTGCACATGCAGTCTGAGCGTTCAGTACCTGTGCCTTGCTGCTTTGTTATGTGGCTTGCTCGCCCCTGAACTTTAGTCTGCAGACGTTTAATCTCTTGGTCATAATCGGTCCACTCAGCCACAATCCTCACTGCAGCTTGCAGCTTGGGCTCCTTGGTCATAGGATTGTTGCACTGAAATCAGGAAAAAAAGGATAAAATGAAATTATCAATCCAGTTTCACCTGGACAGATTCTCTATAGTAAATCAATTATTTTCTCGCAGTAAAGCCCGACTTCCCTCTAGTGGCTTTTAGGAGGAATGGCAGTTGTTTGAAAGCTCATCCCTCTTTGCAATAGTGCCTTGCAGCACATCGTGAAAAACGCTGTTCTGTTTAGTCCTATAATTGTGTGAAGATACATAGACAAACTGTTGTTACCAGGTCTATCGTCTTGGCTGTCTTCTTCGTGCTGTCATCACACCAGGTCTCGCACCACAGCCACTCCTGAGGTAAAGACTTTATGGGCACCTGGTGGATCATGTTGTTTGGCAGATCCTGAGAAGGGAGAGAGGGACATGACTTAACAGACATTCTACACATATAACCACATTTTTAGAGCTTTTATATTCAACTCTCTAGATTAAATCACACTGGAACATATGTCAAAGCTTTATACTCAACAATAGCAAAATTTGCTTTGACAAACTATTGAAGTCACAATATAAAAACAATTATAATGTGCACACAAGTGTGGGAAGAAGCATCTGCTTACTTCCCACTCTGCATCTTCACAATCTGCTGCCATTATGTTTGTCATTTGTGTGGTAATGCAGTTATAATCAGGATGTGTGTTCAAGAACCTTAGAGAGTCTGAGATATGAAATTCAGCTGCTGAACAGAGCTGACAACATAAATTACTGTCATTATGAAAATCATCACATACATTTGGGCTTTTCTCATATTAACAGATCTCAGATGACAGCACCTTCCTTCAGGTTAGAAGGAGAACAGAACCACAGAACCTCAACTGCACAACTTTTACAGATGGCTTGTGATAATATGAGCTGTATTACATAAATAACAGACTGCACCATGCCAACAGCAGGCACTTACACACCTGATCTAGGTTGGAAAGGCTGTTAGGATCTTGGCTCAGTCCCTGATACTGTCCTCTGAGTCGGTCCCCCGCAGCTATTTTCCTGAACTTCTTCAGGTCGACCACATACAGGGCGCTGCAGAGGATAAATGACAGCAACACATGAGTGTGTGTGTGTGTGTGTAAGGGTTCTTTGCTTTTGGCCCAAGACTGACTTGTGTGTTACATTGCAGCTGATCTCTCAGCGTGTACCTGATGTGGTATTTGCGCCCTGCAAGGTGACTCGCCCAGTAGCCCGACTTCCAGAAACGGTAGCCATCCATCTCCCTCCGACTCTCGCAGAATGGAGTGTAACCGTACGGCGCTCCCTCCAGGTTGAAGTCACGCAGCTCTTTTAGGTCTGTACGCACAATCTGAAGGAAAGGAGCAAGAGGTGTAAACAGTGCAAATTTTATTTATTTGTTATTTTTAAAATGAAATATTGCATTTATTTTTCTAGAATCCTGCATAAAATGGTCTATTTCAAATCTAAATTCAAATCTAAACACCAGTCCTAAACCTGAAGAATGTAAAGGAGAAACAAAGAAAACCTGCACATCAAATTCATCATCAAATAGTTGCCAATTTGCCAGTGGTTCTACCCAGGCTGTCGGTAAAACTAACAGAATTAGATTAGCAGTATTAATCAATGTTCCGCAATATGTGTGTTAAGAAAACCAGCTTCTTGATCTTTGTACCATCAGAAAAACAAATATTTGGACAGAGGTGGGATGAAAGTCGGATGAATGAGCTCACTTGGTCAGCGTCCACGAACAGGATCTTGTCAACAGCAAGAGGGAACAGCACATCCAGGAACAGAATCTTATATCCCCAGATGATCCTCTGCTTCTCTGTCTGTTGGTGCAACCAGCGAGGCCACTTATACTGCACCAGCTCGTACTGGAAGCCATATTCCTTTGCCATGTGTGGAATGAACTCCTGCAAAGACACAAAAAACAGACCTGTCAGTGTGATTAGTACGGATGCATTAAAATACTTTTTATACCATTTAGGAATGTCAGCATTTTAGTGTTTAGATGACACACACCAAAAAAAGTTTGCAAACAATTGACAGGAAATCTGATAAAAACCCTGCCTGTTTTGAGAATTACTTTGATAAGTATACTATAATTACATACTGAAGATGCTTAAAGGAAACTATGTTCAGTCATAACAGCAAAAATTCTGGCTAATGTGATCAGGGAGACAGTCATCGGAAAGAGGAAAGTGGACAAGGAGACTTGGTGGTGGAACGAGGAAGTTCAGGAGCGTATACAGAAAAAGAGGTTAGCTAAGAAGAAGTGGGACTGTGAGAGGACTGAAGAGAGTAGACAGGAGTACAGGGAGATGCAGCATAAGGTGAAGGTAGAGGTGGCAAAGGCCAAACAAAGAGCATATGAGGACTTGTAAGCGAGCTTGGACAGTAAGGAGGAGAGGTGGGTGTGTACAGGGTGGTGAGGCAGAGAGATGGAGATGGGAAGGATGTGCAGCAGGTTAGAGTGATTAAAGATAAGGATGGACATGTATTGATAGGTGCCAGGAGTGTGATGGGAAGATGGAAGGAGAACTGTGAAGAGTTAATGAATGAGGAAAATGAAAAAGAACAAAGAGTAGAAGAGGTGACTGGTGTGGAGCAGGAAGTAGCAAAGATTAGTAAGAGTGAAGTGAGGAGGACATTGAAGAGGATGAAGAGTGGAAAGGCAAAACTCCAGTCTGAAGTTAACAGGCTTCTGCTGTCAAAGAACATCTTATCTACACTGAGAGGCCAGCTGATTTTCAAAGTCACACTAATGGGAAAAATACTACCTTAAAAGTTGGAGACAGGTAGTTCTTGAGGAACCAGAACTTGACAGGAGTTTTGGTGTTCTTCAGAACTGACAGCATCATAATCCTGAATGGGAAAAGGAATCAAATCACAGGACATGTGGCAACTGAGCAGATGAACAACGGTCTTTATACAAGTAAGTAAAACGAAAGCAAAACGTTTCTTTGTCTGGTCACATGTCGGACTCTCACCTGAGGAACCGCTCATACAGGTGCCCAGAGGCCACAGAGAAGATGTTGATCACATCATCTTTCTCCTGCTTTGCCTCCTCTGTGTTCCCTCCACCTGTAAACCCTCTGAAAGACAAAAGATAACTGCAAATTTAGGAGTTTATACATAGCTATACGGAGCTGATGGAATAAATAAAAAGGACTAAATTGAAACAATCTCTGCCCCCACAAAAAAGTAGTGAAGGATTTTGGCATTCAGGTGCTTGCAGGTTACAGCTGACAGATTTGTTTTTTTTAACATGTGTACTAGCAATTAATAATTCATTTTAGAAGCAAAATCGGGTGTAGTGGTGTGTGGATATTCCTGAGCCTTCTAGAGATGGCCAGACCTTTCTAACATTCAGCATTATGCTTATGGACTTTGTCCACTTTTCTTTTGCAGGTACCGTAATGTTTCTTGTTTAAAAATAAGCACATGTAGTTCTGCATTGGCAGGTTTCATTCTTGAGATATGATTTTTGTAAATTCAGGCCTTTTCAGGCCCCAAAAGCTCCTCGTAGATTCTATTTTCATTGTTAAAACATGATCACATGGAGCCGAGTACCTGGTCAGAGATTTCCAAAAGCCAGTATCATTCTCCTCGGTTCCATCGCTCAGCAGCTCCTCATTAAACTTGTCTGGTTTCTTCTGGACCTGAGCAACACAAATGTTTTGAAATCAGATTTCTTTGTAGTTTTTAAATTACCATCCTCATTTTTGATCTTGTCCTGTTCTGAGCTAGAGAGAGATTCATTTCTATGCAAGCTACAGCCAACATGCAGCCCCATCAAAGGTGTTTATACCGAGTCGGAACAGTTTCAAAACTGTGGCTTCATGTGGCCACATCCATAATGAGTGTCCCAATGAAAATCGATCATTTACCCACGTATTGTAGGCACACAATGTATTTGTTATGCCTGATTTACAACACAAACTGGAGTCTGTTATACTTAGGAAAGTATGAGAAAGCAGAGAAATTGTGGATACAGGAAATGTTGCAACTGACTCACAATCCTTGATTTTTCTTGAGGACAAAACTTAAACCACGGATGGTGAAGGGCATTTTCCCATCACTGACTCCATCCTTATTGTACTAGACATTCACAAACAAACTAACCTTGACTTTAATGATCCTACTCTTGAAGTTGTTCAGGACAACAATGATGTCATCTTGGTCTGCTGGAGAGTCTGTGCCCTCATGGCTGGAACAGGAAGAAAGGAAGGAGAAGACAAATTAGAACAAAAGGTTCGCGATTTAAGAGTGAGCACAGAGGCTGAAGTTCAAAAGACACTGGAACATTGGAGCGTGATAAAGTCATTTCTTCATGTTCTCACCTGTAAATCTTGTAGATTTCATCAGAGCGTCCTTTTCGCAGCTTCAGGATCCAGGCGCCTGGGTTGGCTTTCAGCTGAAAGTATCCCTACAGAGCGAAACACAGCTTGTTTCCATCATTTGTGATAAAAGGTGAAAGAAAAAAGGAAAACATAAAATAACAAGAAGAAAATGTGAGAGTTTCAGTGTACCAGGTTTGCCATGACAATAGTGTCCATGATGACCGGCTCAGAGGCGGTTCCCAAGTTGAACTGGAGACCTCGTGGTGGTTGGCCTGAACTGACGTCAAAGCAGTGGCCTTCCAACAAAAGATGCTCCAATTCATACTCTGCTGCTATAATATTCTCCACCTGCAAACACCAGCAGAGTCTAGACAAAGTCTCTGGAAACACTCAGCACGTAAGCAAGGCTGAAAGAAATCTCAGATAAAAACTCAGAGGCAACCCCTGATGCAGAGACCTTGCTGTTGTCCTGTCAAATGTCCTCCTCCTTTTCTGACATTTTTCTTAATACAGTCCCTTAGACATTAAAATAATACATTTAAAAATGAAATGAGACTTTACATGTAACTTTCTTTGATCGGGACAAGCTACAGTCACGTGGTGCTTAAACACTGGCTGACTCACATTAGATCATTAGACCAGATTTAAAACATTCAGAGAGGGTTATCATTTCAAAACTACTACTTTAAAATAACAGATTTCAACACCACTGATCCTACAATTAAATGCAGACACATTTTCTGTACCTCCTGCAGGTAGATGTTGTCCAGATCGTACCGGGTGTGCACAGACTCCACCATCCAGCTCTCGGGAGTGTTAAGATTCAGGGTAAAGAGCGGAGACTGGGGCATGTCCAGGAACTTAGCCATGGGGCCAGGAGAGAAACTACCATCAGCCTGAAAGACCACCTCCGGTTCCAACACATAACGGTAAAAACTGGAGGAAAATTTGAAAAGGTTTATAATTGAAAAAAAAAAAACAAAAAAACTGTCATTTCTGTTTCTGTAGGAGCAGATTGGCCCAAAATGTTAACAAGACTTACAAAATGACCACGACATAAGATCGATTTAATAGCATTACACAGAGTTTTCAACTAATAGCACAAGGAAATGGACTGGGGGACAGACAGCAAATTTCGGGGGACAGAGCAGAAAGAACACGTTGTTAATGGTCATACTGGTAGGACAATGATGTGTGGTTCATCAGCACAGAGACAGTTTGTGTCCTCACCTCTTTAGGGGCAATTCTGACAGTTTAGACTGGCAGTTCATGAAGACTCGCAAGTTGACGTTTATCAGCTGCTTCAGAACCTGAAATAACAGTCCAGTGGGAGAGATGTTGGACAGGACAATAAAGACAAATCAGAATTAACTTGGACGTGGTGAAAACAAGGTGAAATCAATGAACTCATCAGTGACATAGATGGAAAAAGAAGCTGGGTCTAGTCCAAACCGAGACTACATTCAACTTACCAAAAGGAGAGGAGCTAGTTTCTGTGCATCCCTGGTTACGGGATCCACCACAGCAACAACATCAAAGTAGACATCTCCCTCTTTAGGACGGATCTTAACAGCACTACAAAAAATCAGCCAAACAACAAGTCAAGAAAGCCCAGGTTTGTACAATAAGTTTTGTATTTACTATTGATTTTAAGGTAAAAATGGCAGATTGACTTTTTAAAATTTGTACAATCGCTCAGTACAATAATACAATAAAATGGAAAACAAAACTATAAAAGAACAGAATTACCCAAAAGAAAACATTTTTCTAAAAACAGTCACTACACAGAATTTTCCCAGCCCTTCTAGTCTAAAGTATTACAAAGTTACCTGTAGCGGTCATCAGCAAAGTCATATTCTACCCGGGCTTCTCCTTTGGGCTGAGAGGAGAGCAGAGCGTCCACCTTCATCACGAGGTCGCTTGCCCTGAGACCAACCTTGTGTTAACTCACAAAACTCAATGAAAACATTTCTGAGTGAATTTGCTGAAAGGAGCTGGGAATGATTTAACCTCGTGACAATGAAATAAAATACCTGTCCTCCTCAATTCCAAACTGCTGGACTTTGCTTTTGATTCTTTCTCCAGACGTCTTCAGGATGATGCTCTCCAGTAACAGAAAGTCATCCTGGTTAAACACCTCCTCCTCCTCCAGTGGACCTATGATCTGGAAAAAAAAAGCAAAAGTATTGATTAGGCTGTTATGGTAACTGTAGGAAAATACACACACACACACACACACACGTAACTATATTCTTGTTTCTGTGACTCACTCTTCCGTTGCTGATAACCGCTCTCTGTCCTTTCTTGAGTTTGAGCACGTCTCGGCAGTAGGCAGCGTGGGAGAGCAGGAAGTAGAATTTGGGACTTTCATACGCACTCTTAAACAATGGCACATCCATACCCTGAAGGAAAAATAGAAGATGTGTAGGCAGACGATAAGAGAAAATTAAAGTTAAGAAGGATTAGGAAGTGCTGTTAATGTAGTCACAAGACCAGATGAGTTTCATCAACACCAACAGAAGAAAACCCAGATCTTTTTCATACTTTGCGCCAGTTTGAATATTCATAAACATGATCCTGTATAGATGAGTGAAGCTGTCCATCTCTCCTCACCCCAACAGCAAACTCTCTGATGTCGACTCCCTTCTCCAGGGCGGCTGCGGCCTCCTCTTTAGCCATCTTAGTGATGAAGTTCTTGGCGTTGTTAGGGCTCTGTGTCTGCATGGCAGCCCATATCGCTCTGGTCACACGAGTCGTCATGGCCGACACAGCTGCTGATGGGTTGCTGATTATCCCCAGTCGGACATTGTTGCTGGTTTTCTGTTTCACAGCAGGTGAGAGATTGTCATTGGTTTAGTGAGAAAATGGTTGATCTTAGAATTTTTGCTGTGACAAAAAGAAAATGAGAAAAACATGCTTGATTTTTAAAGAACCTAAAGGTTTTACAGCTTTTTTTAGATGATATAACATCTCTTTTTATGCCAGGGTCAGAATATGATTATAATTCCACAATATTAATACGTTTATACATCTCATTAAGGTAAATGTAAGCAAATATCAAATGAAAACAATGTCAACAATATTCATTTTTTTAGTGTACATCATAAATATTGCAAATGGTTCCTCCCTAGGATAAAGTTGTGAGCCTTCAAGGAGAACAAGCGTGGTGGAGTTCCAAGCTCACTCCATTGTTAAAAAAATGAAAAGCTTCCTCTGTCATTTGGAAATAGTGCGGCAACAAATCAAAGGTAAATGAAAAACAGGGAGCCAGGCTGCTTGCTTCCCTTGCGTCCAGTCTTTATGCTAAGCTAAGCAGCTGCTTCTACCTCACACTCTGTTAGTGATAAATATTTATACAGATGGAGGTAGATATATACACTTATGTTTCAAGCCTTCATTCATTTGGATTTTAGATAACAATATTCATATTATCACAATACTATTTCAGGAAATTGCAACAACTCTGACAGTCAAAAGAGACGCTACAGTTAGAGTTTGTACCATGTGTCTGATGGCATCGTAAAGGAGCTGACGTCCTGAGGGCTTGTCAAAGTCTCCAACCACCCAGAAGGTCACGGGACGGATAAAGGCATCATCTGTCAACCACAGAAGAAGAAAAATTAAAAAACCTAAATCAGATTAAGATACTGAGGCGATGCTACCTGCTATTGTCAGTCAGACAATAAGAGTCTTGGTGTCTAGGGTGAAGATCACAGATCTACATCGGTGATATACTAGGCCATATGAAACACAAAAACTTAAAAAGGAATTTAGTTATTTTTTTAATCTCCAAATAATTGCTTCTCTATCAGAACCTTCAAACCAGTGTCGCACGTCCTTCTGCATGCAGCTACAACAAATAACACCTAATGAACTGACATGCTCTCCTTGAGAAAGATGGCATAAACAATGTTAAGCAGTTATGTAAACACATTTTTTTTTATTAGTACTTATGCTTCAGACCTAAACAATTATCACATGCTTAAATTAGTCCTTTGTGTCCTCTGAGAAATGCAACACAGATGGAGGACTGATGGTGGATTCACAAACACATTAAAACTCTGCCAGTATGTTTTTACAAAGCACAGGGAAGAAAAAGAGCAAGTGAGGAGGAGAGGGAATACCATGGAAGAAAAAGGGTGATTACCATGCCTGTTGGTGGTGGTCATCCCTGATTCAGGACCAGTTTTAAAGCACACAAATATAAGGAGGAAGAGGAGGGCGAGAGGAGAGAGGGAAAATACAGGAAGAGGGAGTTTAAGCATGAAAATTACTAAAGCTGCTTCCCTTGAAACAACAAAAAACTCCAAAACTAAGTTTGTTCTTGTATCACCAGTTATCATATTAAGGCTGTCCTACACACACGCCTACCTTTCTTTGTCATGTAGTTCATGCTGTTTGCCACTGCAGTGCTTTTTTGTCTGCTGTCCAGAGCCGAGAAGCGGGCATAGTCATCTATAAAGAAGTTATCTGCAAAAAGAGAAAAAGGAGTGAACTGAAGATCATGTAGCAAATGCCAGACATAAAATTTTTTTGCAAGATGCATAAGGGTAGATGTGGATTTATACGGGTCTCATCTACAGGTGAAATTATGCATGGAATCGAATCAGATTACACAATGGATCCGACTTCCACAGTGCATCCTGGTCTTGGCCTACATCCCTATTGCGCATACTCACTCGTATCAGACAGGTCCAGGTATGTCCTACTGGTGGACAGCACTCTGGGGTTGATGCGAGGGACAACGCTGGGCTGGTTCATGATGAAGTCGACAACATCGTGATCAGTAGCCAGCTCACCCTGCAAAGCCACATGATTCAGCATGTTACAGGACTTATTCTGAGAGGACATCCTTCACTGTTACCGCAGAGCCGACAGTGATGCAGGAGGTCCTTTTCTGCCTGCTTCTCATCCGCAGCCCTCTCCCGTGTTAATAGCTTTTTCACTGCAGTTACTGAAGCTTGTGTATCGACTGAAAAGTTTTCCTCCAACAAGTTTGGATTAAACATTAAAAAGGGAGAAAACAGGAGTGATGACTAACACTCCACTCCACTAAGACTGGTAGAGAAAACAAATTAAACACTGCTAACTGTGCTCGCATGCCTTAGAAAACCTTTGAAAACACCATTTCAAAGATTTGGCTCCTCTGAAAGCTGGGACGACATTAAAACAGAGAGAGTGACAGATGGCACACTCACAAAGATCCTCACTAAAAGAGAATTTATTTAATCACTACAATCCTTGACAGTGTACTTGTAAAAGTGAACAACTCTTTTTAATAACTCGTCTTAAAAGAATAAAAGCATCTAGAGCTCTTATGCTCATTTGCTTCCAGTTTCTAGATTTATTTAAATTGAACTGTAGTTTGAAGTACATAGAAGAAAAAAACAAAAAACAAACAAACACAAATTAAATCACCCACTGGTATCACTACTGTGTCTGCAACATCACAAATGAACCATCTGTCACTATGCAACCTGTTCTGTTAAGTCTTATTTGATGAGATTAATGTCAGGTTTAAAAAAAAAAAAAAAGTTTGCACAAAATATCTGCAGCTTTTTAACAGATGAGCACATTTGGAATATTTGGAAAGAACAGCACAGTGAATACTGTTAAAAAAGGTGTATGTACTTGTGACTGCACAGACGATGCAGTCAGTTATTTTTTGGTGTTGTCTCATCTGCATCTGAAAATTGAGTTTGCTCTGCAGATGAATATAAAAAAATCCCAGTGAAACTATGGTGTTAAATCATGAAGACGCTGATAATAAACTTTTAGACACGCTGTTTCACTGCAACTGTAGAGTATATCGTGTGTGTGTGTGTGTGTGTGTGTGACTGACCAGGTAGACGGCTCTCTGGTAGAAGGAGGTGGTCTCCAGAATCTTTTGCATGGTCACTGTCTCCAATTCATCGGGATCCAGCTGTTCACGCTGGTAAGGTATGCCGTTGTACGTGACCACAGGCAATGGGCCCACTCCTGTCTGCTCATAGTACGCCCGCCCTTCCTGAAGACGAGACATAAAGAGGTATTACATTAATTTACAAGAGCAACAATCTGTCTAAGCAGGATCTGAAAATGCAAATCCATGCTTTTATGTCAAGTCAGCTTGACTATTTTAACGGTGTTTTAGTTTAAATTCCAGAGTTTAAAACAAACAAACAAAATCTATCTCTAAATCTCCTACTGTGAAAGGATCAGTTAACACTTTCTGATGGGTTTCACAATAGGACGACCTTCAATCTACACCTTAAAACTTGTTAAGTGTTCACTGTTATTGAACCTTTATCACTCTTATGTTCCTAGTCATCTAATGTTTTTAATTTGCTAAAAATAAGAGATTGAAAACTGATATTAAAAAACGGATCACAAAATTGTGTATAGTGTCGCCACATTCAGCCAATCTCACCTTCCTGTTGCCGTCGTAGCTGGAGTCGGCGCCCAGGATGCTGCTGACCTCCACATAGGGAAACCTCTTTTCCAGCACTTTAACTACATTACCTACACTCAGCCGTCCTCCTATTTGCAATTGGTTAAACATCTAGAAAGGAAGAAAGAGATGGGAAGTTAAGAGTACTATTGTTTGATTAAATAACACTAACGTTTTCTACTCATTAGATAAAAAGCCAGTCTTCTATTATAGTGTTCACGAAAGGTCGACTTACTGAAATGACAGCTTCAAAAGCACTTTGACTGTCCACCTCATCCTTGATGTAGTTGTAGGCTCGGACCAGCGCCACACCTGCATCCTGCATACCATCTATATCATCGTCATCTGACACCACGAACACCAACCCAATCCTGAAAGCGCACACAGAGATCAAAGAAGTTTCTAAACCAAACTCTATTATGTATAGTGGACACTTAAAATGCAGAGTGTGTGCCGTCTGCCTCATCAGTATTCAAACAAACTTCACATCCCAAGATGCCATATGCAGGGGGGTATCAAAGGTCTACCAAACCTGCCTGACAAAACTGCTAAATTAAAATTGATTTTAACAACACATCCCAGCTGACTGCTATTGCAATTTCTTTTCTGATTTTCCTTGTTTTCGCGGTAACTGTGGAGCAATAAATATAAATTATCTTGCCCTTTTCCATTGAAATGTTTATCAGAAAATACATTTAAAGTCCAATACATAAAGAATTTATTATAAGATGTTTACAGTGTACCATATCCCTGATGACAAAAATGCCAACCTGAGTGGGATGTTGTTAGTAAAAAACATCTCCGCAACAGACAGCAGCTCAGCAGCATTCTCTTGGGTTGGGTCCAGAATAATCACCTGCCACACACAGACACACATACACACACAGTAAAGATTAGAATTGGTATTTTTCACAAGGATTCACAATGCATTTATTAATCTGGATGGACGTACTAGATTGTGGAAATTCTTGCGGATTTGTCTGATGACTCCAGGGAAGGTTGGCCTGAGCAGCTCCTGCACGTTGTAGGGCCACGAGCTGTACCTGTGGTCTGTCTCCAAGTTGTTAATCCACTAAATATAAGGAAAGAAAAATGAAAGGAAAGTTGAAAGGAGGTACAAACAGCAGCCTGAGTTCAACAGCAGACAAAGGCCAAGCAGAAATTACTTCTGACTGCTGACAGCTAAACACTGGTGCTACAAATAACCACCACTATTCCCAATGTCTTCTAATGTTTGTATGACCTTTAAATCATTTAATGTATGATGTAAAAATAGTGAAAACAAGCAAATTCCCAAGGCAGTTAAAGTCAACAAGCCTAAAACCAAAAGATATTTGATTATAGATGTGAAAATATCTAATATTTAGCCTGATAATTGATGTAGAGCTGCAACAAGTGACGTTAACATGAAGAAGATGTGATTTCATTTATTCAACCTGAACCCGAGTTGTCATTGAGCTTCCATCTGTCGCAGACAAAAACGGCATTTCAGTGCCCCCAAATATGTTCAGCCAGAAACCTTATTCTACGTTTGATGCACAATACATTGTTTTCATGATTAATTTTTCTTCAAGGAAATTTTGGGCAAGTGTTTCGTGGTTAAAATAGAGTAAGTATTCCAGCACATAGAAAAAAAAAAGGTTTTCAAAGGGATGTAGGAACAATACACCGATACAGCACAACTGTTACTGAACAATCTAACAATCAAGACATGTGCATTTGATTATGGTTATGTTATTTCTTACACTGATTGCAGGGTTGCGGATGTCCACAGCATAGTCAGAGTCAGATGGCTGGACATTGAGCTTCAGGATATCGTGGATGTAGGGTGTCTCGATCAGCAGTGAGCGCAGACCCTCCATCACTCTCGCCTCACTGCGCAGGACCTCGAACACACTGTAGTTAACAAGTGACAGGAGTGAGCCAGAGTGTGGTCATCCAGATTATATGCTACTTTTATTTATGATTATGTGACTATAACTTTTATGTCGTTTAAGTTTCCCAACAACACGATCTATTTGAATACATGACCTTGGTTTTTGGAAAAATAAACTCTATTTTTCTTTACAATTACTTTACACAATGATTTAACTATCCAAAAACAATTCATAAGGTACAATTTATTAGATTCAAGTGTTTTCTGTTATTGTGTGTTGACATCATTTCAAATGTAATATGTTTTAGTGTTTAATTTGTTGGTCGGTGAAAATAGCATAACTGAAAATGCAAATGCGTTTTTGTGCTGGAAATAGAACAAGAACAAATTTTTACAAAGCCTAATAAGTAAATGAAAATATACTGTATATAAACTTTAAAGATTAGTGTGTGTCTGTGTCTGTGTGTGTGTGTGTACCTAAAGATGTCTTGTGTATCCAGATCTATGTGCAGCCCATTGATGAACAAGGCTGACTCTCCTGGCTGCAGCCCCAGAGTTCCTTTAAAAAACTACAAAGAGGGAGACTTCAACATGACGTCCTGTTCACATCAAATCCTACAACTCCCTATTCTAGTTCAGCTGAGCAGATCGCCACCATGTATAGCACATAACATCAAAGTCGGCTGCCACGTAGTCAATTAAATCACGAAACTACAGGCAACAGTCAATATAAAGGCGTAACAAGACACGCTGATGGCTCCAAACAAGCACTGACAGCTCTGTTTAAAGTCTGTCAGTTTAGAGCGATCAAACCCCAAACTAAATAAATCTAATGAGGGCGTGTGAATATGTTTGTTCTCCTTATAAAAAGGTGTGTGAGTTTGGTGTCTGCACAGGCAAAAGGAAACTTCAAAGGCTTTCTGGCACAGTCAAACCTCATTACAAAAATACAAAGACATCAGATTAATCATATTGTAGACATTGCAATTACAACAAGACATGATTAACACAAATACTGTTCATCACACTTAAACAGAATTGAGTGCGCGCGCGCGAGAGAGAGATGTCTGCGTGCAAGTGCATGTGTCCACACTGCTTCAATCAATAATCATTTCTCGCTGCAGGACTCACTGCTCCTGCCGAATGAATCACCAATTCAGTAATTACAACGTCCCCCACCACCCACCCAAACTCCTGTCTGCACACCAAGATAATGTGAGCACAGCTTGGGGAGGAGAAGGAGGAGGCATGAGGGAGTGAAAACCAAAAAAAAAAAAAACCTTTGACAAGAAAAAAGGGTGATTACCTATTCCATTAGCAGGGCAAAGCAAACACACTGTCAGAAACTAAATGCTTTTCAAGCCAGATGTTGTTTACAATTCATCACATAATAAAAGGTGTGGGCAACAAAATAAAAACAGGAAAGCTAGATCTCATTTTGAGATTATTTCCCTGAAGACGAAGGCTAAGAGGCTGAGGGGTTTGTGCTTGTAGCTGTATGCAATAATGCTATGTTTTTCTTTATTTTGTTCCTTTATTGGATTAAATTGGTAAACAACTGAACCTAAAATATCCCTGAACACTGAACAACAAAGTCAGGGGGATGGTAAGAACACCAACATGTTGGATAATGGAGAGAATCAGGGAATGAAAGGGGATGAAGTAGTCAAGCAGCTGTAAGGAGGGGCAGTTTATCCTTGAGTATATTTGTAAAAATAGTGTGGTCCACAGATTCTATAATATTTCACTTTTCTATGTACATCTTATAGATTAAAAATAAAAATTAAACCTTTGTGCCTGTTGTTCACATTAAGCCAACATTATTTCCTCCATGAAAGAAAAAACAACAAAATGATATTGGCAGGTGCCCTAGTGACCCTTAAAAAACTTAAAAGATTATTAGGAGAAAATAAAAAATGAACAAACAAGCAAACGTACCTTCTGATTCTCACCGATCTCTTTACGAATCTCAGAGTTGACCACTGTTTTAGTGAGGGATCTATGAGAGGAATGGACATTCTAAACCATAAAACTGCAGACAAATCAATGTGTGTAACACAAAACCTTTTGCTGTAGCTACTCTTTTTGTGTATGCTTTTTTTCCTTTTTTTTTTTTTACCTGGCTTTAGTTGGGAAGTTCTGACTGAGGTCTTTCATTACGTTGAGGGCATCAACAGCCGGAGCAGCAAGTATACGAGCTGCTGTCTGAAAACTGAGATCTATAAAAGAAAATGAAAGTGGATTGATGGATAGACATAAGCAGAGGGTACAGAGAAAAGGTTTTAGCAAAATAAAACCATCCTGAACATCTGCCATAGCCAATATTAATGCTTATGTAGAATATACAACAAGAAATAAACAAGATGCGGTTGCAGGTAATGTTACAGCAAAGATAGTTGTTGACACCAAAGTCATCAGTTAAGCTAATTACAATATTGATAAAAATCAGATTTCAGTTTACAAACTAGTTTTTTGTGGAGGAATGTCACTGCATGATAATGTAACAAGCTTTTGCTTGCAAGGGAAGGTAGTGTACTAAGGATGGATTCAATATAAATGAGGATCTCTGTAATAGTGTTGTAGACTGTGTGATTATTAATCCCTGGAGATCTCCCTCTCTTTGTAAACAGGCTGAGCTAATGAGCCCCAGCGGGGTAAAAGATAAAAACGGATGCCCACATGACAGTCGGGCTCACCCGACTCTCATCCCCTGGCATACTTTATTCAACATAATCAAAGAAGCCTTATGCCTACACCCTGACCACACATAGAAATACTGACAAATTACTTTGTGTGGTTTCTAAGAACAGATAAATTCAAGGGAAAAGAATGCTTAAGATGTTTGTGAGGCAAGAAAAATTGACAGAATTTAAAAGCACTTACAATAAAGCCCAAAGATTAAACACATGATATAATCCTAATCAATATTTCTTTAATGCTGCAGCAGACAATGGTCTAATTTCTTCAAGATATTATGACTCAAAGGTAGCAAGAGGACACTGATCGAGTGCATTTATTGATTACAGAAGTGGACAGATACATTTTCAGCTGCACAAATTTGTTTTACTGGTGCAATGACCTCACTGTAAAAACAACAAAAGCAGATACGAGTTTCTATTTATAAATCATGAAAATAAGCTAATGACATAAGTGAATCAACAAAATCAGGGATGCAAATTCTGCCATTAACCTTTTTTTTCCTCAACAGAGGACTCAAAGCTAATCACACAAAGTGAAGTGTAGTTAAAGCTTTTTTTACCAGCACAGTGATCTTTCTTGTCTGCACCATGGCGGTTACTGTTAATGTTCATGTGCAAACCAAGAGTTGTAAAAAATAAAGTTATACCGACTACTGAGAAATGTGCCATCTTTACTTTAGGACTGATTAGACAGAATTTTTGAATTACATTTGTAAGGTCACGTTGATTGTTGACATACAAATTCTGACCTGTTCAAGTGGATGCCTGTGTACGTTTTTAAAATTCCCTCAAGGCGTTAATTGCATTTTATGTTAGAAAAATGAAACGCCAGCGCAGAGGCATAAAAAGTTTTTTTAAGGAATGCGGCTACTTTGACATTACATTTTTAGATGGCCCTAATCTAATCTGCAATCAAATGACTTAGATTTTATTTTTCACAGTAGTGTGAACAAAATGAATTGGCTGTTTTCAAATCAAATCTGGGCCAATTTCACATCCAATTGACAACAAATTACGAGCTGTCAGATTGGAATTGATTTGTTTTTTTAACTCACAGCTCTCTACATGTAAATATTGCTCGTCAAAATCAATCATTGTCAGCATCCAACAGTAAGGTAAAAATAAACACAGGAGATCAACAGAGAAAGAAGTAAAGGGAGAGATGAGGAAGTTTGAATATTTATGGAGCCGCTTCTGTTCAAACTAAACTGGTAGGGACATGTTGTAACCAAGCAGTTTTTAAGGAAACTGCCTGATATTACTGTCCCACAAAGGTTAATGTTGTGTTTTTTATTTTTACACACGTCTCTCTTTTCAGTGACATTTACACATGTGTCAGTCACAAAAAGGAATGTAGTCATAGGAGATTTTAATCTGAAATGTGTCTTGAATGAATCTGATGCTGGCACAGAGATAAATATAGGAAAGAAATGTTTTGAGTTAAACATGAGGCCAGAAAAAAAAAACTAAATTAAAAAGCACTAAGTTGGTGGTAAATTAGGAAGGAATCTCTAAAACATATTTGGCAATCAAATTTATGTGAGACCAACAACAGAGGTCTTTTTCAGGTCAACGAACTATTGATTATGTTTTGGTATGGATAAGGATCTAGGATTTTGCCATTAGATAATTATCTTTTGTCAGCTATAGTTGGAACTAGGGACACAGGGCTCATTTTAAATCCTGAGTGTATCTTCATAGGATCATAAAATCAATCCCATCAAAGTTAAAGTGACAAAAATAATGCCTGAAGCTTTTAACTGTGAGCTAAGGAAGGGTTTAATTTTGCTGCATGCTCTGTAGGTCTCACAGTTTCTTTTTGTTTTGTTTTTTTATTATCTTGCCGGGTATTGGTTCTGTCAGTTTTCGGTATCTGTTCTACTTTGCTGTGAATAGTCTGTCAAGTACAATAATTTTTAGCTGATTTAATATCATAAACAGCATAAAACGGATCCACAATTCCAGTGTGGCCTGTTTATGTCGAAAAACCCAATCATGATACAGTAGAAGGAGAAAGAACAGAACACTCGCTCAAGGCGGAAACATTGGAATATGGTTTGGAAGAAGACCCACCTTGCATTTGCCAGACTTTCAGTGGTGCCATTTCATTGGTGCTCTCAACTAAGTGTTTTCGCAACTCTTTTAACTGCTCTTTCAGCTCTGGGTAGAGGGTCCTACATAAAGAATGACAGACAAAACAAATAATACCTTAGAGAGAGTCAGTCTGCTAAATGCCTAAATTACTATTTATGGGAGAATTGTTAGATTATGGGATACATTTGTTTGTTTTCAAGTTAGTTTACAAGAAAAATACAAGAGCAAAATCTTGGCTAGAGGGAGCAGAGTGCAGTTCCTGGAATGAATCCAAGCTTTTTTTAATTATGGCCTGACAAAGAAACACTCACTTCAGTTTGCCAAAAAGAAATCCCTGGACCTCGTCCACTGGATCATTCTCTCCGATCACTGTAGCATTCACCTCGGCCTCTAAAAGCACAATCAATTAACTCATTATTCACATCAGGACTCCTATGGGATTACACCATCGTGTATCGACAGTGTGTTTTGTTGTGTGCGTGCACCTTGGACTTGTGTGTCATCCTTTGCCTTGTACTCCTGGCTTTTGATGGCCAGCTCCACTCCATATCCAGAAAGATACACTTTCTTCCTTCTTGTATTCTAGATGTGGCAGAAAGAAGTAAAAAAAAGAATGACTGTCGTTACATTTGTTAGACAGGAATCAAGGGGTCTCACTTGTTTTACTGCAGCTGCACTGATGATATACAAGGGATTTACAACTAATTAGGCAGAAGAAATGATCGCTTCTATTCAAATCTTTCTGCTAACCGTCATCCCTGTTGTGAAGAATGACTTATTTAAAGCAGAAAAACCTAACACATATGCGCAGGCTAGTCTGACAGCTTTCACATGCAGGTAGCCAGTTAACTGTCCACTGTCTGGCCACAAGGTTTGAAGTAAAAAGAAAAGGCATTAAGCATTGCAACCTCGCCAGAACCTAGGACTTTGTGCTTATCAGACAGATGGTGGGAATAATTTAGCATAATCACAGGGAAAAACTTATCAAATGTATTTGCATGTGAGGGAATAAGCATCCAACTTCAACAAGCGTTTTACACACAAGTACGTACAGTTTATCCACTGGCTGTCCAGCAAAACTATGATCTTCTAATTTGGCCAACTATCTCTAATGCGCTACACGGGAATTAATGAACTTGACAATTTGATTTAACATTTCATCAAAATACAAGGTAAGCACCATTCCTAACATGGAAAATGTAGTTTACTCATAATCAATAAATCATAGTCATATTAAGTAAAGCACCAATGTTGACATACTGTGGGTCTCAGGAAGGTAGTTTCTTTAACTACTTAAATTAAAATGCTCATGTAAGACTGCAATTTTTTTTATTATCACTATCACAATGTGTCAAAAAAAAATGTCTGTCACTGTATCTTAAAGCCCAGCCTAAATTTACATAATGTGCTTGTTTTATTTGACCAAATGTCAAAACCGCTTAAGTTTACTCTTATTTTACTAAAGCAGCACTGCTTCAAAACATGTCATGTTTCACACACACACACACACACACACACACACACACACACACACACACACACACACACACACACACACACACACACACACACACACACACACACACACACACACACACACACACACACACACACACACACACACACACACACACACACACACACACACACACACACACACACACACACACACACACACGATTCAAAAGTTGCTGAAAGTTGTGACAAGTTAGTAAATGGATCTAAAAATTTTGTGAATAATTTATATGTGGTGTATAATCTATAGTTTCAACAGTATGTTGACATGCCGACAAATTTCCTGTTAAACTGCTTGTGAAATTGTTTAGTCTGTCTCCAGTATGAACCAAGAACAGACTTCGTATTCACTGAGCATTAATCAAGTTCATCTTTTTCTTGGATGCGAGAAACACCTACTGCCAGGTAATGGCGGAGCACGTAAGTCGCCTGGCCTTCATGGACTTTGGATGTTATGATTTGGTGAAGCCTCTGGAAATCTGGCTTTCCAAACTCAGCATAGAGAATGACAACAGGAGCATCTACGTTTGATCCTGGATATTTGTGATCTCCTTTGAAAAGGTATGGCTTCGGCCTAGAGGAAAGATAGTGAGTCATTCATAACAGCCAGCACTTGTGTTAATGATTTATAACCCTCATCCATTCTTGTATTTGTATATATTTGCTTACCTTTCAGGGGCAGTTTTCAGCAGTGCTACTAAACTCTCTGTATCACATGTCTTCATTCCATGAATGCTGAAAAAAGCTGAGCAGCCAGACGGAGGAGACTCATTGGACGCTATCTAAAAATGTGCAGAAGAGAAGAATCATTCACATTCAGTCTCTTGAATGTTTGAGGCTTTAAAAACAAAATTACATCCTCCAGGTACCTGTTGGAAGGAGTGTACTGTTGCAGAGTAGGCTCTGAGGGACAAAGCGAACTTCAGCATGTTCACCTGGACGGAGCTGAGCAAGCCACTGGCTTTCTTCACAATCAGATCATAGTAGCCCTGATCTGTGTCTGCACATACGGAAGTCACATGTGAACACTGGGCTGCATAGTTGTTTTCTTTATATTTATTCAGCTCCTAAATGTTGCCTCCTTAACTTCTGGCTCAGGAGTTATGATCTAACTGTAATACATATGAACCAAACAGACATACTGTATAGTCTGCAGCTCTCTCCTATCATGTTACTGTTTGCATAAGTGCTTGGCCAAAACAGTGACACTGCACTGTGCTGCCAAGAGGCTTGAATATACATCATAAATTCCCAAGCTGCACAGCATAAAGACTAAAAGTGAAAACAGGTCTAGAGGCTGAACAGCGTTACTTTTACCATCATGCTGTCCTTCTATGTTTTGATTGGCCTCAACAAAGTCCCAGAACTTCTCCTGGCTCTCCTCTGCCAGGAACTCACTGAGAACAAAGATGAAGTTTCAAAAAACTAAAAGGCATAGATGACACACGTTGTGTTTACTGTATACTATTAATGTAGAGTACGTTTTCATTTTACACAAATTTACATATTTACTGTCTTACTCAAGGACACATCAGTGACAAAGAGGTTTAAAATGACAGAGAGGACACTCCCAGTACAAACTATATCAGCTAGGACACCGATTTATCTAATATCTGCTGCCTAAATGTAATGTCGCCAAATGGTGGCATTAAATGTTAGTATAATGTTGTATGATGCACTGGTACCTGGCCTCCAGCAGCAAAGGAGTATCAGCCCATTTCGTTGTGAGTGTGGTGGTTACAGCTTTGGAGTCAGCACCACCAGACACTGCAGAAAACAGTGACAGCAGCAGGACCCACAGAAACCACATCCTCAATCCTACACCTGGGGAAACGGTGGAGTGAGGCAATAAGTGGAAAGTTGTGATAAATGAAATGAGGAATTGTAAAATAAGAAAATATGAAGAGCAAGAATGTGTGATACACATTCTTTCTGCACAATATTTTTCATATTGTGATATGTTTGTGTGTGTGTAAATATCAGGAATGTCCTTATTAACTGAAAATACTGCCAAACATGAACATTTTCCAAAAACAGTGGGATACTGTTAATTTGCTAACAACAACAACACGGTTCTGAAGCCTTAAGTCAAGGTGGGAAACCAAAACCTCTTTTATAGCTTTATGCCTAAAATGCATGTTTGTATTGCATGTATTAAACAGTGGTCAGAGTTTCAACAGATAGAACTATTTTAAGCCAGAGGCTACGTTTCAGTAGTGAAGTCACTATTGAAAAGCTTTAAGATCCAAAAATACAGTTTAATACGCTGAATCTGGCAAGTGTGGACTACCTACTGGGCAAAGTGGGTGTAAGTTTGTGCCTGGCACTTTGATTATTTGGTAACACCTTAATTACAGCCAGGTGCATAATCCTTTAATAATTTCCAAGAACTTCTCCTCCCAACAGTGCAATTTGTAATAGTTAATTATAGAAAAATAAATTGTAAAAAAAAAAAAAGAAAAATCATGAAACACCTTTCTGAATTTAGTCAGTTGTATTAATCAGCTATTAAGTAATATTTTCCTAGATTGTTCTGAATCTTCAACTGACCTGCTGTGTTGTATTTAAATGCCTCTATTTTTAGTATTATTTAGTCTCAAATTACAGAATCCTTTCCAGCAACATTATGATTGTAGGAGTTATAAAAGGGCAGCAACTAATTATTTTTTTCATTATCAATTAATCTATTACTATGCCTTTTTTAATATCAATTGTTGCTGATTATTGTTCTTAGAAATTTTATGAGAACTTAGGATGTTTAGATACTTACTATCACACAGTACTATCAGACAGGTGTTTGATCAATTCCAAATTTATTCAGTAGCACGACAACGACTGAAAAACACACAGCTGAAAACTATCTCCAGCTAAAAGAACATGGAGTCCGGCAACAGATGGTATGGCCCCCACAAAGCTATGACCTGAACATCACTAAGTCAGTCTGGGATTACAGGAAGAGACAGAAAACACTGAGACAGACTAAATCCACAGGGGAAATGCAAGTTCTGCCAAACAGCTTGAAAAACTGCATGAGTGTACCTTGGAGAACTAGGAGAGTTGCATCAAATACTAATCAGATTTTTTTTATGTTACAAAAATTAAAAGTATTCATACCATTATTTTCAAAACACTTTAGCATTATTTCATAAAGTGGTTTCCAAGTCTTCTTGAGTGACCCCTACCAAGTGAACTAAACTAAATCTAGAGGTAAAGCGATTCGTGCACTCAGTTCCTAAGCAAAGGCAGACATACAGAACCAAAAGAGAATGGAGGGAAGAATCATTTGACCATTATGCCACCAGAGAACATTGCTTGCAGAGAACATTACTCCTTCAAAAGGTTTTCACAGGTAAACAAAAAGCTCGATGGTCTCTGTCCAATAAGAAAGTTCAGCGTGTCTCCTCTATCCAATGAACGCGCAGTGTAGACATCCTGACTGTTTCAATGACAATCCGCAGAGTTGTCACATTAGCTCCAATGCTGAGCTAATCGATAGCTTCACCATATGCTTAACTTTGAGTGTCTGAACAGCCTTAATATCCAGTGTGTTTACATCCATAACCCGTCAACAGTCTGTGAACGCAACGCTGCTAACTCTGAACGTTTAACAAAATCTGTTAGCTAACTAAACAACCGTGGTCGCTAGCTACGCTAACGCTACATACACAAAAGAGAAACTACCTGATTTTATTAGTTTCGATTTACTGACAGTCAGCTTTGATTTAGGTTTCTAAAACCATTGTAAAAACGCTTATATAGAGAGAGATTCGTAGCTTCATCACGAAGAAAACGAACGATTTCTTCTCACCGAAGCCGGCTCCGAAGCTTCCTGCATCCATGATCCGCTGAGAGTGAGTAGGTCCTGACAGCCGGACTAGGTAACAACAAATGTTGCCTGTTCAAAATGACTGCAACGCTTCAAACTTGAGACTATTTAACTAAACTGATGCGTGCTATGAACACAAAGAAGGACGTTTCACTGAAAGATATTTTTTAAAATGGAGAGTGTGGGAAAACTTTTTAAATTTAGTAACTAACTTATTTATCTTAAGTGAAACATTTTTTTTCTAACCAAAATCCTTTAGACAATGGACAAGAGAATTAACAGGTGTTCCAGTGTTTCATCTTTAACATTACATAAAATAAAGGTATCAACTTTAAAATTAAGTCTTTGTTTA
Organism: Channa argus; assembly: GCF_033026475.1. Lineage (NCBI taxonomy): Eukaryota > Metazoa > Chordata > Actinopteri > Anabantiformes > Channidae > Channa > Channa argus. The sequence continues at coordinate 14,834,582 of NC_090212.1, forward strand.
GGAAATTCTGCACTGGGTAAACCTTAAGAAATATTTTCAAACTAGAAAGTTAAACATTTGTGTCATACACCTACTAAACTTTCTGTTTAGCAGCATTTCAGTGGTTCTTTTTGTCAGTTACATTTTTGAATATGCCATAAAGATCCTAAGATAGTGTAGGATAATTCTTTTTTTCCATCAAATTTAGATATTAAAACGAATCCCTTATTCCGCCGTCCACTGGTATAAATTAGACCAAAGGTCATTTTTATGCAGTATGTCTATTGATGCATAATTAATGGTAATGATCCAATGTGAATAGAAATTTGTGTATAACATCCATAAGAATTTATATCGAAGGAGCTCTTACAGCTCTGTAACAGAAAGCATCTTCATGTTGTTTTGATATTTAGTTTATTTGGTGCTGTGTTACAGTATTAGCAAAGTGATCTCCCTGCTATTGCTCTGAACAGAAGACTATTAAATTAATTAATTAATTTTAAAAAAGTAAATAAAACACAAGACATTGTTTGTTTAGTACATTTTAAAGCCAAGGAAATTTAAACTGTATCTGTGTATGTGTGTACAGTTTAAATACATGTTTGTCTGTTTACACTATGTATACAGATGTATGTGTTTTTTCATTACTATGTATCACTATTTTATTTCTATTACATAATTTAAAAAAAAAGTGAACAAAAACCAATAAAAAACGTACCTGTATCAGGTAGGAATAATAATGTCAATAAAATATGAAGAGGTCATTCAAACGTAGTTGTCAGTCTATGTGGTCCACATGTAAGTGGCACTTGATTTGAGGAAGCAGCTCTTACTAATTTGAAAAGCAGCTCAAGGTAATCAGAGTGTGGCAGCTGGGGGAAATAGATCCTTCATTTAAAAAAGGCCAAAACTGTCTCTTATGTTAACAGTGTTATGTGATAATGAGATGGTAGGGAAAATGAAAAATTGTGCAGAGGTTTACCTGGGACTCTTGGGGTCAAGTGTTAAGTGTGATAGTTTCTACCTTTTGCATAGACTGCCCCTTTGCGTGAGATTGGTAAGCTATCCCAGGCTCCCTGTCTACCTGTTGTATGGTCTTGATGAAAAGAGATGAAAGGTACAGACACTGTCCCACTGTGTCAAGACATGGGTCTTGCGTTTTCATTTACTCGCTCTGCAGCCTAAATTAAATTGGACAGCTGATCCTCCAGAGGGAGCAGTTCCAGCATTTGATTTACTATTATATAAAAAGCAGCAACATTAATTATCCTGTTGGATTTGACCTTCAGTTTTTTAAGTGCAGGAGGGGACACCTTGCACATGCACACACACTCACACACAAGAACTGTATCCCTATGAGGACAGGCCAAAAAGCCCTCACTAAACAGTCCTCGGACAAATAGATAAATCTAGCCTCACTCACACACACATGCTGCCCACAGGGCCTGTTCAGCTGTCAAAAAGGTGACATCTTCAAATGAATTATGGGAGATGGTTGTCATCTTCTCTGAGGTCACATACGAAATGGCGAACCCAGGCTGTGGGCTCCCTCTTCTCACACTATGACACGTCAGCCATTTTAGAGGTTGAAAGCCGCGACGGGGGACCAAAACGACCTCAATTAAACCTCCATTAATATTAATACATTTTGTCGTTTCACGTGAGTTGCCGCTAATTAAATGTGTCCCCGACTGCATAATGGGGGTCAGCCGAGGTCTCCTACATGAAGCTAATTTGCCACATTACAGCCAGCAAACACTGGGCTGGTCCAGGCTCAAATCTTAAATTGAGCACAGATGCAGACAAGGGCAGTCTTGGTTACTTTGATGTTTATAAACACTTGTTCAGCAGAAGAAGAACTTTTTAATTAGGATCATTGTCTTTTATTCTCATTTACGATTTTCATTTTAATGCTCTTGTGTCACTTCATGTTTAAAAAGGGAAAACATTACATCCCCAAGAATAATTGGATGCTTGGCCCTGACCCAGCGTTTGTATCTTGCCACATTTCTCCAACAATAACATTTACAGTATCAGACTTTTATTATGTCGAGGTTAATAAGTTTGCAGGTGATCAGCTGTTTATTAGCACGGGATCACAGCTGCACACATATACATATTCACAGAAAACAAAATAAAACACACATTTTAGACCATTGTGGGATGGTGGGATTCTTTGGAGTGGAGTTCCACTGGTGTCAGTCTGTAAAAGATCCATATGAGCAGAGTACTCTCAACCTTGGAGTTTGGCTTCTTTCTGTCACGTAATAGCATCAGTGATGATTTGGTGTTGACCTGGAGGATTATGCAAACCTGGAGCAGAAGGTCAAATATATATATATATATATTATTGCTCAAAGTAAAATGTGCACTCAAACACTGCTTTTCACTCTGTTGTTGCCCTCTGCATTTACTTTTTGACAAAGTGCTGTATAAAAACTCTGCAAATTGTTTATGTGCAGAGATTTATCCATATTGTACATTTGGTGATGAAGGTCTAAGCTTGCCACTGATAGAAATAACAAAAGATCAAACTCCATTGTGACCAGTGCCAGCGCCAACAGGGCAATACTCCAAAACTACAATAGCTTGACTCTGATGCATGTAAGTGAGGCACTCAATATGAACTTATCTGCAAAATTCCATATTGGAAATAAGCAGTAATAATGCCAGAGCTTCTTTGTTTACATGAAAAACACATGGGACCAGCAATGAGGAACTGCAGCCAGTTTGACCTCCTAATAATGGACTGCAGCCAGAGCCCATACAATTACTCAGAGCTGGATTCCCATTCCCCATGCGGGAGAGAGCAAGCACTTTCTGCTAAACACTCACATGCACACGTCCAGCCAAACAAAAGCTGTCCAGCCCTCTGCAGTAGCTGAGCCATTATTGTTTGTTTAGTCCAGCTGCACTTGAAATGACAGCGACCCAGGGCTACAGGGAGGATTAAAGACTGTGTCCAGTCCAATACACCATGTACCAGCTGCCAGAGAGTCTCTACAGCCTTTCCCTTTCTTTCCTCATCATTTCTCTCTCATTCTCCGCTTATATGTCAGGCCCAAAACATCCCCTCTTTCCTCCTGTCTTACATAAAAGCCCTCTCTGATTCTTCATCTCCCTTCCACTCTTGCTGTTGGTCTGGTCTCATCTCCCTCCAGCAAATTGCTGCTTTTCGTATCTTCTGTCCAGGCAAATTATTTTTTGGACCTGCCTTGCAAGGGTCAAAGTTGAAGCTCACTGGAGTGATAAAACAGGTTGAAGGACTCTTTTTTTGAATGCTCAGCTGAGGACAGAGACCAATACTTCTACTGGAAGTAGAGAAAACAGGCATACATATATGTATGTGTGGATCCCAGAGAATCTGCAGATTGGATCATGCTGTAGATCACTGCTGACAGAAGTGAGGTTGCCATTAGGCAAAGACAGGCTGCTTTATGAGGTCATGGTTCTGTAGGTGCATGACAGAAATTACCTCATTACCTTAGTTACTGCATAAATAGGTACAGAACCCTTGAGGGCAAAGCTCCCACACAAGTTGTAAAAGGTCACTCTTAAATTAATATGTTGCTTTATTTCAGTTACAGTACTGTGGATTTAATTGACAGAAAGGGAAACACCATGTATGTAAGAAGCACAACACACTCAGGTCTGTAAAAATGAAATATTTTAATTGGCGTTTTGATGATTCATTTTTGCAATCATAAGAAACAAACCCAGAAAGATGCAGACAGAAGGAGCCAGAGATAGACTGCACACCAATCCAAAAATAAAAATAAAATAAAAAAATTCTCTATCACACTCTTTTTAACACATCTTAAAAAAAAAGACAACTGGGTGGCTTCACTGTCACAAAGGAAATGCTGTTAAGACATCAGATATACATATTGACGAGACATAAAATAGAGAAGAGTTTTACAGCGTCAGTTTCTGGAATTATTTCAGTGAAAGGAGTTTTATTTTCACACACTTTTTCAGGGACAGGGATTCCTTTTGAAGATTGCTTCAAGTCGGATTATCACTTGAAACTGGATCACTGAAAATAAAACAACCTAAAAGACAGACTCAGTTTTGTATCCTGTGTTTAAGCACTAAAGTAGAGCCAGATATTAGTTTAGAGCCTTAGAAGCCTTAATATTGTCTAATAGAACTCTGATTCTGAAAAAGAAGTTGTGGGCAAAATGCCCAGAGCTGCAGTGTTTTCAAGTCTCCAGTTTCAAGAACACAATGAAAGGGAAGTTATTACATACAAAAAAAGGGAGATCTCTCTTTTCATAACCATTTCCCCCGTGCCTATTGCGTTACTTTGAAATCTACACAAAAAGCAGCATATCGACTCTGGATGTGTCCCAATGCCTTTTATCATCCCCTCTTGTTCTTCTCCGCTTCCCTTCATAAATCATCTGTAGTTTAAAAGGAGTTGTTCAAAAAGAGCAAAACAGGAAGATCCAGGGTAATTGTTTTAAATTTAACAAAAAGGAGGGTAAACTGTCATTTTCCCCTTTCCATCTGACTTTTGCAAAAAAATCTCTTGTTAGGAACACTATGCAACATGTCTTAATACCAAGAAAGTATTTAACCTACATGTGTTCTACCTTTGCCCCATTGATGACACTAAATCCGAAATAAATTTGATTGGATTTATTCACGCTGCAACACATTTTTTACTTTTACATTCCACCTTATCATCAGTTTCACTCTTCTTATTGCTCAGGTTCTCTGCTTGTAGATAGGGTTGGGTTTCAATAGCATTTGACCACATCCAAATCTAAACCGACAAGGTTTAGTTTTCAAAATATGCAAGCCACTCAAGAGACTCATAGACCTGTGACCATTTTCAGCTGAAACACAAACCTGAGACTGAGATGAAGTCTTCCATTTCTGACCAAGTACAGTATATAATGAGTTGAAGTTGGAAAAGTCATTTAATTTCACACATTTTTTGCAAGCTACTTTTTCCAAATTCTGGAATCTCCATTAAGTGGATTCTCATAAAATCTGAATACTAGATGCCTTAAAGTTTAACTGATATATTCTTCCCAACTTAAAAAAGGAGGGCACTCAGCTAACTACAATGATTCCTTCTGTAGAGATGTTTTAAGTAAGCCAAGTTTGGCTACGTCTGTGTAGCTATATTAACATCTGTGACATCACCACTCTTTCACATAGTAATGTTTGCATCTTAAGATACTTTTATTATCTAGTGGGCTGTGTTTCTATTTTTTTTTATTTCCTCAGACTTTGTGCTGGAACATATGAACCACTCGAGGCAGTTTATGTAAAATTTGGTTTGAAACATTAACTTTGCCACAAGCAAGTTATCGTTAAAGACAGACAGCTGACACCTGAAGTAACAGAAATACCTAAAAGATATAAAAAAAATAAAAATAAAAAACCCACAAAAGCAGTTTCAATTCCCCCTTTGCAGATGGAATATTATATTACTGAATGACAAAATAGCTTACAAAGCATCCAGGTCAAAAATGGGTCATAAGTTTTACCAGTGCTAGCTACATTATTTTGTTTACATTCCTCTTGAGAGATAAAATGTTCAGTAAAATATTTGTTAGTAGTTCTTAACAAATTTGTATACTTTGTCAAGCAATCAACAATGTCGCAGAAAAATCTGTAAAAAAAAACATGCACAAAAACTAATTAATAATTATATTCATTAATCCATTACTGACTGGATCACAGGAATTGATGCAAAATGCAGACAGCTATTGCAACCCAACCCGTACTGGTATATTTTGCTGTGAGCAAGATATGGGGAAAAGACAAGAAAAAAGGGGAAAGAAAATTGTTAAAGGTAGGACGGGAGTATTATTGGCTTTCATCACTATGATAGTCACACTGCTATGACATGTTGTCAGAAGGACTTTGTATTATCCTCCACCACCAGAAAATGGTAAGATAATTGGTCATGAAACCAGTCATTCACAAAAACTCACACCAGGCATCCTCTCACAGTCAGGCAAACTATTTACAAAGGCATATACATACGCCAGTCAAAAGCATACTGTACATACTATTTACACACACATACACACACACACACACACACACACACACACACACACGAGTAGTCAGAGAAGTTACTTAAGTATAATGCAGACTTAATACCTGGCAATAATTATATTGACTATGATACCAGTACATAGAGGCACAGCTACCTCGTCCTGTCCGTTCTTGAGGGTAAAACCAAGTAAAGTACCAGTCACACTACTGAACTATAGGTCACCAGCACCGTGTGCACCCTTTCAGCAGCTGGGACGGAGGCTTGTTTGAGGTTTAACAACACAGCTCTTGTTCAGGGAAAAAAATAAAACTAAAATAGGAGAAACTAAAAATGCCAGCCACTACATAAGGGCTCACATTGCCATGGTGACCAGTAGTTCGACAACTTCCATCTCGAGCATTTGTCTTGAGTTAAGGTTTCCAAAGTGCTTGCCGCTCACACAGCACGGTTCCTGGCAACAACCTGCAGCAGGCTCCCTCCTCTCCCTACCTTTGATTTCTTCACACCTATGTGAGATTCGGTTCTGTAATTGGCTGTCACTCTCTGCTGGACTGTGACACACACAAAAAAGGAAGGAAAAGGAGAAATAATGAACTTGTTAAGCGTCAGGGGCTTTGGGAACCTTTGAAAGAGAAACAGTTTTTCCCTACAAGATGCAAGGCTTTAGTAATGGCTATGGTCCATGGTATGTCCAATCCATTAGCTTTGACTTAGAAAAACAAACAAAAATAAGGAAAAAAGGAATCACTTTTCTTTAGGCAGCAATATTGGTCTCAGTGTTATTACAATTCTGCTTTTAAAAAAGCATAAACACAAAAGAAAAATACACATGAAATCCTCCTAAAATGAGAATGAGACAGTCACTATTTTATGACCAAAGCGTGCTCATGGGTAAAATTATTTTTTTAAAGAAAAAAAGCTTTTATTACACAATTCAGCCCAACTCTCTGCTTTTTTTCAGCTTCATTGTACTCCCCATGTACTCCTGCCATTGTCTTTGTCCAGTTCAGACATTAGCATACTTTCATAACTTTCCCAGTTTCTTTAAAATTGGAGCATCCAGGAAGCAGACCAGTCCTTTGCAAGGATTAGTGGAATTCACAGACTTCATTTGAATTTTCTCATGCTCCATATTAGGCCACAGAAAATGAGAAGAATACAGGAGGAGGAGGAGGAGGGGAGGCAGGAGATTTGAATGAGATACTTGGTTGTCAGCAACTTTTAATATCTCTTCTCTGCTCAGTCAGTACTGATGATGGGAGAGGCAGAGAAATGTAAGGGGGGTTCGAAGGGCAAGCGGGAGACAATAATAACTAGAAAAACCTAAATAATGTGAGCTGATGCAATTGACCAAGCTGGGGTCTCCATAGCAACCAAATGGACTCTCATTCCTACAGCCCAACTCTCCCGTAAAGTCTGTTTGTCAATTAGGTCTTTGATGCAGGTGCCGCTTTGTATTTACGTGTGTGTATGCATTTCACATTACATATGCATGTCTGTGCGTTTGCACTCTTTCTGCTGCTACCAGCGGTTGATGATCTGGTTCATGTAGTCCTCAGTGGGAAGCCTGCTGCCTGCCTCCTCCGTTCTGCCTCCCTCTTCAGCCTCCTCCCGCTCTTCCCTCTCTATCTCCCCGTCCTCCAGTGTCAACAATGAGCTCTGCCGGCTTCCGGAGGGCCAGAGGTTGACACCTAGGCCCAGGCCCTGGTGAATCTGCTGCATGTGGTTTTTGATGCGTTGCTGCCGCCTCTCCTGCTGCCTGGTGTACTGGTAGCGCTGCTGGAACAGGTCCTTGGCGTAGTCGTATAGCTCCATGTCCAGCTCATTCAGCTCCTCTATACGCTGGACCTAATGAGGAGGTAAAGGACAAAATATTACTTAAAAATTTCATGAGGAGGCTAAGGGGCCGAGAAAAACTGGATGAAGACAGGAAGAACAGGAACAGAAACAGGGGAACTAGCTAAAATAAAAAGAAAGGAAGGTAGAAAAGGGAGAAAGTGAAGCTAATGTTTTTAGATTAAATTAAAAAGAATATTGCAATTTAGTATGTGCATTGTGCGAAGTTAATAGTTTTGCAACACATAAATATCTTCGTGAAGCCTTAAATACTATTCTATATCATGTCTTTCCCTGTTCCACTTTGGGGCAGTGTTTTGTCTGCGTAGTGACAGTCAGAAATGTGAATTACTTGGTGGTTTCATGAACTTTCCTCTACTGTTTTTACCTTATAAGGTAAAGGTGGTAAAAGAAAGCCTGTGGAGATGAGAATCTGTAGCATATGTTGTACCGATTCAACAATATTGATTTGAAAACAATTAATTGTTCAGCCTCACTAGAGGCAGTGGAGCTTTATTATTTTATGATTGAAGTGGTACACAAGTAACAAGTGTATCTGAGCAACCACTGTAAAACCTGTCCCAGTTCTTCTATATACTGCAAGTAAATTTAGCCTTTGGTTCAGCATGAAGGGCTTTAAAGTTCCTCAAAATGTTTCCAGTCACCCAGAAAAGTTCCTATGATAGAAAAACCTCACATTACATGACATTTGTAAAAAAGTGTAGGTAGGGAACTGGGAACATGTTGGCAACGTGTGGAGCAAAACAACAGAAACATGTTTGGCGTTAGCTTGTGCTGTGCAGCTGCCTGTATTGGGGTGTATCATCTGCTCTGTATCAACATGGACTTAGAACTGTGTTTAATTAGAACAATCCCTTTCAAATCTGGGATGGGAGCTGGATATCATTTGAAGGCAATGTGAGGAACAACAGAGGGAAGCCACGTTCTGCATTTATGGAAAGACATTAGAGGTGTTTGACTGGCTACATGTGGGACATCTGCACAAAGTCAAGAAGGCAGTGTTGAGCTCAGGTCATGAAAACAAAGTCTTCATTTATTAGAGAACAGTCAAATAATTCAGACTGTAGTTTCAAACAGGGTGTAAATGTGCTTTCAGCTACCTTGCAGGGGAGTGGAAAGTAAATCTTCTGCCAGCTCATGCAGTTGTTTGACTTTAAAAAAAATTATTAAATAAAAACTACATTTCAAACATCTCATTAGAGGTATTTAATACGAAAGCTAATTTTAAAAACTAATTTCTACTCAAAATGCCACAGACAGACTCCTCCACCTGTCACACTCAAAACTCTCCCCACTTTATTTTGTTTTGTTTTTTATAATAGCTGGCATACTTGATTTTTTCCCCCTCTTTCCTTCTGGTTTTGATGTATAAATCACCAGACTGCTGTGCATGGAAGGATTTTTTTTTGCTGGGAATTGAGCCTAAGAACTCACACATTGGTCCAATCAAAGTGTGAAGAACATGTTTGAAGCTGCTGTTTTTTAACGGCGACAATCATCGCAACTCATTTCACAGCAATATAAGACCACAATGTTTACTCTTTGTGTCTCTCCTTTTCTGATTTTCTATTTTCTACCCATTTTCTCGCAAAATGTTTTACTTTTGATTTTCCTTTCAAAATTACCTGTCAGTAAATGACTGCAATACAGCTGCCACGTTGCTTTTTCAAAGAAAGATCTTGGGCAAAACAAGACTAAACTCAGAAAATAAGACATTTCCAGAGTTTAGCGTTTTGAAAGAAATGTGAAGACACAAATGAAACAACAACAAACTGTAAAAGAAACTTAATAAAAAGTATAGTATTTGTCTTATTATGGACACCAAGCACTTATAAGATGTCATCATCTGCAGGAGGTTTTGCTCTCTGCATATAGAACTACAGCTGCAGCACTAACCGTAGCATTGTCCAGGTCCACCCCTGCAGCCCGGGTGCTATTGTACTGCATGAAGGGCCTGATAAAGCGCAGTCTAAAGGTCCGTTCAAACAGGAACTGGGTTTTCCGCTGGTACTCTGTTAAACCAAAGAAGGCCATATCTCGCAGGTTCTTCTTGGCAGACTCTAAGAGAAGCTGAGCCCTCTTCTTCTCTGGAACAGTGGACATGTTGTAGCAGCCGACGAGGCTCAGGTCTGCTAACATACGAACCTAGAAGAATAGAAAATGTTAAGTTCAGAGAGATAAGATGATAATTGTTAGAAATTGTGGGCGGGGTGGGTTTGATAAAATTTGTCTTTGTGAAAATGATGTTAGATAATGCTTAAATAATCATTCCTCAAGACAAGAATAGCACATAAATACTGGCCACTCACAAACCTCATTAATCATCAAATTAGAGCTATGAATAATTTTCATTATCATATCATTATCATTATTTTTCAAAATTAATTGTTTAGTCAATGTAGTTTTAAAACCCAGTGAACAATGTCTTGATTTTGCTTCTTTTGTGCAACTCTAGCTGTTTAAAAATTTTTAGTTTTTGGAACATCTGACATCTGAAAAATGAATCTTTATATATACCCAACCTTTCAAACACAGAATGCTTTACATCAACAGTAACAACCCACCCTCTAAAAAAGAAAGAGCAAACAATTCATTGAATCCGAAAGAAACTTGTTATTATGGATACTAAACACACAGCAGTTAAGAAGAACTGCATTTTCTGTATAATTTCCTGCAAAATACCTATCATTAACCACTTTGTACTGTAAACTAGTTTATATTCAGCTTGATTAGGTTGCAAAATATGACATTACACTGTAACAAATAGCTGTAATCTCTACAATACAATTTTAAAATTGTAATGACAGAACAAAGTTTAGCTGAATATTGCAAAGCACCATGGGTAAAAAACAATTACAGTCCCCAACAGCATTTTTCCACACTTACATATTGTACAATTACAGGCAAGTTGTATCTTGACTGTTGATGATGTGCATTACAGCTGAATACTTTTGATTTAGGATGAACACATGTGCATTTGCTGACTGAAACAGAGGAGCAACTGTAATTTCTTTTATGAGAAAAAAATGTCTTATTAATAAGAGTGACTGTAACTTCCCATTATTTTAACTAAGCTGTTAGGCTTAATTAAACACTGCAGAGTGAAGCTGCCAGTTGGTCAGCAACAGGGCAAAGACAGGATCAGGAAAGACTACTTGCACTAATGCCGGTTGTAAAAAAATTCTGTACCTTTGCATCATTTCAAAGTAATACTATCTAGTCACATCTATTACAATTTCCAAAAGGTAACTACATGTGTCAGCATGCTAGCAACATTAGCATAGCTTTGGTGTAATTAAAAGTGTTATTAGATACTGTCTAAAGCTAAAACTAGCTCGCTGACAGAGGTGACTGAGGAGAGGACATTTGCATATATTAGACAAAGAGGAGTGGGTAATAGCCTGGGCCGTGTGAGCAGTAGAAGACTGGCCTGCTGCAGCCACAGTCCGACCTGCAGACAACAGCCAGAGATCCGAGTCCACCACAGCCTCCCCATCCTTTCCCCCACCATTCTGTTTGTGCTGGGCTCAATGGATGGGTGAGTAGAAACTAACTCCGTGGGTGTTATTTTATTAGCTTTGAGCAGAGGAAGCAGCCGTTAGCTCCCAGGTTATGACTCAGGCCTGTATGTCAAAAATTATTTTTAGTTCAGTTGCAGTTAAATCGTTTAGTGTCACACTGTCCCTGCTTTACCGTGATATTGACTCCACAGCTCCTGACCTGTGTCCACACTTGGTTTTAAAGTAATTTTGTTAAAGAATTCCCAACATCTTCCAATCAACAACAACAGCAGCGGCAAACTAGGTCATCTGCTGAAGGACATTTAAACCTTGATAACAATATTTTTAGTAATGAGAACAAAAAATGGTATGTTGGCTAGTAGAGAAATATCCAACCAGAGTTTAGGTTGATAAAACTACACCCCTATTGGTTATTAACTCAGACAATCTTGTGACAACAAATTCTACTTATCTCCTTTAACTCTTAAGAACGCCACATTCCAATGTATTAGTCACTGTATAGCAGAGCTACTACCCTCTTCAGCTTGGACAGCCCAATTTTCATTTTGTAAGGGCAAATGATTAGTTTTTCTTGTATAACCATATGGATTTTGCTCTCATGAAGAATAGCTGTGATCAGTTTTGTCATCAACTTTCTTTTTACGTAATGCAACCAGAGGCTTCAAGACGGCAAAGTGCACAAGTACTCTTTTATCTCAGATTCTTAAAGCTATGTAAAACTATTGACTATTAATAAGAGCTGTTTTTCTTTATTTTTTGCAATGTTAATTTTGCATTCATTTTGCACTACTGTGTCATTTAAAACACTTCTGAATATGTATTGTAAAAGCTGCTAATGTAAAAAGAAAAAATTACCTGTAAAAACATTTTAAAACAACATATTATTTTTTGAACTATTAACAGCTATTCACTGGCAACTTAAGTTACCAGGTAATTTCTGTAATTTTAATACAATACAATATAGAGTGGTAAACTAGATTACAATTAATTATTGTTTTTCTGTAACAAAAAAGTGTATTGCTGTAATTTCAAATGAAATAAAACCCTGTAATATATATCCAATTGTATGCTGTAATTTACAGTAATTAAATGCATATTTTACAAGACTTTGTTGGCAACTTTTTTTGCCATGTAATTACTGTAAATTCTACAGGCAATTCTTTACAGTGTACTGCGAGTGGACTCTAAAGCTGTTGTGTTACAGTACAGGAACAGGGACCGCATACTGATTTGGATTCACTAGAGTACACTGTGTGTACCTCTTTCTGCAGGTCCTCCAGGATGCCTCAAGTGTACTGTATGTGTATTTGTGTGTGTGTGTACTACATTTATAAGTCATGGGACCCTGAGTAATAACAGCCCCGGGCTCAGATGAGATAAGCTGAGCAACATGTTTAGGTGGGAGACTGAGATAGCATGAGAAAAGAAGGTGTGAATCTGAGATGTTGGCCAGCAGGCAAACTCCTGCCTGTCTTTCTGTGTGTGTGTGTGTGTGTGTGTGTGTGTGTGTGTGTGTGTGTGTGTGTGTGTGTGTCCGTAAAGTAAAAGCGCTACATGTGCAACTTGTGTAATGCTTTTAAATAATGAATTAATGAAATAATGATGAGTTTTTGTCAATACATTAACACCTGGCTTATCTTTATAGGTCAAAATAAAAACATGGGAGCTATGAAGGTGTGGATTTCACTCTGTATCTACTATGTAACATTTTCTCAATATTTCTGTAAAGAAGAATCCCGTGGTATTTTTCCATTGGGGATGGGTATATGGTAATTACTAACAATTCTGGCATTGTGTCATGTTGAACAAAAACAGTCAAGTAGACAGAGGGAAGTTATGACAGGTGAAGAGATGCAGTTTACCCAGGAAGTAATATTAAATGGAGCCGCTTGCTATTTTGGGTGTTTACTGAAAGCATATGATTTTGTTTCTGAAGCTCAGAAATTAAATGTTTGTTGTTTAGTTGATTAATATTAAATGCTTTCTGTCTACCTGTCTGTTGTTGGCCAGGTTGTAGGGACAGTCCATGAACTGCTGCAGGGTGCACCCCGACCAGTCAGATCCCTCGTAACAAGAGGGCAATTCCTCAGGTGTTGGGGTTCGTCCATCGCACATGTGCAGGGAGGTTTTCCAAGTTGCACCTCGCTGCACGTGCCTCCACTCGCTGAGGTATCGAGACACTGGGTCTCTCAGCAGAGTGATGTAGTAGAACTTTCTAATGGGGGTGAAAAACGAAAATTAGATATGGAGAAAGGTAATGGGAGAAGGAAAAGGAATTGAAAGAGAGAGAAAAATGACATTAATAAACACTTGCCCTAATTACACAGAAAATGTCCTCAATATCAATTACACTATGCATTAAGACAACAGAAATCAAATCAGCAGCAAAATAACATGTAAAAACAAGCTCATGTATTAGTGATTCAACTGCAATCTGGATTTTATTCACTTTCTAGTTCTTGTTTTCCTTTGGGAATTAATAATTGCTTGATTGTTCAGATCAACTGGAATAGTGGAGATGAGACAAGCACAGGCGCGGAAACATGCTGCATCATGTGAAATTCCTCCAGTCATCCATATGGTGGCACTATTTACTGCAGCAGTTTATTCTGCATACTCCGTACTCAATGGAAGACAGGCTACGGACTGAGGGTGTCATGCTTAATACCATATAATTTGCATTTATGTGAAGCACGTCATGCACAAACGAAATCTGGGCAGCAGAAGGAAGTGCATATACAAATGAGCTGGGGGGGGGAGGGAATGGGGGGGAAATGGGGGGGAAAAGTGGAGAGGGGGGTGAAGCCGGGAGTTGATTTGTCAGGTCAGTGTTCAGGCCACACTGTGCAGGAAAAGAAACTGCTGGCACAAGCATATCTCACTCTGTAACACACATTTCCATGCTCCAAACATCCTTATGTCTCAGACTCCGACACACACACATGTGCATGCACACACACACACACACACACACACACACACACACACACACACACACACACACACACACACACACACACACACACACACACACACACACACACACACACACACACACACACACACACAGTTCCTCTCTTCTCACAACCAAACTGAGTATTAGATCTTCCTCAGAGAGATGACTCATCCCGCATCTGAGTTTTGGATAGGACTGTTTCTGTCGTGTGTAAGTAATGTTATGGTTCTATGTCTCTCTAGAGGGGACACTCCCACCAGAGCTTAGACCTTTCCAGGCCTTCACACTCCAGCTAATTACTGCAGTCAAATCAATCAACACATCGTCATTAACCACACGCACACACACATGCAACCTGTGCATGTGTGGCTATGTGCCTGCAGTGTGTCTAGAAGCGATGGTATGGATTTGTCTGGGAAACAGACATGCTGCCGGACACACACACACACACACACACACACACACACACACACACACACACACACACACACACACACACACACACACACACACACACACACACACCTACACACACACACACACACACACACACACACACACACACACACACACACACACACACACACACACAGTCTCCTGGGGTTGCATCATGTCAGAGGAATGTTTGCAGAGAACATTTTTGTGTGCTGACAGGAGTCTATGAAATCTCCCTGTCCACACAAGCTGCATCACATATACACACAGTCACATCTACACAGTGGCAGTGTTGAGATATTAAAAAGTGGCTAAAACCTTAAAATCCAATGACAGCGGGGAGATCCTGAACAAAACAACTAAAGCCTAAATCTAGCAACAGCTGAGAGATGGTGCATAACAAAACAACCAAACCCTAAATCCAGCAGCAGCTAGGAGATCCCACACAATAAAACAACAACTCCAAAACAAATTTAATCTAGGAGACCCTGCAAAACAAAACGACCACACCCTGAATTTAGCTGCGACACAGAGAGATCCTTGCAAATGAATACAAATCTAGTAGCAGCAGGGGGATCATGGACAATGAAACAACTAAACCCTAAATCCCGTGGCAGCTGGGAGATCCCAGGCAACAACCCAAGCAGACCCTCAATCCTGGGACAGTGGGGGATCATGGCCATAGAAACAAGTATCTAAACTCTAAATCCCATCAACCTAAACCTAAATCTCATCCAGTCTAATCAAAAGCAGAGGAGAGGAGATACACAGTAAAACTGGAGCCTGCAGGAGAGCAGGGTACATTATCGAGATTCCTATGATGACATTATCAGGATTCCTAACACTCCCCAGAGTACAGTGTGTATTTGTGTGAGAATGTGTGTGTGAACCGACTGTGTGTGTTTCTGTGTTAGACTACGCCTATTAAATCAGTGATGACATTTTCCCCTCTTGGCTTCTATTCCACAGAAAAACATGGTACTGTTTGGGGCTTGCTACAAAGACGGGAAGATAGAACGAGAGAGAGGGAGAGAGATGGAGAGAGAGAGAGAGAGAGACGGCGGAAGAGAATTCCAATTAGTTTTTTAATACTGTGGAAGCAGTGAGGGGCCCCAAGCCCAAGTGATTTATCAAAGTTATGGCTCTCGCTATAATGAAGGCTCAGGCATATTACCAGGCAAAATAAATAAAAAACATGTACACAAACACACAAGATGCAACACACATTTACACACACATAAAGGCATACATGCAAACCCAAATAAATGATCTTAAACGGCATGCCTGCCTATCGTGTCGGGCAGACTGCAAACTGGTGCCGTGGAGACTTTCTCGTCTTAAAGCCTAATGATGTCTGGCCGTGTACTCAGATCCCTAGGTAATGATAGTTCAACCCACACACGCACACGCACAAATTTACTCACTCACCAGCAAGTCCACTCCTTTTAACACACACACACATGTTCCACTGCCTCCGAGGTGACAGCACATTACAGTAGATATGTTTTTTTCAGAGGTGATATTGCTTATAGTTGAAGCATACCTGCACTCGTCAAATAAACTTCAAAGCTAATAGGCAGAGCTCAATCGCTCACTGTCAAAATTTTAGCACATCGTCCTCGGGCTGAGTGCAGGAATTTGCAGTCTGCGAACAGCAGTTTCAAGGGCCCTCTTGCAGACTGTGCTTATGCGTGTGTCTTTTGCAAAATTTCTCCTGTATGTCTGCAACAAATGGAAGAGTATCCCCAGAACACTTCAACTGCATTTGTCATGAGTCAAACATGTTGTCTAATTGCAGATCCACATTATTGTCCTAATGATTTATCCACCTGATAGGTGGAGTGCAGAGAAGGCGGATAAAAAAAGCGAGCGTTTTGGCAGCGAGAGGTGTGATGAAGCTACTGTCTGGACCACTGTGGGATTCAAACAGAACAAGGGCAGTTTTGTCTTTCATGTCTCACTTTCACTCCCTGATCACTATGAATACAAAACTGCAAAATAAAGTTCAGACTCTATGGTCTATGCTTGAATTAAAGCAAAGACAGCAAGAAGAACAAAAGAAAGTAGAACCAATCATCCACTCTCCATTTCGCTCACATTCTGCGTTGTGCTTTGTAACAATTCACTCTTCTTTAGTCACCATTGCTTCCATCTCTCGGTGCACAGCTGTGTGAATACATGGACTGTAAATAAGGGAGCATGAAAAACTCATGTTTTGTTTTTTAACCAAGCCAAGAGTACAATTATTAGAGAGGAAACACTTTGCCATTTTTAGTATGGCAGTGGTCAAACCTAGAAGACAATGGAATAAACATAAGCAACTTTAACACAAAACAAATATTCCTTCACATAAACATATGCAGTGTGTTAGTGAGTCGGTGTGAGTCCATGTGAGCCTGCTAAGTGCTATCAGGAGGAAACACACAGCGCCCAGGCCTGTTATGGCTTCAGAAAACCCGGAGAAAATAAGCCCTTTGCCTGTTTCCTGTGGGTTACAAATCAACACTTGTACAACCTCCACCTTCCCTCTTTAACCTCTCTTCCCTTTGTGTTTAAATCTTTCTCTTTATGTTGCCTGTTAGCCCATCTCCTATCCTAGTCTTCCCCTTGCAGTTGTGTCTGGTTACAATGTGTTCTCCCCTCTAGGAAATGGTTTTGTTAAAATCTCAAACCAGAGTGCTTGAGTAACGTCCTGAAAGGTGTGCTGCAAACTGAAGAATGGTTAGAATTCTATCTAGTTTCTAGTTTTATGCACCAGTTAGATTTAGTTGGTTAAAGGCTAGAAAACAAAATTAAGAGTTATGCTACCATGGTTAGCTATAAAGCTTAATGCCATTTAAGAGTGTTTTTAGAGGCTCTTTTGTAAGAAGCAATGAGAGCGACAACAGTAGCAAATGAAATACTGGAGGTGGTTGGTGACTTCAATGCACAAAAGACACAAAGTATTTTCCCTCAAAAAAGTGTGAAAAAGTTTAGGCACCTTGCTAAAAGGTTTTGTCTTTTAGTATGATTTATGCCTGCACGCAGAACTATGTGCACAACGACACACACGACGGACGCTGCCATGTGCAAACAAATCCCTAAGCTGTTATATTTGCTATTGTGCTTTTCTGACAGGTTCATATTAAAACAGTATTTCTGTTGTTCTTTTCTGCTCCATGTCTAGTTTACTTTACTTAAATCAGATGAGATTAAATTAAAAAAAATGAAAACAAGATTTGTAAAGACAACTGGAACCAGATTTAATTTCAACCAAGCCAAAACCGAACCTGTTCTGTGGTGTAGAATGTCTGAGTGTGATTTTGTGTGTGTAACCTTAAGGGAAAGCCCTGATCTATGTCTCTCCACCCAGTGCTGCTTCTGGAGGAATGGTCCCAAGGAATGTGCTGGCTGTAAATGCAGATGATATGACCTAAGTAACTGTATAAGCCTGTGTGTATTTAAAGTGGAAAGAATAAGGTACAACATGTCAGGACAACTGAACTCCCCTATGTCCTTCCTGTTTCCTCCTTGCCAAAGAACTGATTAAGTAAATATCAAGTTACTTGAAGTAAAAATTAAACAACACAAGATAATTACTTCTTTTAAAGTTACTTCTTATGTCACTATTGGACAGAAATCATCAATGTTAGTTAGCCAAAGTGGATAGATGATAGAGAGCACAGATACAACACTGATGTTTATTTCTTCCTTATATGGCAAGAAAGTGTGTTGATTTTATAATGCTCTCATTAAACAGCACAACCAGATACTACATCAAATTACTATTACTGCGCATCCTTGTTTTCGTCTTCTTTGCACTGTTGGTTAATATCAATTTTAAGACATTTAATTATCACCAACAAGTACATTGACAAAAAGTGAATTATTGGCTCCCCCACCTCTTAAACAACTGATTGTCAGGCTGGACCTGTCCCTGCCTGAGACAATAAACAGTCAGACTTGGTTGGGAGCTTATGGGCTACAGACAACCAGACCAGACTGAAAATTCCCCCATTCCCGATTCATCTCCTCTTCTTCTGTCTACAGCAACAAATCAACAGCAACCTCTCAAGACTTAAACTTAACCCTTTACCATCCTCCTACTCCTGTTCTCCTCTCCTCCGCTCACCATCCATCATCTCATCCAGTGTGTACTGGGAGTGTTCTGAACAATAATGACGCACTGAGACAGACAGAAATAGACCCTTCGGTTCAGACAAGCTCTCGAGGCATCTTCTCTGTCGGCCCTGGCTCACTCTTCCTCCTGGTACCGCTCACTGTCTCTTTATTTCTCTCTGTTAGTCAATCAATAACAGCCTCAGGGCTTAGTCAGTCTGCCTTGGTAGTTTGAACTTTAAACACAAAAGACGTACGAGGCGAAGAGAAAAAACAAAGAGTAAAACAGATGGAGAAACATGCGACAGTGGTGGACAGAAGGCACAAAAAGAGGACAGACTAGAGTGAAGCAGACATCCAGGAGTATGTGGTTAAATGTGAAGACATTTATGGAAATTCTTTTATCATATTGTGCAAGTTATGGTTTCTGAATATTTCCACCGAAACTGTGTGTGTTTCCATTTCATTATATTATCTTGGCTGTTATTTACAGACTTCTGGATTCAATTTTATATTCTAAGTGGTGTATGTGTGCTTTGTGGCTGAACAATATTTCGCCCCTACTTCGTGATGGTTTTATTCTTTCCTTCCAGTTCGGATCCTCTACGAAAGACCTGGGAGCTTAAGGGTCCTGTGCATTATCTTAGCTATTCCTAGGACTACACAATTCTGGACAGAGATCTCAGATATCCCTGGAATCTGCTGTAGCTACTCTTCCAATTTGGGGGGACACAGCCCCCAATGTTCCTTTTACCACAGGGCCACTTGTGTCTTCAGCTTCCACATCTTTTCTAACTTTTCTTGCAGCCCTTGTTATTTCTCGAGCTTTTCATGTTCCTTCTTCCTGATGTTACTATTGCTTTTGATTTGCTACATCTATCACTACCACCATGTTCTTTTGTTTGTCCACAACTACTATGTTCGATTGGTTGGCCATTACCAGTTTGTCAGTCTGTATCTGGAATCCCCACAGGTTCTTAGCCTCCATTTTGAATTTACGAATTCCAGCCTGTACTCGGCACAGATGTTTCTGTACTTTAGGTCAGCCACTTGGTTATGGTGTTTCATGTATGCCCTGCCTGCTAGCATCTTGCACCCCACTGTTATGTGCTGGATTGTCTTAGTAGCATCTTTGCTCAGACTGCACCTGGAATCCTGCCTGGTATAGTAGACCCCTCTATTGATCTTGTACTTGGACATTGTTTCTGTGGTGCCAGGATTAGTGCCTCTGAGCTGACTTTCAGTCCATGTTTGTCCAGCCACCTGGATAGACCAACACTACATTAGGCTTACTTTTACCTAGACTAATGAAAAGCATCAATTGCTTACATTAGAAGCTGGAACAATAGAAGTATATTGTGCTAGGTTTAGACTTAAACAGCATCAGGCCAAGTTTTCTCATTCACCTTCCACAGGCAGACATTGTTTCATAGCTTTTGTAGTTACCCCAATGCTATTCACCCTGGGTCTCCTCTACATGCAAAGTGTTCAAAATAAAAAATAAAGAGACGTTTGCAACACAACAGAGTTGTTGTGTGAGTGGAAACTTAGCTGATGTTATAAGTGCAAAAAATTTGAATGGCTGACTTCATCTGAGTTCAAAAAAACCCAACAACATTCATTCTGTTATAATGACAAAGAAGTAGCAAAAAAAGAGGAAGAATGTCTGACATAGAAGTTGGATGTTAAAGCACATAAATGCACAAAAGCATAAGCAGGGCAGAGAGTTTGAGACAGGGGAGGGAATCCCCTGAGTGCAAAGCTATGTTCAGCAGGAATGTACTGCCGCCTGTTCTCTCATGTAATGTGACTGGCAACAGCCCAGAGAGCTGTCTGACAGATACATACAATGGGAGATGGGCTTGTGTGGAAAATGGTGAGAGGGAAGGAGGGTGGAGGACAAGAAGAGTTGCACAAGCAATCACAGACTATTTTTCATGTTTTCCCTATTTAAAAGGCATAAATTTGATAGGACTGCGTCATATAATGACGCAAGTTACAACATTAGGAAATGTACATTTTTCACATATCAGAGATTTTACAAATTCATTCATACAAATCTACCATTAACATCAGTGAATGTACTAAGCTATTGTTGGTGAATATGCAAATCACTCTATTCTCTCTTCATTGTTGAGCAAGGAACATGTGAGCAGGCATGTTTTCTTTAAAATTACTGAAACAGTTTCACACAAATTCTTTGTTAATCAATGTTTTATCAGACATTGATTTCAGGTCTTTGGAGTATGAGTACTCAGTATAATAAAGTACTCGTATGGCCAGGTAATTTAAATTTGCTAGATTAAATCCAACAATTCAAGTTTGAGAAGCAGAGAGCTCTACTAAAGAAAAACAGGGTTCATCCTGCACAAAAATCTTTGGTTAAGTTTGCCTTGGGTTTGTACCTCTTTCCCAGAGTAATAAAAGAAATCATTATTGGCTAAAGTTTGTACATAAAGACAATAAGGAATGTCAGCATCATTGAGAAATACTGCCCTGAAACAAATAAAGTGAAAATGTATGTTAAACTGCAAGGAATCAAATAAAGAGACAAATAATCATGATTATAAGTATGAAAGTGAAAGGGATGAAGGTGGAACTAGGTTCAAGGTAACTGAATCAACCTGATAACACTGTGAGTGCGTGTATACTGAGCATGTGTGTTCATGTACAAATCACCCTCCAATTGGCATCATATTCATTCACCTCCTGATGCAGAGGTCAAGGCAATCACTTTGCCAACGCTGACATATGGGCATGTTGCATTCACACAATATCACCCAATCCCACACACACCCGTGCATGTTATGACATAATCCTCTCTGTATGTAGTGATGTCAGACTATTGATAGGTCCCAATAGGTCACTTAACAAGATGAAGAGAAATCCTCATCGGGAGAAAAGGAGGAGGAGGAAGAAGAGAAGGTGAAGAAGAAGGAGGAGGAGGAGACATGATGAGAGTTTGGGGGCAATTAAAAGGCTGGGTAACGAGGCTAATGAGTAGACAGGTGGCCCCATTACAGAAGCAGTCGCACACACTCATTAACACACTCACACACACAAAACCTTCCCTCTGGCTAGGATTACTGTGTGTGTGCGTGTGTGTGTGTGAGAGAGAGAGAAACAGAGAGAGAAAAAGAGGGGGAGACCCCCTGTTTCCCTGCTAATCGTCACATACAAGACTGGAGGCAACAGGGTGTTTCTGTGCATGTGCATTGTGTTTGTGTGACTGGAGGCGAGAGTGTGAAATTGGAGTGATAAGGCAGTTAACATTCAAACCTTTGCACCTGCCCTGTGCAACCTCACACACACACACACACACACACCAAGACTTGTTTTGTTTTCTCTCAACTCTAGTGAGAGAGGAGAGATCCATCTATCCATCTATCCATCTATCCATCCATCCATTATATATATATATATATATATATATATATATATATATATATATAAATAAAGATAGATGAGCAAGCAAGCAGACATTTGTATGTATGAATAAACAGGATAATGAGCTATCGCTGAGCCAGTAGCAGTGGTGGTTAGTAGATATATGCATGTGCGTGTGTAAAAGAGGGAGAAAATGACTTGAGGCATAAGCAGGATTTATTTTGAAGAAAACACTCTTTTAAGGTAGTGTCAAGTGTTTGTCCAGGAAAGGAAAATGTGGCTGTAATTATACAGACAGATAGGTATGGTGATGCTTCATGTTTACCCAGAGACTTCAGCAGATGCATACATGCAGCAGAAACGAGCACAAAGCAGCACATTCACATGAGGATAACACAGTCTCTCGGTATCCTTGAAAAGTAAAAGCAAGAAGCAAAAAATTCTTCTGCAGGTTAAAAAAAAATCTCAAACACCCAAGACACAAAGAAGCACAAAGAGTCTAGAGTCTAGTTGGGAAAGAGCCAGAGTGGTAACGAAAGAAAAAGAAAGAGCGATAGAGAGGTTGAGGAGGGGTAAAAGCGAGGTGGAGAGCTAAGGAAAAAGCAAGTGTGGAGATGGAGGAGCCAGCGGCGAGAACAACCCGATGACGTCGGGGGTATACATCTACATATAAGGGGAGCTCGTATGGGTAGAGGTGGTTATTATCATTTGACAGAGAAAGGAAAATGGGAAGATGGTGGGAGGGCAGGGACAGCAAGGGGGCCAGTCAGCCAGGCCTGGAGACTGGCCTGGGGCTGGATTTACAGTCTTCAACATAGGAACAGCAGACTCCCCCGTGGGGTAAAAAGGGCACAATTGGCTCTCTAAGAATGGAGGGAACACTGTGGAGGGGAGTGGTGTATATGAGTGATGCATGTGTATAAGTGGCTAAAGGTGTGTGTGTGTGTGTGTGTGTGTGTGTGTGTGTGTGTGTAGGGAGGGGTTCTCCAAGCCCAATTAAACCTGACTGCATGTTGAAGGGCTGTGCCAAACATGCCCCACCTGTTTATGGAGGGCCATGGGGCTAATGAGCACTGCCTGGAGGAAGGGAATAGCATAAGGACAGAGAGGAAAAGTTCCAGGGACGTAAAGAATAACAGTGACATTCCCCTGCTCTTGTCCTTGTGCCTTGTCTGTGATTACTCAGCCACAACTCGAAGACAGAGGGATTTCGCAGCTAAAATTAGCTTTTGTTATCATATGTAATCATACAGTACAGGCTAGGTGCAAGCGGCAATCAGTCAGAGAAAAACATGCTGCCAAGAAAATTAAAACCAGAAACCAGGGCAGGGAGGCAGGAGAGCAGGAAGAAGGCGGCATAATGAAATAATAAGAGCCAAATATTGTGCAACAGAAGCAATAACAGTTTGAGAGAGAAGGTCTGTGTGTGCTGTGCATGTGTGTCTGTGCAAGTGTGGGTGACTGGGTGAAAGAAGCCTATTGTTTGGCAGTGTAACTCAAGCTCTCAGCCTCAGCTTTGCCTCAAACGGGCTGTGAGCCTGTGGCATCCTTCCTTTCTCTCCTTCCTTCCTTTTTATTCTTCTTTACTTCTTCAGCACTTCGAATCCATTAAACCAGACTCACCTTGGTAAATGGTAAATAATTTGCACTTATATAGCGCTTTTCTACTTTACTGGTACCCAAAGCACTTAACACTGCTTCTTATTCACACTCATTCACACTCATTCACACAGGAAGTTACTGCTCTGGTTCAAGACGTATTCTGTTTGTTACACTTTTTGTGTGCAAGATTAACAAGATAGAAAAGAATCCACATTTTCTTTAACTTCACAAAAACATGGATTATTCCATTAATTATCCACTGACCACTGGATTTAAACAAACTCAAACTTTCAGGTGACTGGAGCATTATGGTGATTTTAAGTGCTTATTTGATTTTTCCACAAGATCACACACAAACACATAAATGCCAGCACTCCACACATACGCACAGACACAGAAAATCTACTGGCAGCTGCTAACCCTGAGATTAAGGCCAGTGTGACAGACATGATTTCAGGCTACATCTGTGACAGAAAGAAAAAAAGAGCAGAACAAACAGAGGAACATGCAGCTAACATGCACTGAACAGCAAACTGTTACTGACTAGTGGAGAGGAACAAAAAAGAAGAACTGAAAAAACCAATCAGGAAGAAGAAAAGCAGTGGAGCCACACACCATCTGTTGGGTGCATATTGACTGTACATTCTGAGATTCCAAATGCGGAACTGCACTAAATCTAATGTGGAGGATGGGCTGTGAAAAAGACCTAGAGTTGCTTTTATCAAATTAAAAAAATAAGTAGAATGGATGTTATACTAGGTATGGATGCAAAGTTTCTGCCCTTTTGATGTTGCTGTCTTTCGCTGAAAAGAAAAAATGGATTAAAAAACAGATGCTGTATTTGCCTTTGATCCAAGCAAGCTTTTAGTAAAGGAACCTGGCCCTTGGTCATAGCTAAAATTGAATTAGATCTCCATTTAGCCTGCCACAAACAGCTCAGCTTTGCCAGCGCCCATGTCCTCCTCTACTCTCAGCATTCTCATCTCCATCTTCTTCTCTTCTTCTTAAACCATTACAAATGACACTGAAAATAATTGAAAAGCCTGCTCAGTCCGCCACAAAACTACAAACCTGCTTTTCAAGAAAGGCATGGCAAATAGGAGGGAGAGGGAGAGAAGAGCGCCTGAAAAAGAAAGTGAGAAGGAAGCGTTTTTTTTTTGGATGAGCTGCTCATTGATATGACAGTTTGATTTTCTGGGCCCTGGAGTGAAGCAGCTTAAGAGGGCATCCCCCTATTATAGGGCCTGTGACATCTAGCATCCACAGCTCTTCAGCCCCTCCACCCGTATGTGTGTGTGTGTGTGTGTGTGTGTGTCCCTGTACACCCCAGGCAGACTCTCCCTTGAGTTTCCAATCCTGGATCACATGCGGGGGAATGTGGAGTCGCAGCAGCTGTCAGCCTGGCAACACTCCTCGCCAACCAAGCGGTTACAGAACCTTACCGAGCATCAACACCCCAACATTCAACACAGCAGAGGACATGGAACATGCACTGTGTTTGTATGTGCACGTGTGTTTGTTTGTGTGTGAAAGAAAGCTTCAATAAATCATTCACGTTGTCAGTAACTATTAGGTCTTCCACTGACGACCCCATCCAGATTCATTTAGCAAGAATCCAAAAGCAGTATAAATGTAAATGGCGGTACTTGGAACATTTTAACACCAGTGGATCAGCACTAAAATAATTTTGAGGCAAGCTGTCTCTAGCGGCATCTACAGTTCCTTGCACAATTTGTACCACCTGGTTAAGTTTGGAAGGAAATCTTATCGTTTGCCTTACAGAAACTGGCATACGGCTGCTGTCTTCCAGCACAAATTGAACCCAAGTTTTGGGATATTCTCATAATGGAGGATGAATGAAGTGGGGAAAAAAGTGGTAAAATATGTATCACAGCTAACATGTTTATTCTATCCATTAAAATTAAAGTAAAAATATGGTTCAAAACTAGAGTGCTCCTTCAGGACATGCAAGGAAAATTAATAAATTTGCTTTTAACAAACGGCATTTTAACTTGTCCTTAGTTCAAACATAAATCTGTGAAAGCCTGAGACTTAAACTTAACAATTTGTGTGTAGATATAGGGAGACCTAAAATAATAACTGTTGTTGTGGTCGTTTCTTTTTTTGTTGTTGATGGTTGTTGTTTAAATACTTCTGGAAAGTGAAATTGCTATGATAAGTCAGAGGGGTAAAACACCCGATTTGCAAGCTTAAAAAAAACTTTATTAAACTATTAAAACTAAAAATATAATCACACTTATAAAATTAAAGTAGAAAAAATGTGTATAAACCCAACTCAAGGAGTTACATTGATAATTAGATAGACACAATTGTAGCAGTCTTTAGTTGAGTGGTTATTGCTCAACTACATATAACTGTGGCAAAGGTTTTACTTGGATTAACGTTTGCAATGTCAGGAAAAAAGACAAACAGTTTTATTAAGTTATTTCCACCTCTGCAAAGGTGGAAACAACCCCTTTCTGGGGAAACCCAGGCTTGCCTGATCTTTGTTCCATTTAGGTGAGATAAACTGTCCACTTATAACAATTAATAGACAGGAATGACTCGTTAAACTGGTTCATATTTTCTGTACACGGAATTTACCAGAAATGTTTTCACATTCGGTTTTACTTTCAAATAATATGAAGACAGGGGCTTTCGAGCAGATTTAAATCAGTGGAATGTCTACATAACAGTAACCCTCAACAGGACTAACAATGCAAGATTTTTCTCTTTGGAAGATATCAAAGAATGTGTGGGTGGAAGCTGATATCTAATTAAATTCATGGGCCCAGCCATAAAAAAAAAAAATTAAAATACAAACGATACACAAACACACTAACAAAGGGGGATAATATGGGTGAATCAAAGAAAATGCAAAACAAATCCTTGAATCAGATGTTGTAGTGTGGTGCATGGGGGAGCCAGAGGTTTTCAAAAAACAAACCAAACCAGCACAAAAAAAGGCTACAGTTTGTGTAAGGACTGTTTATAATATGTGTAAAGGTCAAGAGTCAGTGTGTATTTTTGTGTGTAGGTCACTAGAGGAAGAATGGCAATATTATGGCTAAAATTCACTAGAGATCATGTGTGGTGGGAACAATACACTATGCAAATGAAGTTACTCCATATGGTGAGAATCAACTGAACAGACAGAGAGAGAGAGAGACAGAGAAAGTAAACAGCCAAGTGCTTTCCCTCATTTTCATGCTAAATCTGTAAAGCCTTGTAACTGCTATCTGCTCTGTCTGTAATGAAAAGAAGAGAGATGGGGGGAAAACAGGATGAGAGGAGAGGACAAGAGATTGATAGCAAGAGAAGAGGCAGACGCTCAATAAGAGGAAATAAGAGAAACCAGCCAATACTGTCTTCTGCTGTTCCTGATTAGCATTCAGTAGGAATTGGAGGAAACAGTTAGCAGTCTGGCCCTTATCAGAGTCTGCCTGCATACCTCCCACACTGGGTCACCATGCTGAAAGCTCACTGTGTCTTTTTCCCATGTCTTCTCCCACTGCCTATTATCTGTTAATCCACCCACACTAGTTCATCCCAGTGTGACAAGAAACATTATCAACTGCTAAAAAAAAAAAAACATTGACCTGGAGACTCCTTAGGAAAGCAAATCATGCAAAAGCCTACAAGAAAAGGTTTGTTCATCTAGCCTACAACGTGTCATCTTACCAGACAGTGGGACAGATGCATATACAGGGCTTTGGATAGTGATTCCACGAGGTCACAATCCAGCTCCAGGGTGCTTGTGGCAGGACAGAGGGATAAGGAAGAAATAGGAGGGATTGGAGGTGTAAAATATGGACTTCTGTAGAGTACAGATATGGGTCGGCTCAAAGAACCATGTACCAGAAACTTGCTGTAGTAACAGAGGGATTTTACCAGCCCTGTACTTCATTTGTAGTGTTTAACCTCCACTGGACTCCCAGCAACTGGCTTCACAAACTTGAAGCCTTACAAAAACTAAATAAAACCATGTGTAAAAGGTTGGAGGTAACCACTTTTCCCCAGGTGGGGCTTAAATTCACTCTTAAAATTTCCCACTTGATGGTTGTACAGTAAAGAATGTTCCACTGAATATCTATGTGGACCTGTGTAGAGTGTGTGTGTGTGCATACATGTGAGTGTGGGTTGATGGTGGAATGATGATCCTGTGATTTCCCCTAGGGCCACATCTGCCCTTGTTAAGCAGGCCGCCTCTGAAAAGCCCCATCCGACATTCCTGGAGCATTCCGCCAGCATTCATCACCCGCTTGAAGACCCCTTCACTAAACCCCCACACACCCCTGCTGTGTGTACCTCTCCTCCTCAACTAAAACTTTCTTGAAGCTGGCTCCAGCAATGTCCAGAATGTCTGCTGTGAGACTTGCCAGAGCCAGAGCGTGATCCCTCCAAGTCTCCCTGCAGCACTGGGGTCATTGTTCATGCCTCCCTGTTCATTCCTCATCCATCGCTCACTCCATCACTCCTCTCTTTTCTCCACGTCTACTGGGATTTGCAGCTCTCTAATAGAGGCATCTACCATGTCCCACTAACTGCTGGAACAGCTGGAGATGGGGTGTGTATGGAGTGCTGCCTGCTTCGTGTGTGTATGCGTGCAGCACGCTGTGTGATTGGGTGTGCACAGCTGAACATCTGTGCTGAGAAGTGCGATGGGAAATGATGTTGGAAGTGCCAAGCCAGGAATATCTGTCATACACTGACATATCAACGCCTCCGACTGCAGGCGCACACAAGCACACACAGCTGAGGTTGGTGGTGCTCAGACACGCCGATATCCACCAAACACGACAGGGGCTCTGTCTTTTATCACATGCCATAAATCACCCATCTTCTAATTGTCCCTGACTTCCCTGGTCGCTGACAATCTGCTCCTTGACAACCAGGCCATATAACTGACAAACGGTGCCCTCGACAACCATTGTCCTGGGTAACCGGGACGTTTATCAGGGGCCTCCATCCCTTTTGCAGTGGTTTCTGCTTGGAAAGCCCTCGAAAGTTAGATAAGGCAAAGGTGGGCAAAAAGCTCTATATTTAGCCATTTCTGTCACACTTTAATTTAGCACCGTGGGTAATTGCACAGAGAGTTAGGTGGAGGGGGGGGTAGGATATGTTATGTTGAATAGCGCTGCAGTGATATCCCCCATTTGCTGTTGAAACAATGCAACCCCGCCAAACACTTTTCATTGAGACAGCAGCATCAAAGCAAGAATAATGGATTCTTGCAGAAACCTCAGCTCAATAGTCAGAGAAACAAAGGTCTCATTGTAATCTCAGGCTCTCTCCTTCCTCTCACGCATTCATCCCAGTGTTAATCCTTTTCACATTACTCTACTGTAGAATCATTAGAAGAACAGAATTAGAATTCTACTGTAGATTACTAATCTGGTCCATTCCATTCGACTTCCACCTTCAATAAACAAAATAAAGAAAAAAACGAAAAACTAGACATGTCAGAGCATCACACTGAAAAAAACTAGTTAAGTTTATGTTAACATTTAAAAAAAAGGGGGGGGAATTAACTCTAAAACTAACTTTTTAAGACAAGACAAAATGAAAAATCCTGTGTTTAGGACAACTTGGCTAAAAGCAAGATACAGCATTATTCAACAACCGAAATTCATTTGGTCAGATGTGCAAAGACTACACAGAAGCAATACAAAAATAAAGACCTAAACAATTCATAAAAGTAATCATAGCAGAGAAAAGTTCAATATCTATCAATGTCTCAGATGGATGAATGCTGCAGAACTGTTACAAAATGGAGCATGAGGTGAGTTTGTTTTCAGGTGTTGCCATTAACGAATTCTGACTGATAGCTGCAACAAATAAGTGTACACAATGAATGTAGGTCAAGATATTGTAGCTCAGGTTAAGTGCTGTCAAGGCAAATTATTTTACCAACACAGGTTTAATGGATTTTCTCCATTAACTCCGAAACAAACTGTGCTGCAGGCTTTGGAGTTCATCTCCAACTATTGGTCACATACATGTCTCAGGTATACAGTCTGTAAGTTTTCTTTTCTCACAATTTTTGAGAAAAAAATCTCTAACAGATGGGATTGATTCAGTTTCTACCTGATAACTGGACGTCTATACTGTACGGTGGACTGTGCAACCGCAGGGTTAAAAAGAAGTGACCACAGACACAAAACTACAGGATGATATTGACTACAGCTCTACAGATCCATAGCCATGAGACTGGAACTGGCCTGTAGAGAGAAAAAGGCCAGCTGGAAAAATAGATGGGGGTACTGTGATGTACACCATCTTCTAGGCGCCAGGGGGCTTCAGAGATGATGATGATAATAATGGATTTTACAGTGCTTCCCACATGGACTGCAGCAGCACAGAGCACAACTCAAAAATTTTGCTTTAGGGCAGGGTTCATGGTTTAGTTTGCAAAATGTGGATGCATATGCGTGTTTGTATATAGGGAATATGGAGATACCCAACAATAAAATATAAATGTAGATTTAATAAATGGGTTAGCTGAGCCACACAGGCCATAAAAGACAGAAGTGTCCTGGTTTTCTTAGGACTGACTGAATAAGACAAATTTTGTTCTTAATTTAAACAGACAAAAATAAATTTAATTCTTATCTCATCTTAGAAAAGGTTAATGAACAGTATTAAAGTTCAACAGTTTTTTCTTCAAAAAATTGTTTGAAGATTAATTTTGTCAAGATATTTTCACTTTATCAAGGTAGTGCTGTGAGTGTCAGGGAGGATCCTGTTGGGTAGAAATATAACTCTAATTTGAATCCATGCTGAGCAACAAGGACCTCCTCGCGTCACCACTTCAGATACAGATACAAAGTAGCTGGCAGTATCTGGCCTCTTGTGAATCTGGTGTGGTGTGTTAATTTCATTCTCTGCTCTGCATGAATGATTGCTTTCTTAAGTATATGTCCAAACTAACAACTGCAGACAGTTTTCACCAGTTGTTTTTCCTTTTCTTTTTTTTCCCCAGTGAGATACTTTTCAGAGATTTTTAAAGACGAATCACAAAGAACTGGGAAGCCAAGGTGGCAGTTTCTGCTCGAGTTAAGATGACTGCGATTGGGTCTTGCCTGGCTGACACTTGCACATGTCAGAGGATATTTGCATAAAGATGAGCCTTTCTTTCCCCTTTAGTTAGACTGGGTGCTTTGTGACACTCTCGAGCTCAGTGGGGGGTCTAGGGCCACAAATCCAGGTCTCATTCACACTGAATAGCAGCTGTCGGTGATCCAGAGTTTTGAATCTATATGGGTGAGTATCCTGTTATTCTGAGAATTTATTCTCACTTCTCCGCCCACAATGACCACTTCACTAATGACCCCTTCAGTAGACATATTAAAAGTAAGTAAGTATAAAAGTAAGTAACAGTAAGCATATAAAAAAAAAACTATCATACTGCCTGAAGCTTTTGAGCTGCTGGCATCCATTGTGTGATTATGAGGGTATTCGCAATTCTCTGTTCTCAGAGGCAGACCTGTCTCCAAAGCAGTAAGATATGGCTCAAGGGCTTCAGGTAAGAATTTGTACTGTGTGATATTGATCTGAGAGTTGCAGGGTGCCTTCCACATGGACACGTCTGCCAGGTCGATTCCTGCTTTTCAGTGGAACATATGCACACAGGCCTTTCAGCTGAGGGACAGTATTTCCATCTTTGTGAGAATTGATGCTTTATTGAGTGCTTTTGTATTCAACATTATTGGATTTATTATCCCCCTTTTATATGTTGTAATACAATGTATATACACACAAACATGGGTCATTCTTTGCTTACAGATGCGGCCAATACTTGCACTATAAGCTCCACCTATCTCTCTCTGATACTCAACTTTGTGTAAACAGTTTAGTGCACTCTACGACATTGTATACAGTATATAGTTTGATTTATATGACAAATAACTATCTGATAGTGTACCTGTGTTTAGTTTATTATTCAGGCCATGACCCACCCTGAGTAACATTCCCCTGGGCATTAGAAGTTGTTAAAGGCTTTCTTTTTGTGCTTCTTTAACCTTTTTTGGGAGCAGACAAAAAGAGTAATTACATTTCATGTTGGGTCAGAGATTCTGCAAATAGTCATAACATAACATTTGATGGTAGAATATATTTTTATTCTACAATATTATTTCTTTGAAGTATATTATTTTACTCTCACTGTTCTTTTTTTCTCTATTAAGTAAGAACCACTCCGTATGATTAGGTCTTATGGCTGCATAAATAATGCTTCAGACAAATGGATTTATCCGTTCTGACCTGCAGGGTACTTGGGTGCTCGGTTGAAGGATAATGCTTGTGTTTTGTAATTTGAGCCAATCATCTATGTTCCCCCGCTCCTTTATGCTCTTCCTGCTGTTATCTGGACACAGTGAGGATAAATCCAAAATATCCGCATTCATTTCCTTGCCTTAAGGGGAAACCATTAGCTGTCTTTTGCGTTCATATAATACATAAAACAGATTCCACACACTTGTCTTGTCTTGCTGGTCTGTGAGAGTAAACATGAAGTCTGAATTTGCATGTGCTTTATTATTGTTATTTCACTGTGCCAGGCCAGAGAGTTTTCATATGACTACTGCATTGTGTTACTCTGCCTACTGTCAATCGGTTGACACTTGCAGAAAGACCAAAGTCTTTGCCAGGAATTTCAATAATAAAAACCTGTCAGTAATTTACCAACCATCACATTATTATTTCTTATTTAACTTATGTTAGCAACAACAACAACATAAAATCGATATTTCAAATAGCAAATCATTGATAAAATTGCACTTTAGACATGAACACAAATGTGCACTTGTATTTAAACTTTTGGAACTGAATTATTAGTACACGATTTAGTCAAGCATTTCCTTTCCATCGGTTTTTAAATTATCATCTAAATATACCCGAGCCACTTGAAACTTACACACTTCAAAATGTTTGGAGATGAAATAAGTTGTGGTGAAATTTACTGCACCTGTGGTCGGAGAAGTAACAATCCACAAAAAGCCTTTCTGATACCTGTAGCTCTCTCTGGCCCCTGGACACATGCAAGCACAGAGTGAGTCAGGTTTGATCTGGTCTGATCCAGTTCGATGCTAGCCCACCGTGCAGTGGGGGTCAAGGACACCCCAGCGCACACTCCACCTGTCAGCACAGGTCAACGTGGGAGGGATTATGGTGGGATGCAGGGGGACAGATTAAAGGGTGACACAAACAGAGACCTGGAATGCCAATCTGCAGGGCAGTGGGGGATCCCCCACCTTTAGAGCACCAGTGGATGAAGTGATCGATGTTACATACACAAGCTCACAGCAGGCCTGTATATACACAAACAGCCACATGCTCAAACAAATACCTACTATTGTATGTTAGATGTGTAATTTAATTTGAACTCACCGTTTGACTAATGCTCAAGCCTGTTACCTCTATAAACACCCCTAAGTCACGATGCACAGAATCACCAAGTAATGCTGATACAAACTCCGCTTAGCTTTAATGCACGGAGTTTGAAGGCACTGCAGTAAGCAGAAAGCCTTAGGGCCTAGATGAGTTGTCTGGGCTCTAAGGCTTTTGAACACACAGCTTGAGGAGCTTAGGTTGAGAAAAAAAATTAGTGCCACTTTTGGATTTAGTTGTTAAAATGTGCTTTTATGGGGAAGCTTTCACATTATTTAGTTTTGGTTTGATTCTGGCTGTGTTCTTGCATATCATTTTCCTGTCGGGATGCTTTCAATTCATGCCTAGTGGTTTTGTCTCATTATACTATTAATCTTAATAGCTTTCCTTCCTCACTGTTTTGTAAAGCTCTAAACTGTGTTTTGAAAATGTCTATAAATGCGAAGTTTACTGTAATTCAAAGTCTTGCTGCTCAAGTAATTGTCTAAATTGGAACTAATGAATGTAACAGGAAACATTATATTTCACCTCTGCTGCTATCTGACAGCTTACCGCAGCAAAGAGTACAATCAGTGCCGGATAACACAGCATTAATGCTGGTTGTTACGAGGGAAGCATTTCATTGCAACAACCTATACTAAAGGTGATTCTACATCCAAATGCTGACATCAATGGAAAATGTGCACTACACACTCTTACAATTTCCCCCTTGGGTAATGTGAGGCTGTTTCTGTTGGATGCTCTTGAACTTACAACCACACACACACATGCACGCGTGTGCATGACAGTGAGTGAACAAAATCCAAATGACTTAATGCTCTATGAAAAAATGCTCATGCGCATGAGAGCATATGTACTTACACACAAATACTGATGACCACACACACACTCACATGTGGAGACATGTGCAGACACATTGACTGTCCCAGACACAGATTTGGTATGTCCTATGCCCTTATCATTTCAGAAGTTCAGCTTTCAACAGGCCCTCATTTTGTCCCTACATCTCTCTATCTCTTCCACTTCTTGCGCTTTCTCTCAGTCTCCCTCCCAAGTTTTTGCCACCATTCAGAAAAGCAAAATGTGCGAAACATGCTTGCCTCCAAACACTGATTTAATTAGCTGATTTAATTAACTGATTACCAAACTTCTATCTCAATGTTACAAATGGCAGCCAGCATTATTAATCTTTATAGCAATACTGATGCACTTCCCACGCAGTGCATGAAGCTGTTGGACTGAAGAAAACAGGACAGCTGCCCTACTTAGACACCGCATGTACATACTTGCAATCAAACCACTCTAAAATTCATGTGCACCATCTATGATATATACTTAGTGAAAATGTACACACGCTTATACACACACTACATCAGTTGTCCATCGGGACAGGTGCTGTTAAAAACTAAAAAACACACACTTCTATTCAGAAACTGTCCCAGTGGAACCCAGAAGTGTCACTTTTCTTCTTGTGAATAGTCCTGTAAGGTGTATGTGAGAAAGTCAGTGAGTGTGTCTATGTGCGTGCATGTGTAAGTCTCCATTTCCATCTTTCTATAACAAAGGACAGAGAGGGTCCCAGTTAAATTAGCAAGTTTCATTCCATCAATGTTCATCATTATTTCATAGACTCCTGAATATTTTACAAGGTGTGAGTGTGTATGTAACAATGTCTTTCTGGCCTTGTGTATGTGTGTAAATGTGTGTTTATGACTGTGTAAGTCTGCATACTGTGACTGCGCGCGAGCACGTGTGTGTGTGTGTGTGAGACTGAAAAGGGGTGGGACTTAAGCAAAATCCAGAGAAGTTAATAATGGTGTTTCACAATTCCTATTCTCACGCTCTCACACACACACACACACACACACACACACACACACACACACACACACAAAAGCTGCTGCATTGCTATCTCCCTTCATGACATGTTCTTGTCTGTCCCCTCCTATTCCCACGTCTTTAGTTTCATGAGTGTTGGGGAAAAAATGTCAGGAGGAGACCAATGAGGAAGAAGAAATATTTTTTCTGTTTCGACAGAGCACTAACACAAAGCAGTTGTGCCCAGTAAATTTCTAGACTGCTGTTGCAAACACCCCCACCCCTATTCTTCACAATCCCGATTTTGACACTTTTTACATTTTTGCCCCCCTCCATTTCTCATCATCCCTATCTGGGTTATCCTTTCTTCTGTTTCCCTACAGGTTTACAGTAGGTACAGAAACATGGAGAGAGAAAAAAAAAAGAAATAAAGTAAAAAGAGAGGGAGAAAAAAAGCTTTTGACAAAATATTTGTGAAAGACAGACAAGCACCCCCATAGTCTCCAAGGCTTGCATCATCAACAGTTCTTTTACCAACTCTACAGGCCACGAAAATTATATATCTGCTTGTCTGTGTTTTGGTTTCCATTCTGAGTAGCAGAGATGCAGACTTTGCTACTGTTGGGTACCAGAGTACTTGGTGATGGAAGTTTTATTGTGTCACCACAAAAAACTAAAGAAACAGAAAATGAAGATGATTAAGAAGGAAGAAGAAGGCTCAGGGCTTTTGTATCAGCATCAGTGGACTAAATAAAAACAGTGGGAGTTGCTGCACAAGAAACCAGGGACAGACTCACACTCACTGTATTAGAGCAAATGTGAATACACACTTAGATGTGCAGGAGGAAGGGGGGTGTAAAACTGAAAACCAGGAAAGAGAAGAGTGGGAAAGAGGGTGACAAATAGAAATTGATAGAGAGAAAGAAAGATAGAAAGAGTGAGGTGAAGGGCAAGAATTAAAGATGATGAAATAAAGAAAATGGACAGGTGGGCAGAAATAGAGAAGTGGTAGAGAAGCGCCTGACTACACCAGAATGCACCACATTTACACGTACTATAAACTTTTATACACACATACAAACACACACGTCCATATAAGTGTTGTTTCTGGGCTTGACTCTGCTGCAAACAAGAGATAAGGGAATGAAGGAGAAGGGATAGAGAGAACACAGCATGATGGGAAATTAGAGAATAGGTGCTTCAGAGGCAAGAGAGTTCACAGGAGACAGCTCAGGGAAAACTACATCCTGCAGGTGATGACACGCAGACTATACAATGCTCACACTTATAAAGAAATCACACAAATACACACAGGTTGCATGAATAGAGGGAGGGAGAAGGCCAATCCTATCTGGGGTAGCTGAAGTGTCCCAACAGTGCACACACAGACACACACACACACACACACACACACACACACACACACACACACACACGCCAGAGGAGAACAAACACAGGCACAAAGACCTTCAGACCTTCAAAGTTGAGTTAACATTTAACAAGAGCAGTAAATCAACACCAGTGTAGTAAATCAAAACATTGGGGAGTGTGTGACCTGACATTTTAAGTGCATGCGAGACTAAAACTGTGTGTTAGTTCTTCAGGGACAACAGGCAGTGATTGTGTGCGGATACCATGAGAAAGATTCAAATACTTTGATTAACAAAGCTGCATGACACAAATTTCACTCTGTGCTGACTCAACTGATTTGCACAACACAGAGAACAAAAATAAATAAATACATAAAAACAGTCTTACCTGTTTCAGAAAAGGCCACGCAGAGGAGGATGACAGGACAGCCATGAAAAGGACAGAGAGAAGAGAAGGGAAGTTAAGTAATGAGTTGTATTGACATGAGGGTAGTCCAGCATGAACTAACAACAGTGTGGCACGGTGTAAACGTTCAAACAACCAAATACAATCCCTAAGCAACCACATCATCTAGGATTAAGAGAACCAAGAGCCCAAATGCTGCACCTTGGCTCATTTGAAGGAACAAAGTTGAATTAATTTGACAGACTGACAAGTAAGAAAAAATTAGCAGTAACACAGGCAGAATGGCATGGAAAGACAGACAGGAAGAAAGGCCAGTCAGAAAGACATACTGATAGGTGGATGACCTATTTATTTGACAAAAGGAGTGACAGGTAGGCCAGCAAAGAGACAGGCAGACAGATGCATAAATTGGGAAGAGAAAGATAGGAAAGGGTGGACAAGCAGACATACGGACATGTTAGCCATGACAGACAACATGCCAGAAGAAGCAAATTTGTGCAACCGAGGGGACAGGATGGCCTGACATCTCATTATAAATGAATGAGAGATGTGTGCTCAAAGAGGTTGACACTGGGGGGGGGGGGGGGGCAGAAACACACACTGAGAAATCCCTTTGCCTGGAATAGGCAACCAGATGGACAGGTAGAACAAAGAAGAATTACTGAAAGAGCGATTCACAGATTTGCTTTTGTCCTCCTCCAGATCTACTGCTGATGAGGGCCAAAGCCTTAGATAACAATCCAAGTCTGACACACACAAACACTCACAAGCAGGTAGAAAGCTGGAGAAAATACGAGAGGAGGTGGTAAACAGGCAGGAATTGCAGTGTGTGTGCGTGCGTGCATGTGCATCTATATATATGTGAGAGAGACAGAAAGAGTGGCTGAATAAGCATGGTGGCAGCTCTTGGCTTCGATTTGATGGAACAGAGAAGAAGAGCAGGAAAGCGAGATGCACAGAGATGACAGGGTGAGCACAGGTAAGAAACTGAGAGACTGGGAAAAAGATACAGAAAAACACTGAGACAGGGGCAGGGAGAAAGATACCAGAGGAGGAAGAGAAAGCATTTCTTATTCCTCAGGGACCATATCCCTTTCTATATATGCACAGCAGTCAGAAACGATATGTGAGTGTGTGCAGCAGTAGGTACGATTGTGTTGGACTTTTTACTTTCACCTTACTTTCACTTTCAGCCTTGTTACACTGATATCCCTTATTTATTCTGTTTTATTAAAACCCAAGGCTTATTTTTATCATTTTTAATTATCATTGCTACAAGTTATACACTTCATTAAGTATACCTTTACAATTCAAGGCAAAATGATACAGCCGCTCTGGCATAAAGGTTTCTCCATTTTTAAAGGGAAAATGTTTCCACTATGTGTTTAATATTAAGGTCATAGTAGGTGGTGAAGTCATACAGGAGTACATCATATTAAGAGGTGGCTCATGGTACGTTCTTAATAGGGTGACCAAAACATTAGAAAGTCCTCGGTATATAGTGCAGGGAAATCAAGCTGGTTGATTCGGGAAACCTGGTTTCCCCAGGTAGATTTCGGTTGAAACGTGTAACAAGGTTTCCAATTGGCAACTGCGCACGTGCGTAACAAAAGGTTGGAGAAACGAACTTGCAGCTGAGTGAAAGGCTGAATGAAAGGTGAGATCATTAACAGGGCAATGCCAACTCCTTTTAAAAACAAAGCCTAAAGTCAGACACAACACTTAACTAACATGAAGTGTTACAAGTCACTGAAAAAAATTCAGACCCTTTGCTGATCAGCTCTGTGCGTCTCCCCCTGTGAGCCAAGCTTCCAAAATAAGGAAGAGAGTATAGGAGAAATCAGGTTACTCTTCTCCTGCATGTATATGCAGAGTCTAGTAATTTCAAGGTTTCTTAAGTGTGCTTGTCAACTTCCTAATGTACAACAAAGCATTACCCAACTACTAATTAAATGGGATTTTAAATAATTAATAAATCCCTCTAATACTTTGTTTCTTGGTTTGACAATATAGTAAATTAAAACACTCCTGTTTCAGTGTTCAGGATTTGTATAACTGTAATCCAAACATTATACAGAGAGGTTCAGTTGCATCCTCTAAGGACATTCTCTTAACAAAGCACGGGTGTGACTGTTTCTGTCCCAGGTGAAATTACGTGGCCCAATTTCTTATATTGCTCAATACACTGAAATAAGGGAAAGGCACATCCATTTTGAAAAAGTGGCTTAACCTATTTTAGCTGTAAAAATGAGCTAAGAGGACTCACACAAAGTCCTCACATTGGACTACTGACCCATGAAACACAGCAATCAGTGTGAAATGTGTAAAATAAGTTAGTGAGAGAAGATTGACTATGGAAACCCTGTCTCCAGGATAAAATGCAGGATAAAGTAGTTGTTTCTTTGTGGTATAAAAGTATTTCTAGGGCTCCACCACTACTCGCTTAATTTAGAAATACGATTGCGATACGTGTTAACTTATTTCATACTAGTACAAAAAGCTTCATCCTGTACACCCATAATGTAGCTTTAGCAATAGTCAGTTTTCCAATCTACAATGAAGTATTTTTAAACCTGGAAGAAAAAATAGTTTTTGGTCATTAGCATTCAATTGGAACCATGTTTCCACAAGTCCAATATTTAATCTCCTTTAGTTTTTTTTTATGAGTCTACCAACTCTTGAGAAAAATATCTAACGTTGTAGTCTGTCAGTGCTGTTGTTTGGTGCTAAGCTGCTAGTGTATTGTGGGTTTTAAGGCTGGAACCAAAGATTTAACTATTTGGGTGTTCGTTCATTGCTTAGGCATTAAGATTTTGGCATACTGATGCTTATTGTTTTTTTAGATACAAAGTAACTCACGCCAATTACACCAATCAGGAGAATGGTCATCCAAACACTAATTGTTGATTGATTGGCAGATTATTCCTGTTGCCAGCTGTGCTGAGCTGGAGTGTTACACCAGGACCAGCCCTAATGGGTTTATTTAAGCTTTTCACTGACACACTTGTCAGACTGCCACAACAATGACGACAGCAGCAAGACAAAACCAAACCAGTACATATGCAGATCACAAACCCAAAACCATTACCTGGAAGATGCTCAAATTCTCCATAAAAATAGGGGGAAACTTGTGTTTATCAGTAGAAGTGAGCTTTTTCATATAAAGGTAGTAATTTGTTGGACTGTTGTTATACAAATAATGATTAAAGCAGCGTTAACAAAATCTTTATATAGTATTTTGTGCTTTCTCTACAGCACTTAAGTGGACAGTTAGTCCAAGTAAGACAACTTTGATGTTTTTTTATGGCTTCTCATAACTGCAACCTTCAAGTCTCAAACCTGCGTCTGTATTGGGACTTCACAATGAGTCATATAAAAAAAGGCAATTCAATACTGACTGCTGCACTTTCCAAATCACCTGAGGCAGTTTCGTTATTAAAAGCAAAATGTTTCAGACAGACTTCCCACACAACTTAATTTGGTGCCGTGAAAAATCTTCTGGCCAACAAACAAAGATACATTCTGTAGAAAATCCTCCAGTTAATTTACACTGAGCAAATCCTATAGCACTGCTGTTTCAAGACTGCACCATCATTTATGCATTGTGTATTTGTAAGCAGTGAAATGTCAATTCAAGTATGGGAACAACTGTGTGAAAATGCGATGCAACTCATGCCAGTTTGCACAATTCAGAGGAGAAAAAAGCTATTTTGTCAATACTGATCTTTTCTTTTAACCTCAGGCTCTCGCAGTGCTCAAATAACATTACAGATTTTTGGATAATAATATGTATGCTACAGTAGATTTTAAATTGTGGCAATGCATGACATATATAGATCCTTTGGCTGTCTAGATGATCTATAACCCTCAGCGTGTGTCTGTCAGTGCAAAACAACTGAAAATAGAAATTCTGTGAGACATGTATGAATTTTGAGCATATCGATTTAAAAATTGTAAATCTATACACACTGAAAGAAAAAAGTTAACTTGAAAACAAAAAGATGGAAACTAAAATATTTTTTAAAATCCTCATCAATGCATATTTATTTGCCTTTACAGCTGGATAAGTAATGACTTGGAAATAAACTCCACACACAGTACTTTATTGTCATGATAATGTTGTCAAAACTGATGAATCTGTTTATATGATTTTTTTTTGTTATAAAGGGCATTGTAATGGAGTCCTGTGTGCAGTTGCTTAGTTGAACCACTTCAGACAAGACTCCAAAAGGCCAAAACACCACGTCCGACCTTTTCACCCCCACCAGACACACACACACACTAACACACACAATACACACTCTGTGAAATGCCAAAAGGGCTGACCTCTTTACGCTGATTAACATTCCTGTGGGGAAGGAGGGGCTGATGAAGAGATACTTTCCCTCACCTTCTTGCCCTCTGTTTTCCCTCTTTGTTTTTCACTCCATCACTGCTTTTTTCCACTATGTACATCCAACTGCTAGCGCCATCTCCCCTTTCTCCTAGGGTTGTCTTTCTGTTTGCCAACTTGAATGCAATTATCCCTCCCTTCCAATTTCCTCCTCCATAGCGCTTTTATTAAGCTTTTTTCTCCATCTCCACTTTTAAAGTTAATGTGTCTGTGCATGTATGTGTGTGTTGTTCAGGCTTGCAATGGCAGGCCTGTTACGCAACTTTTAGGCTTATAAGAACTTGAGAGACTCACCACATTGGATCAAGTATTTGCAAGTAATTCACACAGTGATTGATGAACACTTGAAAAAACAAATTTATTCCTTTGTAGGTACAGCTACTTAAACATAAGCAGATACAAACACTCTCATTCTGGCAATCAGAATAAAGAAAACAAAATATGACAAGGTGTTTCATTACCTATTCCTCACCTCCTTTATTAAGCACACACCTTGCTTTAATAAGACATTTGACTCATGAATATCTCCACACCTGTTCTCGAGGCATTTTGTGATTGTCTGTGTGTTATGACACATGGCAGATTATGTGTGTGTCCACAAAGGTAAAGCTTTTCCCAGGAAATATTGTATGCACATAGTTGTTGATTCTCTTGATCAATTTTTTTGAATGATTCTCAGGTGGCGCATTTGCTCCTTTTTATTTTCATTGTGTTACTCAATCTCCTTATTGTGAAAAATAAATGTCAGTTTATTTATTATTTTAGACAGTTCCTACATATTGGTAAAGAAAATATTAGCAAAACTATTAATTTCAATGCAGTGTACTATAGCTTAAACATAACAGTTGAAATTAAACTCGTCTGCTACAATGGGCTTCCACACTGTACTGCATAAGATTGCACTTGTGTATCTAATAAACATGCAAATGTAATTAGCATTAGTGCTAACTGCATTTTGTTCATAGCTTCCCTTTGGCCATATTAAATGGTAAATAAAAAAAAAAAAACAAGGATGAAAAACTCTATTCCAAACTATAATATCTTGATAAATTAAATCTATTCCTAAAAACTAATTGTGAGGCTATCTCAGAATGGACGTTGATTTTTTGTGGTTTGTAGATTAACTGAAAAAATTAATTAATTAATTAATTAATTAATCAAACTGTAGATGTTTGCTTAAATTAAAGCACAAACTTAACTTAATGTTTTTCTATCCTTGTAAACAACATCCAAGCAACAAGAATAACTTTCTGACTCAACTAGTCCTGCATCAGGATAAGTGTTCTCACATAAAACCTGAATTCTTTCTAGCAGTATACATCCAAATTGTTGTATAGGAAAGGTTAACATGGCTAAAAGGCTACATGCACACATGCCCACACACAAACTAGGTGAGTCATAAAAGAAACCTCCCCTCCTTCATACAAAAAGCGAACAACCACAAAAAAGGACTGAGGCGAACGACACACAGAGCGTGACAGGCTCTCAGTTATGACTTATTACTTGGGGCAGAAAAACAAATAAACAATAGAATAATGAAGAAACGAAAGACGGATGAAAAGAAACCTGGAGAACCTACGAGCAATACATCTTTACAAGTTAGGCAACCATGTACAAGACCACACAGCCGCATGTCCATATAAGCCACTCACACAAAGAAAGAGCGATGAACACAATAAAAGCTTGCATATCCCTGTGTGTGTGTGAGTCTGTGTGTGTAGCTAAGTGTGAGCCAGACTCCAGCTGAGAGGGAAGCAATAGCAATTCCCACTGACCTGAAAACTAGCTTGCCAGCCACCTCAAAATAAAGAGAAATGGAAAAAAAGAAGGAGAATGTCACTGAGCACGGACGAAATGAACATAAAGAAGGTGAGATTTAGAAACACTGGTGAGTGGCCGCAGCGTATACAAAATATGAAAACACACACACGCACCCACAGTAAGAGACAACGGTAAGGAACAGGCCTTGATTCCTCTTTGTACCATCAGTGAAAGTGACGAGATGGGACACAAAGAAAAAGGAAGGGATCATGTATGTGCGATCTGCATGCACCCATCAAGACCAAAACAAAGTGTATGTGTGTGCATTTAAGTAGTGAAACCCATACAGAGTCAATACAGACTGTAGTGAAAGTGTGTAGATGTGGGGAAGTGTGTCCCTTTTTTGGGTTTTGTGACTCATGAGGTTACCCACGGATCAAGAGCGAATCCTCTTTCTCTCTTGTGCCCTCTTTTCATGCACTTGTTCCCCCTCTTTTTTATACACTCACTCCTTATCCCCTCCCTCTCTTTTAGCGCAACAGTGAATGGCCCTCTCTCTGTGATGAGTGACTGATGAATGAAGTAGCTCTTTGAAGTCAAGAGTCACGGCAAGGCTGGTCAAGCGTGAAGAGATGCCGGACAAAAGATGGCAGGGAGAGAGAAGGGGGAAAGGAAAGAAGGGAGGAAGAGAAGAAGGGCGCAGGAGGGGTGGGGTGCATTCAACAAGGGAAAACGTCAGTGAACATTCATAAAGTTGGCGAGGGATGGCTGATGAACGTGTGTGGCAGGAAGACAAAGTGTGAGAGAGAGCGTGCTCTGCATTTTTACATGAGCGCTTTGGAGTATTTGCATTGTGGTGCTCAACATGCAAGAGGCCAGTATCACGCAAGTGGGAAATAACCTATGTCAAATGAAGTGACAGCTTTCTGTAGCAAGCCTTTCTGGACTCTGCAGACCAGCTGGGGTTCTTTGGGTTTTTATGAGCTGCAAATGCCTCTATTCTCCTTCTTTTATTGCTATGGATCCACAGAAACAACAGACTGCATATGTGATAGACTTCTTGAATAAATACTCCAACAATGCTATCCAACTTTAATTACTTTCAGGGGTTTTCGTGTAGCATTAAAAATCCTTGTTTTCTGTTGCTGTCTATAAATGATTAGCCTTTAGCTCTTAAGTCCCTAATATTGTTTTTGTTTAAATCTGTTGTTAACTACCTATGGCTTAAAACCAGTTTTAATTCTTTTTTTAGTTTAACCACAATCCCTCACTGTCCTTTCAGTACAAAACAAGGATTTTGCTTTCAATGGGAAGTGTATTTAAGGATTTGTTTAAAGAAAGCTTAAAATAAACAGAAAAATCTTGCATAATTTACTAAAATAATCATGTCTGGGCACAATCTTGCTTCACAATCACACATTCACCTTCCTCGCGGAGCTCGGTGTCCTTCTGGTTGGGTGACGCTGCAAACTGAGTGACCAATAATTATTTGGCTATCTAAGAAAAAAAAAAGAAAAAAAAAAGAGACCAATCTGTCTGTTTGCTGCAGAGAATATGAAATTTAGATGGCAGCAATGTGACGGGCAGACGTTCCGAAGGCTGTGATGGTTTTGGCTTGATTTGTACAGAATGAGCAAGTAGATAGGGGAAGATACTATGCCAAGTCAAATTTTGACAACAAGCAAAAAAACAAAAATTAACACTGACTGATAGAAGTCAATGTGATAGCTGGTGCTTTGGAATTTATCCACTTAAGACACATTCCATTAGCATTTTGACATTTAGGAGCAC
Organism: Channa argus; assembly: GCF_033026475.1. Taxonomy (NCBI): domain Eukaryota; kingdom Metazoa; phylum Chordata; class Actinopteri; order Anabantiformes; family Channidae; genus Channa; species Channa argus. The sequence goes on from NC_090212.1 coordinate 14,879,362, forward strand.
TATGTTTGCTTTTCATCACAAAGAGAAAAGACTACAACAGACCACTGCACCTTACCCTTCATCACAACATACAAACCTCAGTAATAGGCATGCAGCTTTAGGGATAATTTTACATGCTCAGGTCTGAATGGGAAGTTTACTTTGTCACTATGCTGCTGCACAAATAAAAAATAATAGTTTCCCAGCTGATGTGTTTCTGTGCTTAGTATTTCTTAATGAAGACTTACAACTAGTTTACATTGGCAAGCCAGTGACCAAGACACAGTATATCTTCCATTTAGCCAGAGTCGAGTAGAATTCAACTCTAGTATTTACAGTCAAAAAATGATCGAGGTTGTTTTTTTCCCCAGGTTGGCAGCCTGATGCGTCAGAGGACATCTGCATTCATTTGAATGTTTTGCAGTTTCCCCATGTCATGCCACAGAGCAACTAACTGGAAAGGGTGGCCCAGGCTTGGATGTTGACACACTTGCTAGGAGTGTGGCTGCAGGAATTATGATGTCAGTCATGTGGTCAGTCCACCACATCTAGACTTAAATATGTCAAAATATTTGTAATTTAATAACAAATTGTAGTCCCTTACTGAATTTAGCAACCACCTGATTTTTCTGCTAGCACCAGCGGCAGTTTGATTTGTGAATCACAGAAAACTGTCTCTAGAACTCTTGGATGGAAATGATGTAAATGTCTACACTGGCTTTCCAGGGGCCAAATTTTACAAAAAGCATTGCTGGCAACATGGCACGGAACATGGCAGATGTTCTAATTTAGTCAACAAATTATCTAAAAAATATCCAAGAGTAGTTGATGGAAGTGTATGAGCCTTGCCTGCCCATGTTTAATCTACAACAACATACAAAGGCTTTTAAAACTTAAGACACAGACATGTAACTTCAGCCTAAGTGGGACTGTTTTTTCTCTTCCCATTGAACTCTAAGGAGCCAATCTATGCACTTATTAGGGCCACCCAAGGCTAAATCTAAAATATTGATATATTTTTTATATTTTTAATGTACCAGTCATGTGAATGACACAACAGTATACTCTGCATGCAGAGCAGCTCCTGAAAAAGATCCAATAAGTTCTCTAGATTTTTAAAAGCCTAACAAAGCACAACCGGGAGTAGCTGGAGGTTTAGTGTCTTTGTCAAAGACACATTGACAGACAATACAAGGCTGTGGGTAGACACATTACATTTCATAACGGATAAAACCGGTGGATTTTTTAAAGACTTCCAAACTTCTCTTGTTAGGGTTTACTGCTGTTTTTTTTTTTTTAGGAGCTTGAGGGGCGGAACAGGTATAAAAAGACCCATACTCTTCCATTCCCTTTGTAATTTGGCAATCACCCTAGGACCATCAGATTTTTCTGTCTGTGCACACGAGCAAAAACAGTCAGAGCAAGGGAGGAAAAAAAATTGCACTGTTCCCAAGGGTGAGAGAGCGAGAACATTACACTCCTCCTGTGTTTATCTCAATCTCACATCAGATCAGATCACTGGAGGATAAAAGCACTTCCTGACACATCACTTCCTCTCTCTGGAGGAAGGTGAAACGTGCTGGGAACCCAAAACGACAGCATGGTGGCAGGGAGGATGAAGAAGTCAAAGTCTTTTTTTGACAGACTGAAAGAGAGGAAAGGGGCATGGGGAGGGGTATGAAGGGATGGAGAAAAATAAAAGTAATGAGAGAGAAAAAGGTGAAACCTAAATAGTCGTGGCCCAGATCCACAGTGCTGCACGAGGTGAAGAGAAAGAGGCGGCCGAGTGATGAAGAGAAACTAAGAATAGGATAAATGGATTAGCTTTAACACTGACTTTTATTCAGCACGGTGACACTCCTTCGCTCTCTCAATTGCCCTTTACTGCCGTTACAGGCGAGGCCTGTCCTACTTTAAGTTTGACTCCACAATAGTCCGTGTTTAGCTTTCCAGATGAGGTGACTTTTTTATTTAACCAGATCTGCTGCTTACAAAGAGCTGGTGTATTTAAAGAGGGTGATGTGTGTGTTTGTACAATTAATATTTTTCATATTTAAATCACGAACAGCAATTTTAATTACACTGTCTTGACAACATGTAATAAAAGTTTAGTGAAAGTATAGGTGACAGGCTTGCCAGCAGTAAAAAAAACTGTTAGCACCAAATCATGTGTGCTGTAGTAATTACCCTCAAGTCAATGAATTGATAAACTACTAAATGAGAACTTATAGCAGCAGTCTTTAATATGCTCTCTGTTTATGCTTAGCAAAAGAGAAAATTGTACTTATTTAATATCATATACAGTGAGTGGAAGAGAAAATACTTCGTTCAGTTTTATATTTAAGAAAACAATAGTGTTGCTTATGTGTTGAATGAAGATGTTAGGTTCCCACCAGTAGAGTGTGTGTATTAAATTGACTTTGAACGCATGCAGAGTGTGTTGAAGCAATTGATCTTCTGCTCGACACATAATGCCTGTGACCCCGTGATGTATTATTGACTGTTGAGTCACGGTTGTCAATCTGTAATTATAATGAAGAAACCACAACCATACAATTGGGCTTTGTATTTGTATTTTTTCTTAGGTTGTAACTTTTTGAGTTGTATTCTCACAGAAAAACACACACACACTATATATATATATATATATATATATATATATATATATATATATATATATATATATATATATATATATATATATATATATATATATATATATATATATATATATATATATATATATATATATATATATATATATATATACACACACACACACACACACACAAATAAGCAACTCTGGTGATCTACAGCTCTGCCCCAGGGCAAAGCAGACAAGCCAAGTGTAGCAGAACGAGGAATCTGTTTTTTTTCTGTCTTTCCATGAATGGCATCAGCACTTTAGCTCTTCAGGTGGGAGACTTACAAGCACGAAAACAAAAGAAACTGAAGTCCTGGGATAGCATGTTGGGCTGAAAACTTGGGAGGCATGATGATAAATAGACAACACTATAATTCATTCTCTTTTTGGGATAATAATTAGCCTACTATGTGTATGTGTGGGCCTTCACAGGAGACAGCCACAATCAGTTAAACTCCTCCCCCTAATTCAAAGAGGCAGTACAGGATTTGCATTTTTCCCACAATTCAATTACCACGCTTGTCAGCTTCTCCTCAATGTTCACATGCTTTCTTTGGCCATCTCTCACTCGTACATATAAACACACACACTCACAGACACACATCAGCTTCATGAAAAGATGTATTTATTCATAATTGGACGACTTCAGAAAATTGATGCATTTATTTGTTTGTTTACAAATAAATGAACGGCGCTCAGACAGAGGGATGAGGAGAAGCTCTCGGGTCACATCCTGTCTGAACTTGTCATATCCAGGGACACGGAAAGACAGTGCTGTTAATGGATGCAGGGAGCAGTCCCTTGAGATGCCTCTCTCTCCATTTTTCTGCCCTTCTCCATCTCAGAAGAAGGGAAGGAGGGGTAAGAAGAAAGGAATGCCATCAAAGAATAGGGCACCATAGGGTGGGGGCGTTAAAAGACAGACAGACACCCACGGTCAAAAAGTAGCAAAAGACCGAGACAGAGACAAGGCCGAACCCGATTTAGAAACTAGAAACTAGGATCAACCACAGATGCAGTGACTTTGCCGTGGGGCTGGCTAATGACTTGAGCTTGCGTCTTGTCTGATTAATTGCCTGTAATCCAATTCTCATGGATAGCATACCATAGCATTCGGCAGTAGTACTCATTAACCACTATGGAAATGCCCAATAATCAGTCAGTTGCTTTTTTGCTAGCAAGGCTAATGCTAGGCTAGTCTAATCAATAGGCAGTAATCCTGTTGGCAAAACTGCTGCAGCGTATCGCCCCTCATTACCAGCCATAGAAATGTCTGCTAATCATTCACCGCACGGTTATTTGTCCACAGGGCTGCACAATCACTTCAGTGGTGGTGGGAGTGGGGGTTGACATTTGACAGTCGGCGGCAGAGGGTGGCAGAGACAGAGTGACACGCGGAGTCGCATAGGCCATGTAATGATTAAGAAACACATCACTCATGCGTTTCGTCGCTGCTCTCTCTCCTCCGTCTGCCCTCTTTGTTGCACATACAGTTGTTCTGCTCTGTGTCTGCATCATTCACATTTTATCAATCAATGGGAAACCCTCGCCGATCGATAACAGCGGATCAATAATGAAGGCTTGTAGGCAGAGCAAAGATAACCCTTCACAGACCACCAATAGAGACAGTCAACAGCAGTCAAGCAGATCCCTGGCCTTGTCCTCTCTTTACAAGACACTGCCAGGACAAATCAATGGTGGCAACAGGCTTTACTCAACTTGACCACACTCATTTGCATTGTAAATTGTTTTAGTTAAATGTTGAATTCTATTACTCCCTACAAATACAAGACAATTGGAACTATTTAATTTTAATCGAGTAAATTTTGCTTCCATGTTCAGGTACAGCCAAATCAGCTGTAGAGGGACTGCAGACGTTCAGCGCTGTATACAGAAGTGTGTGTGTGTGTGTGTGTGTGTGTGTGTGTGTGTGTGTGTGTGTGTGTGTGTGTATAGTGAGGGCCCTGACAGAGGTATCCACAGATCCTCTTGAGTATCTCAACTTTGAATTGTTAAGCATTACAGTGACCTGAGTCTGAACCTGAGTTGAACTCTTGTAGTGGAGAGAAAGCAGTGATGTAGCTGAGAGAGACCTGTCAACACCACCTCCAGCTACTGAAGAAGAAAACACACATCAGCCATATCTCATCCTTTTATGTGTGAGATTGCGTGCGAGTAGACCATCCTTTCAATATATTGTGAAGGGCAGAGCATAAAACTTGAAGAGTTACACGTTTGACTGCATTATCTGCTGTTGGGGCCTGATGTAGTGTTGAAGTTAAACCTATAATTTGAGGTAGGATATCATTAGAGTGAGTCATACACTAGTGTAATAGTAATATTATTTAAACGCATCTTCCAGAAGCAACACTACTTAATGCTTTATAGACAACTAAACATCTGCAGTGATAAAATTACATGCAGCGGTGTAACAACCCGTTGTAGGTGATACGAAGGTGGTCGTCATAATAAATAATGAGTCAAGCTGTAATTATAGTTTCTCATAATTTACGAAATCATGAGTGACTTGACTGTTTGCTGCACCATGTATCATCTTGTTAACTGAGAAGTCACCAGAAGTTCAAAATATAAAATCTAAGGGGTTGTTGAATAACTAACAAGATCGGAAAAAACAATATAATTTCTAGACGAACTGGATAATTAGGTTCAGAGCTTAAAATGTCATAAACAAGAGTCTATAAACATTTTTTTTTAATCGGTTATTAAGAGTCTATAACTAATTAAGTCATCACTGGTAAACCTAATCAAAGTCTTGATTCCAGTAAGAGCAGCACACTTGTCTAATAATAAGTGTCTGGAGTGATCTGGGAATGTTTGTTGGGAATGCTGGAATGTGGCGCAGTCGCAGGATGAGTAAACATAACCGGCTTTGGATTGCCTGGCCGCCAGCACTTAAACCCGGGTAATCTGATTGGATTAACACCGACCTGCCTGGCTTCACATGAGTGGGTGCATGCCGACACACACATTTGCGCTATATGCCAATCAGCCGAGGCTGCCACTGCAGCTTCCTAGAGTTCATCTGGATTCTGGGTTGTGCTGGCCTGCTGGATGGCTGGCTGATGGCACCATGCTGGGCTGCCGCATGCACACATATCCGTTCTCACGCAACAAACACACACGCACTTACTCACAGAACCATCTCAGAGTGCGGTGATTTGTGCTGTGAATCTGAAGCAGACCTACTGAAAGAAGAGTAATGTCCAATGCTTGACAACCGTGATAATTGACTAGCCCCCTCCCCAGCAATGAAACTAAACATTTCACCCTCTGTCTTTTATGTTCGTATTCGTTCGTTGACAACTTGCCTCTTGTCCCACACTCATCCCGTCTTCTTCCTCATATTGCTCTTCATCACCTCCATCTACTTCTCTGTCCATCTGTCCTTCTCCCCACTGTTTCCCACCCCCTCCCCTTTCCCTCATACTCATACATGTAATCATTCATTAGAACCAAGGCAGTTGTCCATTAGGCAAAGCAGCCATTTTGGAAATTGCAGCAAATCTTCCATGAAAAGACATTTCCTCTAATGCAGTAGTCACGCTCGGAGGAAGAGGAAGAGAAAGATGGCAAAGGAGAGAAAGAAATACGAGGGGGCAGAAAGGAAATGAAGAGAAAAGAGGAGAGAGAGGAGAGTGAAGGAGAGACATAGAGAGAGGGCCCCCAGCCATAAAGCCACCAAGTGGAAAGCAAGCCTGCTGTTTGATTAGAGAGTGACAACATGGCGAGAAGGAGGGAGGAAAGGATGGAAGAAGAAGGAGGGAAAAGTGCTTTAGAGGCAAGCAGAGAGGACGAGCAGGGGGCGGGAGAGAAAGAGATGGAAAGAAAAAAAACGGGGATTGATTTGAAAGAGGCCTGAGATAGAGGCAGTAAAATTAGCCCCATCAGTTCGCTTACTAAGGCACTCTATGACACTAGGATTAAAAAACACTCACACACACACACACACACACAAGACAGATGGTATTCCACAACTGAACGTGTGGGTCTAATTTGAGTAAAGTGATAGGAACCTCCTTAACCAATTAGAAGACACATATCTAAGGCCCTGCAATAGGATCTGTTTGTTTTACACGCTCATTAGTATGTGTGTGTGTGTGTGTGTGTGTGTGTGTGTGTGTGTGTGTGTGTGTGTGTCTGTGTGTCTGTGTGTGTCTGTGTGTGAGTTAGCGTGTCTCCTGGGATCACTGAAGAACATTAAAAGTGATATGAGGGGTGGGAAATGACAAATCCTCTCCGAGTGGTTCTCTGCTGAGTATGTGATTTCTTTTCTCCCACAATGCCTCTGTTCATCTCGATCTCATCTCATCACCGATCAAAGACAGACCTGTCTCCCCTATTACCAACCATTCATCTCGCTGCCGCTTGCTCCTATTTAATGCGCCCTGCTCTAAAGCTGACACATCTGTCAACAGACCAAACTGAGCCAAAACCATCACAGCACTTTTCTCCCACTCTTTATAATGCACTGAATTAAAAAAGCAAAAACAAAAAAAACAACACACTATTCAATCCAATTTCCTCAAAATGTTTTCATTAGCTTTTAAAATATTTTGAGGAAACTGCAATACACAAAAGTACAGAGCAGTAGGATCGTTAAAAAATACAGCGATAAAAACACGACTTGGCAAAAGTTACAGTATCGGTACAAAACAGCGTTATACTGTGTTTAAACATTCAGAAATGATTTTTATTGATGGCTTTTATTTTAAGAGAAACTGGTCACATTACAAAGCCACTAAATGGTGTTCTATTTTAAAAGCATACTTAGAGCTAAAAAATAGGCTACACTGAGTAGCTGATTAGCTTATCAACAAATGGTAAGTTGCATGAATCTAGATGACTAGTTTGTGCTTAATTTATCTGAGTGAAAAACTCAGTTTTTGAAAATAAATATTTGTTGATAAGTTGCTGTTCTAGGACAAAAACTGATATCTTTGGGTTATCGCTGTGTTAATTAAAAGGACAAAAAATGTAATATGCAATCTTGGCAGTTTAAAAAGTATTTTCTAGTATTGCCTGGGAATCTTTTTTCTTTATATATATAATTTTGATCCCCTGTGGAAGTGTATGTTTCTTTGTCATTCAGGAGGCGTATTTATGTGCTTGAATCCGGCTGAGGGAGATGGTCCTAATGCACATTTTATTTTTGCAACATTGGAAATGTTTGCGTAAAATTCACTTGACAGCTGGATGAGAACACAGCTGCAGTGAGAAAGAGAGACTGAGAAAGATGGATCTCAGCATTAGAACTGCTGCTACAGCCGCCCGTTCAAAGATGTCTAGATAGACTTTTTTTCCCCTCATTTTGGTTTTATCAAAGTTAACCGTGCAACTCCAAACCACTTCCTCTACTAAGTAAGGAGGCCATATGAAACTGTCACGCTGCTGGCTAGAGCTACATATTGTGTATTTCCCTCACAATGAAAATACGCACAGCTGATCTAAAAGCTATGCGTACGACACTGCGCCAAGAAATCCCTCACCACTGTTCTGTAAACACAGATGATCTTTTTAACACTTTCTCTGGCCTCTTAACCACACTGCCACTACAGGATGAGACAGAGAGTGTTCTTCTAGTTCCTCTTTAGAGCTCGTTGTTCCAGCAATTCACTTTCTGTGGAAGTGGAGCGGCGTGTAATATGGAGCAGCACAGTTTTTCTTCAGGGTGCTATTAAGCTTATAGTCTCTTGTTTCTCCTCTAAGGAGTGATGGGACAGTCAATTTTACCAGAAGCCAAAGATCCTCTCTGCTGCCCTCACAGCCATGCATACATACCTAGATCTCTCTCATTTAATCTACCTTCCTGTCTCTTTCTGTTTCCGTGGCCTCCTCAGGTGAGCACAAATACAGATAAACATATACACCCCCACACAAGTTTACGCTTAGAGAGGGTGCTCACAAAGTGATGAAAGGCAGTTTATTCTGCATTCACTGTGATAGCTCAGCTCACTGTGCAGAATGGCTGGACATGTTACCACCTCTGACCGGGGGAAGCCATGGGAGCCAAGACTGACAACAGCAGCAAATACCAGCGCTAGTGTGTATGTGTATGTGCATGTGTGTGTCCCAGCGGTAATAATCACCCGGATTAGAGTGGAGCCAAACCCCCGCAGGGTCCTTCTCTCCCCCCTTAGCAGCCCATCCCTGCCTTGCCCAGCCTGCAGCTCTGATCCCCAGTTTGAACAGCCATGGGAAGCAGAGCAGCCGGCATGATATCTCCAATGCGCCTAGCTTCCAGACAAACAGCCAGAGAGGCAAAAAACACTTCTTCCTTTAAATTCCCACATATGTCTAACTCCCCTTTGTCCTATTGATCATTCATAGCTAAAATAAAACACCAAACGAGCTTGGGCAATACAAACACACATAATCTATTCAACAAGCATACCCTTTAACCACAAGGGTGCAGTGAAATGGAAGTTGATACAGCCATCAATACGTCTGGGTGAGGGATGCAATATGTTGGCTACAACAATGGGAAGGCGAGGAAAAGAAATGGGTTATAACCTAATAAGAATGTGCATCATGTCTGGATAACTCACAGACAATGTGAGAGATTATTACGGAGTTGTAATGTTGCCTGGATGTACAACATGCCCCTGCCTGAAATAAATTCAGCTGCGATTCAGTGGGAGGGTGCCCTGATATTGGCAACTATCAACAATTGTCAGAGGCACTGCTGTGTTCCAGTGGCATTTGTGACAGTACAGTGTTGCAACGTCAAACAATTTGTCTGGTATTATCAACCAACTATTTTAGGAGGATGCACATAAACCTTTCCATTCATCCTCTATTATAATCCACGCCATACTACAGTTCCTCTCCGTGCAGATGAAGACCTAAGATTAAAGAGCACAAAGGGACCAATGTGACATAAACCATTAACATATTGTGAGGACTTGAAGGAGTTTGTTATGTAGTAATAAAACCATTAAATTTCTTTCAGCTACTCTATATTTTCTGTAGTGTCACTGCTACGTTTCTGGGGCAAAGCCTATATTAGATAAAAATGCATGTAAAGTTTTGATATTGGGAAAGGAGTAATGATTTAAAATTGACTAATAAATCAGACTTATTATAATTAACAATGCTTTATCAACCTGACAAGTAAGGAAGAAGACAAACAATAAGAAGCAGCTCGCTAAAATGTTGATGAATTAGTAATTAGCCATTAGTTTGATTCAAATTGTTTGGAGTGATTAGATTGCTTAAATGTTATTCGAAAGACAGACAACTCACAGATTTGTGAGTTTTCAAGGGCCGTCAAGTAATTACTCTGCAATACTAGTCTACAAGACATCTAATCATATGATAATCTTTTAAAAAAAGTTTTAGTGCTTTAGTCCTACAAATAAAATTAAATAAAATATTTGTCCATACATGAGAAGGTAAAGCTCACATCCGCGCTTCCACCTAATCTACAATCAATAAACCAAACATCTCCCAGGCTTACCTTTGATTTTTCTGCTTGTTCTCCTTCTTGTTGAGAACCCCCGGCACACAGTTGGTGAGCTCGGTCCAGTCAGCGTGCAAGCCGCAGCTCCAGCCGGTGGAGAACCTAGAGAAGAGCCAGGTCTCCTTGCGGTTCGGCCGGTAGCAGGTACACTTCTTCTGCCCCGGTCTGCAGTCACAAGGGACCTCTAGACGGACATTCTGGACCAGGTGCCTTCCGAAGGTAGTCCCCCCGGTCTTCTGGATGTGCAAAAACACGATCACGTCCTCCCCTTTGATTTCGAAATCAATCGTCCTCTCCAGGTCCCTGACGGGAAAGTAGTATTTCTTAACGTAGTGGGGGTCCGGAGTGGGGAAGATGTCCCCTTCGTCTTCCTCCGTAAAATAACCGTGCGGGGAACCGAAATTGATCACCCCGGGGGCCACGTACTGATAGAGAATCAGCATGAAACACACAGATCCGACGACGATCAACAAGAATTTGCTGCTCCTCTCGACCATGTTCCTTCCCAGTGCGGTTCCTACAGTACGCTACCATTTCCCAGTTAAGCCGACAACAGTGACCAGGGCGCTCGGCTTCTTCATTCTCGTTTCTCCCTCCCCCGCCAAGAAGGACTCGCTTTGCGGGCTCAAGAGTGTCTCATTCCGCTTCGAGACGACCGAAGTTGGCTCATTGTTCACTGAAACCGTTCAACACCGTGAAAGACGCATTGTAACTCGCTTAAAGCTCCCCCCCCCCGTGGCAGACCCTCCCCCGTTTACTTTACTTTGGTTTCCAGTCTACACAACACAGACACACTACATCACCATGGAGTTACGTACCCAGGATGCAGCGCGAAGCCTACCTTTTTCAACCTCTCTCTCTCCCTCTCTCTCTCTCTCTCTCTCGCTCACTCACTCTTTAAAAACCAAGTGAAAGGGAGAGTCGCTTTAATTTGTTGGTTCACGAGTAACGACCACGTCATCAGGAAGACGAGGGTTCAATAGAGCTCAGGGCGTCACGTGACTAATAAGCGGCCATGATGGCACGAATAGATGGCGCCAGTGTGGATTTAAATGGCAATAAATGGCGCTGGTATGGGTTTCAAGCCGTGATAGCTCAAACGCAGCATCGTACAAAACTCAATGGATTAAACTTTTCTGAGCCTTACTTTACCTCTGGGGTGTTTTCAGAATGGTTGAAACAGCTGGGCTAAATAGTGATCTGTAGCTATAGCTTATGTCGACCTCTCATTGGAGTCACAGAGTCAAAGATGCAGATTTTAAAAAAATCAATACGTAGCAAGGTTTTCTAAATCTGCAAACCCAGGCATATAAGGAAAGAAACAACTTCTTTTTTTTTTTTGCCAGTGCCATCCTTAATACAATTAAAGTGTATCATGTTTATTTTCCTCATGATTGCTGTAGAAGTTATATTTGAAAGACCCCAGCTCATACGTGAAATGATGCCTTTATACCCATCATCCACTTAGTCTTTGGTTATCATGGTGTCATGACTTCTTCCTTTCCTTTCGGCTTGGCTCTTTGCTCCTCCTCTAGACCTCCTGCCTGGCAGCGTCCTTCTACCAATATAGTCACAATCTCTCCTCTTATCATATCCAAACCACCTCAATCTGGCCTCACTAATGTTCAAATGCTCTAATGCTCCAAAACATCTAACATGAGCTGTCTCTCTGATTTTTATTATATTTGTATTGTATTGAGTTAATCATTCAAGTTGGCATTTTGAGCAGTCACATGAGATTTCAGACACTATTTGTTGTCATACTGCATTGTCACTGTCAACACCTATATGAGCCACACAATTTTTTTCATCTCTAAAACGCAGCATTGCATTGTGGGATTGTTAGCAGAAAGTCGACGCCATATACGCCTCTTTTTTTCATTCCAACTTGGAAGCTTTGAGTGCATTATATGCAATTACAATTAGCCATTTAGCGGATGCTTCGATCCAAAGCTACTTACAACTAAGCAGCAGACACTAGGGACAACTTGGGGGCTCAGTGTCTTGTCCAGAAACACTTTGACGTTTAGCCAGTGGGACCGGGAGCTGAGCCACTTACCCTGTGGTTTGTGGATGACTGCCATCCCATAAGTGGAAAGATTTATACACACAACATTGGGACACTACTACAAAATGGCCACCACCCTGTATATGGATATATACTTATTATTCACACAACCTGGTTCCAACTTTATGCTAAATAATGCCAGCAGTTTTCAGTTACTAACTCCTTGTTGATTTTGGTAATGAAGTACAGTGCAGAAATTGTACCGTCTATCTTTATCTTCGGTACCTTTGGTCACTGAAACGTAGGTCTTGGTGTCATTGGAGAGTTGATTGTCCGTGATGAACAAGCAAGTGCAACATGTGCTATTTAAAAATGTTTGCTGGACAAAAGTCATTTTACATTACGAAGAGTTATAAGGCTTAGAATCAAAAGAAAATTCAGAATTCAGAATTTTTAACATTTCATCAATTTTCCTCAGGAAACAACTTTGTTGCCAATGTTTACGGACTACAAATGTAGCCTAAGATTCCAAGTAATAACCAATTTCAATAAAAGCAACCACAAAACAAAATAAAACTATTTAAATGCATATTATTATTTTTCTTAACTAAATGCAAAACCACTGTAAATTAAAGTAAATATTAGTAGTATTACTATTATTATAAACAAGCAGTTTCTCAAAAATTACCCTTCATCTCCACTGTCCAAAACACTAAACTGCCTACACAAGAAAATATCCGACAACCATGAGATCAACGGTTCGTGGTGGTTCACGCTGCTTCTCGCGTAGTTACCGCTGGTGGTCAGCACCGAGCTCTGCTTCTCACTTACAGTACCTCTCTAATGCAGTTGAAACAACTTGTCAGACATATTTCTGTGACTCCCAGGGGCGACTGCTATCGAACATGTTTTGGCTAATCGCAAATACGAGTGGAAGAGAGACACATGTTTCCACTGGCTCCAGCAAAAGCTGGATGGTGCGTCTTTTTTCACCAGTCCTCCTGATTTTTAGCTGAAAATTCTCTGCCATTTATTTTATTTTTTTGATTGCAGATTTTTATTGTGGTAACAGAGCAGAACAGGAAAAAAATAGTCTGTGTGTAAATTTGGTGAGCTACCAGATCCGATTCCCACACATTTCTCAAATGAAACCCAGTCAGTTAGACGAGCCCGATCAGGAGGCCCCGGGGGTGAGAAAACAGTAGTCGGTTGTGGTTGATAGCAAATGAGGTTGGTAAAAGATGAGGGTATATTTTCACTTTGAGTGGGTAGGGTTGATGATGGGATGTGTGTTTAGTCAGGCTGTGATTGCTCATGTGCTTATCCACAGTTTCAGCATCCATGATTTCCCAGTGGGTGGTGGATCTCCACAGACCTGTGCTCATCCTCATCCTGAAACTTGTCTTAACTTATAATTTATGTCAGGTAGATTTCATTTGTGCCAGGTGTTTTAACATATGGTTATCCTTCAGCCACACTTTAAAAGTGTTTCTGCATGTCTGAAGGGAAAATTGAATTTCCTTTTCCTGTCTTGTCATTTAAAATCAAAGTGAATTTGCAGAAAATGGATAGTAATTTTGGATATTGTTCTTTTAGCTATCACGTTTCTTTGTCTTAAGTAATCCTTTATAAATGTTTATAAGTTGTAACACATGGCTTTAGCTGTTGACATATGTCTGTACTGTTCGACATGTAAAATATTCTGTTACAATTTTTAAAAAACTGCATTCAAAACATTAAATTTGCAACAAAATATACAAAAAGTACTGCGAAAGCATTCACTATGTAGATACTGTACATTTCAGAATAGAGCATGCGTTTTACCACTGGATTATGATTATTGATGCATTCAACTGTAAACACCACTAATTTTATTTTGCTTTATTTAGCTGACTTATTTTTCACAATCATAATCTGACCCAACTGAATTTCTGAAATAAATATATTGGAGTAAAAAGTATAACACTTGCCTTTAAAATGTGAAGTACAAGTGGTAGTAGTCCCTTTCAAAATATTCATGCAAAGTCGCCCTGTTTGAAAAAAAAAAAGCCCACAATTGTCAATGCTTGTTGACACTTAAGCTGTTTTTGCTTAAGTGTCACTTCGTCTTCTGTCAACTTAATCAACTGTATTTATCTCTCTGCTCTTCTCTCATCCTTTTTTGGTCCTAGCTTGAGCTACACATTTGTCCACATCCTCGTCGTCCCGCTCACATTTCCTTGAGCTTAGACCACAGCCTTGTGAACACCACATGTGAATTGAATTTTCACCAAATTCTACATTTACAATCATGTCACGTAAATCAGCTTGATTTGCTGAATAACAAAACTCCTGCTTCATTCAGTCTGGGTTTGGCGTGTTTGCACCTTGTTGGACTTTTTTTTAAAGATGTCACTTCCCATTCCTTCCCTTCCTGAGATTATCCCAGCATGACTGGAGCTGAGGAACGAGCGAGCTGGTCTCAGTCTTGAATAATTCAGCCTGGTTATTTACATGTTCTTTACTTACACTGAAGCAGCATCCGCCTGTCACACTGCTGTTTAACACACTCATGATTATGACTTCTGCCTTGCCCCTGGCATTACCCAGTTGTATTAAATACTGAGAGATATTTGTAAGTGTGTGTGTGTGTGTCTGGCTGTGGTGCTTTTCTGTAAGACAGACAGAAAGCGACTGCGAATATTAATACTGTGTGTTTGTGAGTACTAACTTTTGTGTGTTTATGATGGTACGTTGTTATGTGGGTTTTCCTCTCACCATGTGCAGTGTCATTATGAGCGGCGTTACTTAAAGAAGATGGATGTCACAGAGTGTGTTGCCCTCTGGCTCGCGTATAGAGATATGACAGTGTGTTTATCATTGGAACCAGTTTATTGTTGCCTTTGCATAATGATCCTGTGTAGATGGATATTTTCATACTGTTTCCAGAGGCTTTGAGCTGTGTATTACGTGCTGCAGTGGTGTATCTCACGCACACATTGTGTCTCTTGTAATGTATTTTAGGCACGTTTTATTAATGAGGTTTGTCTTGTGGTAAAGGAATAACACTCACATATGTTTAAGAGGAGTGAAGGACACAGACACAAATATTTACAAATGTATGAGACCCAGAAATGCCCCCAATTAAAAATGTCTGTTTATTAATAAATAAACAGGTGCTCAGTGGAATTATAGCTGGTTCTCATGTTGACAAAAGCTAAACAGGGTTCATTCATGAGGCCTACATCTTTGTCTTGACCTTGTCTTAATTTTGTGGAATCTTCTCTCAGGCCCTAATGTCCGCCCTCTCTACACACGCACACACACACACACACACACACACACACACACACACACACACACACACACAGGTACACACATCATGCTCAGACATGTTCCGTCTGTTTGTGCTTTATTTTTCACTCAGCCAGCGGCCAGGGCCAAATTCCACAGAGAGAAAAACTCAAAACAAAGGCAATAGGGTATTAAAACACACAGCCGCAAAAAAACAATTTTTCGCAACTTACATTTTTTGTGTGAATGTTGCAGCACATTTGTTCTTTACAAATAAACAGGCAAAATGAAGTCGGAAGAATTAGAAATCTGTTTTCATCACGAAGCTCTGAAATGAATTATTCCCTAAACCTTCTGAGTGTTTCAGATGCAAATATTTTCTTTGGATGTGCCTAAAGGGAAGTGCACACTGCAGAAAGAAAACAAAACTGGGCGCCATGTATTTCCTACATTCCACTGTTTGAGTGTGTATTTGAGTAAGTGTGTGTTAATACACAATGTTAAGTTGGAGTTTGTGTACATATCTCTGTGCACCATACAGACGCAAATATCTGCATGCATATTTTATCTACATATAGCCCATATAGCAGCTTTGCTAAGAATTCTACTTTTACAAGGTTATAATTAGTCAGTTTTTAAGTTGAAATTGTCAGAAAGGTGATAAATGTATTTTGTGTTTATTAATGAGGCTTAGTGGGTGATGGAGTCTTCCTGTAGTGCATCATAGTACTGTAAGAGGTAGTTCTAATGTTTTGGCCATCCCATTTGAAATGAATGAGGGGGTATGAATGTCAGTAGGCTTCAGACATAGTGTTTGTATGATCACTACCAATTTATACAACAATATACTCAAACAGGAGTATGAAAGCACGGTTTCTTCTTCATTACCAAAAACTGAAAGAGTGCCTTCAACCAGTGATTGACTGTGTGCACTGCGAATGATGGTACATGTGGTTGAACACTACTACAAAAATTTCTCTTTGAAAGCCCCTGCAAGTGTGTAACCTATGTACATTTCTCTGCAGAGCTGTTATTTTGTAATGACAAGCTGACCCTTGGAACCTTTTTGCCAGGGGACAAGTTTTCTGTGAGTGTGTTGGCTATAAAAGTTCTTTCTGTCTCGCAGACATGAGGGATTAAAGTCCACAAGCTTGTGTCTATATAGAATTGGATTATCTCGCTTTTCAAGGCAGTTGTTAGTTATACTTTATTTAAGGTGGTGCACATGACCACAGCCTGCTGTGTACTGTCCACTAAAAAGGTATTGATTATTTGTGTTTAATAGCTGATTTTTATAGGTTTTATTTTCACACACTTTCACATCCTCGGCTCAGTCTAATGTTATTACGGATGACTGTAGCTCAGACATCATAGATCCCAGCTTTTGATGAAGGAAATGCCTTGTGATCGGTGGAAAATAATATTGCACTCAATATCAAATTTCTCTGTCAACATTTGCCTTGGGAAATTTAGCTGGTACAATGGCCGAGGACTCAAATAACCAAAGCTCTTTGTTTGAGTGGAGCGCAATCTGATCTAGCTTCTGCTCTAGTTCTTGGAAGACAACGGACGGCTAATGGAAGCTGCGTAACCTCACACTGTCTCACCTCTTTCCTTCTTTCCCCCTCCCTTCCCTCTCCCTTTTTTCTTTTCCTCTTTTCTACCACTTTCTCTTCTCTCTTGCTGCATCTCACCCCTCGTTATTTCCATCCTTTCTTTCATGGTTACCCACACAGCATCAGGTTTTCTAACAGAGAAATCCACACTGTCCTCTGAAACACAACTTATCTCCTTTGAAATGGGCAACAATTAGTGAGCTGTTGGTAGATTTCGCCTCACAGTCCCGTCTCCTTCCGTTCTGTTTTATCCATTTCGTCTGACCCTTGTCGCTCCTCTGCCCTCTGGCTCAACTTCTGTCTCACGTCAATTACACATTATTGGCATGACTGCTTGGCAAATACAATATCACTCCAAAGATAGCTGTGGAGTCAGGCTTCAGCAATGTCTCTCTGCCATGAGCAGATTGTAGATTGCAACAGAAGCTCTGTTTCAATTCAATGATCCTGCCAAGGTATCTTCTCAGGACATGGAAACAAATATCTGTCTCTTTGTCATATCAGTGTAGTTACAGTTGAAAAGGGTCATTTGTGGTCACCGCCAAGGTGCAGTACCATAATGTGGGATGTCTCCAACATATTTATGCCATAGGAAGATGAGAAACTTTTATTTCCTATAATTCATCCAGGAAGAGCCAATCTAAACCTACAAAGAAATGCTGGTATGTCTCAAACCATGTTGCAGCCTTTTACATTATTTATTGTATTTTCTTACAGGAAGCCAGTAGTTTTGGGATATAGACAGAAAAACATTTCAAACTTAGCCACCTAAGAATGGCAATGTGTAACATTTTAGCATAAGATTTCCTCAGAACCACATTATTGTAGCATTGAATTCATTTAAGGAAATGGATTGTTAAAATCTTTGAGGAAATTTTTAGAGGCTGGAACGAAGCTCTGACATCTGACATTTGACAGATGGCATTCGAACAGCTTTGAATATTGAGCCACATTAATGAATCTCAAATAAAACAAATACATCAAAAAATAATGTTACAGCATTGCAGCGGAATGTTGAGTTGCATGTTTTTTGTCAAAACAATAAGTATTTAAATTGTATTACCACACAACTAGAAGGTAATTAGGATTTAATTAATGTAGTGATTTAATGTTCTCTGCAACATAGCCCCTGTCAGTCTCTGCAAACGTTTCATCAAATAAGTGGAAAACAAGTGCACTTTGCAAAGTAGAACACACACATTCTCGTAAGTCTTAAAAGCTTTGATATAATCAAGACACTGGCTGAGGGCTAAAATATACCAAAACCATGACATGTCCCTTTAAGACGAGTATCATGTACAACAACAAAGACTCTGGTCAATCTTTTTGAAAATGAGATCTGACGTCATCTCTCAGAAAACACACCAGCAGATGGATCTTGGAATGGAAACCAGAGTACGTACTGTATGACCGCTTTTTTTTTTCACTTTCTTTTCTGCATTTTTCTGCTTTTTCAGATTGACAGGGAAGATAAAACTGTTTTCGTGATGGATATGGAAAGATGGAAATCAGAGCGCAGAGCTCCACCCCTCTCCCTCCCTCCTTCCTCTCCTCCCCCACAGCCTCGTCTGCCTACTAAGTATAAGCAGATTAAAGTTAATGATCTAAAGTGAATTAGATATTTAATCATCTTAGCACAGTCAGGTCATAACTCTGCGCTGATCTGAAATCCCGTCTGTTTGACAGTGCAGAACAGAAGCACAAAAAGCTAAACTCAGAGGTCGACTTGTAGCCTCCACTAGGTTCCTCTAAATCAATTTGGAGATTGAGAAATTCAATTCACCCCATGAATTATTTTTTTAGCTCTGCTATGATGCAAAAACTATGTGAGTGAGGACAAACAGCAGTGGAATATAATTGACCCTAAAAGATGAAAAATACCCAGAGAGATGGCTCCATTGATATAATTTCCTTCCTCCTTTTTAAACCGCTCTCATCATCGTTCCCTTTGCAACACTCTTCAGCCTCCATCTGAACTCTGACTGATTGAGGTGCGAGCACTTTGATTCGGCACACTTGGTAGCCCTTGACACACACGTGCATAAACCCTTTTCCTCTCAATTCATCCCGGTTGAGTTTCTCTCTCTTCTGACTGGGGTTAAGGGGCCTTCTTCAGTTGTCTCTTGATACCAATTTTATCGCATCACTTTTACCTGCGTCAATAAATCTGAATTCATCACCCTTTCAAGCCCACTTTTCACGCTCTCAGCCTGTGAAGTAAAACAGCAAATTTCAGTCCTGTTCCCACACTATAATGTGTGTCTGTCTGTGAGTTTTGCTTGGAATCTTTTATGTTTTAGAAAAACTCCTTGCAGGAATGTTCAGAAAAACCGGAAGGCTGTCACGTCCCCAACACTCAGCTGTGACTCATATTACCAATTCACTATGACCGTCTGTCTCAGGCTGCTCAAAGTTCACAGCCAGACAGATCTGATGATGAAGTTTTGCGGTGACAGAGAGAAGTGTGAGGAAAGACATGAAGAGGCAGACGCATGAAGCTGTAGAGAAAAAAGCTGCAAAAAAAACCCAGCAGTGCTATTATAGCAAAGAGATACAGTCTCCTGGTCCAGTAACAATGTTGGGTCCTGTGGTTTCCAATGAGGCTTTGACAACATCTGAGACCTCCTGTGTTGCCTTAAGACTGTGGAAGCTCACTGAGAACACAAACATCAAAAGGACTGCAGCTTGTCTGCCAAACCCCCCAACAGCATATGAGTCTCTGTGTGTGCACCTTAAGCACAAGCTGCACCTCTCACAGTTAGGCAGACTGTCAACCCAGTTTTAAACACACACACACGCACACACACACACACACACACACACACACACACACACACACACACACACACACACACACACACACACACACACACACAAACACACACACACCCACACGCGCGCGTATGCATATGTATGTGAAAAAAACCCACTCACAGAAGTGTATTTGCAGACATTTGCACACGTCTGTGCACAGTGGAGTGAATTTGACTAAATGTCACATCACTGAAGCAACCACACATGCACCTTTCCTCACCAGCCAGTCAGATAAAAGCCAAGAGAGGAAGCAAGAGAGAAAAGCATTTGTTTTGAAGAAAGAGAGGAGCAGATACAGGCTTAACTTGAAATTTGAGGAAATTCTGGTGAATAGTTGTGTTTGTGCCTCTGCTGTCACTGGTGTAACTCTTTATGCTTTTGTTTTGCTGCAGTCTTCACCTTATCTTCCTTCCCACTCCCGATGAGATAAATGTGTTTCATAGAAAATTAATGATTTTTAGTTTGTTTAGAATATAGTGGAGAGAGAAGGTGTTTTGCATCTATAGTCTGTGCAATCATCATATTATTAAAAAATAATGTGTCCTAGTGCATAAAAACAGCAAGCGGCCACACTTTTTCATTATGAAAGTAAAAAGGAAATCATCAAAACTGTGCTTCCCCTGTAGATAAAGTAAATGAGCTTTTTTATTGCCGTGGGGGTAAACTTAATTTGGACTAGATTAGGCTTCTGTTTTCTCTGGTATAGGATGAAAAACATGGTTCAGTTAAAGTCCAGGAGTTTGTTTCCCACATATTTTTGGGATTCATCCACATTTTGAAATTATCAGCTGTGAGAAAAAAATCAGTGAGAGTAAACGGCAAAGATGTTATTTCACTGGATATAATCTCAACATTTGTCCTGTTTTTATGACAGTACAATAAAGCTTGTTCTGTAGATGATGCCTTAATTCATAATGCAAAATTTATGATGTAAAATGTGTTACCATTTTTGACACTACTCCACAGCGACCCACATAAATATTTTAGACTACTATAACAAACT
The DNA here is from genome assembly GCF_033026475.1 of Channa argus. Classification (NCBI taxonomy): domain Eukaryota; kingdom Metazoa; phylum Chordata; class Actinopteri; order Anabantiformes; family Channidae; genus Channa; species Channa argus. The sequence continues at coordinate 14,900,179 of NC_090212.1, forward strand.
CGACCAAATCTACTCATCCGTTTCAGTTGTTTGGGAACTGCCTGTCCCTCCGACGTGGGCAGAATGCCACACCTGACAGCTGACAGATGTTTTTTGGTCCCTGGTTTTAAATTGAACCTCTTCGTTTATCGTCTTCAAACATGTTGAGTTTTCCATTTTATATATTTATATCTATCTATATATATTTATTTATTTTTAATTAATTTTTTTACAGAGAAAGTTAACACAGAAAACAGCTCCAAAAGTGGGGTCCTCCTTGGTTATGTCAGAGTTCATCCACTCACTATGTTCAGCCAGAGACTTAATTAGCATTGATAGATGTCCCTTTGTCAACTTGTGTTACCTTTGTAAAGCATGGTAGCATGGTAGTAATCACACGACTGCTAAACACTGATAGACAAGGCAAAGAACAAGCATTGAGCTGGACATATGCAAATGGAGTATTGGCAGATTTTTTTGGAAGATAAATGCTGTGTGTGAGGATGAAGCAGTTGCTCTAAGAGATTTTTTTTCTTTTTTGAAAATTTAGACTCAAGATGCAGTGAGAAGATGAGAGGACAGGCTTTGCAGTGGGACTTTTTTTCATTTCTCTGCCCACGTGTTTATAAAGCGTACTGTTCAGTTGTAGCCTGGTTTCTTAAATGTCAGATAAATAAATGAACTGGCTTCCTTAATTAAGTAACCGCTTGATTTCTGCTGCAGAAAGCTGGTTATGTGTCTGTACATACTCCATCAGGATGTGTCCATGAGGAAAAAGAAATGCTACTGTATAGGAAAAGGAAAAAGCATGACTATAGCAGCAGGAAGTAGGACACAGGTGATAACTGAATGGTGAAAAGTGCATGTGATTACTACAGTATATTATTGCACCAGTGTTGCACTGTTTCGTGATGCACTGCGTATGTACTATAATGTGTACTTACATGACAATACAGCTATTTGCTTTTATCCTTTAAGAGCCCTGCAGTAACAACCTGTCATTTTACTGGTTGTAGAACAGCTTGTCAGAGGAGTTCAGCTGAAAAGTATCTGGCTGGCAAACGCTGGCACATTCAGAGAAATGCCAATTAATGCCCTTATAAATAAAGAAGATAAAATGAATAATAAACAATTTTGCACAGAAAAGCCTATTAATTGAGAGTGTTGATTAGAGAGGTTTGTAGTCTCACAGGTCACCTATGTAATTTGGTATTCATCTAATTAGACTTAATTATGATTGCTTCTTAATTGCCTTTTGTTCCATGTTCTGGTAATAATGAAACAGAGTGTTGCTGAGAAAGACAACAGCTGTAACATGTTCAACAGTGAATTATTTTGGCTTTGTCACTTTGTGTGTGTGTGTGTGTGTGTGTGTGTGTGTGTGTGGGTGTGTTTTTAACTATTGCATCAGCATGCCTCCATGGATGTCAGTCCACCCCTTTGGTCCAACAACTATCACGGCTCCTTGCTTTTGTAACCTTATGGACTTTAGACATCTTTGCTTAAAACACATCCAGTGTTGGGAAAACTGAATTATTATTATAATTTCATTATACTTAATTCAAATTACAAACCCCATTTCCAGAAAAGTCGGGTCACAATGCAAAACTTCAATGAAAATAGAATTGACCGCGAATTTACTCTTTTACCATGAAGCCATGCATTTTGTAATTTGTGAAGAAAGTAGTTTAGACGCTGTGTTACTGAAACAACCAGGACTTTGCCTGAAAAAGATGTCATCCACATACTTCAGTGTAAATATCCTGTCTAACTTGTCAACAGTGCTCAGTATAACTTGTGCCTTCACAGATGAGCGAGATGCCCATGCCATGCGATTTAAAGACCCCGCATACTTTCAAGGGATTTCAGAGGTGTGAATTTAATTACAGAATTATTTCTTTGTTTTAATGCAGCGGCCCCTGTTACCCAAAGGGCCCAAAAATCATAGCCATGCAGTACTGGTTTTTGGCTTTGTCTCTTACCTACTTAGATTTCTCTCAATTCTCTGGTTGTTTTCAGTATGATAATACTGTAACATAGAATGAAATACCCAAATTATTTTCAATTGTTTGCAATTTCAAACTATTAATACATTATTGAGCTACCGGTATTTGTTAATTCATCCTTTAGTAGATAGTGAACCTTACCCTCTCTTTACTCATAAAAAGACTCAGCTTTTCTTAGATGCTTTTTTGTACCCTATCATGATACTGATCTGTGTGGTTGGGGGCCGCTCCACCAAGTGTTTTATTTTTCTTTTAGCATGGCACAACTTTTCCAGTCTTTTTTTGCATCCTGCTCCAACCTTTTATGAAAGCATTGGCATCAACATTCAAGATGACAAAATGAAGAAATGACAAAAAAAAAGTCTCATATGTTGTCGTTGTACTGAACAGTTGCAAATCAATGCAATCCCCTTTTCATTTAGATTTTACACAACAACACAGTTTTTTTCTGGAAATGAGGTCAGTACAATCTGCATAATATTCACTAATAATGCTTTTGGGGATGAGATGTACCAGCTAGATATGATGTTGTTCTTTGAAGAAATCTAGCTAACATTCATGTGTTAGTTTGTTTGTTTTGTTAAGAGTTTATTAGAAAGTGGAATCAGAGGAGCACAGGAACTGAGAGCGACCGTGCTGAGTAGTCTGATGATGTGTATGCTCACTAGTAAAAAACATGGTGTAAACAGTTTCTCCCATCATTACCAATCCTCCCACTTGACACGAACACGTCATAAAGCATGTGATGGTACAGCTTCCCCTTTTAGCTGTAAAAAGTACCTATGTGTAGATCACAATATAGCATGAAATGGAGAAAAAAATCCACGTTCAAACAGTAATGGTGAGATATTTGTTGTAGTTTCAGTACAGTGGCCTAAGTGTCAACTTTATGATTAAAATTGAATAATGATTAAAGTTCTGAATCTGCAGCATGAAACATACCAGACTGAATCATAGCTAAATATAGTAACTTGGATATGACACATGTGCATTTGCTCCTGCAGCAAAGTGGAAACAGAGAGCAAGTGTTTTTCTTTTCACAGCATGATCTTTAACTCACCGTGTCCGTGACTTGTTTTCATTAGTGGTCAATTTATGACCTCTGCTTCAGTGTCTCTATGAATATGTGTCCTTTTTTTCTTTCCTGCCCTGCCTGTCTCTCCCCGTGTCTGCGCTGTATGGATGAGTAGTTACATCATTAGTATGCCATTAGCTCTGATCATTGATTCCTCCTGCAGCATCTCCCCCCTCCTTCCTGTTCGCTGACACGGAATTCTGAGGAAATCCGTGAACTTTATCACCTTCAGCGTTCTGGTTTCCTCCTCAGAATTCCCACAGGATCAGCACTTTCCTCCCCTCCAGATCTTTTCTAATTATCCTGCTCCTGCCTTTCAATAAATAATTACAATAAAGGTCATCAATCAAAACCGAAACATTGATAACTGAAGAGAAAGTCCAATATCCCCTTGGCACAGTGGTGCTGCTGTCATAAATACAATGACAGACTGGGTGGCTTAGTGTGTGTGCATCCTGGTGTGTGTGCATTTCTGGCGGCAAATAATTTTCACATAAATCATGTGCTAAGAGATAGATGAGAGGGACTAGTGAATGCACTGCACACATGGGCTGCTGTGATTAAGCTTTGTCTGTCTGCGTGTGTATGTGAGTTTGAAGGGGTGTGCGTGTAGTTTTTAGATGATAAATAAACAAAATATGATCAAACACAACAGTTTGACCAAGAATTAAGCTGGGGCTAAGCCCACAGGCACTGCATTTTGATTAGAACACACAAACACACACGCACACATACCTGAATATGCTAATCTGCAGTGAGAGCCGTGAGGGAGTCGCTTCGGTGCCAGTGATTGGTTGCTATCTGTCTCGCCTGGAGGACCGGCGAGGCAGCCAGGCCTCCCGCCAGGCTCAGCCCAGAGAGGAGCTCTGATAACGGGGTAAAAATGTGAGCCATCCTCCGCATCCGCCTGGAGAAACCACCGCCTCAGGCCTCTTCTGAACTGAAGCTGCAGCCTAAATGGGTTTTTGCGCCTGGCAGCTCAGTAGAACACAACACAGTAACATGCTGTTTCATTGCACACACACAGAGTCGCACATCCTCCCACAAAAAAAAAAAATCCTCACAAACACACATTCATCTACAATTGCTCTCATACGTGCATTCACCTGCTCTGCCACTTAAAGAGGGAAATTAGAAAGTCAGAGAGGAACATTGTTTGCTAAAAGAGTAAACATTTGCTAGTTGTGTTTGAACGTGGGAGCCCAAATGCATTCATTATCCTGTTGCTTATTGAGGCCTTGTGCTTTGCATGTCAACACTCTGCCACCCCCGTACACTCATCATAATGCAAAGTCAATCGCACACATGCACACATGCACACATGCACACATGCACACACAGCTTCAGTGATTCCAAACTGAGGAAATGACTTACACTGGACTTTAATAATATTCTCATCCTTTTCTTTTGCTTCCCCTCCCCTCACATCTCTCTTCTCTGCCTCTCTATCAATCTCCTTCATCTAATTGGTCCAAATATATGCTGGCGGTGCCACAAACAGCACTAAATTAGTTTTCATCAAAACACAGTTCCACCTGAATTCGACCTGAAAATGTGCTGAACACACAATGATAAAGTGGTTAGGCCTTTAAAGGTGTCAGAGCTGAGAGATGATGGTTAGGAACACACAGATTTGCTGAAATGGAGATTTTTTTTTTCAGATAGTATTTGGTGGAAAAACAGGTTTCTATTAGGAAAAGGTAATGGGTAGAGCCAGGCATATCCTTCTACAGGACAGCTGATGGAGAAAGAGAGAGAGAGGGTATCTCAGCCGTCATTGAAGAGACAGAGCATAAAACAGTTTGCTAGGCATGTCTAAAGATAGAGAGAAGAGCTGAGAGGTATGGGAAGAGAAGATGGCAGTGGGTGGTTAACCAGCCGATAACGCTGCATTCCAAACAGGTGAAAAATGCGTCACAGAGCAGATCTTCGTCAAAGCTGATGATGATTGCTTATCATCAGCTGCTGATGTAGATGTTATTCACTACGAAGCACAACCACCTCACCTGGTGTCGTTCACTGACATCCATTGTGATGGCACAATACTGCACAGGTTTTTATTTGTGTCTGAGTGTCAAGTTATTTTTATTCCTGCATCATGCAGCAGGGACCTATAAGACACCACGAATTGATAGAAACAACCTTCAGGATGCAGCACAGAATGTTTTCAAATAATACTAGCAAAAGTTCAGAAATAAATTCAGTAAAAGAAGAAATTCATGAGAATAAAACTGCTTGCTAAAATATATAATATAAACTTGGGTTTGGCAATGTAAACATAAAACTAAAACACAATATTTTGTGGTGTGGTTTTATTTTTGCTGTAAAGCAGCAATTATGCATTGTCATCAGGCAACTGGCCATTATATAATCTATGTAAGACATATTCTTATCACGAGGAGGATCTAATATGATGGATGATATGATGTGCCACAGTTATTAAATTCAGTAGTAAATTCAAAAAGAAACCAACCAACAATACCTTCTGACACAAATTCAGTTGAAATTAACGTAATTGGGTTTTTTCGTTTGTTTGTTTTTCAGGGGAAGCAGGATATGTAAACACAGCCTTTACACATTGTAATTTATGAAGATTTGTGGTGAGCCAGTCAGTAAAGAGTTGGATATGATGGAGCAACATTTTTCATTTCTTTGGAGTCATGCTCCTGGATATGTAATGTAAATCATATAAATAATATCACTTTTTTACACCATTTTTTAAATACAAATGAAATATATTTAATAGGTGCATAACATACAATTGAAAAGCCAGAATGATCTTAGTTAAATTAAAGTTTTGATACAAACTTTTAAAGATCAGCATGGACTTGATGTTTGACTTGTGTTATGACACTGTATCTATGATGGTTAATTCAGGCGAGGAGGTTCTAAACATATTTCTTTTTCATTTCCTGTCCTGATTTACCACTAACTGAAAATGTTTCCATGAGTCTGCTTTCACTAAATGAAGTGAAAGCGCCGTGTGGATCCGTCATTGTAAACAGTCGTGTGTCAGTTGACATTTAACATCTCAAAATGAATATGTTTAATCCTAAAACTTTAACAAACACATCAGATTGGTTTCCTACTTTATAAAACCTTTGCACAGCTTTTCTTAAATGGTTTGGTTCCTAGATTGTTTACATCCTCCTGCAGTGCTCTTCTTCACCTCCTCCATTACTACCTTTTATGGTAATTAAATGGCTGCAATGCTTTGCACTCTGCAGAGAAGTGTAGACATGCACCTTCAGGAATGTGTAAAGCAGAACATGAGCCACAAAAACCATGGGAACATGGACATTACAGTGTTGAGACACTCCAACTCGTTCATCAAACACAATTTTGTATTCCAATTATTGCTGAACAGACTGGTTGATCAATTGTCAGTGAAGTTAAGAAATTCATTCATTTTATGAAGAAAAACATGTCATGCATTCTGTTTCAATTTTTTTTCTGGTGAAAATATGCTTATTCCCTGTTTTTTGTAAATTGGAAATGAATTGGCTGTTGGATTGTAACTATTAGTCCCTGTCAACTATACCATCTTTCATTATTCTGTTAAAGGTCATTCTGGACTTTGGTAAAAGCAATGGTAATAATCACTTTCACTATATAGCTACTGTATCCCAACTACCACCATTACTACTACTACTACTACTACTGCTACTACTATAACTAATAATGCTAATAATAAACTGTATGTAGTCGTTCATACACAATCTTTTGCTAAAAGTGCTATGTATACTAGGTATTTCATAGGTCACACTAAATATATATATATATATGTATATATATATATATATACATATATATACAGACTGATTTATAGTAATAGTAATAAATATGTATATATATATTTATTATTATTTTATTATTATTATATACAGTGCTAATGCCAAGCCAAAATCTCATTTATTTATTATTACCTGACACCTTTGAGGACTGCACCTTTTTATTTAAAACTGATTTAAATTTTAATCTACACTCCAGGTGTGTTTACATCACACCTCCATTACTTTAGGGACTTATTAGGAGCACTTTATTTCAATCTGTGCTCCAGACGCCCATCATTACCACACATCCAGGCTGCACTGGCTTCCCTTTAACTCTCCTTCCTCTGCAGCGAGAGGCAGTAAGGCAGAAAGGTTTGCAGTGCTGGTAACTGCCATCCGACAATATTAATGGCTTGTGTGAGTATTTGTATGTGTGTGTTTTCGCCTGTTTTTATGTGTGTGGCAGTCTCATTAAACAAGGTCTAGGCGCACTTAGTGTTTACAGACGATTATACTCACACATCAACACTGATTGGAATAGAGAGATAATTGCCCCAAACAAGTCTTTCTCTTCTCTCTCTCTCTCCCACACACACACACACACACACACACACACACACACACACGCACACACACTCTTTCCTGTCTTCCTTCCCACCTTCCTAATCCCAAGGAAATGACTAACACCTGTCATCCAAGCTGTATAAGATAATTAATCAGACATTGCAGCAAATGTCACTACATCTACATTTGCGTGCACACACACATGCACACTGAGCAGGTGTTCTTGTGCTTTGTGGAAATAACTCAGCATCGGTGATGTGAAAATCATCCTTTAAATATTATTGAGTCTCAGCCTGCAGGTCGAGCTGAGTGTGTAAATGCGCTGTATTGTAAACTCGTGAATTACTTTCCCATAATGCACTCTGTCAGCCTGACCTTGGTTAAGAGGCTCTGTCTGCTGCGCTATAAAGCGGGCAGGAATGCCGGTCCTGTCACACCCACACCCAAATGGCAGGTAAAGTGAGAAGAAAGGAAGCAAATGAAAACCACATAAAATATCCAAAGATCTTGGATGGTCAAGATTCCAATGTTTATGACTTGCCAGAGTTGACAAATATCTGCATTTCTTCAAACAGCATTGTATTATACATAAAGCAAAGGTTTAGCGAAGAAATACCTAAGCTTTTATATTTTGGGTGTGGCTGGCTGATGTTGACATTGATGACTCTAACTCTAGTCAACCTGCCACATAGCCACATAGTAGATAATGGTGGCAGATGTCAGTTGCTAGAGTTTTCCATGTTTATCCTTATTTTCAGCATAGTGGGTCTTTTACTTGAGTGGTTTTCAAATGGTTTTGTCATTTATATTGGTGCAGTTTAGGCATTACTTCTTATCTGTTAGCTATCTGCGTTTCTAATTCAGTCATACATTTAGACATATGCTTAAACAGCTACAGCTAAGTAACATGTGTATATACTTTTTGCAGAGGTACTGCACCAGGCCATTCTAACGTTATCATGCCATTGAATTTAGCAGATCAACTACCTAATGGAATATTTATTTGGAGTGAGACATGGAAAATGGGAAACATCTAGAGGGTGTAGTAGATGGGACAGGCACAAAGTCAACAAAGTCTTTGGAGAAAAGAGGTTGATAAAACATTGGTCTCTGGAGCAGGAAACTACTGACCCATAGCTATTATGCTGATAACTGCAGAAAATAGCCTTTGAATGGTAAGATAACATCCAGACCCAGTGACTCCACAGTCTCCTCTTGTACCCTCAAGCAAATGCAGTACAGAAACATCAGTTTACTCCCCAGTGGCATTTTGTCCTCATTTCATTCAAACTAGATTTACTGAATAAAAGCTTCCTTAATGAGCGAGCTGGTGGGACAATTTATTAAGAACAAGTCTTGGTTGCTTAATGTTCCGGTACTGATATGGGTTTGGTTCTTATTGATTCACATACCAATATTAATTCATTTTCTGTCCAATTCTACTTCAGATCACAAATGTTCAAAATCAATGTTTTAAATATGGTGACAGAGCAAAAAAAGTGGAAAGTGGACACATGAAAACTGGACAACGTTCAATTTCAACTACAACTTACAAATGCAGTTCTTTACAATTTCAGTATTTTTTTAGGTTCCCACCTCCAGGGTTTCGTTTGTTGAGAGTAAAGACATTATTAAGGAAGTTAAAGCCTAGTCTTCTCCCTTTCACAAACAAACATCTAAGAAAGTGATTGTGCTGCAAACGTGAATAAACGTAAATAGCAATTTCGCAGCAGCAGTCTGTTGTTCAGCAACAAGAGACGACAAGACAACACTATAAGATACCGAGAAGCAACCACAGTCCCATAAACATGTGTAGCTGACTGTCTGTGTTGTAAAGTATGGAAGGAAGGAAGGAAAAATATACTAGTAACACGGGAGAATATAAAAAATGATCGCAGATGTGATATCAACGGGTGAAATCAAATTTCTCTCTCACACATCTCTCTTCCCTTTTCTCTATCTTTCTCGATTTCACTCCATCTCTGTCTTTCTTCTTCCTACTCTCCATTTCTTTGAATTTTTTATGTAGTGTTTTTGAATATTATTGATTTAGCTGTAATAGCTGGGCTATGCACACCCCAAAATTTCAATAATTTCTAATTACACCCAAACACACACTCACGCAAACACAGAAGCTTCAATAAATCTAATTCCAAGTTCTACTCATAACACACGTGAATCTTGGCCCACAAATTACAACAGCAGCCTGACACTGTCAATAAGTATGGGTGCCATTCTGCCTGGATGAATTATTGTGAAATGAAAGATGCAAATAAATACTGTAAGACATGTTCTTTGAGCCCCCTTTTTTCTGGTATTTCTGAGTTGTTTCCTTCCGACTTTCCTTACTTCCTTTTCACATGATCCCATCCTTCTGCCTCTCAGTCCACCCTTATTTCCTGACGTTGTTTCAGCTGTTGATTCAGCATCAATCACTGAGGAATCTAATTTGTCAAACCTCAATGTAGCAGGGCCATCAACCCCGTGCTGGTGTCTGTTTGTCTGGATCCCCACAAATGAGATGTGTGATAAGGCAACAGAGGGAGTTCTGCCGGGAATAAAAACAGACTTTTGCACTTTGAAGTCAGAGCAGATCAAAAACAACAGAGGGCCCTTTGTGCTACAAAGCGAACGTTTCTCCCCTTCATCCATCTTGCTTCATTCCTGCACCTTCTCTTCGCAACCAGTCTGTCACTCTGTGAACTGTCACATTTCACATACAGGCCCCCAACCCGCCTCACCAACCTGCAGTATCTACCTACCACAGGGAAGAGATGTGACTGTGTGTGTGTGTGTGTGTGTGTGTGTGTGTGTGTGTGTGTGTGTGTGTGTGTGTGTGTGCTTGTATACACGTGCCCCTTGAGGGTTTGTGCCAGGCAATGCAATTTGCGCAGTCTCTATGTTGGTACTGTATATTCTGTTTGTCTATTTGTCTTCTCATTTCTGGGTCACATGCTTTTAGTTGTGTCTCATAGGCAATCATCTTCCCTATTATTTTTGGGACACTGAGGCTCTTTCCTGTCACTTAGATTATTGCCATCAAGTCTGGAACGACATTGTCACCGTCAGTGCTGATGTTAGAGACGTACTGTACATCTTATGTCCCATCAGCCCAGAGCAACCGTCCCCCACCCCGCTCTCCACCGTGTTTCTGACATGAGAGCCATTTGTCTTTTTTCTGTGTCCGCTGTGATGATGCGGGATAACATCAAGGGCCAGTGGAGCAGACAGGGGAGTATTGGGGTATCGATCCTCCTCTGTTCTCCCTGTCCTCCTGCTAGAGGGTTTTTTGTGTGTGTGCGTGAGTGATAAAGTGAGTGGTGCTGATGGGGTTTAGCTCCATACATTGTTTTTTATTCCTTGTATGTGTGTGCGAGAGAAAGCAATTTATTTGTAGCAGGGAGTTGTTTGTGGTTGTGAAGCAGTGTTCGTGTTCCAGTAAACTCTACTTTCTCTCCAGTCATATCCACTTCCCTGGGGTGTGTGTTTACACTGTACACTAATTGCTGTGCAAGTCAGTCAGATACCGTACATTATACAGGATAAAGAAATATACAGATAACACTGTCACAGACTTATTTCTAGAAATAACAGTGATTGATTCCTCCATCTAATGTTTATTGTGTGTCTGTGTAATAACATTTGTGCTTGTGAAGCATGGTAACATTTATCGGCCCGCAGTTTTTTGGCAGCCATGGAAGTCTGCCCTACACAAAACCTAAAACAGAAATTAGCACTGGGTCAGTAGCTCAAGTTGCCATCATGGCTGTCTGTCGCACGCTAGGCACGGCTGAAATATTTGAATTTTGTTTGCCTTACCTTGCAACTCACTCAGGTCCTTTTCTTCATGTAAAGAGTCTGCTGTGGAAGCCAGAGCCATTTATATATCCTTTTTCTACCAAGTGTCAGTAGCAGAGAGGGAGAGGAACTGTTTCTTTTTATATTATGTGCTTTAAGAACAGCACATTTTACAGAATACTCAGCTATTTCTCATTGATTTAGGGAGTAAATATATGTCTGGATACATTGTTTGAAAATGTATAACTGAACTCACCCACTGATGGTTTGGTCCGTATCAATTAGTTAATTAGCAATTCAGTGAGATGGTTAGTTGGGTTATTGTTTGCTGTAATTTCAGTTTAAAGACTAACATAGTTCTACTTTCATAGCTTACCTGTATGTTCTCTTGTGCAGTGAGGGATTATTCTCATTTTTGTCATCACTTTCAGTTTTACCTCCAAACACCTTGACTGATAATATCTAGTTAAACTACTGTTTATGTTTCTGATTATTCAATTATTCAATTCAATTATTATTCATTCTTGCACCAGTTGTCTTTCTTGCAACAATGACGCAATGTTACCAGATCTCAGTAATAACTGTAAGTCGGGTTTTCCTTTATTGCATATACGAAGAGCAGTGGAAACTGCATTCAGCAACTGGCATCTGTGTATTTTAATCAGTCTCTAGCTAAGCTTGTTGACACATTATTTGCACAAAAAACTAGTATACTTACATCGGTCTCCTTGTTTTTTTTTTACCTAACATTTCTTGTGTGGATGGAAAATGTCCTCCTGGATCTATGACCCACACTGTGACCACCATAATGAAACCGACTCCATGTTAGATCAGGTTTGGTTCACATTGCCTTTCATCATGGACCCAAATTTTAGCTTCATCTGAAAGATACAGTCAATTTATTTAAACTTTAATTAATTTTCACACAGAGCATAAATAAAGCGCAAATAACAAAGTATTAAAACTATTTGACATAACCTCCAATAAACCATGTTTATTCGGTCTGTATCTAACTGTTACATTCCTCCTTAGTATCAAGACCAAACACATTATACCAGCTCAGTAAACAACCAGCAAGAGGTGTTGCTGTCTGGTCCAAGATTTTGAACCCGCCCCTGTACAGCAAAGCAGGCATTCAGATCCTTAATCTCTTCCAGCATTACTGGCTAAGACCAAAACATCTTTTTTTAACCTTAAACGTTTATATTATTATTTTTTTAACAGAATTTTACTGTTGTAAGGCTGCTTATAATGATGAAACAAAAGTGTTTCCCCTATATGTACAAAGAATTCTCCTTCTTTGTTTGATATATGTATTGGTTGAATAATTTCCTACATGGAAAATGTCTTATCTACTGTAAGTTTGCCTTTGAAATGGCAGACACCTCTGCTGTGATGTTTCTGTCAGGTCAGCACTGCTTTTTTGATATGTGGCTCCTTGTTGTTATGGAGCTCAACACACCCGTATGATAAGAGACATCTGCAAAACAGAAAGACACATACATAAACACATCTGTTGGGAAACAATCAACACACGATAGGTGAGAAGAGGTGATAAGCATCTGTGTGAAAAGCAAAACAAATAGATATGACTGCAGCATGCGCATATTTACTAAACATAGTATGCACAACTACAGCAAATCATCAGTGTCCTTTGAAAACCATGCGTCTCCCAAATCAATACATTGTTCATGTGACTGTTATTTTGACAAGGCACTTTTTTGAAAATCTAACAGTTTTTGTTTTTTTTTAGCTTGAAGAGTATCTCCATTCATACAAACAGATGACAGCACTTGTCATGCAAAGTGTTTAACTAACTCAACCGCCTGTTCTCATTAGATCGCTGAGAACAGTGATCGCTGCTCTACAAACTGACTTACAGACCTACATATGGGATTTACCATAAATTCAATGATGCACATGCACAGTTAATCGGGTTTTCAGACTACTGTACAAAGTAATGGGGATTCAGAGCATTTGGTGCAACATATGTTAAAATGACATTCAGGTGTAGAGCAGGTGAAAAGCAGAAGAGCTGACTGTTAAAACAAAGTTGAGATGCATGCTTAAATGAAAATCTGATACCCTGACACATGGCATATTACTCAAGGAATTCAGACATTCTCTGTTAATACATTTTGCCTTCTGTGCCTGGCTGGATGCCTCATTTCTACAGATCCTGCAGCTATTCATCACAGCACAAGGTCAAAGTTGAACTTGGATGAACTTTGACTGCAGTGAGTGCACTTGCACAATGACAATCTGCTGTGATGGTGCAACCCATAGGAAATAATTGTTAGAAATAAGTGTTTGCCTACCTGATATCATTTAGCGCACTGATAAAGATCCAGTCAACAAAGGAAGGTGACAAACAGGTGCATTGCTCAGCTGGGTGCCAAAGTCACCAGAGAGGCAGAGCATAAGGAACATGCATGGGAGTGGCCTGAAACCCAAAGAGGACAACACAAGAAAGAACTTTTTTTAAGGTTTGATATGCAGGAACAAGGTCAACTTTCTGAATTCTGTGCTAAATAGAACACAGCACAACAGAATCAACTCACAGCCTTAAGTGTCAGTGGTTGAGGTGCACTGTAGGTAGTGTATTCACCATGTTTGACATGGAAGAGGACTGTGTCGAATTGAAAATTTTTTAATACTGTTTAAAAAAAACACATACAAACACACATACAAAGTTGGAAATTTCCAGCTCTTTATTAATCTGTAACTCTGAGGGTATATAAAGTAAGAGGTTTAGATAATAGATGGAAAAACAATATATTGCATATATAATACATAACATGCAGGCACTTATGCAAATTGCAAAACACACGTACGTTTGCACAGTATATAAACTGCATTATGTGGCCAGAGTCATTCTTTACACACCAGCACATCAAGAACAAATCTGCTCACAACTTCCACCTTGCAGAGCCAAGCTGCCGCAAATCATTATATAGGCCCTCTGCCACTTCTCTCTCTCTCTCACGAACACACACACACACACACACACACCAATTCAACACCACCACCGAAAGTAATTTGTCATGTTCGTGATAAATTATACCCTTTCCAGTTCATAGCCTACAGAGGTTGCAGAAAGAGTGAGAGAGAGAGAGAAAAAGAGAGCGAGAGATACTGAGGTAAGAGCCAGTTGTTTACAGCTGCCATTTGTATTTGGTGCTAAGAGCAAACAAATGAAACATGACAAAATATGGTGAGATGAGGAAGAGTGTTTGTGGCTGCGTGGTTACTTCCGCACAGTATTTGATGTTGTGGGTGTCAAACCGTGGGTCATTTACTGGGTGGGTAGACTTGACAGTTTTTTGTTTTTTTTGACTTTTCTATCGGATCAAACCATGAATAGAAAATGCCAACAATCACGTTAGAGTTAACAGCGTTGGTCCATCCAATGTTCATAAAAAAAACACACTCCCTCTCTTACCTCTAGTGACATCAAGATATACAGTATGTCTTGATAATATATATCCATGTGAGTGTTGTGTTTGCAGCACTAATAAATTACATTCCAAAACACTCTTTCCCAACCTCTAAATCACTGCCTACTGTACATCTCAGTTCATTGCCCCCAAAATGTAATCGATCACAATATTAATCAAAGTTAAATGTTTTCTTTAAGTCCACCAAGCCACAAGAAAACAGCACAGGACCCAGGGCTAACAATGAAACTGCAAACATGTGTTAGCAGCCACAGTATAATGTTTTAAATCATAGTTTACTGTGTTATCATGCTGACATTTTCTAATTACAACTGAATGCAAAGTACACTAGAGGCTGATGTCATGTTTTCTAATTTGACTACAAGAGTACAGCATAATTTTGTATAATAACCATCTGATGTAACAGGTTGTTAAAAATTAACTTACAGAAGTAAAAAGCTCTTGAATTAACATGTTCTTAAAATGACAAATGTTAAATGTTCTCAACAACACACACTGGAGCTACTGGCTAAAAGTACTAAAATTACATTGATTGGATGGATAACCCATCTCATGCTAAGTCACTGGTACATGTAACGAGAATGCCAGGTTGGGATGCATGGCGGTGGATTGGTTAGTGCTGCTGCCTCACAGCTAGAAGGTCCCTGGTTGGAATCCACTGATCGGCGGTGGCCTTTCTGTGTGGAGTTTGCATGTTCTCCCCATGCCTGCGTGAGTTTCCTCCCGTGGTCCAAAGACATGCATGTTAGGTTAATTGGTGACTCTATGGAAGCAGATGAAAAAAAAGCTGTTAATGAAGGTTAAAGCTACAAGATATAAAGGCCTGGATGTCCCACAATTTCTTATTTCTAAGCTCAGACAAAACTGAAGTCATGGTATTTGGGCCCAAAAATCTCAGAAACATGCTGCCCAACCATATCGTTACTCTAGACGGCATAACTCTGGCCTCCAGTACTACTGCAAGGAACCTTGGAGTTATTTTTGACCAGGATTTGTCTTTTTCCTCACATTTAAAACAAATCTCTAGAACAGCCTTCTTCCACCTACGGAACATTGCCAAAATTAAGAGCATCCTGTCTCAAAGTGATGCCAAAAAACTAGTCCATGCATTTGTTACTTCTAGGTTGGACTACAGTAGTTCCCTACTTTCGGGATGCCCCAGTAACTCCCTAAAAAGCCTGCAAATAATCCAAAATGCTGCAGCAACACTGCTGACTGGCACTAGCAAAAGAGATCATATTTCGCCTTCACTAGCTTCTCTTCACTGGCTTCCCATAAAATCTAGAATAGTCAAACTCCATCATATATAAAAGACCTCTTAGTGCCATGTCATCCCAGAAGACCACTCCGATCTCAGAAAGCAGGCCTTGTTCACGGGGGAATTGTTGGGTTCTCTCTATACATCTTCTATACATCGTTGTGAGTGTGAATAGTTGGCATCTTTGTGTGTCTCTCTTTGTTGGCCCTGAGATAGACTGGAGACTGTCCAGGGTGTACAGGCTCCAGAACTTCATGAGACTGAACAGGATAATCAGATGCAGACAAAGATTGGATGCATGGAGAATGTGAAGTTGACGTGATGCCATGTTAAGGGTTGGGGGACACGGGCGCCATCTAAGATTTACCTGTAGTTCTGGTAATAAGTTGGAGGCTGTGTTTTGACTTTTTGTCATGAAAAAGCCACTGTAGATCAGTCTTGCGCCAAGTGTGACTTGAATTTGCAGATCTTGCATGGAGCCACTTAAAATTTATATATGTATTTATTGTTTAACTTCTCCAGGTAGTGCCAATTTAAGCTACCGCATTCGAGCCCCTGAGTACGGCTTACATGCGTCTCTCAAAAGTTAACATGTTGTTATGTTACTTTATATTCTCTACCTTTTAAATTTACATGAAACAAGAAGCTAGTAATTAGTTAAAATGTAAAGTTAGGTGTTAGGCCTCCATGGCAAAAACCACTGGAAATTAAACATTTGCATGACTACTACAAGGTTTATAAGAAATCCAGTGTTTCACCAAAAAAAAAAAAAAAGCCTCATTCAAAAAAATGTGTAACTAACTAAGAGATTGGAATCCACAGTCAGCCCACTATACAATTAATTTAACTGAAACAGCAGATAAAGAGTCACAGGGACAGTCATTGAAAAAGACACAAATGCATGACAGAACCAGAGAATTTATTAGCATTAATTTAGGAGGTGCAGATTGCAGGAACAGGGCAAATCTTAGAATAGTCTTATACAGTACATGTGTCTGTGGAAGCTGAATGCCCACAGGACCAGCATGAAGCATGGATAGAGACACAACCAGGGGAGATCTCATCTGTTCCTTGGCTCTTTGCTGTTCCAACACTCATAATGCCCCCGGGTGCAATTGCTTCTGTAACAGCCTGCAACTACTGTGTGGCACTGAGAAAAAAAACTTGCTAATTCTCACACACAGCACGAGGGAGAGGCCCTATGAAGAAAATGTGTGTGTGTATTTGTGTGTTGTGTGTGTGTAGGGGTATCCTATGCTTGTATCTCTACATCCGACAGAACTCTTTTGTATTCAGGTAAGTTGGCTTAACCAGGAAAATGCTGATAACTCCTTGACACAAGGTCACATATTATATGTCATTGAAAAAACACAAGTAAACGTCCACACACACACACACACACACACACACACACACACACACACACACACACACACACACACACACACACACACACACACACACACACGCACATACACACGTTGACAGGGCAACAGAATTATGGAAACCACTTCATTTCATCTTCATAATTGCCTGAGGGCTTTGTGAAGTCAGGGTCACTGACATGATTATCCTATTACGTTAGATAAAATAAAGAAGATGGAGAGAGGCATTCAAAGAGGAGAGACAGGTAGGAAAGAGAAAGAATATTAAAAAGGGTTAGGAGGTGCAGGAGAATCTCCAGGTACAGTAATAGATGCATAGGAAACCCAATAGATTCCTCTGAGGCTACTCAAAAATTCTACCTCAGGAACAGGTGTGTGTATGTGTGTGTGTGTGTAATTGTGTATGTCTTGTGTGTAAATGTGTGTCTGAGAAAAAGGTAGAAAGAGAGAGATGGAAGGTGTTTGAGTGTACATCTCATATATTTTCATCGGGCCTCAGGGAGAGCTGTGACTGGCTCTCACTTCACTGTAAGCCAAGACAGACTCTGCTGACTGGCCTTATTCGCCACTCAGTGTGTGTGTTTGTGTATGTGTGTGTTTGTGTGTGTGTGTGTGTGTGTGTGTGTGTGTGTGTGTGTGTGTGTGTGTGTGTGTGTGTGTGTGTGTGTGCACGTCTGCATACACAGGTGTGCACCTATGGACAGATGATGCATATATTGATGCACTATTGCTCTTATCAGTATCTATTTTTAGACATGATAGCTAGCTACAGAAATCTTCACTCAACTAACAAGTTGTTTAAACACGTTATATAAGAAACGCTGTGATTCCTGGATTATTCTCAGCATTAAGAGAACACATTTCTGTTCAAAGCATTTCAGTGCCAGAACATAAACATTCATACTCAACTGTATTTGAAAATAGTTCAGGGTTGATGTACTTTCATTTAAGATGCCTTTTCAGCTCTGACCTCAACCTGAAATTCTCAGACTAATTTATTGGAAAGTTAATTCATGTGTCATGTTGTTATAGTGTTTTTATTTTACATTTGATACACAAAGTGGTAACTACCCCATGGTGCACATTATGCTTTTGTGCTTTATAACGGCTATTTTTATATAACCAAGCTTTTGTTCAAGCACAATTATAAATATTAAAGAACGTGTTGGTGGCGTCAACTTCATGATGTTAACAATACTTAACTAATTCACTGCTCCTGGCTGAGAAACAGTCTGACACAAAGCTCACAGAGTAAAAAGAAAAAGAAAAAAAACTCACACTGACCCTGTGGTTTGTAGGTATTGCTCTATGAACTCAGCTACAACTGCCCACACGTATGATTACATAATTCCATCTGAGATCCTGCGCATACACAGCTGACTGATTTGTTTCAGAAGTAATGCAAATTAAGAGCATTTGGGGCAATTATTGTTAAAATTTCATTCAGGTGTACAGCAGACAAAAAGCAGCAGACCTGACAGCTAAAGGACATAGAGAGACATTTTACTGGCGGAGAAACAGTCTTGCACAAAACGCACTTAACACTTAAAATAAATAATCTGGACAGAGCCACAGAAAGTTTCCCCCTGTTTCCAGTCTTTATACTAAGCTATAATGACCCTTTTTCTGGTCCTTCATCCCATTAATATGCCATTAATAATGGCATATTTTCCCAATGTTAAACCATTTGTTTTTACTATATTTATAAATGTTAGAGGAGCTTTAAACCTTTCAATCTACTATCTAATGGTCGTATAAAATCAATCCAAATCGCCAAGAAAGCAATAGGAGGAAAATACAATTAACAAAATAGAATGTGAAGGCTTCTGATGAAGGTCTAGATTACTGGGACCTGGTTTGTGGGGGGAATATTGTGCAGTTATCACAGCTGGCTGCACAAAACTTGTGCTTTCTGCTCTCTCTTGCTTATTTTATAGATGTTTGTGTGTGTGTTTTTTTTTTTTTTAATGAAGACAGAAAATGAAGGACAGAGGGAAAATGACAAAGCAAAAAAAATGAGAGCCAGGTGTCAGGGATAACATCTCCCTGACTCTGATGAACATTTGGTTGTTAAGGAAAATGCATTTAACTTTGAGTGACAGTCTGTAGATTGAAGCAGTTTTTTAAGAAGGTATAAAATATGCAGACGTTTTATATCGGATTTCTTGCTTTTACACTTTGGGCATTTTGCTGATGGAAACTGAAAACACCAGAATAAATCAGCACTTATGAATCACTGCATTTGGTGGTAGCTCAGGAGGAATAAATTTGGGCGGGATCGAGGGAAAAAGAGCTCACATTCAAACATGACAGCACCACATTTATATTAAAAACCTCCTGATTGATAAATAAAAAATTAAGGGAGTATTGTTTTTTTGTTTACTTTTTAATGCCATCAAAACACATTTTGAAGTTGCAAAGCTGAGACACACAAACTGAGAAAAAGAACAATCAAAGACAACATTGATTTGTCGTTCACCTTGCTGTGCTTTGGACGGCTATTCAAATTGCCAGTGGCCCTTGAATACTCTGCTGCATGGCTACGATCCAAAACAACAACCTCCCTCACTGTACCCTTAATGCTACAATCCTTATGATGCTTTATGAGGACAAGACAGGGAACAGAAAACCCCACTAATGGTCTATTCTCCTCGCTGGCTCTATGACGATGAGCTCTGATGTGGTAGTTTGCTCAAGGGCAGCTGGTTAATTGGTAGGGAAGGCATACCTTGGTTTTGGAATGTAGCCCGCTGTGTTGCAGGTATAGTTGACACATGCTGCAGTGTTTTATAGGCAGCCCAGCGATTACTCAGTCAGGCCCTATGCTCTGAGCCTGCAGCATCAATCCAATCAAACAAGCTTTTCTGATTGCTTGGCCTCTGGAGGAAAAGCCGCGAGCATAGGAAACATGTCAGTCTAATGTCTGACGCAGACATTATCTGATCAAACAGCCACGAAGATAAAAACTGAGCAGGGGCTTCAGCATGTGTTTCTCTGTTTGTGAGGGAGCGGATCAGCAGTGCAAGATACTTGACTGGAACAGGAGTTGATGTGTAAGAAGTTGAGTCATTGATTGATGATAATGAGTCCTACTTAAGAGTACATGATGAGGAACACAGAGGAAATGGAAGAGAAAGCAGACTGAAAAATGGATACAGAAGAACGACATAGAGGAATGAGAGGAAGAGGTGAAGCCGCAGTTGAAATGTATGAGGAAAATCAAGTCGGAGGTTTTAAAAAAAAAAAAAGATGTGATGGATGAAGAGGAAGAGAGAATGAGAACAAGAGGTGCAGAGAACAGGAGGAGGAGGAATGAGGGAGAGGATAAAAGGAGATGGGGGAAGAGTTTAAAAAAAGTGTTTTAGAAAAAAAAAAAACCCAGGCCATCTGGTGAGATGGAATTACATTAGCAATGCACATACAGCCTTCATGCCCCTGTCTCATCAACACATAGCACAGAGTGAGATGGTTTGTGTGCATGTGTGTGAATGTGTCTGTGCGAGCACTTAAACAGAGCTTTCGCCCTTGAAATATTTACCAAAATCCAAAACCCCCTTACCCATCACATCAATTTGCACAAAATCTCTTATCTGGTCAAGCATTAACTGCACAATGGAGCATGTGTGACAACCATGCCCATAAATGCCTGTCCAGAGAGAAAAATAAAGACCTTAAGAGGACTTGGGGCGCCTAATATTTGCAACTATTACCTCACACAAGAGCCCTTCCACGTTCCCATTTACTCAATATTTCATACATGAATAATCCAGTACAAGCAAAAGTGACACATTTCCACCAGGGCTCTGGTTAGATTAGCAGAGGGGATTTGGCACTGTCCCCCTGAGGACTCCCAGGCTTCTCCCAGGAACACAGAACAAAAGTAATCAGACAAAAGGCACATCTTTTTTATCTCCGGCCCACTCTTAACAAGCACATAATTGCTAATATCTTTGCAGTGCTGAAGAACGAATACCCTGGAGACTGGCTATGCATATACACCCTGATAGAGAGATGAGGACAGGTTGCTATAGGAACAAGGAAGCCTGAATGTGGTAACGCAGGGGGCAGGAGGGGAGGAGAGCAGAGAGAACGAGAAGGTTGAAAGATCTGATGAAAGTAACACTTGTGTATGTTCCTTGAACTTCTGTCAGGTTTCATTGTTCCACAGCACAACAGTGAAACAAAGTTAAAGGACAGTATGCTTTTTGAAACTGATAACCAGAAACACCATTTAAGGTCAAAGCGAAAAAAATTGCAGTAATTGGTACAGTTTTAAAAACCGAAAATAAATAAATATTCATGCTCAAAAGCTTCAGTCATTACTGTTACAGCTGGAAGTTAATTTAGGCTGTACAGCATGTTCAGTGAAGATCAGCTGTGTTTAGTAAAGTGAAACAGAGTGTGAGCCAAGTGTGTCAGCAAGGCCAAGCTGATGGTTGGTATGTTTTGAGGAAAATCACAAAAAGATAGAAAATCAGCAAGAGGATACAAAACTAATTTTTCTAAAATCGGAGAACAATAAGGTCAGCTGTAGACCAGTGTTGCCAGAAAAACATGCCAAAAAGTCAGAACCTGGCACAGAGGCCAAAATAAAGCCTCTTGGCCATTACTCTAAATGCTTCTTAAGTCAGATACACTTCAGTCATGAAACTAGACATTTACGGCAAATGTCATGAAGTTAAATTTGGTGGTATCTGCGGAGGCTTTCAAAACAATCTGTGCGGCAGCAAGAATCCTTCTGGGAACATTAATCCCTCATAATAACCACAGAAATAAACAACATTTTAGGAAACAGTTCAGTACTGTATGTCAGCGGGGTAATGGTGAGAAGTGCCCGGTTATCACATCCACACTGTGCACCTCCATGAATATCATTGGATTCAAATGGGTAATGGGGTTTTTGAACATTTATACATATTTGAAATTATAGCATATTTGAAGTTAAACTCACAGTATTACCTAAAGCACTGGCCAACACACAGACTACGCCAACCCAGTATCTACTGAGAAAGAAAGAAAGCAGAGAAATACAGTTATCAGATTTCTTTTTTCTTTCTTAAAAATATTACATCACTGAAGTCCATGAACTGTCACACTTTATAGAATTCATACATTCATCCCTGAATAGTGTATTTAGTTTTATTCTATTTTTTATTTAAGATTTTACTCCTGCAGCACAGTAGTGTAGTGGTTAGAGCTGCTGCTTCACAACTAAAGATCCCACGTTCTTTTCTGTGCGGAGTTTGCATGTTCTCCCCTTGTTATTTGGGTTTCCTCTCCTTCGGTTACTCCCACAGTCCAAAGACATGCATATGGTGACTTTAAATTGCACGTGGACAGTAAGAGATAGCTAGCTGCCTGTCCTAGCTAATGGTATACACAGTAGTGAGGGGTCTTACTTAAGGGGTTTTTGAGGCAGCAGTGGTGCACTGTTTAGCACCTTTTTGGGAGGCTTAAAAAGGTTTATAGTCATCATATGAATGGCCAACGTGGGTCCCTTGTTCCAGTTTTGTTTTGTGGCCCCCTGTTATGCCTCTGGTATGGAATGAGCCTCGAGAGTGTCATCGCCTCAGCCTCCACGGAGATTCACAGGACATTCATGAAAATCACTAAACTCTATAGGACTATAACTGTTTTTTTTTTTTTTTGTAGTCACCTGGTAGCCAGAGAGCCAATGAATGATCCAGTAATTGTGCGTGAATAAACAAGATTAGAATAATAAACAGTGTTTTTTTTTATCATAAAATGTATTTATTGAAGGCTTTAATAGACATCCATAAGATTAATCATCCTGCTGATAGAGTGCCAGGCAGAAAATGTTGTTCTACAGAGGATAAACAGAGTATTTTGTCATAACCATCTCCATCATGAAGCCTCGTGGTGGGGTTTTTGCGCTGTGTGAATGCTTCTCTGCGACCACAAAAGAGTTAAAGTAAAATTAAAGGGAAATCCTGGAGCCTACTGGTTTTCACAAGAGGACTGTGACTTGGGAGATGGTTTTCCAGCAAGACAATAATCCCAAATAAACAGATTTTTTCATTTGGCAGATGATTGTATCCAAAGTGACATATAATTAGAGTACAATCCAAGCCACAGTAGATAAAGGAGAAGCACATGTGAATCATGGCACAACAATAAAAAGTTTAAACACCTAAAAATCAAGAAACATCTTCAGGATTGAAAACTGTTTATCCACAGCACTCACAGTAATTTATAATCAATGGTATGCATGGAGTGAATAATAATAATGCAACTTCTGTGTTTTATATTTGTACTTAAATTAAAACAAGGAGTAGATATTTGTTGTTCAAGAGCATTTTTTTTTTCCAGTTAATGAACGTCAGGAAAAAGTTAATCACGTCTGCCGTGAATCCATATTGTAAACCAATAAAATGAGAAAAAGTCCACAGGGAGTGTAAGTTGCAGTTCAAAAACCGAGTTAGGAAAGAGTGATAGACAGCTGGTAATTAGGGGGCAGAAATAGAAAGAAAGTGAGTGGGAGAAAAGCAGCGAGACAGCGCTGCAAAGATAGACACCTAAACTTTGTAAAATAGGAACTCTGAAAATACACATTCTGATTATTATTAATGTGAGGTACATGTGTGCTGCTCATGTACAAGCTTCTTTCTTTTAATACGCACTTGTTATAGGTCAATAAGCCTTTTATTGAATTGAAAGTGTATCCTTCTTATGGTGCATTACTGGATTACGGGCTAGCTATCTGTAATGTCAGCTTTTGTAATGCAACATGGGAAAAACCAGTGCCGTAACTTATGCGTGAGAGATCACATTATGTTGGCCGAGCTCTAATCATTATTTGATGCTAGAGGCGCTTGATTCAGCCTCCCCCTCTGTCTCTCTGTCTCTCTCTCTCTCTCTCTCTCTCTCTCTCTGTCTATCTCTTTCTCTCTGCCTGTGTGTGCGTTTTTCTATCTTCAGCTCTTTATCTCTGATTTTCCTCCTCGCTATCTGTCTGTAATGGTATTTCAATAGGACAGATAGCCACAGGAATCCAATAGCAGACCGTCTAATTGAGTCTTTAATAGGTTGTCTGATGTCTGCTCGCTGCTAGTTCACACTGAGAGAGACAGAGAGACAGAGTCACAACTTCAAACAACACACCAGCACCAGTTGGACACGCCTGGAAAGGTCACTCCACAAGACCGCATTAACAAAATTAACACTTTGTTTCTTAATTAAAAAAAGGATCTTGTTTCTTTTCAAAAAGACTTGCATGTCTTTTTACTTACGGATGCACAGACAGACTGAGAGTAGATCACAGAACCTGCTCATTAGTGCTGTTTTAAACATTTAACTTTTGGTTTAATGATTTTAATCTTACTCCTAAGTGATAGTGTTGACAAGCACAAAGTGGAAAAAGATGCTATAACCGCTCCACATTAGAAAAGCTTAATTTCCAAAAGGCTGTTGTATTTAAAAAACACCCACTCTCATTAAATTTTGAAGTTATTGTGAACTTATTAGAAAAGTTGGGCTGTTAGCAGTGTCTGAAAAACATTTCAGTCACAGTTGAGTATTCAGTATAACAGACATGCTCACAATGCTCAGTAGTGTGCAGTGAATGGATATTTTGAACACTTAAAACTATTGAAAAAAATCATCATGACTTTGTATCATTACTTGCAAGAACACAATAACAGTATTTTGTGCATCAGTGCATTTTGAGAGCACCGTTGCATATAGTGGATCGTCTGGGGCATTCAAATAAAATGACAGACAATAAATGCACTGCACAAAACTCTGATTAGGGAGTGATTTTGAACTCAGACCCTTTGTTCACTCACTCGCTCCTTTTAAAATAGACTCTAAATACTTTACTCAGTAGATTAAAGTTCCCTTACTAATCATCATCATTTTGCCTCATCACTGATAGCTGCTGAGCTGCACCGCAGAAATCTTTGCGTCTCTAAAATGCATTGCATTGTGGTTTTCTAGCAGAAATTAGTGTATATGGAACATTCAGTGCAAAAATGTCACGCTCAGAATTCTGATCAGCTATTGTTTCGTATTGGTACCTGTCTGGAAATTCAGGAAACACTGATGATAGCATCCATGCATGGTGCGGGAGATGTAAACGAAGAGGACAGGGAAATCACTGACCCTCGATTAGTGGATGACTTTTGCAGACACCACTATTTTCTGAGCCACAGATGCCTAAATTATGGTCTTACTGGAATTTAACCACTTCTTCTATAACTATGCTGCTTGGCCACCTCAAACATGGAACGATAGAGGTAAGCTAGTATTGATACTATGTTAGACATTTTCAAAAGCAACATACAAGTGAAATCTTTTGGAGCCATTTCTAAAAAACTGCAGGTTCCAAAATGAGAAGTTCCAACAATTGCACATGAAAACAGGTTATTGGGAAGTGTAGTCGCGTGTCATAGTCTGAAAGAAAATCCAAAGCATTTTAATCAAATGGTCAGAAACGACCCAGCAACCAGCATGAAACAGGTTAGCCACAAACTGGTTACTGCTGACACACCAGTTGACACCAGTTGTTAAGCTGGTTGATAAATGAATCCAGCAGCCTATCATATATAGTGTTTGTCAACTCTGCCGAAAATGCAGGTCTCTGCCAAAACCAACAAATTTAATTGAGATTCCCCATTTCTGGCAAGAGAAGTGGCAAAATATCAAAACACACCTCTGCCAGAAGCTTGTTGTTTGCTGCCAAAGTCTTCTGCTAAAGGTGAACCTTGCTAGGGGACATTTAGCTCAAAGCTGTTATGTATAATAATATGTATAATTTTGACACTGTGTTAATATCAGCAAACTTGGACGTGTGCACCAAATTCTTGGGGTTTTCATAAGATGTACTGTGTGTTGAACAATGATTCTGCCTTCATTATGTCCACATAGTGTATGTAAACCTCCATACACAACTGTAAGTCAGTGAAAAGACATGCAAAGTGCTTCAGTTTCATGAGACATGAGTACCATATAGGGAAGAATAAAGACATTTATTTCTGTCTGTGGAAGAGCTCAAGTTATTTTAATATTAGGAACGAGGCTGCTGAGCCTGCAGAGTTGTTCGTTCCACCATGGTGGGATCACTGACTTTTTGCTGTGAGGTTTAGAGATTATTCATTTGTATGTAAAAAAAATGAACACAATAAATTCAGGACAGCTGTGATATAGTACAGTAAAGCTGCTGAAGTCAGATTTTATCTGTTTGTCTCAATATCACTTTTATATGTAGATTTGTATATGAGTTCATGTTCCTGTGCAGTTAGATTTATGTCAAGCCTTGTTGTGTCTGTATGGTCATGTACACACTAACCAGCACAGCAGGGACGTGACTGTATTCTATCTGCATAGAATATGGGATAATTAACATCTTCACCTGGCTCCTGGTTTGTTCGTTTCAAAAGCCTAATTAATCACAGGGACAACGTTAGTACTGGAGTCAGTGCCGCCAAGCGTGAAATTACCTTTCTCAGAGAGTTGGCTCAAACGTCCATAAACAGCGATCGGCCCAGCCTACCCTCTGCAGCCGACTCTGCCATTTTTTTTTTTTAATCTCACATTGTACAAGGCTTTGGAAGGAGGGAGCATGGAGAACAAGAGCAAGAAAGGCCAGCAGAGGTGGGGAGCAATGCAGATGAATAAAAACCAAGCAAGGAGAAGAGTTGGGTTTTCTTCTGTGATATCCCACTGCGTAGGCAGACTCATGGTCCTGCTCTGCTGCGTAAAAATAATATTAGCTGGTGGGCCAGGTATCTGGAACACCTACTCTGAGAAAGCTCTCTGGCCAAATCGAT
The DNA here is from genome assembly GCF_033026475.1 of Channa argus. Lineage (NCBI taxonomy): Eukaryota > Metazoa > Chordata > Actinopteri > Anabantiformes > Channidae > Channa > Channa argus. The sequence goes on from NC_090212.1 coordinate 14,927,263, forward strand.
AACTTTGAACTTTTCAACATGGGAGCAGAGAGAAACTCTTTACATCAATAGACGTGCGCTATCATATCCCACTGCTGGTGTTGAGTACAGCAGCAGCCGTTCTGGGAGTAGCTTGTATGAATCATTCAGCACGCCCACTCTCCTAACCTCTCCCTCTCTACCTGCCTGCCCACCCGGCAACCCCCCTCCGCCCACAACAAGCCGCCATCAGCATCAACTGTCTTTGTACTTAACCTCACACATCACAGCTAACTCGTATATCAATGTTGTGTTTAGACAGCGGAGAAGGGATGCATGCCTATTTCTGGCTCAGAAGGAGTGGATGGTAGCCACTGTGTGTGTGTGTGTTTGTGTGTGTGCGTGTGTGTGTGTGCATTGTTGTTGAACTTGATGGAGGTGTATGTTTCATGAGCACTTTGGAAGAGCTGTCTGTATATTCATTTCCCAGACACTAAATCGAACAAAATTACAGCACATGAAACATATTTTAGAATGTATTGGTTGGTTATTGGGGTGTCACATGTTACAGTAACAGGTAGAGGAGACAGAGTTTGTTTGTTTGTTGGCATCAGTGTGACTCTAATCAAACTGTCAAACCAGTGCACCCCCACCCACCACCTTTCAAAAAAAAGAAAAAAAATATCTCTATTTGGGGCATTTTTTGTAAATTTCCAAAACCAAAATACATTAATCCACCTGGTTGCACAGCAATTGACCGTTTGTGCTGAAAAAAATAACCTAAGCATTTACACGTCTCTCTAAGCTTCTCTTTTCTTTTTTCACTCCTCACACAACTTTTTTCCCTTTTCACTTTTCATAAGTACAACTCCCTCTTCCTGCCTCCTCTGTATTGACGCATGCTTTACACAACACCTTCAAGAATGGCCAGTCACCCTGAGATATTTTTGAAAGGTGCTTTGTGCAAACCAGTTTATTTGAAACACGTGTTATTGTATAAACAAAGCCTAACTTAACAGAGGTGCAAGTGACGGCTGTGTTTTTTCTGGCTGGCATTCAAAGGTCACAGTGCCACCTCAATGGAACCCAAATACAACAAATGTAAAGGGATTAGAAGTGCAATGTTGAATGAACTGGCATGAATTTGTAGTGTACTGATTCTTTGCTGATCCTGATTCTCCCATTTAAGTATTTAATTGGGATTTTCATCTATATTTTAGTAGTGGAGGGATGAGAATAACTTTTAAGCTTGAATGAGGATAAAGGTTTTGATTAAATTTCTCTAAATAAATATTCAACTTCCCTCTGACTCCCCTGTATTAAAATAAGTCTCTGCTTCTAGCTGAAAAGCTCCTCCAGATGACATCACCTTGAAGAGTTTTTCATCATTAGGAGTAAAGATGATGTCATCTGGAGGAGCTCTGGAAAAGCAGGTTGACCGTGATTACAAACTTCATAGTAGGAGCTAAGAGATGACATAATCTGAACTGAGTGTTCCTCCTTTTGAGGTCTCTTGGAAGCGTTATTCAGCTAGAAGTAGAGAGATATTTAATATATATATGTTGGGAAGTCAGAAGGAAGTTTTATGGCATTCAGTTACATAAACTATTTAAATTAGAACTAAAAGAAGCAAGTTCAAAATCTGTGATGGCATCGTTTGCAACGTATAGTGCCAGACCTTATAAAGATGTGTATAGTTATCTGAAAATTCATATATCTGAAGGGAAGGATCGCAAAACTTGCAAAAGATATTTTTAAGCTATAAATAATGTAAAGTGGATGTCATACCACATTAAGTGTAATGGGCACCATCTTGTATCTTTTGCCTTGCTGTTGGTAAGTTGGAGACTGTGTTTTGACTTTCTGTCATGATTCTGAAACATGTCAGCGCTGCCATTAGGGGCAGCTGTGGCTCAGCCCATTAAGCATCCGTGGTTCCTCTTAGCCATGTATTAACGTCCCTGGACAAGTCTGAGCTGAAGTAAGTACAAAATCTCTGGCAGTGATTGTTATTTTGTTCAGAAGGTCATGTTCAAGACTTTGATTTAACTTTTATTTGGGATTTTTTTTTTCAGACTTGCCATATGTTTTACCAGGACTTTGAGGCAATGGGTGTACAACATCAAAACTTGCTGAGTAAATAAAACAAGAATCCTTGTGTGAGCAAGGTAAAGAAAAAACATTGCAGACACAGATATTAAAACATAGTAGTAGGTGCCTCCACGTAACACACATTTGTGCCAAGAAAATGACAAACACAAATGCTCCTGCAGACACACTGAAAACTATTGCTTCAGGTCAGAAGAGACTAACATTCTAGTCTTTGGCACAAAGCTGTGATGAGCAGTGTGTAATGTTGGTCCTGTGGGAACTGGCACACATAATTAATATGGTTTCATAAACTTCTGTTACCACATACCAGTCCTGGGAGTTCAGAGTTAACAAATATTTAAATGATTACTTCTAGACATTGTCATTCCAAGGTAATCCACATCGAATATTAATCATGTGCATGTGTCTGTATGTGCACGTGTAAGTATACACCTGATTGTGAATGCAAGCGAGTGTGTGTGCCTGTTAATTTTTTTGAAGGAAGAAGGCTGCTGAGTTACCAGGGAAATCAGAGCAGAGAAAGAGAAAGGGACGAGGGGGGCTACACATATATACCTTTGTTGAGAGAGGGAAGTGAGTGGGAAAAAGAATTAGGAACAAGAACGGAGAGGCAGTGAGGAGGAAAGGGAGTAAGTTTTCAGTGAGAGTTTCAGGGAGCAAAAAATGTTGACGCCAGGCAGCTCGCTGGCAGCTGACAGACGGAGAATGTGGCCTTGTTTCTGGGTTGCAATCAAATCCCTATAAACAGAGTGATCATTCACTCTGCCTAAACTCCACTGCATTACTGTCAGCCAGTGAGGAAACACACACTTGTACTTCCTCACACACGTGCACAAAGATGAGGCTTTGACAACAGAAAGGTAGAGTTTCAAGCGGGGTTTGTAATCCATGTATGCTGGGAATCTTTGCACACAAGGGCCCGAGCTGACCCCTGTTCATCACATTAAAACTAACTGATGGTATTAATGTTGTGGCTGATCGATGTGTGCATACATATAAACATATAGATTATATGTTTAGAAGCAAATGCACCTACAGACTGAGTAATAGAAAGTGACGAGTGGAGGAGGAACATTATAAGAAATGTAAGAAATGAGACACGAAGGTCTTGGGAATGAAAGATTACATTTAATCTTTAAACTCCCTTGGGGGTCAAGAGTGCTCCTCTGTGTCATTTACAAAGATTTAACTGCATAGAATGGTGTGATGTTTTCGGAGGTGATGTAGGAGTTTTTAATGTCTGATAAGCTTCTTAGCACTATAATATTGTGAGAAATATTCAAAACTAAATATTTGGGAGTATCTGGTTGAGAAATTTTGCACCCAATGGTTTGAATTTGCCTTTTAATCTTGGTAAGAGGTGAAATACACACCTGACTGTGTGTTTGTATTTGTGTTCTAAAAGAAAGATTTTTGTGTACAGGCACAAAAAAACCCTAAAAAAAACCAAAACACAACAAAAAAAAAATCATTGGGCTGCACGTCAGAGTTGATCAACACTGTCTTCCATCTTATTCTGGACCAATAAGGTGGAAGCTACCTGTGCACTTACTACACTCAGGGGGAGAATCAACGAGCAGTGCCACCGATACAGCAACTGTATAGTAAAAAAATACAAATAAAAGGTTATTTTCTCCTTTGTGTCACAGGTACTGTAGCATCTTGTTCCTGGATTTGGGTGTGTCCTGCAGAATCTAGAAGAAAGTGAGTGAAGAGCTAAAGGTGAATAGATTGTCTTGACTTATTTCAGTTGCTTTGCACAGCATGTGTAGTTTAAAATAATAATGTGGTAGATTTGTATTTTTATATTTGTATTCATTTTAGATTAAACTAGCAGTTAAATTCAGTGTGCACACTACTTGTTTATGACTGGTGACCATTGCTGGCCAACCATTGGCAGACTTTGAAATGTTTCCAGCTGGATTGAAAAGATTTGAGGCCAAAGCTGACGATACAGGAATGAAAAAAACAAACAAAAAAAAGCTTGATTCTTGTAGTGCAGCATAGAGCTATTGTTAATCATAGAGTAAGAAAAACATGTAAGGTCTGATTTAACTTACATCACATTACAAGAGAAAATGCTGTATGATGAGAACAGTATTACAAATGTCATTTTATTTAAATAACAGGTTGGATTTTATATTCGCCGCCTGTTAAAGCAGATACAAGTACAGCAAACTTATTCCCTGTCGCATTTTCAGATACACTTTTAAAAAAGCCTCAAAGTCTTTCAATCCAAAATATCACTTGTACTAGAACGTAAGGTACATTGTTGTAGCCCTCAGCGTCAGGTGCCATTTTTGGTGCACATGTCGGTCAAACGTTTTTCTTCAAGGAAACATGATTGATTGACAGACCTTGACCTGCTCTTCACATCAATATGGTCACCTCAGCAGTGAGGTCAGTCCAACATCTGCTCTAGTGCTGTGAGAGTCTCCGCCGTGGCGGAGTACAAAAACATATTAGCTTTACAAAAGGCAGTTCTTGCAAAAAGAAATAAATTGGGAGTATTTTGGTGTAAAGATAAAAAATTCGGGCTTGTGGATTCAGAAAGGTCCATCCGTCTCGCTGCCTTTGGGTGCTGCAATGACAACACCTCCACCATTGTCACAGCTGAGAAATAGTTTCCCACTATTTGCATTTTTATTGATGCTCCAAACTGCAAATAGCTTTCTCCTCCTTCTGTCTTTGTCTCTGCATTGAGGAGAAAAAAAATCCCTCATTTGTTCAAGCAGGCCCTATATAAATCACTATAGCAGAGTGAAGTGAGCTGAACTCATCTCTGAATTAAACATCAGGTGGCAGACAGAGCACACTGGAAGCAGTTTTATCTCGGGGTTTTTTTTTCCCCGCTCTTGAAATTTGCTGTACCTTTTACCTCTGTATTCTGCAAACCTGGAACTAATACTGAAGTGAAAAAATAAACAGAAACATTTCTCACACAGATTGCTCTGCAGGGGTTCGTGGTTGGGAACGTTTCTGTTAACTCATTGTTTAGAACGTGTGTGCATGCAATAAGGGGCTACACATCAGACGCATTGATTGCTATTTGCTGCACAAGGACAATATGGATAGTGTCACCTCCCTGTAGTAACAGACAGCAGACTCTGCACTCTATACAGGAGTGTAATGACTTATCAGTCAGTGTATTAGCCTGCTCTGAAATCCTGGTCACACACACCTCTCTTTTTTCCCCCTTTCATGTCTCACTTTCTCCCAAAATGAGCGACTGCAGCACATGGAATTCCATTGTTTATGTATTTATTCATTGTGAATCAGGGATTACTGACTTTACAAGGTCATTCAAACAGATGAGTGACTACTCTATTGACTGAAATGTAAATATGGGCTCATACTGGGCTCCCGTCACACAGCTAGAGGCAAAGCCGCTGTCTTCATTGTCCTTCATTGTCAGCCAGAGGAGCCAAAGTGTTTTCCTTAAACTGCTGATTAAGTAGCTCTGGCCTCCATCAGGGTCTAGGGATCTTGGGAAATAGAGAACTAAAAAATAAGATGTTGATATTGATTCTACAATCTCAACCAGGGGGCACCTTTCAGTTTGCATTAAATGAACTGACAGCCATACAATAACTTTTTTATACCTGCAACCTTTAATGTGAATGCTATGGAAATTCCATATCATCTCTGACTTTGTAACAAAACCAAAAACTCAAGCCAGGGAACACATGGCTTTATTTAAGAAACAACTTCTTATACTTGGAAATTGTGTACATATTTTAAAAAGAACCACCTTATGAATGTTAAAGCCCAGTATTAGTAGTAGTAGTCCAGTAAGAAGAGTCCAGTGACTCTTCTTTTTGTGCCTAACTCTAACCGTAGTTGTTTCTTAACATACCATTACCCTAAAGTAGTTTCTTTGCACATATAAAGTTGTTCCTGTCGCGTCAAAAGGTGATGCTTCTTGAGCGTCCAATAGTGATGCCAAAGGGTACTTTTGACGTCAAAATTATACACCAAAGGACGTAAAAAATGGCACAATTTGACATCTTAGGAAGCGTCAGTGTCTGATGCTATCGGATGACAACGACGCTCCACTATCCAGACTGGATGAATGTTGAAGTTTTATTTGTTATAGCTTTACTTTCTTTTTCTACAACTAAACTGCAACTAGACTCACACGGAGGTGCCTAAGTAGATGGCAGACATGCAGAGCACATGTCTATCAGGGTTTGGTTAAATTTACAAGCTCTTTGGTTAAAGTTACAATACACAACTTCAGCCAGAGACCGGTAACAAAACCAGCCCACCCTCCCCCAGCACCCCATAGTATAGTCTACTATAAAAAAACCTTCAAATATTTGTGTTTTCCAATGATTGTGAATGCTGCAAGCAGAAAGGATTGAAATGCTCTGATTGTTATGAAGGACGAAGTTCACTCAAAACCGTTTAGAAGGAAAAATCTGCAGTGCTGCCAGGGCTGTTCTGCGAGTCTGGACTCAATGTAGGAGACGACAGCACAACCCCACAATAGGTTTTGAAGTACATTTTTCCTAAACAAGTAGAAAACAAGCTTTTCTCAGTTGAGCAGGACTCGATATAAAACATAGAGCAATCTACAAAGCTGAGGGGAGCTTCAAATTACTATAGGTTATCAGCGAGGATCGTCACATGACACACCACTATATGATCTGGATGCCTGCAGAACAAGTGTAGATGTGTTTATAACAAAATAGCGTCTTCATTGGTGCATGGGTGTATTAAAAAAAACATGCTTTAAAGTGTTATTTTCATTTACACTTGTCCAGCTGAGCTGCGACTGTCAGAGGGGGCAACAAGCAAGAACTTAATCTTGCAAAGGTTGTTTTTTCCTCGTATCTAAGAGGCTTGGCCAGTTCAGAGTGACAAACAAGCACTGCTATCCTTCCTGTCTACTTTTCCCTGATCCATCTATCCTTTCGGCTCCGCTCCTCCCCAACAGTGTTCTGTCAAATCCTACTAAGCTCCTCATCTCTTCATTGCATCCCTCTTTCTTGTCTTTTATCATCCATTTGACACCTGCACAGAGGAGGTAAAATGGAGTCATTTGTCTGTCTGTCAAAATAAAAGGTCATTAGCCAGTGAGGGGGAGAGGGCAGGAGCAGAGGAAGGACGCCCAAAGTAATTATGAAGTGACCAGTCAGACATTAGCATTAAAATTTATGTGAAATTGCCTTAAATAACATCACACACCTCCTACATTATTTCATACAATATATTAGCTCTTTTTGATCCTGATAGTGGCTCCATCGTTATACTTCCTGGAATCGGAGTCTTTTTCTGAGCCTCTTTGGTAATGTTGTACGTCAACTAAATGTCAGGTACAAAACTTCTACTAGGCACCGAAACGTTTCTGATCTTTTTGCTGTTGAGTAAAACAAAAAGTCCATTTAGTGGCATGTTATGTTGAATCATATGACATCTTCAACAACAGACTGCATTATTTGTAATGGTATTAATAAGGTCCTAGTTTCAGTTTATTTCCAATCCAATGTTTGTTTGAAAGCACATGATGATATGATAGAAACCGCTGGCTATTAAATTGACTTTTTGGATCAACTGTTTCTCAACTGCCATTTCTAAAGAAAGGATTGACACGTGAACCTCAGTATAAATGAGAAGTGTTTAAAGTGCTGAAGGATATTGGCACATCTGTAATTCAGTGACAACCAGGAGAAATCTGTCTGCAGTTCACAGGTTCTTGCCTGTCGTCAATTGCTGTTCCTCTGTGGACTTTTTGAATATTTAGATTCCTGAGAAATATATGGTTTACAAGTAGCTGTCTGTGATCCTTTAATCCATGCTCATAATGGACACCAGCACAAGGGGAGAAAAAGAGCATTTTTAGATGCTTCTAATCCTGGTTTATAGTAGAAAAATATGGATGTGTGTCACTTTTGGTCATTTAAATTCACCCTGCAACCTCTCCTCAGCATTTATGGACAGTTGGGTGTGGGTGCCTCCACACAGTTTGTTCTGTATTATCCCCACAAATAAGATACCCTCGTCGAAATGAAATTAAATGCCTCTGGCTTGCTGGAATGACAACAGCAGCAGATTCTGTTTGCACCTGATAAAAATTTTACATCGCCTCCTCTACAAAGCGGATCAGTGTGATTTCTTTGAGAGGTAGAATGTTGAATTCAGCCCCAACATGTGCAGAGCACTTCTGACATATTCACGGTTACATGGATAAAATGTGCTGCGCAACCTGTAAGCGCCAGATAGATACTAGGAAAACAGTGGACGTGATGATGTGAAAATCAATTGAAGTCAGAAAGGTTTGTAAGAGCCAGCAGCCAATCAGTTAGTTGAATAATTGGTCTGTGAGGTAGAAAAGCAGAGGTGGTGTTGAATAACAGAACAAAGGTGGAGAGCTAAAGAAAGGTCCAGAGCAGCGAGAGTAAAGAGGGTGAGGAGAAGTGACCAGAAAGGATGGGATAAAGTAAACAGGTAAGTTTATGGACAGCTGGCTGATGGAGGGTGAGGGGAGGGAGGGCTGACTTCTAATCTCATTGTTTTTCTATCTATGATGTCTCCCATCAAACCCGGTTTGCCCCACGCTTGTCTGAGTCCATAAACACAGCACGCCACTCGCTTTCCCATGCAACTCAGCACAATGTCAACCCGTGCTGTCCCAGCCCCGCAGAAACTCTGTTCACACAAAGGATAACACAGCACACTGACATGAAAACACACGCGTGCACGTGCAAGCGCACACACACACACGGTCAAACCTGCAAATCCAGCAACTTTTCAAACATACTTTTTATGCAGCAACACAACCTTGCAGAACCAGAAGTTGCGATTGCTTACTATTCGTGTTTGGGATCGAGGAGCTATGAGGAAGAACAACAAAGAAATTAGGATTTGCTGGGCAGGCAACATGTGGGAATTTGAGTATGTGGGTCCCTAAGAAAGTTCCTGTCAGCATTCACATGCAGCAGGGAAAAGGACACTGGAGCATCTACTGTAAGGTGCATTTTATTATTACCACAACAACAGCCCCTCCTACTGGTGGGCAACAAAACCGCAGGGGAGTTCATGGTCTTCATTTGGATTTTGCTCACTGAAGTTGTAATGTGAGTGTAGCAAGGACTTCACAACTGTGAAGGTATTTTCTTGTGTTGTGATGTGTGATAGTAACTCATTACCAAGATGTAACACTATCATTCATTAAAATGTAAAAAATAAACATGACCATTGATAATCATGTTATTATGATGTTTTATTGTTATTTTAAGGTACATTTCATAATTATTGATAATGTTTACTAATGGATTGTAATAAAAAGGTATTTTATACATATTTTAAAGTTCTTGATGAGTAAATATACAGTGATATTCATAAAACAACAAAATTATTTATAACCATTCATAAATTCAATTTTCTAAGAAAACAAAAAATGAAAAAAAAAACAAAAAACACAGCCCTTTCAAAGCATAAATATACCTTTGGGAATTTCTTAAGGAAATCTTACCAAAATAAAAGCATACACATGATCCTATAAAAATACCTAATCCATCAATTTACCCATTTATTGTGCTAATAACAAATGTAATAATACTGTAATGTCATGTAATTTATTTATTATTTTATTTATTAATAATTGTTAATATTAAATAGTGCTATTACCATGACAAAAGCTTGATTAAATATTACATACATATGAATATGTATTTAATATCAATAAATGCTAAAAACAATCCACACAGCACTCTGTTGAGACACCATGTCGATGTGGCTTCAGCAACTGTAGAAAAAAATGACAAATAAAACACGGCCACCGGGAGAAGCTGCAGCTGTTCAACAACATCACCGATCAATAAGTCACTCACACCTGAGTCCGATGAGCCATCATGGAAAACTGCGAGAGGAAAAGTTGTTATCTATTCACTCATGCTACAACTGACAATATAATGTTTCTTTCTCTGCCTTCACCATTATTTATTTCGTCATTCAACAGACCAGATTCAGGAGCAAGCAAAGTTTCAATCTTTCAGCTCAAACAGATGCTGCAGTATATTCAAAGAGAGAGAGCAAGTTTGTAGGCAAAACGAAAAGAAACAGAAACAAAGATATGTGTTTTTCTTAAGTGAACTTTAAGTTACATAACACATGTCTGTGGTTCAGGGCCACCAATTATAGTGTAATAATGATACTCTGTAAAGGCTTTATAAGTTCTAAGAAACAAGACTCTTTCACAGGGGACATTTTAGAGATAGTAAGAAAAGATTTATATTACATGAATTCCTAAACGACATTCAGCATTCAAAAATTTATTATTGTTTATTAAATTCCTAATACCAGATAACAGACACTAATTTTTCTTTTTTCTAACTTTTACAGGTTAATTAGCCAATAATAAGAACAATTGATAAAAACAGTGAATAACTGATAGAGGAATGTCACACCAAAATAGAAAGGTCACTGATTTTGGAATAAATAAATCCAGTCATCCAGTGGACTGGTGTGACTGTTTGTAATAGTTTTGGACAACAAAGGAAGTTTATGGCATCAACAAATGTGCCAATTCAGGCTGAAGAGTGACAACTAAATGTGAGAAGCGAAGATTCATTGCTGGTTTCAACATCTGCATGGTGATTGCGGACAATATGATTAATTTAGGAAATTACCAAAGTTCTCTTTTAAACTGATATTGCATGCATGATCCAACTCTGAAAAAGTGGAAGATGGATGGATGGATGATGTTAGAGAACATTATTTTCCTACACGTCCAATGTTCCTTCTTTTAGCTCTGTGTTTAGTTTCTGTCAACCCATGAAGGGAATACAGCATCAGATTTTTCAGCCACTAAATGCTCCAATAATCTATCAGCTAGCTGTGCCTGTCTGTTCTTGGGTGTTGAGCAGCTAGTGGAAAGTAGAGTTTTTACGGCCTTTTACTGATAACAGCTGCCTGCTGTGGTTGAAAAAGAAAGTGGTGAGAGTGAACCCAGGTCTTTCACTTTAGCCTTTTCCTTCATTGCCTGCACTCAGCAGACATTCTGTCCTTCTGTAGATGTGCCACCAAAAGAGGGGAGACATCAGGAGTTTTTTTTTTTGGGGGGGGGTAGAAAACTATCTAGCCAGTAGCCTGAATGCTACCTGTAGTGTGACCCTTGGCTAGCAGTTGTATTGACTGCTGGAGCAAACGTAGGGTGACTATATGAGATTAAGAGTTGGCACTGTTGTTTTGCTACGAGTGTTGAGGCCAAACCTACATACTTGAGTCAGCCAAAGCAGTAACGTTGTGGGCCAGACAGCTGAACAATGTGCTGAAGCTCATTGTTTAGGAATGTTAGGGATGGGGGGGGGGGGATCCAGAGAGTTAATAAGTGACTGTAAACAAGTGGATTGTGCTCTCAATGCCCTGCAAGAAGTCAAGCTGTCTACAGAACCCTTCCTGCAATTACAATACATATACAAGCAAATCTTATTCCACAACCTGGAAATGCAACACTTTTTTAAAATAAGTGTCTTACTAACCTATTCAGCTTACCTGTGAAATAGGTGTGCATTAATAATGGTTCTACAAATTCCAGGCCTGTATATTGTGCCTTGATAGTTGCAAACTCAGTGTTCAGCAGCTTAAGTTAAATTAAGAAGTAACGGTAAAGTTTTCACAGGGTCCAAACTCTTAAGTTTGTCCTTCAGCAGAGTTTTGTATTAAAATGACTTGAACTGGAGGAGTGAAGTGTCTGTGTGGTCCTCAGATAAGTGTGCAACAAATCACTGCCTTGTTCTGAGTTCTTTGATGTCTTCAGTGCCCAAGGCTGCAGCTCGTTTAAAGGAATAACCAGTGACATTTAACTGCCTTATTGTACGAAATGAACATAATACATCAGCAGGGGTTTGCCAGTGCTGAATAATGCCTGTTGTTCTACTGCAACGTGACTGCTGTTTGAACAAGCAGCCTGGTCCATTCTCTTCGTTTTCAAACTAACCTTGGAAAAAGGAGACACTGTTTGAAGCTTAGCCCTGCTGCAATATCATTCATTAAACAGAAAAAAAAACAATCATATCTATTCACCACATTATCTTGCAGAGATCCCAAGTGAGAGGTATCTGCAGACAGCAGGATGATCTTTTGAGCTGCACAGGATTCCAGCTGACAGAAGGTGATAATGAAACAGTCTACATGAAAGATCCCACTTTGTTGAAATAATGGAACAAGATCTCGGAGGAACATGGTAAGGGTAAGAAGTTACCATGAACTAAATCAGACAGTTACTGTACAGCAAGTGGCACCGACTATTTATGATATCTTCACCGAAGTGCTGTCTCCCTGGCAACTAAAAACTCATTCTGAACTCGCTTTCCTCAGATGTAACCTTGAGAGGAAACACACCTTCACAAAACAGACATTAAAAAATGGCTGTGCGGAAGTTAATCTTCCTCTTACAGAAGGTGGCGAGTGATACTTTGACTGTGAATCTGTTAAATAGTAAAATGGGAACATCTGAGGTGGACGGCAGAGCAACAAAATAGCAGGTGGCTGCAAGTTATTCTCAACTGCAAAGAAGCTGTGATTGTTACAGGCGTTCTACTCTCCACATCACATATTTGCACCACGAGTTTGTACCCCTCGGTCAGTCCATTCAGGATAACAACCTACCCTGTGACCACTAGCAACAAAATAAAAGCTTTTAGCCTGTTTAGGAATGATAAAGGAGCAGTTTGAATAGGGAGTAGTTTGGGTATATTTATGCACTTTCTTGCAGAGAGTGTGAAGATCAATACCCCTCTCATATCTGTCCATTAAAAATGAAACTGGAGCTGCCAGCCGGTTAGAAGACTTAAAGTGAAGGCAAACAGTGGGGAACAGCCTGCTTGCCTCTGTCCAAAGGAAACAAACTCCACCAGTACTTCTCAAGATCACTAATTATAATGACACATTGTCCTGCTTTAATCCATACAAAAACCAAACTGCAAAAATTACATGTTGTGGTTATGGATTCAACTACTTCTTGGCCAGTAACAGCAAGACTCCAAGAAGTCACTGCTCCCAGCCAAGAAATAGTATGTGCTAATTAGCAAGCTGTGGTTGTAGCGAGGGGGTGGTTACATTTGGACAGATGCACTATGCACTGGCTGTTTCCAGTCTTCATGCTATGCTAACTGCCAGAAACAAAAATAAATGCTTTGTATTTTCCAAAATGTCAGACAATTCTTTTAGAAGCTTGGACCTACAGTGACCGTGCCTGTGTGTGTAATAATAGCTTTAGAAAAATAGTTCTTTGTGTCTTTGCATCCTAGAAAATGTGAAGACATACTGGATCAGCCGATCAAGTTGGATTTGTGCAAAATCCACCAGCAAGTTCAAACAAGACTACTGTACTCTCCTCATCCATGATCCTGCCTTGACCTTATCTGTCATTTACAGCTGCAGAAAGAATCAAATGCTTTTAACACATCCAGACACGATTGAAGCAACAGCGTCCTCTTTGGGACACTGCAGAATGTTCAAACCTCCCCAAACTCTCTTGTGTGTGACCTACACTGGTTTTCCACCTTCCTCAGGATCCAATATAAGATCCTCATCTAATCTCCTAAGCACCCACCCCCCTCCCCCCGACCAACTTCCCCCGCATCTCTGGTTTCTTCCACCACTGCAACTCAAAATGAAACTCTGATCAGCTGAGTCAAATCCCGCTTCTATACCTCCGATGACCTAGCTCCAAACCAGTCTTCCCTATTCTTGTCTCAACCCTCTAGGACTCTCTCTCTCTCTACAGGACTTAAATAGTCTGTCACCCTCCCAGGATTAAAACAGCCAGCGGATGCATAGTCCACTGCATGAGTTTAAATCTATTACACATTCATCATTTTTAGTGGTGCATGGAGTCTGAAGTCCAGTAATCAGCTAGAGATGAAAACACCTTTAATCTTTTTTGAAAAAGTCCCCTGTGGCTGCATTTTCTTGTCTTTAGCTCCTCTCTCACAATACAGAACAAAATACAAGAATAATTTGCTGCCACTTTGTTCCTGATTGTTGTGATATCTTATTAGTGAAGCTTATTATAGAGCTGCAAAGATTACCTGATTACCTGGAAATTAATCTGCATCAATTTTGATCAGCTTTAATGGGAAACTGTGAGACATTAAACGGTTTTAGCCTGTGAAATTTGCCGTTTACACAATATTACATAATAACAAACATATATGAAAACTGGATTTCACTCCTTTTGGCTCATTGAGTGTCTGCCTGCATTAGAGCCATATTTGGAAATGTCTATTTCTGGTCAAAAATATAAATTCCACATGTAACCAGCAGTGGCCCACTGCTGTGCTGGCTCACACTGGTTTTTCGAGCACATGGAACGCCTGTTCCATGTTTCCATGTGAGAGGAAGCAAAAGCAGAAATTTGGGATCGCGCATATGCAAGCTGTAAACAAAGTAGCGTTAGTTCACTATTTTCACTCCACTCTCGCTCACCACCTACAGTTACAGTGTTTTAGAGTGGTTTCTTTCACCAATGGGACTGACACAGATTCAACATGTCAAATTGGTTGAAAATTGGCCCACAGGGGTCTGAATAGTGCAGACGGTGTGGCATACGCTGCAAAAATTAGGCTGATGGACACTCGCCAGTCACCAACCTTAGCCTAACCTTAGCTGATGTCCGAATGTCGGCTTTGTGTGTCACGACCCTCAGAGAGTAACGGTGAGTAGAAAGCAAGGACGGAGAGAAGACTGAAGCTAAAGACATGTGGACGGGGTTGAGGGAGTGGTTGTTAGCAGTTGGAAAAGCACTTGACCTTTTCTTCTCTTTTTTCTACCACATGCTCTTCCTCACTTTGGTAGCACACACACATACACAGAAACACGCAGACAGGTCCTTGGGGTGTGTTTAGCCCTGAGGTTGCCATCTGTACCTGTCTGTTTGGTATGCAGTGGGCTTTGCCCCCAGTTCCAGCAAAGTCTATTCGCTCTTAGCTGTTTCTGGCTCTAACTGCCACCACTTAGCATGTATGTTTTGTCCAAATACCTGTGTGACAAATTTTGCTTCTAAGCACATGCATGATTTTCTCGTTTGCTTTAATTCGTGTGCTTGTTAATGTTTGCACTGTTTTATGGGTGTGCATTTTGCAGGTTTATGTGTCTGTGTGTGTTGTATGATGGGTCTTGGAGTATAGTGCTGATTTTCTCGTAGCATCAGAGAGTAATCCCTCTTGCTTTGGGAGACCAGCTGTTATGCAGGACACTTGTGTTAAAAGCTTTTTGTGCCTCATGGCTAAGTGTGTAAATTTGCATGCATCTATTTTGTCTTGGAAATTATATGGTGGCATGTGAGTACAGCTGAATAAATGACCAGAAGTATTTTGTTATGCACTCTCTATTTTAACTGTGGAGGGCTGTGTGTTCTTGTTTGTTTAAATGTTTTTTTTTGGGGGGGGGGGGGTGACATGCAGTGAGAGAACCATTCTGAGACTGTAATGAACTGTGGGAATGGATCAGCAGTATTTTTTAATTAGTATAAGGTTTGGACATTGAATACTTGCATGGAAAAAGCTTGATGAGAATGTTCATATTTGCTTCCAATTCCACGTCCCGTCAATGATATTTAAAACTTAATTAACAGATGATCAATAGTGTTTGCACTGCAAAGCGACTGGGGCTGCTTCTAATTAGAATATCCATACATTATTAATGACATTAGCAAGCTCTGAAATTAAACGGAGACAACTGCCGCATTCAATTAAAGCAGCATTCACAGAGAAAAAGTGGTGGCAAAAGACAGCAAAGGAAAGGAGGAGAGAAAGAGTTGAGGGAGTGAGGTGTTGATCAAGGAGCAGATGCATGGGAAGTGTAAACAGGAAAGTCCAGGAGAGTCAAAGAGAGTTGCTTAGGGTGGCTGTAAGTCCTTTTGTGATAATGTTGCATATAATAATTAATGGATATGGCAGTTAGATTAATAAAAAAGAAAAAATTGCTAAATGAATCCCAATGTAATAATGTTATGTGATATCACAGAGGCACACAAGCAGCGACCCAAGTGCTTCAGCAATAAAGACATACCCGTGACTACCAGTTACACTCCCACAGGGATAATTATGATTTATTAAAACTCGGAAGGGATTTTCATAGCTTTGGATGTCATTTCTATAAGTCACGATTACATTGCACACATGAAAGACACAAGTGGTCACAGCCAAAATTAAAAAAAACTAAACTTTAATACAAATACAGACAGAAAACGGATATTAGGTGATAAACCCAAACTCCAGATTATATTCAGCCTTTAAAAATTCCTCTTTCCCTTAACATCTCACTATGGGAAGCCACTAAGGAAAAGGAAACCTAACCCAAAACTCAATAACTTTTTGTGTCAACAACAGGAAGCCAATTTACAAATGACCATTTTTAAGCTTAGAAAAGGGAACATGTCTGCAAACAGTTTCCTCTTCGCTAATTGACCAAATACAGTATAAGTTGGCATTGGGCTCTATTTTAGTCCCCACCCACCCCTGAGCAGAAAAGTATATGAAGAACAGAACAACTACCTTTATGGTCATTGAGCACATATGAATGACGGGTTACAATGAAGTTATCGCTCTGCATTTTACCCATCCCCCCCGGGGTGGGGTGGGGGGGGGGGGGGCCTGGGGAGCTAACGCTGCGTGTCTCACTCAGGGACACACCTTGTAGGTTGTCTGGTTTTTGATCCTGCAGAATTCTGCATCCCATCCTGCTGCTCTACCCATTGAGCTACCAGGACGACTGGCTCCTTATCTTACTCTTTATCTTTGGCAATGGTGCAGCAACAGAAAACAAAACTAAAAAAAAAAAACACATTTTGTTGACAGGAAAAGTAAAACATACTGAGCTGACGCCAAAGTAAAGCATATTACTTCCTAATAAACTGTAATTATCCTCATTGTTTTCCTTAATTCTTCCAGCAAAAACATTTAAACTCTTAATTTCAGCAGCCAAACCAGTCCCAGTGCAAAAAAAAAAAAAGGCTGTGCGACTGAAAGTAGCCTGTGAAGATCTTCGGTTCATCTTAGTTTAGCTCCTGCCACTTGTGTCAGGGGAGTAAGAAAGAAACTTCTGAGAATGAAATGTAAGAAACTTCAAGTTGGCTAATTACAAAAGGAGCTTAAACACTCATAATTAGCCTTTTCTATTGCAGTATCAGGTTATCACAATGTCATGTCAATGTAATTTTAGAGGCAAGTGGCGGAGAAGTGGAAAGAAAGTGGAATTAGAAGTGAAAAGCAGCACTTAGAGGCTCAGCTGGGAAACTACTTGGATCATTCAGAAGCATTTACTCGGCGCTAGTGGTTTCAGCAGCCAAGACGACTGACGTGATATACTTATTACGTCAGTCGTTCATTTGTCAGCCTATAAAATCCTTTTGTGAACTGATTTTCTGTATTTTTGCTAGTGTCAACATTTGAAAATACTACAACAGCAATAATCTGATTTTGTACTGCGCCATATAAATATAACTCTCCGTATCCAAAACCTGATGCAGCTTAGATGTTGGTACCGCAGCGCTATTGTCGTATGAAAACAATTGAAACCCAGCACAAAATTGTACAATTAAGTGATGTTTTTCACTATTATTACAAATATGTAGTAAATATATAAACAGCTCCATAAACTAACAATGACTAACTAATCATGTAAATTGATTTTGGAGTCTTTTGGAGTATAGCAATTAAATTGTATTATATGGTTACTGACAAAGAGAGTTCTTAAATATAATAAGCTGGAATCAACAAATGAATCAGCGGCTTCAAATAATAAATTAATAGTTGTTGAGCAATAACTTACTGAACTCGTCCACAACCAACCACATATACATACCCACAATTTAAGTTGTTGTTGTTTTCTCTGCCATAATCTCAATATTGACCTCTTTGAGTGTTGTAGAATAGCTGAAGTTCATAGGGAAGAAATGCTGGAGCCAGTCAGGTATAATTAGGCCAGAGTCTGGCTCCAGACAGACACAAACTACTCAAGGAAGTAGGTTAGGTCAACAATAACGCAGATGACGTTGCTGTCCTCCACAAGTATGCTTGGATAAACAGCAAGTATAGCTCGACCCTGAAAGGGAAGAAAAAGCTGGCCCCGCCCTGTCCAAAGGTAACAAAAATCCATTAAACCTGAAGTAATAACACACTGTATTGTATTTGTTTATTCAGTAAAACTAAAAAAAAAAACAAATAAAAACTCCAGTCCTTACTTCAGGTCTTTCTGCTAACAAGGTTCTTCTGGCAACCTATTTACCAAACAAACCTGAGAGAGGTATGATTCTGTTTATTAAACTCTCAGCAAAAAAGAGAATAAGATTGTTTCCAAAAAATTTACAATTTCCTGATTAATTTGTGTTTTTTGTTCACTGATCTGATCTTAAGCGGACACTGTTAAAACTGAGAACCAAATATTAAAGCAAAACTTAAATTTTTTTTATCAGACCAAAGTAGACTCTCTCCTCCCAGACATTTCATAACATTAACCTCATGAAAAAGTGAAACTGTACTTACTCAGGCTATTGAAACCCGCGGACACTGAATGTAACATTTCTGTGAAAAGCCTCTCCAATAAAACTTTTTTAATTGGTCCTGCGGAGATTAACAGAGTCCTATTGAAGCGGATCATACGACCCTGGGGCTTCAGACGCAGGATGAATTGCTGACACTGCGCAGTGAGAGTAATAAGTACAGATACTATTCTCAGTGTCATTCATCAGAGGGTAATAGATGTGCTCAAAAGGCCAGAAAACAAGAGAAAGCAGGGAATGTTGAGGAGGAGAGAGGCAGGGGGGATACATTCATTTCATCTGCGATGAAAGACAAGAGACACAATATCAAGACGGTTGGGAGGCCATTTTTCATCGTCTCTTTACTCTGGGCTACTGAGTGACTGTGTCGGTGTGTGTGCGTGTGTGTGTGAGAAAGAGAGAAAAGGGTAATTTGATTTTCTGTTCCCTTTCTCATAGCAAAGGACTGGGATGACCAGGCAATCTAGTCTACTGACCTTCCAGTTTGACTTAAACTTTCAGCCTTGAAACATTAGCTCTCTCGCCATTTCTCTTTTTCTGCTGAAAAAAAATATTGGCGCATGATACAAGCACACACGCACGCACACACTCACACAGACAACACTCACTCATGCATGCACACACAGTCTCATCTCTCACCCTCCGTAATTAAGCCTTCATCATTGATTCTGGGGGAGTTTTGGTCGTGCAACCTAAGAACAGCAGTAACATTTCTTGCATTTAAACAGAAATAAATGTGTCTGTTTTATTTGTTTTGTGTGTGTGTGTGGGAGGTGGGGGAATCATGTTTCCTTGGATACATTGATGGGCTCTCAGACTGCTTGTAGCGGTCCATTAGAGATCAATGGGATCCCTGCTCCTAATTCCTACTATCAGGGTGCCTCTGATCCTTATCTGCTGTGTGGAAAATGCAGTCAAAGCCATTTCATCCTGGTCCACACACACACACACACACACACACGTGTCTCAACCGCGGTGTGTCTCAAGCGCACTCACAAATCTTCCAATCATCAGGTGCATGTGTGTATGGTGAATGAGGGGGAGATGAATGTCTATTTCAGCCTTAAGCAGATATCATCATAGCTGTGAAGGAGCGCTGACCGTGAAAGCCAAAGCTCCTGAGCTCAG
Source organism: Channa argus (assembly GCF_033026475.1). NCBI lineage: Eukaryota > Metazoa > Chordata > Actinopteri > Anabantiformes > Channidae > Channa > Channa argus. The sequence continues at coordinate 14,946,971 of NC_090212.1, forward strand.
GATCTGTAGCTCAAAGACAGAAATACAGCTCACTAAGTATTTGAGAAGAGATACAATTTTCATCATTATGGCTTTGAACACCACAACCACAGAAATGAAATGAAACCATCAAGATGCCCATTAAGTTTAAACTGTTAGCTTTAAGTGATATAGGTTTTAGTGGATCAAATGTAACTGGACAAACTACAAATATCATGAATTTAAGGTTGGTCTTGGTCTCATACACCCATAGAACATAGTTCAGAACTGTACAGGCTTTTATTTCTTTATGTTTTTGAGACATAAAAATATCCATCCATCCTTACATACATACATTATGTGTAACCTGTAACCTGTAGGCTAAAGCCCATGCCAGCTGTTCACATTTTCTAAAAACAGTCAGTGTGATACTTACCAAATGTTCACCTGTGCTTCACTCCATCCAGAAACAGGGCACAGATACAGACTGTCAAACAGGAAGCAGAAGGTTTCAAAGCTCTTTATAGCAAAGGGAAATTGGGTTGTACCATGCTGGGGTGAAAAAGAGGGGGGATTATGAGCTCATGAGAAAATAGTCTCAAGAGTACCCTTAATAAAATTACCGTTCCTGTGTGAAACAAATTAGAACAATATATTGAAGCAGTTGTTTCTGCAAAGAAGTAGTAATCGATTGATCTGATAGATCTTAATTAATTAATAATTCATTGTGGTTTTTCTCTGTAGGAGGGTCTTATGGTTTATAATGCTAGAAGGTCCTGGACAGTGATTGTTGCAGTTAAAGTATAGACCTTATGGTAGTTCTCCAAAAGCAATGGGAAAAGCTTAGTTTTCCCCATTTCCCTTTAGCTTCAGCTTTTTATTTTGTTTTGACCAGTTTTGGTGTATTTCGATGTTATTTTTGTTATTTCTGTATATAGATTTTCATACGTACACCAAAACCAGTTTGAACTGCTTATTTTTCTGGTCCACTATAAAAATGGTCGAAGAATACTCCTGCTCACCAACTGCTACAAACCCTCTGTACGTGATGGAGTCTCACTGAATAGATCAACTGGGCACAGGACCAGGGACATGAGAGGTAGGCTGTTCCATGGGCCAGAGCCTCTAAAACTATCTGCCATGTTTTTGTTTATCTTACCAAAAGAATCTTCTTTTGGTTTTAGGTAATTTTCTCATAATCTGTTTATAAACTATAATTTATATTATAACTACAATTTGTCTTTTTGGCTTATCCTGTGAGTTCTGGGCCCCTCTGTGCATAAACTATAAATAGGATGCTTTAAATGAGTCAACTCACTTTTTCGGCAGAAAGGAAACTTCTGGAAACCCAGATGCTGAAAATAACTGCTTTTATTTAGCTCCATATCTTAAATCCGTAACTTGAAGGACTCACTTGGCTTCGCTTTGCATGTGTCTGTTTCTGGCCTTGTCGGTGTGCACAGCTTCCTTATCAGTTGTAATTTTAGTTGCACGTCTGTCTTGTGCAATTGTGTGTAATTTGAAGAGGTAAGTTACTGTTATGGTAAGCCGATACAGCGGTAAACACCATTGTTTTACGGGAAGCAGAGCGATAACAGAGTGCTCTAGATTTCACTGATGATCTCCAGCTTCTGTTATCATGCAGAGTGTCATGAAACCTTTACTGGTCAGCAACAACTGGGAAGATCTTTCCTGTCACTCTTTTCTTTTCTCTCATTCCTTTTGTCCTCTTCTTGTTCTGTCCTCATCTCTCACTAGTGTAACCTTTCTTTACACTCTCGTCTCCTCTTGTTTTTTTTTTTTAATCTCTTTCTCAAACATCATCTCTGTCTCCTCCTCCTTCTCCTAACCTTCTCCCACCATCACCTTTTCCCCATACTTAATTGTATCTTCTCCTTTATCACACATTTTTCCTGCATCCTCTTCACCTTCTTTCTCAGCTTCTTTGTAATCATTTTCAGAGATGCTGACTGTTTTGTAGCCAGCAAGGAAACACGGGGGATAAAAAGCAGGAATGAAAACCTGCTTTTTTTATCTCTTTAACTTCATCTCGAGCAATTTCGCTCTGCCCTTTTTTCTCCTTTCAGCAGCTCAAAGGACTTATTTTTTGTGGATAAGTTATCAACCTGTGTGGAAATGTCAAACACATTTTTGTAAAATTACATCCGCGGCTCTCTTTGGTGCAGCAGAAGCTAAGATGAGGGGGGGGGGGTAGCATCTTGAATAAATACAAAGGAACCAGTGACGGCAGCCATACATGCAAACAGACTCACAGGAATCACAGAATTAAGCCTGCAGACAATCAACCAATTTAACTAATAAACCAATTCCACAATAAGGCTTCCAGTTTTTGTTGTTTCCCATTCTTAGTGTGCTTTTCAAGGTCCCAAGGAGGAGATTAATTACTTTTCTTTGCTGGTTGAGTAAATTAAAGACGGCACAGAAGAGATCCTCATCACATAATCAACCAATCAGCTCCAACATCCCCGCCATCACACACACACACACACACACACACACACATACTGATCTGCTCCCAGTCTTATCATTAGAGGGCATTCTACCCTAATTTCAGCTCTCTGAAGATCAGTCTGTCACACACACACTTAACAAAAACACTGCTCATTCTCCCACTCGAAAATAGATTTATTGATATCGTTTTTCTTTGATGGAGGGCCAGAGCAGCCTCGCAAAAAGGGCTCATTCTTGGCTTGGATGTTTGCAGGCGTTGTTTGGAAGCCTGGGTGGTAAAAAGCTCAGAGGTCCGCTGCTGGTCGAGTGGCTGGTGTTTACCCCCAGGCCAGTGAAGGGAGGCAGGCACAGAGGACCCGAGAACTCCCCCCGCCCTCTCGGCACTTTCACCAGAGCAGAACAGTGGTGAGCTTTCACAACAGAGAAACCGCAGAGACGCAAGGGGCCGATAAGAGTGAAACAAGCCATTGAGTTTGGTTAAAAGAGCACTTTTTCAGTGTGGGAATGAGTTATGCCATGGGAAAAAAGATATGTGATGGGAAAAATGTAAGTGATGCTGAGAAACAAGGGAATGTGTAAAAGAGATTTAATTAAAAATGGACTCTTGATGGGATCAGTTTTGAAAAGGAAGATTTTATTTATTTCGCTCATTTTTTTTAGTCTGACCTTGAGTTGTCTTTACTGCATCAAACCTCCTCAGCAGATAGTAAAGATCAAGCTGTCTGCACATCCCTCCATCTCTCTTCATCTATCTGTCTTCCTCTCATTCCATCCCTCCCTCACTCCATCCCCAGGCCTCCTCGCTTCCTCTGTATCCCTCTGTCCATTCTTCCATCCTCTCATCTCTCCATCTTTGTCTCACTCGGCTCTGAATGAGACTGATGAAAAGAACACCCCTTTCTTTATCGTCTTGCTTTGATAACATCTCACCTCAAATCTACTGGACTCCGTTTGTGCTATTTTATTTTTTTTTTGTGTGCCATGCATGTGTGCATTCATTTGTGTGTGCGTCCGGCTCCAGACTGATCTGCTTCTCTTTTATCCTCTTGTTCTGCCCACAATGAGCCTCCTAGACTGTAATAGTACTTTCTTTCTCTTTCCATCTCTCTTCACAGCGTTGTAGCTCAGTCTCTTCTACAAAAGTAGTTTTCACATCACTATTTTCTAGATAGGCCAATTTTCTCTCTGACAAGAGAGCTGAACATGTGCCTCGTAAAGTCTCAAAATGCCCTATTGGCACACAACTGAAGAGTCAGGTCATAGTTCCAGTTTTGGTTTCCTGTGAAATCGAGAAGAAAACAGTCACAGCTTTGTTGTGTTGTGTTTGACTCCACAGAGGACAATTATGCTATACAGTAAAACACACCTTTGTGCTCCCTTCAGCGCACGCACTGATGAGCTTGGGAAACATTGTTACATCTGTAGCCTTCTGTCTATTGTAATGTCTTCATTGTGGTCGTGCAATCTAAATTCTCTCTGAATGCACAATCGGTGGCTCTGGCTAATGAATACAGCTGCCTTCCCTGACCTTGGCAGAGATGACTGAGTTCCCATTGCCCACACATTCATGATTTTATACACACACGTACACACACATCAACAAAACACACTCGCACGAGCATATGCACAAGCACACTGAGCCGCGTCCTCTCTGCCAGCTAAATGTGTCTCTGCTCAATAGTCCAAGTGTCCAGTGGTACAAATTAACATTGTATTCTCGAGTTGGCAGACCTGCTACAGCTGGATATCGGCTCACTGCGCGTGTTTCTGGCAGTTACAAGTACAAATTGTGTGTTTTATTTCAGCAAATCAATGTATTGACCAGTCCATAATGAGAGTGTGCACACGTGTCTACATCTAACACACTCACACAAAAACTGTGAGTTTCCAGAGGTCAGCGGGAATAATTTGTTTAATGTGCAAAGCTGTTGTGTAAGCTTATATTTGTTAAGTGTTGTTAAGCTGCCGTGGTAGCCGTCATTTACAGGGCAGCCTATTTCCTGCTAACTACACCCTGTGGCGAACATCTATCCATCAGCATTGTGGGTAAGGCCGATTTGTTTGTTTAAAGAATATCCATTTCAGCAGGCAAACAGAGTATGTGTACATTAGCTATTTATAATTCCACATGAGCATATTGTTGCTGTGCCCGCTGGACACAAACATCCCAAGCTTATGGAGGGTTGTACATCAGGCTATGGATTGATATTAGACGCAGAATCAAAACATATGCTTCTTTCAAATGTGTGTTTCTTAGTGCCAAAGGAAAAGTTCATAATATTTTCAGTGAGTGTTTTCCTTTACGCCTAGAGTGATTTTTCTGCTCCGATTTGTTGAGAACTACCACAACATAAACAGTTATTTTCTGGAAACTGAGCTGCTTTTTGTAGAGAACATACAGTATATATGAACAATTTGGAGAAGTTCAACAAGTCTGAGTTTTTTTTTTTATTTCTTCAAGTTATTGATGCCTGTCTTCACTCGCTAGTTAAATAGTTTTTGAATTTTGTGTCTGATTTTCCATATTTCTCTCTCTCATCTTGCATCTCTCCTTTCATTCATGACTCATGTTGTCTTATCCTCTTGATGCACGAACGCCATTGCACTTCAGACTTAAAAAGCAATGCAATTATAATACTTGTCTGTATGCAATCAGAAGTAAATAAATTAAGGTTTGACGCCTCATCCCTGTCATCCTGTAATTTTTGTATTGCTGCCTAGATTTTAGAATATAAGTAAATGACCATTTGATTGACACCATAGCAATGGTCAACAATAGTAAGTCGTTCATCAATGTAATTTGTCTGACCATTTTTTTCATTGATCTCAAAAAAACCCCAAAACATTAAATTAGGACTGATGTGACTCAGCAGCCACATGAAAAACTATAGCAGGGAAATAAAAATTAAAGGTTGGTTTGCTTGTCAGTGCAAACACTGTTAGGGTCCATAGAACATGTTGACAATAGATTTGTTTTACTATAATAAAACATAATAATAATGTGGGTCACGATTTGAATCTGCATTTGAATGTGATTAGGTTTTGTCAGTAAGAATCATATAAAACTGTAATTGAAGCGCATATATACGACACACACTGTAAGGCTGTGGAGTGGCTTTGTCATGCTTAGTTTTGTCGGACTAACTGTTAAAGTTTGTAGAAAATATTAGATCAAAATGAAGAGGCTCAAAACAATATCAGCCATGGATGAAAGCCACATAAGCTTTACCTTTAATGGCTTGTTGGTAAATGATTTCAGTGCAAACACTGGCAGTTGGCATCCAATCTGCTCAATGGGGAAAAACATGACAGATGGAATAGTGTATATCCACAAAACCAATAATCTTTCAATTTAAATGTTTTGTTGTGGGTATAATTTTGTTGTTTACTTAGGATAAAACATGTTTAAACATTACTTAAAGATTGCCTATTTTACACTTTATGTGCAGATTAATCCACCGGAACCGTTTTCAAATAGTTGAATAATATGCCCGACAAAGTAGTTGTGATGCATCATAACCACACTTCGAGGGATATCCATTGTCTCTGTCTTTGATCTGCGCACAATTGCACTCAAAAGTTCCACTGATACGAGACTCAAATTTATTGGGCATCTTTTTAGCTGATTTTGTCCTGACAGCAATCATGAGGCAGGCAGGAAAGGAGACACAGCATTGCAAGGAAAGTTTCAAGGAGATTTCATACAAGTTGGACGATACCCATTGAAATTGGGATCACTTTGTTTATTTATCCCCTACTGTATTTCCTGCATTCAACTCAAGCAACAAGGGGAAATTACTATAGTGACCAATGACTATTTCAATGTCCTTGACAGGTACATTAGTAGTTTCTTTAGATACAGCTGAAAAAAATCTAAACACCTTCTTTAAGTTGGTCAAATGGTTGGTTAAAACCTCTTTTTTAGCTGATTCAATGGTGATGCAAAAATGCTCTTCGTTTGAGTCGGGTTAAGTTGCCAACAAAAAACAGTCTTGGTTACAAGGTCTTTCCAACTCTAAGTAAGTAACTTTTAGTGATCGTTGGGTCTTTACCTTGATCAAGTTAGTGTAGTTGTATTGTGGGATTAGCCCCTGAAAACAGACTCTAATGGGATTGTAGATTGTATATTGCAGATTGTTGATGGTCCTTATGTCAATCTGTCCAATGCAATGTAGCAACTGTCTTCATTTGTTTCTCCCTCTGCACAACTATTTTCTGCACCTTTTTTCTTGCACAGCTGTTATGCAGAACATAGTTGATGCACACACTGCATGTTTTGTGTTGAGCCACCATCTCCTGTACATCTCCAGTGCTCCTGAAGCAAAATGACAGATGCCCGAGGCTTTGTCTGTGAATTGGGCGACTTAGACAGAGATATACGGTCAGGAAAACAGTGTGTGAGATACATGATGCAATGCCATATTGGCCTGTGAGAGAAATCACACGTGCAGCCAACATGGAAAGTTGTTAGCTAACAGATGGTTGAAGCATGAATCTGCATTCAAGTTGGTGAAAGCATAAGGCATAAGGCTCTTCATGCTTCCACGTGATAAACAGCAGATGTGGACAAAGGCTCTGTGTGAGTTTGTGGTTTTGTGCATCTACATCTACTGGACTGCATACTGCATATGGGTGTGTTTCAGTAGTCGAACTCTGCTGTATGCATGCATTCAAAGTGCCTTTGCTGTGGATGTGTGGGGGTCTTTGGTTGTATACTGGGCACAGACTCAACAGAATGCCACTGGAATGAGAATAAGTGTGGATTTGCCATGGCAACAGAGAAATACCAGAGCAGACGGGTGCAGGAGAATTAAAGCTCAGCGCTCATCACAGCAGGGAAGGAAAAACGAAGTACCTGATTAAACATCACCATCTCTCCTCCTAGAGCCCTCAGCCTCAGCCCTTTTCATCTTCCATTCCACTCTTGTTTGAAATGCTACAATGTTAAACCCGCTTAGATGCCTAGATTCACGTGAGCACAAACAGTGACTTCAAAAACGCAGATTTTTGTTTTGGCACATTCACGCAGTTAACATCTGTGCACTCGGTGACACAGATGCAACAGTGTGCCAAAAATACAATTGTGCACACAGAGCAGCTGAAACCGGAACAGCTGATGCATCACCACCCGGAGCTACTGTGTATGAAGGTAGATGTCAGCTTGATTTGTGATTCAGAGTTTAACCCTGTCTCCTGATTGCATCACAGAAATCTTTCACTGATTCATAACCAGACGATGGAGTGGAGCGTCACACCTGCACCCGCACATACACACCGGAGTCAAGTTAGTGATTGATAGCTTTCCGTGTGCCGCACTGTGGACGGGCTAATTGCTAGAGTGGGAGCTCAGTAGCTGGTTTCGGGCTTCATCCACAACATCCCAAAACGCACTGAGCTGATCCATTTCCTCTTCCCATTGTTAGGACCAGCACGGACTGTAACTCTTGATTTTTTTTTTTTTTTTTTCACAGAGGCATCACAAAATTTGTGGGTAGATAAGATAGGAAGACAGGATACAAGCATCTTGCCTCAAAGCAGCAGAATCCTGAGAAAATGGTCTTTAACATTTCCTGTCAGAACAACTCAATTTTACTTTATTTGTTACATCCAAATCTTTCATGAAGTTAATACCATTAGAAATATAACTTTAGTTACATTTGAATACTTATGGCAGACTACTTTAGACTCATCTTAATCCTAGTTTCTTTCGGTATGTGCCACTAGCTTTACTTCTCTCTTTTCTTTCCAACACTGTCCTTTTTTTTGGGACTTAAGACCATGAAAGGAATGGGCCTCCCCCCCCGAGGGCCACCGCATCTTATGCCTTTGTTCAGTGATATAAGTTTGTCCAATGATATTAGCTGAAAGAAATGAACAATGTCGCCAAATTAAAAAAGATCACTCCGTGACCTTGTAAAGACAATTATAGCTGCTTATTCTGCTTGTGCTGATGAGTTTCTTGTAGCTTCATCATCAGAAGCCAAATAAAGCGGGGCTGAGATGAAAGCAAGCGAGCCTGACGCTACATGAGTATAATTCAAATTGACGTCCATGCTGTAGTGACCATGGCGAGTTTGCTAGGGGTAAAAGGCAACCTGAAAAAGTGGTATCCATGTTTCCTCCTCTTATAGCTGTTCCTGTCAGAAAAATTATTCATATCAGTTACTTTTATCGTGTCTATTTTAAATGAAGCACAGTTTGAATTTTCTGGTAATTACAGCGAATGCGGCAGCGTTTCAAACTTCTTTCCTCTACTTTCCAGTAAATGGTAAATGGTCTGCGCTCATATATCGCGTTTGTACTTATTGGTACTTAAAGCATTTTACACTGCTTCTTATTCACCTATTCACAATCACACACACACACACACACACACACACTCACCGCTGGCCAACGCTCACCGGGAGCAACTAAGTTGGGGTTCAGTGTCTTGCTCAAGGAGACTTCGACCGCTCTACCTTCCTGTGCCAAAGTACAAAAGTTCTGCTGCTTACTGCTAGATTATTCATTGGTACTTGGGAAATGCTCAAAATTATTCCAGTTTAAAATGAATGAAAATATATTATTGTATCTCTTTCCAAGTTGGGGAGCCTATGGAATACATATTCAAAAAGACACAATATTACTGGAAATTGGAAGGTATTCTTATGAAGATTTCATGTCGTCAGCCGAGCATCCCTCTCTCCCTCCCTCCTTTCGGTGCACCCTGTAATTTTGCTCATAATGTTAGAATGATGGAGTCGTGATAATGGCACGCTTTCATTTCATATGAGACAGGAAGACTCATTACAGGCCCTGACATGTTTCTCAACAGGGGAGGGAAATGCATCCTGTTATCTCCACATCCCTGTGTCTCAACAGTTGTCAGTCTTACATTTCCTTTTCATCATCGGTTCCATCTTTTGATTTTCATTAGTTGTTGGGCAGCGACTCACAGAACTCAGTGAAGCATTGGCAGATATAATGCTAAGTTGTGAGGTGGCACTTTGTGGATTTAAAGTCCAGACTAACTTGTTTATTTGCCAACACTGTAATGCATTAAGAATCGATCACAAAGCAGGAGAATTTGACTATTTGCTAAATAAGAGTGCGGGTTAGTGAAGTGCTGTAAAAAAAAATATAAAATCTTGGCAAAACCCAAAGCTCAGTAAAAAATAAAAATAAAAAAATCTCACCTGTTTGCAAATTACAACTTGTGTGAATTGGCTTTCGAAAGATGAAATGAAATAACTGGATGAAATCACACAGGAGCTGAGAGCGCATTTCTAAAGCTGGATGATTTTTCATTTATTATTTAAATCATAATGTAGCTTCTGCTACATTAAAACATCAAGAAGAGTTTAATCAGCAAGGCCATGTTGCCACCAGCATCTGAGCCTCCTTATTTCTACTGAGTGTCCTCTGAATCAGAGCCAAGACTGTTCTCGGTGGGGTTTACAATAACATGAATCCTGGCCTTAATAACCCGCACAGGTCAGCACAAGCACACACACTCCACCAGCCCTCACTCTCGTTCCCGATCCATTTCTCAGCCTCTCTCCCTGGAGCATTAAAACAGACAATGGACCTTGGTTAGGTCATGGCCAACACAGACCTCATTTGTCACAGAGGATGAGCATCTATGAAGCCGGATTGTTAATTATGAGAGCAAAATAAAGATGTATGAGCGCAGACACACACACACAACTCAAGCACAAGCTTGCACCTTGCAGACGTTTGCATTAGGAATTCAATTATGAAAGCGTGCAGTCTCTCTCTCTCACACAGACACACATAGATAAAGATGTATGGGAGCTATACATTCTTTGACTAATGCTGTATTGTGTTATTGATGAATTTCAAACTGTGCACTTTAGGACGAATTAGTTAACCTGTTAATACTTTGTGCTGTTTGAAGATGGGATTGTTCTTAAAACTACTGTTGAATACTGCGACTTCTTATCAATTCGTGTAAGTTCATTTTTTAAGTTATGGAAATTAACTCTACATTTTAGTATTTGTGTGCTAGTGTGTCTGAAGACTGGTATGAAACTTAATTACAACAATGAAATGCGGTTATTAAGGAAATGTAAGTGGATTAACTTGACAGCTGCAGAGGTGCCCTCCAGATACTACTCATGTTAGGATGGTGACTTACGTTGCAGCTGGGTATGAAGTGAAGAAACCTACATGCTGGGAAATAGTGTACAGTGTCTGGCCTCCTTATAGCACATCACTGTGCTTGTAAGCCGCATTCTACATTCTACTTTATTGGGCAATATAATATGAACACTGCTGCTAAGGCTGAACTAATCTCAATTACAGTAGAATCATGAAAATGAAAGAATAATATTGGAAAATCAGAATAAACATCTTTTTTTTTTTGACAGGGGAAATAACAATTTTTAAATTAATAAACCATGCAAAGCCTGACCAGCAGTAAAACAAACAGGACTGTAAGCCCCAGAGGCATGTGAAGACAGAGATGAAGCTCGTCAGCCTGACAACCAGTTAAGAAACCAGTCAGATAAGTCTAAGTAGGCTGACTGGCCGACTTGCTGATTGGACAGTAAAAAAAAAAAAGCTGCAGGCAGACTTGGAGAAATGAGTGTAGTGAGCATCACTCGGGAAGAGTAAATAGCCATTCTGGTGACACAGTGGGGCGGTGGCCGGATGAAGACGAAATAGAGGGAAAGAGATGGGGCGTAAAGAGAACAGGGTGCAATACTGAGGGGTGCTGAGGCGGTGAAATGAGGGGTTTGAACTGCTGATGTAAGCGTGGACACACTTACTTTTTCTTTCTGTCTCTCACACAAGAACACACTAACGCACAGACAGCGCTGACAAGCTGTTTCTAACCCAGGGAAGTCATTCAGGGTTCAGGGGTTCAAATGAAAATGAATAACAGCAGCCGGCCTTATTGCTCTTCTTCTCTTCTCCTCTCTGGCTCTTTCTTATTGCAGTCATGATCTAGCATTTTCTTCCCACTTGCTTCCGCCTTGGCTTTGCCCCTCAACTCCTTATTCAATCCCCACCTCACCCTCGCCCTTTTCCCTCAGCCTCTCTTGGCTCTGAATTTCACTCCCTTTAAATATTAACAGCTACAGTCTGAGGAGTTTCACTGTACGCCGTGTAATGTTCGGAGAAGCCGTTCTCTATTCATTTTAATCAACCGTGCTCTCTGTTCATTCTAATCTGTCTTGGGTATTTAAATAAGAACCATTTTTGAGATCTACACTGAATTCTGTGCCGTCTCTCCAAGCATGAGGAATCTCCCAGGGTTTAGTCTGCATGTGTTGCCATCTGTAATTGGTGTTGTTATTATTTTTTCCAAATGGGGGCTTTCTGGATCACGTGACAGTGGCATTGCTTGAGTATTCTATTTTATCAAGTGAGCGTTGATGCTTTTTAGGGCGGGCAATGTATTTAATCATGAATTTAACATGCAGAGCGGCTGTTTTGGTTGACAGAGTATCTGTTTCATCTCTGATAAATTAACAACGGGATACACATATAGACGAGACTGAATTGCCGCTGAAACCAGCGCATAAATACATGCATATCACAAACAAAACCCCAAAACGCAGATGCTCATGCAAACAATCTTAGGAGAGATAGTTCTTTTGTTTTGTTTTTTGTTTTTTGCATGTGTGCGTATTGGGAGTGTTGTACGTAAAAAGAAGAGGAGCAAAGCCTAGGATTTATAAATTATCAAGCACAGGTGCCCTGAGAAAATGTTGCCGTTTCTGTCATGAAACTGTCTTTTCTGACCTTGTCAGGTTCCAACGTGGCCTCTGGTAGAAGAGGCACCGGAGATATGAAGTTTACAAACTCAGTTTTTAGAAAGATTCAGTCCTGTGCTGAATACATCAGTGTGTTCATGCACTGATAATGTTCTTTCATCACATACGAATTGAAGGTATTAATTATTGAAAGCTTTCCAAAATCTGGTTTATATTCAAGTCGACTTACTGAAATACACATCTGATGCTATGGAATATGGAAATGCTGGAACTGAAATGACCACAGTACATTAAAATGAGTGAAGAGTTGTTATTATTGTTAGCAGAAATCAATCCCAATGCAAGATCCAGGTCTCGGCCGGACAACTATCCAGAGCTTTCAGTTTGTTCCGTTTCCATGGAGATGTTCTTGTTCATAAGGCTCTGTCCAAGGTTAAGAATTGATTGATGCTTTTTTAACCTACAATTATGTATTTATTAGTTGTTCACTGGGGAAAATCCAACCAGAACAAAACAACAGGGCAACATTTTTAATTGTTTGCATTCGGGTTTCTGACCCAATGTTGCAACCAGATTGACACCAGACACTGTTCGCTATGTGTTGTTTTCTTTTCTTAACGGAAGCCACACTTGTGACTGTCTACTGCAGTCAAACCATGTTAAGGGTTGACTGCAGTAGGTTGATGCACGACATTGTCGTATTGATTTTGAGCAGCTATAACTTTGGCAGAGAAATGGGCAAATATTTTCAAGTGCTGCAAAAAACAGCAATTAAACATTTGGATGCAAAGAAAAGTGAAACCTCCACCTTTGTATCACATTGTTATTTTTGCTCATTTAAAACATGTAGAATATTTGGTTGTTGACAGAAATCATTACTTTCTGTCACTTGAAAACTCGATTTTTTTGTTCTAATTTTATGCAGACAGTTTTTCTTCCTGGCAGAGCAGATGTCGCTTCAGTTTTGCCCTTGAAGCTTGCACTGCCATATTGATGAAACAAAGCCCTTCATGTTTTTAATAATCTAAGGATTCCTGCTGTGATCAGTAGACTATTTTGGAAAATTGTACATTTTATCGTGCTGAGTATGATAAGGGAGTGAAGCAATGTGTTACATTGCTTGCGATTTTCTGACTTGATCTTGATTGACCATTCTGTACGAGGGGTTTATGTTGCAGTAAAGAGCAAGCTGTCAATCAGTCGGACACTACATCAAATGTGCGCCTGTCTACAGTTCACACGCGCGCACACAAAGCACACACAGCAACCCTTCAGTGACCCGGGTAAGGTGCCAGTGTGCTTTTGTGCGAGCATCTTGCCGTGTTACAAGATAAAACGATGGACGCTAAGTTGTTTGAAAGCCCTGCTGGGAGTCAGCGGAGCATTCAGCCATGTAATGCTCTTAGTACCACTTTCATCAACAAGTATACACACATACTGTACACTATACGCCCTCGCATGGAGACCTGCTGTCTCTGTGTAGACCAGCACATAAGCATAAGCTGGCAAAGATGGTTTACATTTTTAAACTTAACACACACACACACAGTAAACTTAGACACACACACCCAGACACCATTATTTCAGTGCTTTCACTGCATATTGTGCACCCATTACAGTGCAGCAATAATTTGTCCTCCCTCTCTTATGTCGAGCCTCTTATTCAACAAAGAGGAAGCAAATTGCCACCAAACTAATGGGTGACTCATCCAGATTTTCTGCCACGTGTAACATTAATGTTTGTACTTAGAAGCCGTCTTACAGGAATGTTTATTTAACGCACGCCTCTGCTGCCATTACACTGTCTTTTTGTGTTGTCTGTGCTGCATTGTGCATTTTTAACCACTTACATTTTAGGCTGTTGTTTCTAATTGAGTGCAAAAAGGTTCATTTCCTAGATCATTTTTTTCCGAAGCAATGATGAGATGTTGAGCCTTGACAGCATCCCTCTTAGAGGCAGTGACAATGTTTTTCTTTCTCTGTTTTTGATGGTGTGAGTAGAGAAAAAAAGATGTGGGAGAACAGAAATGATTCAGTGCACAGGAGATGACACAAGGTACATCTTGAAAAGATAAAGTTTTTCCTGCAAAGGAAAATTGGGACTGGCTGTTGAATAGAACGTGCTCTGCAGATAAGGTGTGACTGATTGATGGATTCAATGATTATATTTTCAGATTTCAACACAGAGAATGATCAGCGTGCAATGGGTGGCCGAACGATGACCCCGCAAAGCTGCGATTGATGGATGTCTGAGGCATTTGGATGTTTTGACATGTACTTGGAGGTGTTTGTCAAGAAGGTGAGAATTGAATCTGTGAATGCGTCAGTTCTATGTCGCCCTGACAACCCCATGATAAGCACTCATCAGGAATGAAACCCTATTACATGTCCAGTAAATAGACTTCATGGGAGGATTTGGAGCCAAACAAATATCTCAAACATCATTTTCATTCATCAGCTGTGCAATTTCTGAAGAGCCATGGGATCAGTTTTCCATGCGCCTCCCCTGCAGGAGGAGAACTGTGTATTGTGAATAAAGCCATCTACTGTGACTTCACTCAGCTTTGGAGCCATCGGTTGCATACATACGCTTTCATGTTTGTTTGTTTGAGAACGTACTGTACTTGGAAGGCAGCATATATCCTGCTTTCCCATTTTTGTTCCCCCCACTTCTTCCGCACCATGATTAAAAATGGATGAGAACTTTATTTAGTGGGAAGAAATTCACTCTGCTTGTCAAGTGTGCTGCTCAAATGAATGAGCTGTGTGTGTGTGTGTGTGTGTGTGTGTGTGTGTGTGTGTGTGTGTGTGTGTGTGTGTGGCCTTGTGTGGGTGTGAGTGTCTGCATGTGTGGTGGAGCTACCACTGAGCTGGTGGGGGTGATGAGGCAAGCGAATGTGGGGTTACTGCTGGGTTAAACCAGTCTACTGTCAGGTCAACCAGAGTTCAGCAGCACAGAGACCAGGAAGCAGCAGACAGCAGCGCAGCTCAGGTAGACACGACCATTGCTGTGGTTCAGACAGACGAGAACACTGAGGAGGAATTCGCCCGCAGAGACTGAAAGCTAGATGAGGGGGATAGTGATGTTTAGGGGATTGTAATTAAAGCTATGGGAAATCTAATCCTTTGGAAATGAAAGCTTAAGAGTTCCCTTTAGGAATAGGAAAACAAAGGAAAATCTTGTACTTTACCACTGTGACATTCCTCTCTTGTCACCATCACAACCTATGGGAACAAGTGAAGTCAGACATCACTCTGCCTTTTTTTGAGATGAGAAAACGTATTGTATAAAACGTTTATTTTTTTTTCTCTTGCAGCTCCCCTCTCCCTCGCTTCTTCATTTTTGAATTTGGGAATCAAAAGTACTACTACAGTAGTATTTTATATATTTCACAGTGACATTGCTTGAAGGGAAATGAAAATGTGCTTCTGGTCTGCAACCTGCATAACATTCTTTGGGCTAAGAATTGGATTATTAATTTGAGATTAGTGGTAGCAGTTACGGTGGAGGACTCACAGTATTTCACCACAGAATTGTGTCTATTCTATATTATTTTTACACTTTATTGAAAGTATTTTAACTTTTTAAATTATTTGCTTGTTATATTCCCCTTGTTCAAAGAACTAAGTAAAGAACAAGGTGTTATCTTCTTGAGCAAAACTCAAAGTGTTCATAGCACAGATTGTTGAACAATTTCTTTTTACAGACATACATGGTGTCAACAACCCCACACATCCTCTATACGACTCTGGGTTAATGCCATGTTGAAAGCACACTAGTTCACCTCCATGTAAACTAGTTCAGAAGCCTCGGCAACAACGTAGTACGAATACTACAACAAATGGTGTTTACTTTTAGACTAATCTATGTAGTTGTAGTTTTATCTTCGGTTTTAATTTGAACTTTACCTTTTTGGTGTTTTTGCCAACTATGAAGTAGGCACTATAATACAGAAATATGTTGTTGTACCGTAATTTTTACATGTGTAGTTGACTTGTTTCTGTCAGTTTGAGGACTCGCTACTTCAAATTGCAGGACACTGGAATCAATTGAACTGAACTGAACCTGTTTTGCCGCCTACCCCCCAGCTCTTGCATCCAGCTAGGGGTACGTAGGGGTACATTTTTGGTCTAACCTAATAACACTATACTTTGTATATTATGCAAATCACCACTATTTGCTATTTGTAATTAGTATACAAGAATAAAACCATGCAATGTGAATGCTGACACAAATCAGTCAAAATGCTACTGACTTTGGAAAGCTGATGCTATTTAAACCCTTTGTTTAAAAGAATGTAAAATGATTTCCCAAAGACTTAAAACTTTTGTTTTCCAAGATTTTCCTGGAGTTGTCTCAGCACCATCCACAATTTGTTCTGGAAATGAAAAGAATTTTACACATCAAAAGATTACGTCTCCTGCCCATTCGAAACACAGCAGCCACAGACCAACGCACGTAAACAAAACTGAAAAGAAACCGTTTCAGTTTTCTCATATTTATTCACAGTATGTGAGTCTTATGTACTATGGTCATGTGATAAAGTATTCAGGCGCCTTCACTTTTGCAGAGTTTGTTGCAGCTGTGTTCTAATGGATGTTGTTACTCCCAGTTTTATATTTTTCAGCTTAAATTATACAAACGTTGAAGCCAATGTGCTCCTGGAAAGACTCCAAGCTTTACTGCAGAAATGCATTTATACCCTCCCCAGGATCTGTAGCCACAGTTTTTACAGGGGTCTACAGAAGGTTCCTTGGCCTTTGTGCCTTGGTTTCTATTCGGACATGCAGCGTAAACTGTGGTGCCTTATTGCATACACACACGTACACACGCACACACGTACACACACACACACGTACACACACACACACACACACACACACACACACACACACACACACACACACAAACTCACACACACAAACAAATGTGTCGCTTTCTTAACAGTCACTTCAGTTTGCCACAGGTGGACACATCTCAAGAGAATTAAAGCAAACAAAATGCACCTGACCACAATTTATCTGAACAGTTTTGCAATGTGAAATGTGAAAAGATGTGAAATGTGAGAAACTGTTTGGGAATCAGGTAATCTGCAAAAAAATTTTAACACGAGTTATTGAGTGTAAAGGTACAATGATGACAGACCCCAATTTCAATTTTTAATTAAATCTCTAACACAAATACCGAACAATTTCTGAAGTGACTGTCGATGTAGATTTATGGTTCTTCACTGTGTTTTTTCCATTTAGTTTACTCTTATGTGTGTAGTTTTAATGAATGAGTTGCAACATAAAACACATACTTTACTCGTAATTAAATTTGTTTGCTCCTCGTTTTTTTTTTTGTGGACATTAAACATAATTTTTCTGCAGATGCTGACAGGCAATCATTTCCTGTGTTAAAACGTCACATGCTCAAAGATGTTTAAATTGAATATTTAGCATGAGTCTGGGACATAAGTTACCTTATGTCTTTTTTCTTACACTTTTTATGTCTGTTTTTGCAAGACACCATTATGTAAATGTTGCTCATTAATTATCATGTAAACACCTAACATGTACATGTGTTTGATTTCTCCTTGATTGAAAGGATGGATTATCATGTGCAATATCTCACAACCATAAACTAGTTAAGGCAGATGAAGCACTGATGAACTCCAGCCTTTTGTCTTCATTTTCCTCGTATTTTTTGTGTGCCAGCACAAAGACGCATGACTCTTTCTTTAATCTGTTTACTTTCTATTTTGTGTTCAGGTAACCTTTTCAGTTTTTAAGTTTGCCACCTACGCACCAAAGATGAGAGACATTCTATTCAATCTGTGTGCTGTAAGCACTGTCTTTTCATTTTTTAAAAATGGGAACAGGCAATCTTACGAGTACTTTTTATTTATCACTATGACAGTAAGCGTGTCTTAACGGCTATCCACATGTCACTCACAGCTGCATTATATGAGTATAATTAACTGCTGTGAGACCCGGACTCTAGAGAAATACAAATATGGAGAAAAGATCACCGCTGGAGACGAGAGGCAGGCAGCCAGGAGGATATCGTGTGATGGATAGAGGGCACAGAACAATAAAATATGCATCAGGGCTCTCGTCAAATTTTAATCCAGGCTGTTGACTGGAGGTTGACCCCGCTGTGACCCAACACTTGTGGGAGTGAAAATATCCGCTGAGGGAAGTGTGGGGTGGCGGTGGGTGCAGGAGCAGGGCAAGGAAATTGTGAGGAAGAAGGGAGTAATGAGGCTGGCTGAAGGTGTAGACAGATGATTTTATCTGTCTGAGTGCCTGAGTGTCTGAGTGTCCCCTAACTACATAGGAAGCTGGATAAAAATCTGTAAAAACTAGCAGGATTTTCTTCAGGAAAGAAATTCATTTTTAGATACTGAACAGACGAAGAGCTACAGTTTTCAACAGTTCTTGAAAAATACACCTTAACAACACATAAATCAAGAAGTATGTACTCAGAGGAGACGTTTGAGCTTCAAGTGAAATCTTGGCAGAAAATGTCAAAGAAATCATGTGTATTTTTTTCTCATAATAGTTGAAAGAGAACAGTTCTCTCAAAACAGCACTAAGACTTTAATCTGTTATATATGAAGAAAGCTTTAGTGCACACAATAAAAGCTTTATCCCTTTATGCATATAGTAAGCAGAACATTTGACCATATCCGCAGGAAATCAGCCTGTCACAATGTCTGGCTTTTGGGAAGAGATGTTCATATTTGCAGAGACTGAATGAAAAACTAACTTATTCAAATTACATTTTTAGTTTGTATTCGGCTTTAATGTTTAGTTTTTTTAGTAGAGTTGTTGCTGAACCCTGAAGCAAACCTGTCTCCTAAAAATTACATTTCTATGCTACTAAAATCCAAAGCAAATTAGATTTTGTGGGGACTGTAATCAGTAGATGACTGATGTGGCATATGTTTATTTAAAGAAACAAGTACTGTACTACGTTTATGAATGGAAAGCATACTGCAAGGAGGGGTTGGCATGGGTGCTGGGTGTATAAAGTGCAGGGTCTCGGTTTCTTCTTTGTTTTTAATACTTTTAGCCGCTTGAAATGTTTATTCATTTCAGTTTTTATTCGCTACTACAACCTCACTTCCTGAGGTTCAGGTACCCCTATTTGTGTGCTGCATAGTGTAAAAGTGTTTACTTATGTGTGTGTGTGTGTGTGTGTGTGTGTGCCTTCACCCACTCCCTAAGTACGAGTGCACCGGCCCATAACCACATTAATAACCCTTGCGTTTGCTGAATGGGGCTCCGGCGATCTATTGTGGTCTATTGCGGTGGTGTTTTTGTTTGGCCCTGGTCATAGTGATTCTTGGGAGATGGCAGCATCATAAATCTACAGCTTATTCATGGAGCTAACCTGACCTTTACAGCAAAACCAAGAACAGAGGGAGAGGTACAGAGAGAGATGGGAACCAGGGGAGAATCGTAGAAAAGGCCAAGGGAAAGTGAGAAAAGGAAAGGAGGGTGGGAGGTTAGCAGGTTTAAAGGTAGAGCTGAGCGATGTGAATGATGATGAGGAGGAAGTAGAGATAGAAATGGAGAGAAAGATGGTGGAATAGCAAAGATGAGTGAAGGAAAGTAAGGAATGATAAAGAAGTATGGCAGAGGTTGCTGGGGGATGTGTGAATGATAGGACAGAGGAAAGAAAAATCTATGGAGAATAGGAGAATGAAGACAGAAACCATCAGTGGATGGAAGTGGTGGGACTGAGGGGTTATTATGGGACAAAAGCAATCAATGAGTGTGAGAGGAAGTTGGAATGGAGCGACAGCGAGATGGAGAATTGTGCGTCTCAGTCGATGAAGCCCATGTCTCCCGGATCTCCGTCACCTGTCGACTCTTAATAAAGTCTCTGTGTTGAGGGTTTCGTTCTTTCCCAGATGGCACCACAAGTCTCTACATGAGCCGTCTTGCACCTGACCGACAAAACTATAATGTGCTTTGAGAGTAGCTGCATGTCCCATGTGTACAGTGTGGTGTGTAGCATTTAAATGTGTGACTGTTAGTCTGTGCTTGCTGGTTTTAAACAGGACAACAGGCAGAGGTGGAACATTTCTGATATTCTCCTGTGATCTTTTTTTGTCATCCTGTCATATTTTCATAATAAATGTATATTGTACATATGTAAATATACTGAAGGTTTAAATAAATGTCAGGAAAACAAAAGAGTTTCAAGTCAGAGTGAAAGCTATGAATCAATTAGAGGAAACAAGGTAATTATCAAATTAGTTTGATACACTTATAAAATCACCAAATTTCAAATGCATTTCAAATCCATTTAATGCAAATGTGGTTACTATGCTACAAGACACAAATACAAATTAAATAATGCAGAAGCCACAAATGTGCAAAAGTAACAGCACACTAACATATTTAATTCATCAGTGCATTTAATTAGTATTTAATTTCCTAAATATAGATTAACTTATTAGTTCACTGAGACTGTTTCTTTGCTAAAATTCCTTTGTAAAATTTAATTTGATATAATAATTAATGCTAAGTGGCAGGGGCCCCTCTACAGGAGGCAACTGGTTTCAGCTGCACCCTGCTGTCGGGAAACTAGTTGCTAACTAGAAACTGGACCTCATGGTATATTTTTGTTCAGTGTAACAACATACAAGTTCAGCCAGTAGAATATAATTTGTTATTGTCTAATTTATGTTAGTGCTGACAATGTTTGTTAGGAAAGGGCATTAGAATAGTTTTTGAAGTTGAATATTCAAGCCAATTTAAGTTCACAGAAAATATTTGAGTTCTTCAATTGTTACTTTGATTCTGCATGACTAGAAATAGTAACTTTCTAAATAAAAGAAAAACATAAATAAACCAAACTATGTGTAAGATGCAACCTACTGAATCATCTCAACATTTCTATGGCAATGCTGAAAATGACTCCTCGTTGCGCTGTTAAAACCATAGACATAGCTTAATGAGCCCTCAACTTCATCATCAAATTGACTAAAATATTATTTTAATTAAAATAATGCCACACATTGCTTTGTTTTTTGTTGAGCCTGCTGGCAAACTCTCCTGCTTGAATGTCTGCATCAAAATGATCATAGGTGTACAGGCCACTGGGCATTATCACCCACAACTTTCTGCAACTGTCTTCTTCATTTTTTATTTATTTGTTTGTTGGGAAGGAAAAGTAAAATGGTTTCCCACCTTTACGTCAAAAATTACTTTTACCTTAAAATGACTTTTAAAAAAAAAAGAATAATTGATTCATGCACCTTATTTGACGCATGCCAAAACACCCACGAACTCCCATCTCTCTCTGCCACTCTTGACAAAACCTCTTGCTATTCTTTTGCCAATCCATGTTTTCTGCCTAACACAAAGCAATATAATACTTACTTTTGTTTTTTTATCTCTGTTTATTTAATCATCTTATTTAAAACAAAAACAAAAAAACAAGCATAAGCTGAAAATCTATATTATGCAACAGCATGTTGAGATTGCTCAAATGCTCTCCTGAAGGTGCACTTGGAGTGCTCCTGACCCACACACAACACAAACACACTCAAAAGACCCGAAGACAAACCTGTCTCATTATTACCTCTAAACGATACGCTAACCATTTGTACCTAATTGCTTTGGCGATGTTGTTCCTGAACTTTCATTCAAATTGGGCTCATTAAAGTGAAATTGCTAAGAGAAGTGGATTTGTGGGGTTGCAGCGCGGAAGACTGATAACTCCATTCTTGTTAGAAACCACTCTCCTTATTGGTATTCTGCACCTGCCTGCCACACAGACCCATCATAGATCCAACCGGTAAACAAAAGAGGGCCATTAAGAACCACTGCTGTAGAGCAAAGCCACACATACACATGCCACACTGTCATTAACATTCAACAGATGAAACACTACTACGATACAGTAAGCCAATTAGCTAGTACACCATTAGGTTTAATATCAAGTTAGCCAGGGAGGAAGTCATTAGGTGCAATCGGTGCAGTAAATATGTGGACATAGCTGCTCTTTGTGTTTGTTTTCCAGTTGTGTTATTGTGGAAAGTCCCTGGTTTGGTCTGAGGATTATTTTCCCTCGAGCTGTTGTCTTGGGGATCTGGCTGTAATTTCAGCGAAATTAAACAATTTGGAAACTCCAATGAGATCCCAACAGCCTGCCAGGGAAAATCAATTGAATGGTTGAGGCTGTGGGAAAGTACACGCGCACGCACACACACAAACACACACACACACACACGTAGACACGCACACACGCACACACACACACGCACACACAATATCCTCTTGCACATACTGTACAAGCATTCAAGTATGCAGCTGCATCCACTGGCATTCAAACAAGCATCCACTGATCCATGCAGTCACACACACAGTTTGCAAACATACAAACCCCCCAAACCAATACCACATGCCCTCTGACTCTCTCTGACCCTCCCAGAACAATTACAGACAGACTTTCTAGTAAAAAGTCTTTCTCTATACTGTACAGGTTATGTACTGTGCAGACAGAAACAAGAATGTGGTTTGAATGGCCTCAATCGTTTTCAAAAGAGCGTGCTCAAGAAAGCTGAATCATCAGCGGGATGAATCATCAGTCGACTGAGATCGTTTAAGTCAATTTTTTTTTATCATTTCTCATTTTCTCATAAAGCAGAGGAAGTGTATCAGAGCACAGCAGAGCGGGGAGACTCGGGGTGTATTCATTTCAAGTCTCACGCTAGCACTAGCTTGCCTTGTATATTGTAGCTTTAATTATGGAACTAAAGAAGACTAAAAGCAGGGGCAAATACTGTCGATGTGAATGTATACAATTTAAAATCTCCAACACCTAAAAAAAAAACAAAGCTTGAGTAATTAAAACAATGTGTTTTGTTTCTTTATTGTCTATGCAGAAAATATAAGCATACTGAGATGTTTCCCTAAGCTAAACTAATTGGCTTCCGGCTTAATTAAAACAAAATGTACAGACA
The DNA here is from genome assembly GCF_033026475.1 of Channa argus. Classification (NCBI taxonomy): domain Eukaryota; kingdom Metazoa; phylum Chordata; class Actinopteri; order Anabantiformes; family Channidae; genus Channa; species Channa argus. The sequence continues at coordinate 14,970,090 of NC_090212.1, forward strand.
TTAGGTTGATATCAGTCTTTCAATGGAAGTCATAGAAAAATGCAAATGATTGCATTTAAAAAACAATTTTAACTATTCTTTAAACCAAATGTATTTTGTGCCTTACATTTTAACAAAGCATTATATGATGATAAATTGGGGTTATTGCCTGTCTAGGTCAAAAGCTAACTTAACACGACATTGTTATAGTCCACAAAAACTCTTGGTAAGGAGGTGTGCTTGAAGGGTTAGACACATATAGCATCTGGCTTTGGCTCTGGAGACTAGAGGTGGACCAATAAATCTGCCAGGCTTATATAAAAAGCTGAAGTCACGATGTCATGTCAGGGCAAGCATCTGTTCCGCCTGCTTCCGTAACTCAATCCCTCATTCAGCTTCGCTTTTATTATATAAGGCCACTCGGCTTCCGATACAGCAGCTGATTTAAGAAACTGAACGCGTAATGATTTTAACAAAGTTAAACAGTGGGAGCAGAGAAAAGTTGCAGCTTCCAATACAAAAATCTACAAACGTCACTGTCCATCTCCATTAAAGTCACCAAAGCTTTCCTCTAATGTCACATCAGTATTCAGTCTTCTCAGACTTAGCTCTTCTGTCAATGTACAGCCTGAACGACTAGGTTTTATTGCATATAATCCTCATTAAAAGCTGCTGAGAAACCCACAAGCACTGAATATGCTTTTTTAATTTTTTTAATCTTAATCCTTGTCTGGACATATAAAGTGAATAACTTGACACTGTTAGCATAGTCACAAATGTTAATTTGAGGTTTACACTCATGAAAGTTCCACTTTGGCTGCAGACGCAGATTATTCAGGATGAATGCACAGTACAGTATATGTCAGCTGATTACGGTGAAGAAATTAAAAAAGGAAGTCATTTAGAAATGGTGCCTCTATTTCATTTAGCATATTAGAGGAAAATGAGGAGATGATTTTACACTGGAAAATAATCCACTCAGGGATCTGTATCAAAATTGTTTATTATACACACACCCCACCATTCCCTTCAAACACTTTGATGAGTTCATTTTATTTTTCCTCCTTTTACTCGTATTTTTCCTGAATTTTCTGGTTCGTCTTTCCTCTTCACCCATCCTCCATCTTCAACTACGTGAATCCCCCTCTGTCCCCCCTTTTTCTGTGTCCTCCTCCCGTTCTGTCATCTTTCCCCTGCTCTCCTCACAACTTCATAACTCTGTCTTCCCCTTCCATCTTTCTCTCCCCTCCCCTCCATCTCTTCAAAGTCATCTCAGTCTTCGTTGTCATTGCACTGAGAATTACACATCGCTCAAAGCTGTAACATCTGACAAAATGCTGTTCACTGACATTGTCGGTAGTAACACACGGAGTGATAGAGGAAGTTCAGTCAAGCAGCCATCCCATTATCCAACCAGACGCACACACACACAAACTGTACCTACACTTTGACAGTTGTAGATACATCCAATTTACCTTGTAGTGGCCTCCCAAAGGGACGGTGACAACTGAACCGTTTGTAACTCACAATAACAAACACAAGCGAGCGTGCAGTGCATCTCACACACAACCAATCACACACACACACACACACTCTTCCTCTTCCTCCCTCCCACTCTGCATTAAGTGCATTCGAGTGGCTGGTAACAGTAGCAGTGTCAGGCTTTTATCGCTGTAATTTGCCACCATATATCAGTGTGACAGTGGCTGGGGCAGGACAGTGTCGGCCTGCTCCCAGACACTAAACTGCACTCCCTACTGACACACGCCAAGGGCAGCCAGATAATGTAGATGTATGAATAAAACAACACAACTTTGATGATACAGATCACAATGCATCATTCATTCACATCCACAGTGACACACAGAAGTGAAGGATGCTGTTCATTTACAGCCGCGAGGATGAGATAAGGAATGCAAGGGATAAGTGATGCACTGGTCATGGCAGGACTTCAATCAGGGGAGTTTCAGTGAAAATATGCAGCGTGCTATTTATACAGTGGCTCACATCTGCATTCAAAGGGAGGTGGCCGGGGGAGAGAGAGAGAGTGTTACAGAGAGTTAGAGAAGGAGAGGATGAGAAGGATAAAATGCTGTACTGTAGCCGGGGTTGATAGACAGGGAAGGTCCGTATACCCCATCTCATGGGAGTAACAGGACCGGAGAGGGAGGCGAGAAAACAGGGGAAAGCCGAGAGATTATAGAGGGGGAAAAAAAACAAGGGTTAGTTATAATCATCTGTCAGAACAGAGGAAGTGAAAGAGAAAAATGTGCAGGTAGATGAAAGTGAAAAGGGACAGGTGCATTGAATAGCAGTCTGGGGAGAGAGAGGATGAGAGGAAGGGGGGAGATACGGAGAGCGAGAGGACTGGTAAAGGTTAAGAGGGATTTTGTTAGATCTGTTTTTTTTTTATTCCATTCTGACGGATTTTAATGGGGTCTTAAAGTCGCCGTGAGGTTACCTAGGCAACTAAAAAATGGTGTTGGACGGGTGGTGGGACATTGTTATTTGGGCAAAAAGACAGGACAGAGGAATTATCCAGCTGCAGGCTTCTGTGGGTGGGTGGGTGTGTGTGTGTGTGTGTAGGTGTGTGTATGTACACATCATAATGTGTTTGTACATACATGCAGGTGTGTTTTGTTTGTGTCAGTCATTAATTCTGGTTGTGTATACCATGTGTATGCTGCACAGATGTTAAGTGTAGGAGGACTGTGTCATGGCAGGTGTGTATGCTACTGTACTTGTGTGTGAGATCTACAGGTGTGTGTGAGAGATTTGTGGGTGTGTGGATTCTTGTACTTCTATCTTTGTGAGGACCAATGTTAGACCCTGAGGGCTTGGTAGCATAGAAAGAGGATGCTTGTAAAGGTGAGCTAATTTTGCACTGTGTTAATGCATCGGCTTTTGTGTGGGCCAATAAATGGCACTTCAACACACCACAAAGACAACAGCCAATGGGCATGTAGCAAACACTTCTGTGCTTTACTGAGAGGAAGAGAAAGTGGAAGACCTGAGACCGTGGATATAAAAACTGCAAATGAAACAGTGTTATTATTGAAACACCACTGTTACACAGTTTATAACTGCTTCTAATCGAGCATATGTCTAATGAGAAGTGGCAGATTTTACTGCTGTTGTTAATACTGTGGCGTCGCCTCGTGTACTGATTCGCTTTCTCTGTTAAATTTGCTAAAAAGCAACCAAGTTACAGTACTTGGGGAGTTCAAGTAATGCCAGCGTTGCAGGACTTAAATACTACGCCAATGAATGAATGATTTCTCAGCAATGGCCCAATAGCCAGTCATCGATTTGATGTGCGTTTGGTACCAAATACAATGCAAACTGCAGCCATCATGTTATACTATATGTTGATGAATGTTTGTTTGCTTCTCACAGCAATAGCTTTTTAATGTTGAGACACTAAATCTACCTACTGTGCAGTACATTAGTATTAAGCTTTGTAGCAGTGGATTGTCTATATGTTTAAGTTCACTTGTTCACTGGTCTGAATCTTTCTTCATAGTTATTTTTTTATTTTACTTTTTTGCTCAAGTTAAAACATTTTCAGCTTTCCAACTTGACTTTGTGTCAATGTGTCCCACCCTGAGCAAATGGGCTCCAATCACAATTTCAATTTGCAGTGATGCATGTGACGTTATTTGCTCTTCTGTCTTGATGCACTGCAAGGTTTAAAGCCCTAACACACGGTAATTCGTACTTTGGTGTTGATTTGTCTTCTCCTACCATTGGTAAGTGGGATTGACATTTACATAGCTGTCATAAATACCAGTCATGGATTGACTGGTTCTGCTCATGAGCAGCAGTACAGCTGTTTGTGAACAGGGGTAACCAGCAGCAAAAGCAAAAGAAAAATGTTTACTGACGTTTTTCACTAATGTTACAGTGTTTGAATCACTAGATAACTTTTTTGACTATTTATGATCTCATCAAAAAGTAACACTATCAGCAGCACAACTGTGACAGTGTATAATCCAAGACATACGGAGACTGTGTACGGTATTATAACATCCTATTAGTGTCCTATTAGTCTGTTATTTAGAAGTTTGCTGTATTTGCTAAATGTCTGACAACATGTGAATCATCAAAAACCAAGCAAACACAAAACATAGCAAGCAAAATATTAAATGTATTATTTAATGGTCCATAAGCATAAATGTCAGCTGCACCTCTGTTCTTTATCCTTTTATCTTTTTTAGCTCTCACAATCAAGTACAATGTAGTCTGATGTTACACTGTTTGCTCACACTTTTTCTCATCTTTCCTGCAGACATCGCCTGCTAATAACATTTTCATTTAGCCATAGTTATGGATGTACAGCAACAATAAAAAGCTATGTGTAGCATTACGCAGGTCTTGCCTGAGGTCTTCAGTACTGGACTCCAAAGGTCTAAACTGCAGTATCTAGTGATCCAAGCTCACTGTCAGGGTGGAGCAAAAGCCTTTTGCCCCATAATAAGTCAGTGTGCAATCAGAATGGCTTTGAAGTAGGTATCTTACTGTAAAGAAAGTTACATATCAGGGCTTTAAGGTTAAAGTACAAATACCTGTGGTTGTTATTGGGCAAACATGTGTAAGGCTTTGAAGTACCTGCAGTGTGTACCTTGTACTGGTGTATTTTCCTGGTGCCTTGTGTTTATGTGTGTGTGTGTTTCCCCGTGTGTGCAGCAATGTGCCTTGTTTTACAGTGTACCTGTGTATGAGCATTGCTAGCTGGCGGGTGTGTGTACATCTGTACTGTGGATAGGTGTGTGTGCACCTATGAATCTGTCTGTTCGTGTGGCTGTGCTTGCACTATACGACAGAGTGTGAATCATCAGAAACAGCAGAGCTATAAAGCCCAGAGCTGTTAGGCAGGATGGCTCCTGGAATGATCACAGGGCTGCTGTACTGCAGGCAGCTATCACTGTGGGAGGCTGAAGAGATGCTGTCGCTGTTTTTGTGGGGACCTGAGGGTTAGCCGGTATATTAGTAGTCATGGCTGACAGCACAGCCAATGGCCATAATGTCAGCAACAATGATCGAACACATGAAATATGTTCTCTTTGTCCGTGGTATTGGACAGGGTGGAGGTTAGAACTAGGGTCAGGGTAAGGGTTAAGGCAAGAGGAAAATTGCCTGTTTGGAAAGAAAGCCTGCTTCCCTGCCTCTGCCTCCTTCTTTTATTAGTCAGTGTTGAGATCTCGCCTTAGTGACAAACGAGATATTTGTCAGATTTGATTTCTTCTCTGCAGCAGAACACACTAATATTAATAATGCAGATGGACCCACTGTCAGAGAGGATCAATATAATTACACTAGACAAAACATTCTTCTGATAACCAGTAACACAGCATAATTTTTAATAAAAAGAGGAGCTCATCTGGCATAGCTCAGATGAAAACATCCAGCTGGCAATGGTGGGTACACTGGTCATGAGGTAAAGAGATTTAACTATTATTTTTTTTAACAATGTGCATCCTGATTAATGCACATAAAGCCTAGATAGAAAATACATGTACACATGTGTCTCATTTGGATGCTCACAGTAAAACAAGATACATTATAAAGTACATCATGTTCTGTATTTCGCTCATCAGCAGCTCTTTTTTATTTTCCCTTCTTCTCTTTTTCATCCATTCTTCAGTTTTACTCTCCCTAGCTAATCATTCAACAGCACCAGTGTTTATTTTGCACCCGTGGCACAAACAGCTGACATTAGAATATATACGCAGTCATTGTTTTGCATGTTTCTAGCATTTATATTAGTTACATGACATTTTGTGACAAGTGTGGGGTTTTGTCATTTACCTTCTGCTGCAACTGGGGAGACTAAATGGAACCTCTGTGGAATCGTGAATGAGAAATAACAACATTATTATTGTTAAGTGTTTCATAAGTAGTTTTACAGGCAAGCACATCCATCAGAGCTCCAGGGGAGGGCGGGTGGAGGCGGGAACCTGGTATGAGGAGCCTGCACGGTGGCTTGGTGACTGTTTTCCCGCTTTTATCTGGCTGTTGATAACTGGAGATAGCAGAGTGGGGTATAGAAGCTCAATAGTGCCATCAACAGGTCGATGGGAGTTTTGTTCACCATCCTGCTCTCCAACATTAATTGGGGCGACAGTGAGTGAGCTCCTTTGGGGTGTAATGGTGAAGATTTATCAGAAATATGATCAAGTCATAAAGTGAAATATGCCATCGTCTCTAAAGGGTCTGGTGAAGAATATATGAGGCTTGGGGATTAAAGTGAAGATGAGGCTGGCTGGTGTCCAACCTATTCCATGCCAAGGTTACACTATCCTCTGGCCTTTAAAGCTATGTCAGATGTGATCTCTCACACACACACAAAACACACACACAGACACACACACACATGCAGAAGCGAGGTCAAGGTTAGAGCAAATCACTGTCCGACACCTGACCAGCTTTTTTCACCACACACACACCACCTTTGTTGCCTGTTTCTTAGTCTCAGACACTTTTGCACAGTGGACACACAACAAACCAAACACACCACACAGTGCACTTTTTCCTTCATAAATAAGCATGGTCCATCCATCACAGGGGCCTCTGCGGACCCTGCTTGCCCTCTGGCTAGTTCAAGCCAGCAGCCCCAGCAGCAGCAGCAGCACACTGGGGGACGGACAAAGAAGGTCATCCCGAACCTTGACAAGGAGAAGGGTAATAATAATCATCGATGCTCCGTGCTGGAGATTGTGTGAGCACAGCAAATGGTCTAGTGGGTTTAAAGTCATTCTCTCTTTTTTTTCTCCCTCATGTCTTTGTATTTTTTGTGTGAACTTTATGATCTAAGGCTAACTGTGTAACAGAGTGAGTGTAAACATGTCAGTGTATGTTCCATGTCAGACATGAGATACAGCAGAAAATGTGATGGAACTCAAGTAGTGCTGCAGGGAACAGATCTAAATTTTCTCCTCTGATAGAGCCACTAGGGAAATAAAGAAAATGTAGGAGAAGGAATCTAAGGTGTGTGGTAATGAAATATAAGGAGAGTTTTGACTGTGTGTATGTGTGTGATTGACTGTGTGAGTCGGTGGGTGGATATTTTCTTCATCTACAGTATGAGTCTGTCTCAGTGTCTGCAGATTCATTTTAATAACACAGCGGTGATGCAAATTATGATGCAATTATTTTGTTTGTTTATGAACATCTAAATCCAGACAGTGCTCAAAGCAACATTCGGGAGCGTTCCAGCCAATGGGAAATGCATTTTAGTACAAAGGGAAAAAATAATCAACGTAGTACTATTTGGTGTAGTATTATGAGGTGCACTTATATATTCGGTGTCACACAAAAGCACAACATCATATCTTGACAGTTTTGTACCTGTCATCCAAATTTTAAAGGTGAAGTTTTTATATACTGGGTCATATATTTGTAGCTGTGGTCTGACATCATCTTTTGATACGGTTTTACTCACTACCTGCTTTTGTCTTTTTTAGATATTGAAACGTAATGGTCCCACAACAAAAGCACTCGGGATCGTAAAAGTTATAAACAAGATGTTATTTTGGCCACAACGTTCATTCTTTATTTCATTGTCTAAAGTGATTCTGTGCAGAAAGTAAATCTGTAAATCTTTTCTTTAGCTTCTTCGTTTTACTGTACATCCATAAAGGGAGTGGGTTCCCCCTTTCGCATTGGAAGCTATGTCACGCTGGCTTGTTTCTAAGCTGGCCCAGAATGGACAAACACAACACTGGCTCACTAGAGAAGATTTTGTGTTTTTACACTGAAGTGGCAGCTTGAATTCATCTTGCCAGTCTGGTGTCTCCAAACAATGTACAGTGTAGATGGACAACAACCTCAAATTAGTCTATTAATAAACTGAAACAGTAACAAAACAGTAAGTAAATGGCTTGAATATGGTGCCATGAATAAGTGCCTGTATTTAGTTTAGTTTTTTTGCATTTTATGGTGCCATACACACATTTGCTTATTGCCAAAATTATTACATGTAGGAATTACGCTTAATATAACTAAAAGAACCACAAATTAACCATAATTTGTTTTTACACACAGACCTTAGCTCATTTTCCATGTGTAGCAAATGAAATCTAGCACTGCTTCTAGCACACTACTTTGACTGTACAGTATTTGGATTAGAAAAATCCCTGGGCGTGCACTATGATAGCCTAAACCTTGCTTGAAGTTAAATGGGTTAGCTCGCGCTTCTGTGCAGTTTAATATCCCACTGGTCACAGAAACATTTAAGCAACACTCTGGCTGCTACTGACTTTACACATCTGGCTGCTACTGACAGAAGGCACAAACTATGACAAATCGGAGCCTTTTAAATGTAGACACACTAAAGAGCTTCTAGGCCATAGTGAAAACTTCAGTCGCTTTTACTATAGAATTCAGTGGACCGATGCACCCACCTACAAGCCTGACCCGAGGACACTGAGATGAATGAGCTGAAAGCATTGCTGTGCCCAGTTTGTTTTATATTTTTATAATAAAAAAACAGGCCTTCAATACACTCCTGTAAGGACAAAAAAAAATCTTTTATGAAGTAAGAATGTCTGTTAAGTGTTTTGTGTTGCTTGCATGCTTTCACGCCAAAACAAATGGCTCACTCACTGACACAAGTAGGTTGCAGCTCGGAGCATCACGGCGGCACCACTGTGTTAAAACTGACAGAAATGGTTCACCCTCATCATGCCTCTTTTGTCTCCGCAGACTAATTAAGGAGTAATCACTGTCAATTACATCAGGGAATTTATGCAACGTGACACATTGTTACTGTGCTCAGGGGTCTCATGTATCCTCATCTTGATCAGGAACTTAATGTGGTGTCCTGCTTATTTATAGTAGGATCTTAACCTTTACAACTGCAGGGAATGAGTCCAGGAACGTCCAGAGACCTCAGGGATTTATGTCCCCTAGTAAAATAAGATTAGTCTCAACCTCGCTGAAGCACTTTCCCCTTTAATTCAAAACGATGTTGTAATTTGTTCAGCTGATAGTGAAGATTAAAGAGAAACTAATGTCTGATACCACCATTTAGATGAAAATTTATATTGATTATCCTGCCATGAACAAAACGTGTTTTTCATTTTAATACGCTCTTGCGTGACTGACTGTTAAAAACCTAACAAGATGACATGTTATACCTGTTTGACTGTTTTTCAAGGACACACTAGGCTACTGTTCTCAGAGTACAACACTTCTATTAAGTGTACCCTTTTAAAATAATAATCACGCTGTGTGCCAAGACTTGTAAGGTTCCACTTTTGTTCATCTGGAAATTAGGGGTCTTTTTTTCTTTGTGTAATTTGGCAAAGCTAACGTCATGTTCTTCAAAACATTTCCAGCCTCTCTGCCTCCTGTGAACACCTGTTAGTAAAATAAGTCCCTCCAACCACTGTGAACCTCTTATTAGCAAGCTGTGCTTAACAGATGTTTGTAAAACCGGCTTATGACTCTCACTGTTGTTTTATGACTACTAACAATCTAAATGTGATGTGCTTCTGATCTTTTTATTAATTTAAATATGTAAAAAAAAAAGTCTCTTTACTTTTTCTATATAATACAAAGGATATTTTAACAGTATATTACCACGGAGGACAATGATGCTATGAGCTTTTGTAGGGTTTTAGCAACCAAGCAACTAAGTTATCATCTGCGTAAGACTGTGTTTAGGCTGTGCTTACGGCTAAATGTTAATATCACTATGCCAACATGCCCACGGTGACAATGCAGCCATCTTGGCATACTACTGTTTGATAAATAGCACTAAACATAATGTACAGGCTGAGGCTGGTGGAAGTGTGATTAAGTTTGCAGGTATTCTGCCTAAACCAAAGTACTAGATAAGCAAAAATGCTGACATCAGAAAAAAATCACTAGATCCTCATTACATTAACACTTGAACAAAAGTTCATGTCAAGCCATCCAACCCGAGTCATTTCAGTGAACAATCAGGTCAACACTGCCATCTCTAAAAATATCAGCCAGTTCGAAAATTATCATTATAGTGAATGGCGAGTTAGCATTCATTATCAACCCATATTTATGTTTTGGCAGGTCGCTACCTACCAGCATTGTTATATATGAGCAAAACCTGGGGAAAATTGGCAATTTCCAGTGGTGAGAGTAAATGTGACAGCCTGCCAATGTTGCATTTGCCGATGCAATTTAGAGTAGACAAAGACTTTCCAGGGAGGTAGTTGGGCTGCACGGTTTGTAACAAAACAGTTTAATTTTATATGCCGAAACAAAAAGACATTGTGCCACCAATTTTAACATGATAATCACCTTTTGAACATGATAATGTCCTTTGAACACTGACTGGCATGATAACATAAAATCACCTAATGGATGTTTTTGAAGAAAATCACATTGGGCATATAACAAGAGAATATTTTTAAGCCTGTGAGAAATTTACTTTTTGAACATCTTTGCTGTTTTCTGAACTATGTATCCTATGATTGTTGCATTGATGCATATTTCAAAACAAATCCAGGTGAAAAATTGATCTACTCTATTAGTATTTAAAGGATTGGGCAGAATTAGTCAAGGTGGATGCCCTTTGATTGCTTTTTTTCTTAATGATTTTCAGTGGTTAATTGTTCTTTGAAACTCCAAGTGAAACATATTACGTGCTACATTTCACCATCTCATGTGTGAGCAGCCCGCGTTGCGTGAATGTGCTTCCAACAACACATTGTGAACACATGCTGGGATCAAAAGCATAAAGCCTGTCATGTGTGTTTTCAAAACCAGACTTTTCTTGCTTTGTAGATGATTCATCCTTTAATCCATGTGCCTTTTCACTTAGACAATATGTCATCTGACCAATATACTATAAAATTCCCATTAATGCTCAGTATGGGAGTTTTTATTATTCCTGCCACAATCCCACAATGAAAATGAGCCATCCTTTTGTTGGGTTATACATTCTGCTAAATGGATTTATGAGGTGTAACAAAAAATAGATTTAATGCTGGTGCAAGCATTTTTGTGAAAGAATCATACTGTAATCTTTTAATAACATATGATTTTAGGACTAAAGAGGCTAATGAAGTTTAAGAAGCTATTGAACACCAGAAATGTTATTGTGAGGGCTGTTTTTTGTCTGCTGTTTAAACTCTTATTAAATGACTGGAAGAATCATGGTGCTTTGTTTTCATTTTACAATTCAAATTAGTCATTATTTCCTCATGAGAGACAAGTCATCAGTAGATTAGATGTTTCCCGTGTCTATAAAGAGTATCATCGGGTTAACAAAGAGTCAAATGTTCTTTATTTCCACATTTTCATTCACTGAACTGCTTGATATACAGTAGGCCTAGAAAACACTAAAAGGCACTCTATAGCAGTTCAAGGATACTCAGGCTTGATGAACCTAATATATGCCTCGGTGCCAGCGTGGAGAGGACGGCAGGTCGAAGCACTCAAGGAGAGCAGAGCACAGTGTGAACATACAGAGTGTATTTACAGTGGAATAGATGGCAGATGAGATGAGGTCTGGTTTTAATAGAGCAGAGACCTGCTCTCACAGCCAGCTGCCTTCGTAGGCCCTCAGAGGAACAGTGCCAAAGAGAGGTGAGGATCAGAGAGAGAGAATGTGTGCCTGTGTGAACAAAAAGTGTGTGTGTGTGTGTGTGTGTGTGTGTGTTTTACATGCATGTAGGGACATTAAGGTCCTGCAAGAACAGAAAAGTTGGCTGAATAGTTACCTCTGAGGACTGTGCTCAAGACCTCATTAGTGAAAAGCTGATTTTAGGGTTAAAAGGTAAGTGTTATGGCTACAGCTGCGTGTGTGTGTGTGTGTGTGTGTGTGTGTGTGTGTGTGGGTGTGTGTGTGTGTGCTAACTGACGTTTATATAATGCTAATAAAACGAGAAAGCAGCATAATGCTCCTGAAATTAGGTTTTCTATCAACACCATTAAGAAATGTTGTTAATTAACGTATTTGCCAAGTCTCAAAATTTTAACTACCAACTTTTGTTTATTGTTTTTTGCTAAAGTGTGCGCTCTTGCAATACAATATCTGTTGTGTTAGAATCTGTTGTATCTGAAGTGACTGAAGCATGATAAACCCCTTTTACGATCATGCCTATAGGCACATGTAGCTATAAGTTAAGAGTTAGGAAAATATTTTGGTGGTTGATTACTTGAGTCAATATACTTAGTTGCATCCAAGAAAAACACAACCACTTTAAATAACATGCAGCTTGAATGGAAGCTAAATTAAAATTCATATCAACTGAATAGTATTAAATCGGCTTGTTAAATTAATGTTGACAAGACTTTTTGAGAAGTAGTACCTGCATGTACTTTTGTACTTCAACTTGAGTAAAAAGTTTATGGTTTACTTCTACTTGTTAGGGAGTATTTTTAGGCAGTTTTACTTAAAAATGAGTGTACCGGGAACTTCTACCATCTCTGCTAATGGTAAAGTCTGTCTTTACATTTCATGGGGAGGTTTGTGGAAATTCGGTCACCCAGGTCGGGATAATCCCAAAGGTCCTGGTTTAGTAGAAACCAGACATGTGTGGAATATTGAAAGATGTTTTATCTCTCAGCGGAAATCTGTTTAGTGATCATTGTTCCAGTTAAACATAGATTGTCTCCTTTACTCGTCTTATAAACTGACAGTCTTGTCTGACCAGAACTATCTGCAGCTCTCTGGTCACACAGGTCCCTCACAGCTGTGTGACCATGAAGATACATTCAGAAACCACTCACTTCCCTCTGCATGTCACTCGCACACACACACAGACACACAGACACACACACACACACACACACACACACACACACACACACACACACACACACATTCACGGTTACACCCTGTACCTTAACACCTTCTCTCTCACTCTATAACACCGGTTTGACAGCTGTGGAGCTGCTTGCCAGCAATGTCACACAAATAGAACGCTTTTACCAGAGAGAGGTGTGTAATATTCATAAGGACTGCTCCACTTACTGTGCAATAGACATCGGTGAGTGTGAGAAGCACTGATCTAGTCCTCTGGTGATGTGATCTGATATAATATTAATGCCAGTTGTGTGAGATAGCTTCTAGCTTCCTGTTCATTCTGCCCCATTTCTCACATGCAATGTGCTCCTGTGTTATAGCAGATATGCTCAATGGGAGCTTGTTTCATGTCAGTCCCACAGCAGGGTGCTGCAATGCTGTAGGAGAGAGCAAAAGATTTTGGGTGAACCTCCACATTCTTGTTCCTGCAAACACAACATTTCAATGCATAGATGCAGAGCAGTGATAGACTAACTTGGCAAGAAAACAGTCCACTGTTGCTTTTGCCAACCAATTTGGCCTTGATTATCTGAGAGCACAGGCGTACTAAAGGTTTGTTTTCTTTGTTATAAACCATAGTTTAAAAGTTCTCTTTGTTGCGTTTCTGTAATTGGACCCTTTATGTTCACACTACCCAATTACCAGTGAACCAGGCCTTGTAAACAGAAGTCACAAATAGTTTGGATTTATTGAACCACTTTGCTAATCTGCCTTTCTCCAAGGTTGGAGATTGAGGCAATACAGGGGAGCAAATGCAAATTCTTCATTGTAACTGCTATAATTTTTGTTTCTTGTATCAATGGAAAATACCAGTAATTTTCTCTTTGTTAATTTTGTTGTATACCTCCCAAACTTGAGTAAACGCTGACGTGATGTGATGTGCAGACGTCCAACAGATTTAAGGAAAATCTTGAGTAAATGAAGAGACAAACATAAGAAAAGTACTGTCGATGGTTCCATACAGACCATAAGGGGTCGCTGAAAGAGAGCATGAATCATACAAATAGCCTTCGCAGTCACCTAATTTCAACCCTCCTGAACACCTTTGGGAAATCTTGGACCACTCTGTTAACCGTGAAGACAATTCACACACAGTCAGGCAGACATTTACTATTGATGAATCACTTCTCAAGTTCGACAGTATTTTAAGTTTATACTAAAAAATTGTAAAACTGTCATGGGATCAAGTGATTTGCCAAAAGAAAAAAAAAAGAAAGCTAAAGAAAGAGTAGAGAGGTGGGTCTGAAAGTGAAGCTTTCTTCTGCTGTGGGCAGTTTCTTGCTTTTCTACTGCTCGTGTTCTTGAGATTACAGATACAGTAATAAAATGCAGCTTTGCACAGTGTCATATTAAGTATTGGAGTGTAGGTTACTTGCAGTGCTACTAAGGAAAAAGTAATTTACAAGTGTTACCTGTAAGAGCGTGAATTTGCAAAGCTGATGATTCATGGTGGGTCTCTACAATGTAAGCTGTGCGGTTACAGAACAAAAGTGGAAATATACCAGTGGCTTTAAAGGTAAGGCTTAAAATGTTGCATTTATCTTGTGGTTTTATGAATCCACTACAGAAATAAGGGGAAGACAGAGGCCGATTGGAGGGAAATAACAGTAAGTTAGTCCATCTCTACTTCCTTCCCTGCTATTTCCCTTCTTCACTCCATCTTTTTGCAACTAATGGTCCTTAAACGCAGCTCCAGCTGTCGTGGCGTTGGGACTAAATCACAACAATCATGAGTTATTATCAGCAGTGTGCTGACTGATTGTGCTAATGTCCACGCTGATCGCATTAACGCCGGGCCTGATTGGAACGCATCCATCACAATATTCCTGGCAATGAAGAAGTAATAACCGGCATTATCCTGATAATGAAAAATACTGTTAGGCTGAAGATTAAAACTAAACAGTGATAACAAGGGACTTCATATTTGGGAATTATGGAGAGGAGAAATCGCAGCTCCTCCCTGCCCTCTCCCACTTTTTTTCTTTCTGATGATGTCCTTGCCTCCTCTACTTTACCTCCCAGTTCATCTCATTCACTAGTCGCCATAAAAAGGCCTCATTTAGTTCTCACTGCATAATGTCTTTGTCTTTTTAATTAGGCCCCTATTATTCACCATGTTTTCTATTTACCCTCCTCTTTTCCTGTTTTATTTAAGAGTAGCCTCCCTCAGGTTCATATTTTTCTAATGTTTTGTTTCCTCCCACCTTTTCTCCCTGTGTTGTCCATCGTTTCTTTGCTTTCCTAATTCTTCCCCTTCAATTCTATTACTTTCCTTTTTATTTAACATTCCAACTCTTTCCCTAAGTGTTTGTCATCCTTCACCCTATTTGTAGAAATTATTCTCCGACAATCCATCTGTTTTTTCCCATTTTCCTCATCTTCTCTTGTTTGTCAGCCCACCCGCTTTACATCCTTATCCTTCCTGGCTCTCATTGTGTGTGTGTGTGTGTGTGTGTGTGTGTGTGTGTGTGTGTGTGTGTGTGTGTGTTTGTGCTTTTTTCCTATTCTATATACCCACCTCCATAGTAGTGAGGAGCCCTGTCCATTTATGAGAAAGAGAGGGAGAGAAATGTGTGGGGAGGTGTAGGAGGGAGTTTGAAGAGTTTTAATGAGACAGTGCTCACACTTGTGACAGGACGATTAAGTGATAGAAAATTAATCTGTTTGAGTGAGAGAAGGAGAGGGAGAGTTTGTGTTTGTGTGGGGCATATGTGGGTGTACATGTGGGAATTTGGGGGAAATGTGTGTGTGTGTGTTTGTGTGATATCCTATGAGAATTCACTGGCTCACCAAGCCGAGACATTTTTAACTTGCAATCAATATGAGTGGGAGCTTGTACACGCATCATGTTTGTGTGTGTTGTGTGTTGTGTGTGTTATACTGATGAATGGCCCAGCTCTTAATGTTCTCAACCACTCTGTGGACTAACTAGACTATTTAATCACCCTCTCTCATCCCCCGTCTCCTCCTCCTCCTCCTCCTCTCTGTTTCTGCCTTTCTGCCAAAACTGAGTGTACTGCTGAGGTTAGACAACACTTATTGTACAATACATTACCCCTGTGTGTGTGTGTGTGTGTGAGAGAGAGAGAGAAAGAGAGAGAGAGAAAAAGAGGGTGTAAGCATTAGCACCGCATCAGTCAGTGTCCGGCCTGCTGGCTCATACACCTGTCGGCTCGTTATGGAGTACAGGAACAGATAGAGGTGGCGCGAAGAGCCTAAACCTAACACAGACTCACAAATACATCTACACACAACCTTGTTATGCTTGTGCTGACTTACACTCATTCTCTAACTTTTCTTAACTCCTAGCCTGTCACCACTAATTGCTTGACTGCAGCCATTACCTTAACTTTCACATTCAACCGTGACACTTAAAATAACCTTTTTCCTAATGAGGATCCTCACAAATTACTCTTTAACCTCATGGGCCAGACCTTATAAGATAGTGGACATAGGTAGCTTTCTCTCTCTCTCTCTCTCTCCCTCTCTCACACACACACACACACACACACACACACACAAGCACACACACACACACACACACACACACACACACCTTGATAGCTGGACTTGCAATCTACCTGTAACTAGAAGTGGGCGTGGGCATGCAAGACGATCACTTTGTGGTATGTGTTTATGAGTTTGTGTGTGAATAGGTGTGCGTCCAAGTCTATGTGTGTGTGTGTGTGTGTGTCTGCCTACAGCAGTAATGAGCACTGGGCCATGGGATGCCCAAAGGCAAGGTTCCCCAGCAGGGTCAGACTCAAGGACATCTGGCACTGATCCATGCACCCACCTCCAGTACACACGCACACACACAAGCATAAAATATATTGGACCAGCAGACTGCAAGCTTATCCAGCACCATTAAACAATGTGAAGAAACAACATCACATTACTCCCAACTACCATTTTTTCTATCATACGGCGTATCCTCTCTCTCTTCAATGCACAGACACACACACACACAGACACACATATGCACACACCGTGAAACACCCTCTATTTGTCCCCAAACGAACGAGAGATTCACGCTTCACTAGCAAAGACTCTCAGAGTGTAGGTTATTAATGAGAGCATGTCCCAACAACATTACAGAGCTACTGCCCCATGGAGGAGAGGAGACTGAAAGAGAAGTGATAAAATTAAAAAAGATGACAGAAGCGGAAACATGCGAGAGACAGTAAAAAAGTAGATGCAAGGAGAGGAGAAAAAGTGATGTGAATGGAAACGGGCAAAAAAGTAATAATACGGAGGGTAGAAATGAGAGGACATGCGAATGATTGAGCAAACTGGGAAGCAGAAAGGCAGACATGAGGACATGAGGAGAGAGAAAAGGTGACAAAAAACACTGTTAAGGACGTGGGAAAAGTGGGAAGTGGGAAAGTAAGAAGAGAAAGAAGGAGGATGAAATTAGAGGAGAACCTATAAGACAGGAGGAGAGCAGATGGAGGTAGACTAGAAATGTAAATGTAGGAGGTGGAAACTAGAGGAGGACTTACACAGATTGTGGTCAGGTTTGTCCTGTTTCCTGTAATTATCCTTGGGTCAGTTCCAGACTGGAGTTGACTGGAGTTCACCTTTGGCAAATTGAATAGGCATAGTTTAGAAATGCAATGTCTCACAGTTCGTCTTTGTCAAAGTGGTTAAATGTTTGGACATCAGTCCACAGCGAAGGGAAGTTTAGATTAGACTATGGAATAACAAAGACTGAGGACAACTGACTTAAGCATGCAACAGTAAGAGAAGAAGACTGGAGGTTAATAAATAGATTTTGTATGGGTGAAAGATTATCAGGAATTTATTCTAGAATCGTGATCAGAAATGAGTTAAAAACTTTTCATGTAAAATTGTCAAATGTCTCCTAGTGGAACTGTGTTAGTTAACAGAATGTGTCACCAAAACAAAATCAATAGAGAGTAGAATAGTTTGAAGAGTGACCAAGGTCAGAGTGAGCAAACACACACACGAGTGGAAGCACATGTTTGTTCACACTGTTTGTGGATGTCTTATAATTATCTAATGACATTTCTATGAATAAATTCTCGTATAAACATTATGCCCCCATTTGGAGAGTAGGAAACTGGAGAAAAACTGCAGTGGAGGAAGGGGCCGCAGGATGGTGGGCCCATACTGAGCTTTCACAATGGGAAAGACTCTTGCTACAACATGGAGACCGTCCGTTATTATGAGGAAAGGTCCCAGCGACTGTGTCACCAGCTGATAACCACCACAGGAAACACCAGCCCAAAGCCAAAGTAAGATCCAAAGCTACTGATGGTGTTTTCTCTGCTCACCAGGCGCAGCTACTCATCCAAAACAACTGCAAAAGTGTGTGAGTACAGAAATAGGGCAGTTGGATAAGCTTAGAGAAAAGCTATTATTGTGATTTATTTCTCTACTGTTGATTTTTTCTCTCTATCATTGATTCATTTTACCATACATTTTATTACTTTGCTATGCTCTTGCATCTGTTAAATAAAGTTTCCTAGTTAAAGTAAAAGTTTCTTGGTTTTTGTTTTTTGTGTTTTGAACGGGATCCTTAAAAGATTAAGCAGCCTCTGCATTGTCGGGTAAAACACAGCCTAATTACAGCTCTTAATTTAGGACGGAGCAGTATTAAATGCGATGGATTCATTTGCACATTTAGTTTTAGGCCACTGTAAGGTGCCAAAGAAAAGGAGGAAGGGATTGTTTCAAGAGGTAGACAGTTAGAGCTTGGATGGTTCCGTTTCGCTTGTGAGGGCTGACTTACACATTGTATGTCAAAAACTCGAGCCTTGAAGTTCAAGAAAGTGAGGTCACTCAAACTGTCAGTTTTTCACAGAGCTTCAGAAGTCCTCTACCACCACGCAGGGTGGTGGCAGCACCATGGTGCTTCTCAGCAGCAGGCAAATACAGAGGAGTCCTTAAAGAAAATCTGCTGCAGAGTGAACACAACCTGGGACTGACATGGGATGGTTCAATTTCTGCACCATAATAACCCGAAGCTTACAGCCAAGACAACGTTGGAGTGGGCTCCAAAGAGGGACAGACTGTCCTTGCGTGACCCAGCCGAAGCCCAGACTTAAACCCTGTACAACATCTGTTGAGAGACCTGAAGATGGCAGTTCACAGTCACTTCCCATCCAATTTGGCGGAGCCTGAGAGCACCTGCCAGGAAGAATGGGATAAACCGCCCAATTCTAGGTGTGCAGTAGGCTGTGCACTGCTGAGGAGCCAGTGCCATCTAGTGCTTGGTGTCTGAAGCTCTTCTCTACGCAAAAAAAAGAGCCCTGCAACCCCATGTCAGCCTCACTCTCACCTACACAAATGACAATGCATAAACATCCTCCTCCCTGCTGCTTCACACTCAAACAATCTGCTGCTCAGGGTCATTTTTCACCCAGCTCGTGCATCATTATGGAGGCAACATGCGCTGTCACACAAACCGAGTGCAAAAACATATTTTGATTTGATATTCAGCCTCACGAGCCTCAGTATGTGTGTGCATGTGAGTGTGTATGTTTGCGTTTGGCTTTCATTGTGTAAGTGAGCTGGGGAGCGTTATGGGAGCAGAGCGATAAGCCTGGTGTCACTGGCGTCTAATCATACTCCATGTTCCTTATCAGCTCTGGGCTCAGGAGAGGGAATGAACTGTGGAGATAGAGGAAAGGGGGGGGGGGAGAGGAAGTGGGTATATGGTGGGAACGAGAGATTGAGGCACTGTAAAGGGCAGAGCAAGAGGGTGAGGTTAGGTGGAGAGAGGGAGCAAACGGAGACAAGAGATGAGGAGGAGAAAAGTGAAGGATTAGAGGGGTGAGGAGGGAGTAGAGGATATGACAGAAGAAGGAGTAGAAATTTAAAGGTCTGCTGCACTAAAAGCATATAAGGAACCAGTGCCAAGCCCTGTGTCCCGACTCAGCTCACCACCCACACAGCACAAACCCACCTTTTGTAAGAGATTCTGTCACTTCAGTGCTACTTTCCGCTGCATGTCCGTGTGTGTGTGCCTGTGCGTGTGTGTGTGTGTGTGTTGGGGTTATCGGGAGTGCTAAGGATGGGTGGTAATTGAATAATGACAGTAATGCCTCTGATGGATTACCTGTCACTCGTCCTTCTTCCCTCCCTCCATCACTGTCATCCATCGCTTCTCTGTCGTTCTCGCCTCGCAACCTCCGGTCAAATTGTCTCCCGTCCGTGCCGTCACCCGTGCCGACGGAAATAAAGACACACACAAACGTGTAAGATGACGCACACGTCGTCACCGCAAACATGCTTCCTCACACACTTTTCATAGGGATTCACAAAGAGTGGAATAAGAGTGTGGATTCTGAACTTAAAATAAAATCTTGAAATTCGCAGACACAATGATTAGTTTGTTCTGTGTTATTGATTTACCCTGTAATGTGTAAGTCTTGATTCAGTCTTACCGTCTTACATAGAGCTACAAAAGTCTGGGCCAGTACCAGCTGCTAATTTTGCTGCGCACTACAAATTCAACAGTTGATTAAAACTCAACCTGATGCGAACGAGTTCTGATGTAGTTTAGCTACAGCCAGGTGGGAGCCATTCAGGACCTTCTTGATTCCAGAGGAAACCAAAGCAGAAAGTTTACTACTTGATTAAAAAGAGGCTAAGCCTATTGATGCAGTTTACTATTTGTTAACAATGTGTTAATGTGCTATGTAAGAGATAGTGGAATCCAAGAAAAGAAGAACCTCTTTTATCAGGGTTGACTTTCACAGAGAATTCGCCTCCATTTTAGGGGTCGAGCAGTGGCAAGTCGGAGCAGAGCATCTAATTATAATAATGTGCAGCACAACAAATCCTAAATTTACAGCTTCACCAGAGTGCAGCCAAATACTTTATCCGTTTGTGTAAATGTCAAACAGATTGTAATATTAGTCTGACTGTAGTATTGACAGGTTGCCTTAGTGAGGCCGCTGACGTCTCAGGTGCACTGTATGTATGGACTGTATTTTTGGGGCACAGAATAGGGGCCTCAATTCTTACTGTGTAGTCACATGAAAACAACCAAGCAGGAACAGATTTAGCGACTAAGACCCATTGTCAGACATATAAATGTCCCTCCAGGTTTTATTAGGTCCAGCTGAAAACTTTTCTTTCAATGTTTATCTATATACATTATGTAATACTTGTACAATGTGATCATACACTTTTAGTTTATGGGATATCTGGAAAAGTTAATAATTATACAAGTGGCATAAAATACTTCCATCACATTTACATGTTGTAGAGGGTCAAAGAATGTAGTTTGAAGTGCTATTTGGTCTGACTAGTGGTTGTTAGTGCTGTATTGATTGCTGTTTTCTCTGTGTGTGTTTTCAGTTTAAGTAAGTAGTTCAGTACATTTATTTAAATACTGTTGTTCTGGAGTTTGAGGGGATTGTCCACCAAGTGTGAACTTGGTGAATTGACCACTAGCTCCTGCAGACCAAAAATGTAATTGTGGTTTTTGAGGTGCTTGTACTTTACCAGAAAAAACAAATCCCCTTTCTGCTACTTCATATTTCCACTCTATTACATCAGGGAACCAAAACTGCATTTATTAAATAACTGTGATTGCAAGTTGCTTTACAGAATTACAATTTAAACACAGAGCAGTGCATTAAATAATATACAGTACCTTCACATTAAATTCTACTATTCTGCTTGTAGTAATAAATCTCCCAGCAAGTCAAAACAGCATGAGAGTGAACCAGCATGTACCACTACAGGACCCTGAAACTAAAGCAGCTAAATTACATTTGCAGACTCATACTCATAGAGGAGTATTTTTACAGTGCTACATCAATTTGATGAGAGATTTCATCCCCTCCCTTGTATTTTACTGAATTACATTTTTTAACTGTATTTTTATTGCATCAGTTTAATATTGTCTATATTCATTTTTCATTGCAGAGTTGTGGAGGTCTACTGTCTTTGTACTGATCTCTGTTGTTTTATCTCCTTTTCCTTTCTGGTATCGGTTTTATGCTGTTTGCACAAGTGCAAAGATAAAATTACTTTCCACCACTGGTATAGACAAACTTCCCTCTCTTTCATAACCGAACCACCAAGTTGAGAGGGCTCTACTTAGGTTGTTCTCATTTGAGCATTACAGCGAAATGGCCAGCAAGAGAACTGAGGATTGAGAGAAATTGGAGCACTCTGCTGCAATGCAGTTCAACTTACAGTATCTGTTCACTGCTAAATTGAGCTCCTCCATCATGAGCGCAGACTTTCTCTAAAGGATTACTGCTGTAAATCAGGCAAACTGATGCCTGCAGGGGCATGCTAAGAAGAGGTCATTCTCTATGCAGGGACCACCTACGATGATACCGTATCCCTGACTCACCTGTCTACTCAGGAGGGGCCTTTCTACACCTGAGTACGTGCCTGACTCACTCTATGCAGGCCTTTGTTTGTTTTTTTTACTTCTCTATGTCCTAATTCCTCCCTTTTCTTTCCTTACTAAATGACTGAAAATGAGGAAACAATCTGTGTGCACTGTGTGTGCATGTGTGTTTGTGTGTGAGAGAGAGGGAGAGAGCGGAAGAAAAGCAGAAAGAAAGAAGTACGAGTTGAGGAAAGAGAGATGATATCAAGTAAAATTCATTTCCACGGAGATATCATGTAGCTATTTCAGAATAATTAGAAGACGGCCAAGAAGAAAGAGAGGATTATTTTCTTTATTATCAATCATTTAATTGGTTGAAAAAAAAAAAGGTTTGTAGCTCTACATGTCCAGGCATCGGGGAGTATTTACATCAAGCCTCTTTTAAGACTGTCCGAAAAATGTGAAAACAAACAGCACCAGAGCTCAATTTCTATACTGTATCCCATCGCCTTTACCCCATCACTAATGAGGTGCAAAGGATTACATCTCACTCGAAATGTGGCATCTTTCATCTTGTACATTCACACTTGGAAAGTTTTTACCATCGGGAGTCAAAGCGTAACATGAGGTCTGTACAAGAGATGAAATATGACAAAATTTAAATTTAAAAAAGAAGATATTAGGTTTTCATTCCAAGCAGCATCTTATAAAAACCTACTATTTACTGCCAATTACTGTAAATATGTTCATATATATTTCTGTTGCACTAGTTCAAACTAGTTGTGTTTCTTCTGATATGCTGAGGTCAAAAAACAGTGTTTGATGGGGAGAACTACATCCAAGAAAAGTCCAGATTTACAGTCTGTTTTACATTTTACAGTACATGATTCCATATGTCAAGTAAGGCTTTAAACAGGCTGGTGATTTCCTTTAATTACTGTGCCTTAAACATGTCACAGAAATAAATGATCATACACATTTTCTTGATAGTCACCATTTGGTCATAGCACATAATTCAGTAATACTCTACGTCATGACAACACCCTCCTGTTAATAGCTCTTATACCTATGAGTTGTTGGTAGCAATTTTAAAGCAGAAATGGCATTTACGTGTTGCTCTATGGATAAAACACAAGCAGGGAATATTTTGATGCAAATGTTTTGTTAAATGAGAAAAAAAAAACAAAGCCTTCAAAAAAAGACTCACTTAGGGGTCACTGGAGGCAACCTAAGCACTAATCCCCTTTCCCCAAACCCTATGGTGTAACAATAAACTGTGAGCTGGCACAGTCCGCTCCATCATACCAGACGTGAGAAAGCAGTGATCCAAAGTTGTAAGCTATACAAGCCATGGGAAAGCAGCAATCCTATCAACATAAACATACAGACACGTACACACACACACACACACACACACACACTTTCTCTAACTCTCACACAAACAGGATCATATGCCAGACTGCCAATTAAGGCAGTAATGGCTGTGGGAAAAAAGTGTATAGTTGCACGCATACACACACATACAGTAACTGAGACTTCTAAGCTCAAAGTTAATAGCACCCAGTTGTTCAGTGCCAGAGACAGACCCTGTGGGAGGAGGGTGGATGGGTTGTGGTACTGAAGCTTAGACTAATGCAACAAGCTGAGAAGAACATTGTTTCCCAACAAATGTACAGGGTAGGAACAGTTAATCAATTTCAGGGACATTTTTTCTGTTTATGTTGTAATTCCAGTAAAATCCTCTTTTTAAAATGCTGTTAATAACATGGCAACTACAACACTCATTAACCTGCATTTTGTTTGTATTTCTAACCTATTTTGTTCCATTTCCTGTCATTTCCTCTCCGTGTCCTTTAAAACCCATTCTAAATTTCAAGGATGTTTTTTGGATGTTCTTTCTGAGCCAATTAGCCCCTCTTAACAGTGTCCTACCCTGCCAGTCAGTATATTGGAAGATGTAATAGGTTGGAAGAGGACAAGGATAGAGACCGAGGAAAAAGCAAGAGACATGGTCAGACTGTGGGACACAGATGGCAGAGAGGAAAGGCAGAAAGGAGGGACGCAAACAGAGGGATGGGGTGGAAGTTGATGCTCCGGATTTCTTCCTCCTGTTCCATCAGCAGAAGCCTGTTGGAGGGAAAGTGCAATAATGAGAACAGCTGCAATGGATAAACACACACAGACACACACACACACAAACGAAGGAGAATAGACTCCATCCACTTAGCCAACCCGGTCTCCATCATCAGATCAACACAAACACAGTTTTACACATGAGCAAATAGACACACACTCACCCTCACACTCGAAGGCTTGCAGCATGGTGGTGTAAGTGGGGCCCAGCCAAGAGGTGTAGCTACCCAGAACCCTTTGCAGGTGGTGGGTGGCATCACTAAAGAGCAGATTGGATTCGCCATAGCCTGCTGAGCTGAACAGGCTGAAGCCCTCGGTGGCGTTGCCAAACACATTCTGCAGGATAGAAAAAGTGTGTGACAGCATTTAATGCATGAGGGCATGCATGGATGTGCGTTGGCGTGCTCTGTGTATGTGTGTGTTTCTTTAAGCTGTGTGTGTTCATGCTTGTGTGTGCCGACAGGGGATCAGCACAGGACATATCAGTCATTCTGGCGTCTCCCACACACTCAGCAAGGAAGAAGGATGACAGTTTAGCAGATACCTGCGTTCTGAGACGTGCAAATCAATAACACAGACTCCATGGAGATATGAAACTGATATAAACACACTGAGGAAACACACACACGCAAAAGAGGCAATTTCTTTATACACCCACCTGTAAACGTTCCAGGTACTTCCAGACACGGCACTTATCCTCCATACGCACCACCACAGCGTTAGCAGGAACGGCTGCCAGGTGGCATCGCTC
This sequence comes from Channa argus, assembly GCF_033026475.1. Lineage (NCBI taxonomy): Eukaryota > Metazoa > Chordata > Actinopteri > Anabantiformes > Channidae > Channa > Channa argus. The sequence continues at coordinate 14,995,068 of NC_090212.1, forward strand.
ATACTCATCCAGTCCAGCCTCAGTTCCATCTGGACACAACAGCTTCAGGTCCTCCAGCTCCAGGTCTAGAGCCCAGGACTCCTGGTTCTTACCTGGGCAGGAAAGAAGTAAAACTGTGTGAGATTCTGCTCCACTGACACCTGGCATTCACGTATTAAGAAAAAGTTTAATCAATCTTTTTATTTACTTTAAGTGTTAATATTTCCATTGTGGTTTGATTTCTGCATGCAGATACATCAGATGAGGCCAGTGGACAACAAACATGGGGCAGCCCAGGTTTCACGTTGACATGACAATGCAAAAAAGTATAACTTTTGTTGACCTTATTTGAGCTGCCAGGGCAACGTGAAGCTTAGTGACCTTTCACTTTCCTTGATGGATTTCATGCAGATTTCATTTACCCGACTGAGATAAGATTACAATAGAAAACAGACCACCTGTAGTTGTGAATAGGATTACGTACACAATGATCTGCATTTCAGACCTCACATCCGCAAGTGTGTGTTTGTGTTGAGTGTGAACCTCTAAAAGTCAAATTCCATCCATTAGTAATTAAACACATTTTACTTCAATTCAATAAACTGCAATTTTGCTACCACACAGCCCTGGTAGCTGCTCAACTAAACTTAAAGATGGATGAAACTGTACCTCAGTGTTCTGGCTTTATGAGTCTACTTGTGCTACTGTTTTACATCAACCTTCGTGAAGCAATTAGTGCTTTGCAAAAGTGTTTACACTTGATTTCATACAATATGTGAAGTTTTATTCCCTGTAGGACTTATGAACATCACGTGTAATATATTAAATTTGTGTTAATTTTATGACGACTGTCTCATAATTTACAACACAAGACTCTTTATGTTTCATTCATATGTTGAATATCTCCCATTTAAAATGTTAAAGGTTTTTTGGGTCACCGAAGACTAAGCAAAAAAGCACTCATTTATCCTCCCAAATAATTCAATAAACACAGACAGGCCACCTCGAGACAACAGCACAGACCTTTGGTGTTTTTTTGACCTCTGTTAAATGTTTTGACTCCAAATATCCCTCAACCATATGAGAAACTATGCTTCATTAGACAGCTACATTGTCTGTAGAGCTGGCGTCAAACCGTTCCTTCTCGGCTGCACCAGCAGAGTCTGTGTAGCGTGACTGTGATAATGATCGCCATTAATTTTAGATGTTGCCGAAAGCGAAGGAGCCGATGCAGCAAAACAGAGAATTTGGGTATTTCATGGCCGGACAAAAATGTCTTTCTGTCTGTCCTTCCTGTGTTTTTGTCTCCTGCCACTTTCAAGTTTTTTTTACTCTTGTTATTTATATCTTGTGTCTTCACTTGGCACAAAATCCCAGCCACTGCACATAAAGCATCACAACAGCATAATCTGTTCAGTGTTTTCTGGATTTCACTTCTCTAATGAGAAACATTGTGAAACACTGGCACCCTGTGTCTTAATGGTGACTAGCATTCTGTGCTGTCCCCAAATAACCCTTGTCATTAATATTTTCCGTTATAAAATTACATCAATATATAAGCAGCAGTTTAGTCTTTGAAATGCCAAAACACTTAAAACACTGACCATCCAAATTGGCAAAGACTGTAGTGTGTTTAACAAAGGCCACATCACCAAGATTTTCCGCCACACATCTGAAAGAAAAACATAAAACACATGAATATTGTGAATCGTTGAATCTATAAATAGATCAAAGCCGAAATAAAGTGGAAGTCAGCACAGTCGGGAATCCATAATTGTAACAGCATGCGTCTGGAGACCGTGAGTAAACGTTCTCTCCCTCCTATTGTTGTACTTCAGGAATTAAAAACAGCTCCTGCACCCCTTTTATTCCCATCGCTCATGCACTTACTACTACGCCTGAGTACATTGTACTGAACATTATTGCACTACAGGCCATAGTAATATAAATATATATCTTGTTGTTATCTTTAATTATAATGTGCAGGAAATGAGTGAAGCTGACATTAAAAAACAATTAAAGCACTTAGAATCTGATCATTCATGTTGTTTGTTGTCTTTTATTGTGATCTGTTTTCAGCCTGTTTTCATTAAAGGAGTTTTTTGTCAGTTACTAGCACTGGTGTGTCTTCCATATCTGTTAAAATGTATTATTGGTTTTAAACGTATTATTATAAGCATCATCCCTGTATTCTTGAAGAACAGACAGCTCTAATTAAAAATATTTTTGGAGACCCTATAGGCTGCTGTCGTAACATTGTTATTAGTTTCAGAGTTGTACCTCAGTGCCCCTGCCTCTCCATAGTGCCTCTCTTTGTGGTTGTTGGCACAGATGTGTCTGTCGTTCTCATCTCCTATGCAGGCCTCGCACAGGTTTTTGGGGTTGTTGCCTCGGGGGTCATGCTGGGGGTCCTTGACGCCTGGCACACAGCTGTAGCCAAAGAAATTCCCCACCGCTGGTAAAAAAAGACAAAGAGTGAGTTAGAAGAAAAATAGCAAAGATTAAATCAGGAAAGTGAGATATTTTTAAAAAAGGATCTTCTGGGCCATTTTAAACATTTCCTGTATTCCTCTGACATTACTTAAGTATGATACCTGAGAATTGCAGAACTAAAATGAAAGTTGATTGATATAGAATAAACTAATATGAAACCTGTGTATTATTTTTTTCTAAAGAACCCATTACCAGTTCTACTTTCTCACTCACCTCTGGGGAAATTGCACTGCTCCCCTACACTGATCTGGGAGGTGTTGACCAGGTAACCAATAGGGACAGTCCACCCTACTGTGGTACGAATGCCGGGGTGACAGGAACTGCGTTCGTGCATCTCTAACAGGGACAAGTCTGAGGAGGAACGGCGTGCTATAACCACGACATAATAGCTAATACCATCTGAATGAAGATTTTAGGAGAAAGAACAGACAAGAGGAAGGTTGGATCATTTTATGAGTCAGGATTGGAAAAATGCAAGCTGCTGCAGAATTCAGACTTGTGACTTACCTACTCTGTTGTAGGACTCTCCTGCAGCCAGCTCCAGGCCATGGCAGAGGCCAGCAGCATAAATGTCATCTGCAGATATGGAGGTTGCATCTGCTGTCCCATTCTAAAAAAAAAATAAAAATAAATCACATTTATATGGTCAGTGTCAAGTGTCAAAAAACATGCTTAGTTGATGTGGTGTGAAATAATAAAAGAAGAAGAAAAGAAAATGAAGAATTTTATATATTGACATGGATATGACTTAAATACTGTCAGAATAACATACATTTAAAAACAGTACATGTTATTACACAAGGAGATTGGGGAGATTTTCAGATGGAGTAAAAAAATTGTGTCTCTAGTGAAGACCAAAATGATGAGGTTTTATAATGTGATGAGTAGCACACAGACTCTGTCTTCTTAGGTACCTTGATTTTGTCCATACAATCTCTGGTGCTCAAGCCGCGGATACATTGCAATGTTCCTCTAATATTCCGAGCTGTGGCATTCCCAGCCAAATCCAGGCACTTTTGCTCTTCAGCATCAGACAATACACACCAGGAAACTAAAACAAAACAGTTGAAAGGAAATCATTGCTGTAAAGACCTGTAAACTCCAAACAATGACACCTGAAACTCCACATACGTTACAGTTAAAAAACAAGCCAATTTAATCATATCTACCTTTAGTTTTTTGTTTGGAGACACATCTGACAGACAGAAGAGGCAGAAAAACGAGGAAAGCTACAAGCAGTCTCCTCTCTAGGTGTGCCATGTTGGCTCTGGTGAAAAACCTGCTTTGGGAATCTGTCTAATACAACAGCAATGGAGGCCAGGTAGGTTTCGGTGAAAAGAGCCACTTGGCTGCCCCCTCCTTCTCTTATAACCTTTTCCTGAGACAGGAAGAGAGAAAGAAAGAGGGGGAGAGAGGGTAAAATGCACAAAAATAAAGCAAGTAGGCTGGATGTGGAGAAGAAGAAAACATTACATTATTCCTCTTCCCCTGCTTCTTAAGTCAAAGTCCTCAGTAGATAATCCTTCCTCCATCTAATGATAGCAGTATAACATTTCCACCTCCAATTATCCACTGAGACTTATCCCCAGTAGAGAGGATAGTGTTAGACACATGTAGGCTCGAAGCAGTTCGGGTCACCTGGCACGGAGTGTCGACCCAGGGTCTTTAATTAAAAAAGTTGTGCACAATGTGTCTTTGTGCTGGAGTTGTGTTTGTGCAGGGTTGATATTGGCTGGAGCTCCAACTCACTGGAGACTAAAGCTCCAGGTAAGCAAGAACAAACAGCACTGGCTATTGTTCAGGGCCACAGGACCCAGTGAAGGGAAAACATATCGGCTACTTGATACAATTCTCCTGTTTCGGGCTCATTGCAAACACTCAAAAGCATATGCACACACTCAGGGACATTTTCCTGAAAATCCTTTAAGCGAAACAAGAAACAAATAAATCTTAACAGGTGCGAAGTGAAAGTGAATTGCTAATGCATCCACCATTTAGTTTCAGTGTTATGCAATTGTTGATCTGCATGATTCCTCAGAAAATTAAAGGTCATATTGGTTTTTATGCAGCTTTTAGAGAGAGAGAGGCTGTTTTGGGGTAACAGTATCTGAACCTATGCCTGCATGGATGGAGGGAATAGGAAGCACATTTTACTTCAAGCACCCACATGGTATTCTGGATGAAATATGTAATGTGCTTCTCTTAGAAATCCAGTGAGAGTAGCTGCCGGAGGTAAACCACTGAGATCATTTCTTGCATTATCTTGAACTGAGAAGATTGTTCTCAAGAAATATATGACAAATATATGACATATGACCTGTGTAAAAAACACATCTGAAATGTTCTCACGCTACTCCTATTCCTACCATTATCTTTTTTTTTATTGGGACAATTCACATTGATCAGCATCACAATAAATGTACCAGTGGTTGTCAAAAGCCTAATTTGTACTTGTCCTAGCAGTTGTCCTTGGCCAGATGCTAAATTAGTCGATAAAAGAACAATTAACAAGTAACCTAATGACAGGAAAAAGTAGGCACATATGTTAACCAATAGACAGAATAAAAAGCTAAAAGTGTATAAGGCAAACAATGTGCAGAATAGGAAATCTATAAAGCAAGCAATCAATCAAAAACAAAACCATGTAAAGCAGACAATGATGAATGGTCTACTCATAACAGTCCACATACCAATAGCTTATTTACTGCTTTTCTTAATGTACAAAGAACTTTACAAGTTGACTCTTGTTCGAGGTTCAATCTTGCTCAAGAACATGTAAAACTGGCGATGAAACCACAAAGCTGCTCCTCGCCCTGCACAACAGCTGCCAAATCAGTACAAGCAACATATTGTATGATCACATTACATTACATACTTATCTAAATATCAAATCCTAGTAATAAAAACAATCTAAAAATGGGTCAACATGTAAATATGAAAATTGTGCCATAGATACGTTTATAGGGTAGAGCCACTTGTACTTCTCTTTGACTTTGTGTTTTTAAAATATTTTACATCTGCTTCACTAGATCTTAAAGTGATATATTGTCCTTTTTTCACTCCACATTTATTTTTATCTGATGCAAAGTGGTGACAGAAGTAAGACCAGAAAAAAGATCTGTAAGAGACACAACAACAACAAAACCATAGCAAAACTAGTACAATAGTTGCTACTAGTCGTTTTGTGTCTCTTTTAATCTGGCAGTCTTGTTCTTTGTATGTAGGAGGTTTGACATCTTGAAGCCCTGTGTTTGACATATCTGTGCCCAGGAGCCATAAATTCAGTCAGTCACTGGGTCTGGTGACTCAGTGGTAGCGCATTGGGTTGGGATGCAGAAGACGGCGGGTTTGAATCCCACTCTACGGCCCCGCCCAACAAACAAAGGGTGCCAGTCCCGAGCCCGGATAAAAAAATGGGAGGGTTGCGGCAAGAAGGGCATCCGGCGTAAAAACACATGCCAAATCAACGTGCTGTGGCGACCCCCGAAGGGACAAGCCGAAAGCGTTGATCTAGTCATTGGGTAAATGTAGCTGCTGGTGAAAAGATGTTGTGTAATCACTCAGGTTCCTAATAAATTATAAAATAAGTTTAATTTTATTATTTCCACTCAATATTAAGATTAATGTCATTGGTGTTTTAGCGACTTTTGCCTACAAACTATTGGAGGACTTCTCCGCCCCACAATGCATCCTGACAATAATGTTTTGGTGACGTCATGCGTAGCTGGAGGGGAAAAAGCCAGTGGGTGGGTTTGGTTGTGGTCCTGCTTTTTAGCTTTTTATATTAGAAATCCCATCGATTTAAACAAACAAAAAAAAATATCACAGAATGAGTTAGAGGCTGTATTTCCTATGTGCCAGGTAGGTGGATGTTTGTTATCGTTCACTTGCAGCAGCCCTCGCCCGGCTGGGCTTTGTGCCGCACTGCTAGCTTAGCTGGTTCGGCTAACACCGTCGGCCAGCCGTCTGTTTGACTGGCGCCTCCAAGGCGCCTGTGGACGGCCAACAACCGCTTGTTAATGGATTGTTAGTCACAGCAAGCAACCAGGCCTCCAGTCGGATGTTTACATGGAATGAGTTGTTAAATTTTCCTATTCATAGACCTTAAGCTCGCACCAAAACCAGAGACTGTGACATTTAGGTCTATGGTGTTAACTTGCTAGCTATTCGCTTAGTTGTTGGGAATGCTACATTACCTGTTAGCCTGCAGGGAACGGCTAAGGAAAAATAAATGTTACCTTCAAAGCTGCTATTAGTAGTGATAAGCTCGTTAATCAGTAACTTAATGTAAACACATTTAACGTCTGATGCTATTTGTGTAAGTGAATTCGTGTTGTTTATCTGTGCAGTGAAGTCTATGCCACAATCGGCCGTGTATATTAAATGAATCTTTCACAAAGACAGAGGACTCTGCGTTCAGCCATTATAAGCTGAAGCTCTCTTTCAGTCTGAAACCTTGCCGGGAACCATCAGAAAACATAGACGGGGCAAATGTAATTAACTTCTTTTCAAGAGGGTTTTCCTTTGAACTCTGTCTGGCTCCTCTTCCCTCAATCTGCCAGTGCACTGAATCATGGGTCCATGCAGCATCCCCGTCCTTCTCCTGCTCCTGCTGCACGCCCTGCACACATCAGCTGAGGACTCAGGTACAGTTTTCTTTCCATTATGTTTTCTGTTTGTAGATCAGTGGGCCTCTTGAATTGTCTGTTCATCAGCATATGTTCGTGACTGGGAGCTGTTAATTTTTCCTGAGAATTGGGAAAACGTACAGTCATGTCACTGGCACCAGGGAGCAATTCAGTGCCAACTTTTGGAAAGAGCTGAGTTTTTAGGTGCAATCCAACATTTAACACTATTATTGTAATCCCTTAAAATAAATATTTGTTTATATGTGACCCCACAGAAGTAGTAGTAGACAGTAGTAACTTTATAGACGAATAAAATTGAGGTTTTCTTCTTACTAGAAAAAGTCTGAATATCTTTACTTACTAAAAACTGTATAGGATGAAAGTATAATGTACTACAACAGAATCGGCACACATTATTTCCAAAAGCACAAACACATTTGGCAATATGAAGGAATTGGAACAACCTCACTACAGTTCTCGATTCAGGCTTTAAAATCAACTGTAACATCTTACAACAAGCTCCATGTTAGGGTGATATAGTGAACTCATTTTATATCCTCCACAGATGGACAGTTGGAGTGTCTGTGTGATAGCCCTAAATGCCTCGAGGATACCCAGTGCCAAGGAAACCGATGCTTCTCCTCTGTCAAAGTCAGCGATATCAGCGTGGAGTTTGAGCATGGCTGTTTGAAAGGGTCACAGAAAATTCGTTTGCTTTGCTCCACAGCTCCGTCGTCCTACCAGGCCATTTTCTGCTGCTCCAAAAACATGTGCAACAGCAACATTTCCAGGAGCACTCTGATGGCTCTGCTTCCCTTAGGTGGATAGAAGCTCATTACATGCTCCTGTTCTGCAAGGAAATGATTTGTCAGATAGAATAATTCTGTGTTTCTCTAGCTGTCCATTATACATATTGACAAAAGACGTGTCACTGTCTAATTTTCCCCTTTTCTTCCCTCTGTCTATTTCCTCCCTTCTTGCCATTAGAAAATGAGCCAACAGGTGAGCCAGTTCGGTATCGTGTGGAGACATTAGCTCTCTTTGTACTCGGTCCAGTGGTGGTTCTGGCTTTGCTGTCTGTAGTGTCAGTGTTGGCCTGCAGGAGGCTCCATCATGGACATCTACAGAGGCTGCAAGAGTTTGACACTGAGCAGGGAGCCATAGATGGCCTCATCACTTCCAATGTGGGGGACAGCACTTTAGCCGTAAGAATAATCTGAGGTTGTTAAAATCATGAAGTGGTTAACCACACAGGAAAGATAGCAATTGCGTGTCTCACATTTCAAAGTATCTCCTGCTGCATTCTGTTGAACACTTGACTGTGATCACTTTAACAGTGTGTACATCTGAAATGGATATGATTCACATAGCAATTAATTACATTTTTCAAGTTGTGTCTGCCCAATTTACCTTTCATCCTTCATCTAGCGATAAGTCCAGGTTAGTTAAGTGTCTTCAAGTCATGGAGAAGAAAATTCTATTTTTCTAAAACCACTAAATAAAGCATACTAAAATAATTTTAAGTTTTAGTATCACATTCAATTTTATTAATATCCCGTTTTCTTAATGCATAGTTTTTCCTATTAGAAATGTAAGAATCTTTGAAAAAAAAACTATATACAAATTACAAAATGTGTCTCATTTTCCCATTGTAACTAATATTTGCATAGTGTAATTACCCTAAAATATAACTGGTGAAACTAGTGACTCATGATTTTAGTTTAGTCATAGCCATTTCTGTTCATCAGGTCACAAAGCTTGCACAATTGAGCTGAGTGGCATGCTGACTCCAAAATACTTTTTTTTAGAAAGTAAACAATGTTAACATCTCAATTCATGGAGAATTCAAACACCTTTATCACAGAATGAGTTGTGTGTATATCTGCACCCTTTATAAAGATTTTGGCATGCACAAACTAAAATTACCCCTGTGTCTGTCCCCAGGACCTGTTGGACCACTCATGCACTTCAGGAAGTGGTTCAGGTCTTCCCTTCCTTGTCCAGAGAACTGTAGCCAGGCAGATAAGTCTGGTAGAGTGTGTAGGTAAGTACAACCAGCTAGATTCAGCTCCTTCTGATTACTACTTTATTCGAGACCAAAACTCATGTCACAGGCATTACGCTGTAATATGGGACGACTGTCGTGTATGGACCACAGCATCGGGTTCAACTCTCAGTCCCTACTGGCCAGATGTCGAAGTATCCTTGGCCAAATCGCTGAACCTCAAGTTGCTCCTCGTGGGTCAGAAAAGTCTAGATGTAGAGGGAAGCAACTGATTGCTCACTTCTAAATAGTAATAAAAAAGAAATGCTCATTCAGCCATTTGTCTGCTTTTTTGTAATGAGCATTTTGTTTCACCCACACCTGCTGACAGCAGTCCTTCATGGTCAGTCTAATTTTCAGTCTCACTGTTCACATCAGCTTTTGGATGACTGTACATATAGTGTACTATGTAGTTCGGTGTAACCTGACAGCAATGTCATGTGGATATTGATGGAATAACCATAATAGATCACCAAAAAATTTCTGACTCATTTAGAGCAACTATCAAAACACAGGTGCTTTTTTCTGTCTCTTCCCTGTGTGCTGTTGACCACAGCGTAGAAAATTCAAACTCTTATTCTCATAACAGACTTCAGTTTCATCATCCAGATTAAAGCACGTGGTTCAAATGTGCAAACCTGTTTATGTCAAAGTACTGTTAAGTCTGATTTCTACCACTGAGAAGTGGAATACAATATAATTTTGTGGTGTCAGACAACTCAAACAGGTCTTTCTGATGCATTGTGAACATAGTTCATTTTCATTGATGAAAATCTCCAAACAACACTTTTAAAAGCGGAATCAGACAGCAAATAACTTCTTAAACACACATATTTCTTTTCTGATTTCCTTCTCCTCCTGTTGTCCAGGCAAGGGAAGATATGGAGAGGTGTGGCGGGGTCAGTGGCAGGGGGAGAACGTGGCTGTTAAAATCTTCTCTTCAAGAGATGAAAAATCCTGGTTCAGAGAGACCGAGATATACAATACAGTGCTGCTACGACATGAAAACGTCCTGGGTGAGTTGGTTTCACAGTCTGGCAAAACACTCAGTAGAAACATTGATGTAGAAAAATACCACTGGTCACAAATATTTTTCTTACCTAGAGCATAGTTTAAGTAGCGGTTTAAGTCTTAGACATTATAAAACAGTTCAGTTTGACTTGCTGTATAAAAAGAAAGAAAAAATGAAGGATGTGTTAGCTTTAGTTGACATCATTCTGTCTTAACCCATCTATGTTTGAAAGCAGTGGATGAAGAGGATGAATGTAATAAAAATGAAGTGTGTAACTACCAGTCCAGCAAATTAGACCACTCTTTTTTTGTCCAAGAGAAATTTAATTCAGCACTAGTATAAATAAGTATATAGAGCAGATTATTTTACAACTACCAATGTTTCTTTCCCATGTCCTTCATGTCAGGCTTCATGGCATCTGACATGACCTCTCGAAACTCCAGCACCCAGCTGTGGCTCATCACCCACTATCACGAGAACGGGTCTCTCTATGACTACTTGCAGCGAGTTGCTGTGGAGACCTCAGAGGGGCTGGCGATGGCAGCATCAATAGCCTGTGGCCTTGTGCATCTGCACACTGAGATCTTCGGCACAGAAGGAAAACCAGCCATCGCACACCGGGATCTGAAGAGTAAAAACATTCTGGTCACAAAAGACCTGCGCTGCTGCATCGCTGACCTGGGTCAGTCATTTTCTGCTGCTTTACTTCTCTAACTAGGTTCTCGGGCTCTTAGGTCCTTACTCCAATATATTATGCATGGCTTCAATCAAATCCTATTGTACAAAAGTTACTTGCTTAAAACATTGATCTAACATGTCTTAAAGCAACATTAAGAAACAGCTTTTACTTTTGTGAGAGATGTCATCAAGTTTATTTGGCTCTAGTACACATCCTTTAATATTGCTAAATCCTATCCAACACTGCTATTTACCTAAAATAACAGTTTAAATATCTATCTGATATAGTGAAGTACCAGATGGATCCAACCTAATGTACACACTACTTTTTTTTCAGGGGCTTCTTAATCCAAATACAAAGGTTCCTGGTTTAGAAACACACCATTCACTCATCTCAATTAAATCACCATACAGATACTAAAATAGGGAATGTTTTCTGCTGGCATTTGATTACGTTTCTGTCTGGTTTAGCTTATTTGATTGTGTTGTAGAGTGCTGTTGTTGTCCACAGACTATTCAAAATACGTCAGCCAGACACACAGCACCACTCTGTGAAATTTTGTTTGTAGAAAACGAAAACGTTTGTAGATTTCTGATAACTGAGAAAACCTTTGAGAATGTGACTTCTAAAACTGACAGAAAAAGATCCTCTAGAATAGAAATGAATCCCTCTGTTGGACTTGCTACAATGACAGAAACAATCTACTTGTAGTTTTACAGTATTATTTCAGAGTGGAATATCCCATCTCAACATCTTTAGCTATGTACAGATATAGCTACAAAGAGTTGCGTGTTCTCTCAGTGCTAGTGAGAGGTTCCTCTGGGCAGTCCCACAGTCTAAAGATGTACATGTTAGGTTAACTGGTGACTCCATATTGTGTGAAGGTCTTAATAGTTGTCTTTCTCTTTGTGTCAGACTTGAAAGACTCTGCCTCAAAATGTATTTGTGCTTTCATTTGTGTCTATAATGTTTTTTGTTGTTTTTTTTCGCATGATACAGGGCTGGCTGTTACCCACTCCCAGGCAGACAATCTGCTGGATGTGGGTAACAATCCAAAGGTCGGTACCAAGCGCTACATGGCACCTGAAGTTCTGGATGAGACGATACAGACAGACTGCTTTGATGCCTACAAGAGAGTGGACATCTGGGCTTTTGGACTGGTGCTGTGGGAGATAGCAAGACGCACATACAGCAATGGTGAGTCTGTTGCATTGTTGAGATCTGCTTAAAGCCATAAAGAAAGATTTTGTTTTAATCATCTGAATATCTCTTTGCAGGTATTGTCGAGGAGTACAAGCCTCCATTCTATGATCAAGTGCCAAATGACCCCAGCTTTGAGGACATGAGAAAGGTGGTGTGTGTGGAGCAGCAGAGGCCTTTCATTCCTAATCGCTGGTTCTCTGATCCCGTAAGTGTGGATCTTTTATTACATTTTATGTACTCTGTACTTTTTTGGGGTCAAAAATCCTCAAGGAATAGTTATCACTAGGATTTCAATGCCTGTCGGCAAATCAAGGGGGCTTATTTTAGGACAGATATTTTAGATTATTTACATCCTAAATAATATCAAATGCCCGGTTGGGAAAATTTAGAGGTTTTGAAGCATGAGGATATTTTATATTCTGCTTTTGAACAAGTGAATGAAAAGTTAACAAAGTAAAAAGAATTCTGTTTTTAAAAAAATGTATATTTACATGTCATAGCCCATCCCTTGCCTTATGTTTTCTACTTTCCACTGGGTGGCACCCATTTAATGAGGGCACACATGCCAAAAGATACATTTAGAAAATTCTGGGGAAAGAGTAACTTAAGACCTCTTTGCCATCCCTGTCCCCTGCCTTAATAAAATTTTTATTTATTTAATTTTATTTTACTAAAGAGACAGAGATGAAGCATCTTGCCATCTACAGCATTAAGGGGGGTAACAAGTTTTGTAGAATTAATTCTAATTTTAAATTGATGCATATCTCAAGGCTTGTGCAGAGCCCTTACATGAGGCAGAATGACAAATCTGAGTGTGACAGGTGACTTATTTATTTTGTAAAAATGAAATATAGTGTAGGAAAGATGTTGATCTGCCCACAGTCTTCACTCATTTTACCATTTGGATGTTGGGAATACAGCAGTTTCATACAGTTGTCTTTGTCAGTAGTCAATAGTAGTCTTACGAATATTAATAGCTACAGCTGTAAAATGTTAAACAAGGCAAGTGAGATATCCCCCTATTCCTGAGCTAAAATTCAGAATGCCCATATTCATACAAAACCTCTTGCAGTCACAGTTATCACGCTTGCTGCTGTTGTATCGCTGCATAAAATTCCTTTTATTTGCCATCCGCTTCACCATCTGTTTCCTTTGTTCTTTCCCTGTCAGACTCTTTCTGCCTTGGTAAAGCTGATGAAGGAGTGTTGGTACCAAAACCCATCTGCCAGGCTAACGGCACTGCGCATTAAGAAGACCCTGGACAAGATTCACAGTTCTTTAGAGAAGGGCAAGGAATCGTGAGAGGGAGAATAGCTGCGAGCTGTGTGATGCCAGGGATCGGCTTATAGAAGAGCCTCATCTGTGTCTGTGCGTCAAGTGAGAAGGGGCGATAAAGGAGACAGAGGACAGGAAGAAGGAGTCGTTTAAGTGTCATCCAGCCTCATCCTTCTCTTGCTCTCACTTTCTCTTCCTTTCTCTGTGGTTGCCTTCCACCAACATCCCTCTCCCTGACTCAAAGACCACACAGAAATTTGGACCTGTCCTGTGTGTTTAAGCCAGCCTTTGCTACAGGGGACACAAACCAGTAGCCAACGTGTTCGCACTGACCTGAACTGTGGAGTGAGTGTGAAAACCATAGCATATTATAGTACCCAATCCCATTGCTTTAATGCTTATTTAAGACTGCTCTGGGTCTTGCCTTTTTACACACACACACACCCCAAGAGTCTCCTACAATTTCTGATCTCCAGCCAGTGTTTTTGGCATGCTGTTGTGGCATTCTGCTCAGAGACAATCAGAAATATTTCACCCATTCAGCTTTATTAGAACATGCCAACTATTGCCACAAAGACACATACTACAAAACACATTTATGTTCACTTACAAAAGGAACAGAGCCAATAGAATCTGAAATTGTTTTTAAACTTTATAAAAAAAAAAATATTTATGTATTAAAATCTCGACTGCTACCACACTACTGAGAATATGTAAGATTGATGTATGATGGTGCGTGAAACTGACTGTATACATATATAGGCATTTACTCTACTGAACTTTCTATGCCCATATTGTTATTATTGGAGCTACTAGGATATGATTTGTAGAGTAATAGTGGTAAAGATAGGAAAATTGTTCCCACTGAGCTTGTTTTGTTGTATGAACAAAACAGGATTTAACACTACAGATGTTACATGTTTATCTTGGTGGTTCCTGGAGTAGACGCATTAAGTACCTGCCAGTAGGAATTAGTCTCTTATAAGAGTATGAAATTAATTGAACCTCTCTGCCTGACATACTTCATGAACTCACTGTGGCCAAGTTAAAAAAAAAAAAGCCTTCTGTGCAACCAGAGAGGAATATACAAGGACTTTGTGCAGATGTTTTTTGGTTTTCTTTTTTCTTAAATCCCGGAGGTGAAGTCTCTTTCTGTAGCAAGCTGGGCCTCCTTTTATCTCTTCTCGTCACCAATCATGCCACACTGTACGAGTTGCCTGAATAATGAACAACATCACACTCCATATTCATTTGGAAACATTCAAGATCAAGCTCATACAGCTGTTTGTGTGGAGTTAGATGAATTTGCTCACAAATGCTGTTTTTTTTGGGGGGGGGGTTGTTGTTGCTTTGTCTTTTTTATATGTAATAAACCAATTACTGCACTATTGCTTAATGAGTAACTGGCTTGTGAGATTATTTTAGAAAAGATGATTCTTTGGGTCAACTTAAAGGTTGTTTACAATTTTTCAAGTCTGCCCCAAAACTTGAAACCACTTCCTCCTATTTATGCTGCCTGTTAAAAGATCGCTTCCTATTGTGCCTTCAAAGTGATGAGACCATCCTCCTGTGGAAAAAGGGATCTAAAAATAATGATTCAGCAGATTGACATCAGTCAAGTGGATCTTTTAGTACAAACCCCATTGGTTCTCTTGCTGACCTGCAATAGAGGGATAGTTAAGCAGTGAATTTTGTAGATTTTTCAGATATGATATACATGATACTCAGTCTGCTGATGCATGATATTACCCTCTGAATAATGTTTTACTCAGAATGAGGACTGTGGAAGCGCACTATAAGATCAACATTTGTCAGGGAGCACATATACTGGTGTATTGCACATTCATAAGCACCATGAATGAAAGGAGTGACTACAACAGAGCTGTTCTGTGGTTAATATCAGCACCTTTACTGCATGGGCTAAATTTTAAATAAAGAGTCTCCCACGTAAATAAACCTGACAGTTTTAGATCATTTAAGATGCCCCAGACCATACATTCTTTGTCTGCCCCCTAGTGGCTACCATTAATCACAGTCAATCCTCATCACTCACACCCTCTTGGTAATACTGAAAGATATGTTCTATGTTTTTTAATGGTTATACAAAATGTCTAATTTTGGATGTAACTTATACAGGAAAATGGATCAGACTATGGCTACTCACCATATGCAAAGGCAGAAAATGAAAAATCCTCAACTAACATTTTAAGCTTTAGGGACTGCTACAATACACATCAGCAGCTTGAGGAAGTGAATGAAGCTTTGTGCACACAAAACTGAAACTGCCTTTTAAAGTCTGGGGAACAAAACAGACATCATTTGGTGTTTCGTGGGCTGTCTGACTATGCTTGTGCAAAACCCACACACGACGTACAAAACAGGAATCAGATGCAGATCAGAATCAGACCTACCCCACAACAGGGAGACAGGGTTATTTCAGGGCATCTGGTAAAGTCTTGTATGGGTTGAGAATGCCTTTGGGGTCCAGAATGGCCTTGATGTTACCCATCAGAGCCACAGCTTGGCTGGATTTACTGTAGTAAATGTAGTTTCTCTTCTTCAGGCCGAGTCCGTGCTCTGCGCTGATGCTGCCCTTGCAACGTGCAGTCCACTCGTAGACAAAGGGCTCGATGGCACCAAGGAGGGCAGGGTCTTTGGCGGGAGAAGTGATGTTCAAATGGAGGTTACCGTCACCTTTAGAAGCCAGATAGAGATAGGGTGCAGGTTTGGAGTGAAAGGTGAAAGTGAGGTCCCAAAGGCAAAAGTCATTTTAGAATTCAATAGCTAAAGTACTTAAATTAATACTAAGAAATCATATCTTATACTAACAGCAACGCTGTTTCTCTCCCCATATACAGATATTTTTGTGTCTTTCCACCTTGCTGTCTTACCTATGTGTCCATATCCTACCACACTTTTGGCTTGGTCCCCCAGGTGCTCCCTCATGTCTGTCACCAGCTGGTAGATCCGCTCCACTGGAAGAGAGATGTCATACTTGTAGTTGAAGCCGTCGTGAGTCAGCGCCTCCGTGATACGTTCACGCATTGACCACAAGGCCTTCAAGCAAACGAGTAATGTGGAAATTGCATAATCACAATTTGCTCCAACATTGCACTACACATTTTGTACTCATTTGTTCCTACTGAGAATTAAAAAAAGTTCCCAAGTAGACTTTGATAAAACTTTTTGAGGAAATGTTCTTTAAACAGGAGTAAATGTTCTTCTTTCCTTCTTTACTTATACCAGTGATTTTTTATTTTATTCATCATGTGCTTTTTCTCTCTGCACTTCTGTTTTGCATGTTTCCACTAGCATCACACACATTGCAACACAATGCATATTTTTATTAACATACATTTTTTCCACATCATTGTTTCGGTTGTCTTTCCGTTCATGATTCTGTGTTTGATGATTTAAACAATACCTGACAATGTACAGTGGTAAGACAGTGTTGTTTTAACCAACAGTGTCCTAATCTGATCATGATCTAAACAATGTGGCTTTTTCAATCTTACATTCTAATCTAGAGTGACTTTATATTATCTTCAGCTACAAATTTAGCACTGCAGCATGTACTACAGCAACACAGTGGCGTAACTCAAAAAATAAAAAAAAATAAAAAAACCTGTTTCAGTTTGCTTTCAGTTTTTCAATTATTGTTTAAAACACTGGAAACATACCTTTATTTTTGACTCTTCAGTTGCCACTGTCCCATCAGTAACCAATGAAGAGGTCATTGCTTCTTCTAAAAAGTTGTGGAGTTTCTGTCCGTCATGTGTCGGGTTCGAGCCTGATGTTTCTATGACGATGTAAAATGGACAGTCTGTAGAATGAAATAAAATGAAAAGGGGTTAATGTGCGTGCATTAGCTTTTATACGAATTGTAATCAGACATTTTTATGTGACAATGTTACTGAAATGTATTAATTAAATGTATATGTTGCATTGATTCTTTTAGTAACTATTTTATGTTTCACTGAAGTATATAGAAATACTTGCTTTTTGCTGGCAGCTGAGAAAACTATCTACGCATAAACAAAATCATTGTTCCTAAGAATTTCACAATTTTCACAATAAATACTAATTGATTAACTGTCTAATAGTTGCAACTCTAGCATTTGTGTCACATGTTTTATACCATCAGTGTTAAAGCCAACCTCTGAATGATCTGCGCGTGATATTATTACAGTTGCAATATCCTTTGGGAATTTCATAAAATTATCGTATATGTGTATGTATGTGCCTACCAGAGATAGGATTGGGGAGTTTTAGGTGTGTGTTCAGCAGTCTCATACATTCACTGTCCAGGAACTCAAAGGCTGACAGTATTTCTCCCAGCATGCCTCTGCAAAGCTGAAATGTTTTCAGCAGCTGCTCAAATGTTTCACAGCCTGAAAACACACACACAAAGAACTGAATGACCAAGTAGTAAAATTTTACGGCTAATCTGATCTGCGAAGCCAGAAGAAAACCCTACCTAGGAACACCAAGTTAACAGATTTGGGTTTCCGTGGACAGAGGATGGACACTGCTGTGATGACACCCAGGGTTCCCTCTGACCCTATGAAAAGCTGTTTGAGGTCGTATCCAGTGTTATCTTTCCGCAGCGTGCTCAAGCAGTCCAGCACCCGCCCATCTGCCAACACCTGTGCAAGTCACATAATATTTAAAAACAGCCATAGTTATATTAGGTATTTGTCTAAAGAAAATAATTATCCTATTTATTCTTGCACTGTACCACTTCCAGGCCCAGCACAGTCCCATGTAAGGAGCCGTATCGGAGCAGCCGGAGCCCACCTGCATTGGTTGCCACATTTCCCCCAATTTGGCAGCTGCCTTTTGCCCCAAGATCCAGTGGCATAATGTAGTCTCGCTCCTCCAGGTAGAGGGATAAATTCTCCAGGACACAACCTGCTTGGCAGGTCAGAATACCTGACAAACAGAAAGAAGCGGGAAATCGATCAATCAATTATAAATGTACTGTAGCGTAATCTTGGATAAATAAATACTACATCAACAAAATATTTATCTTGGAAACAAGTCAGTATTTAAGTCAGGACTTACCCGAGATATTATCAAAGGCAAGGATGTTGTTCATGAGGGCAGTGGAAAGGATTATCTCGTCATAAACTGGGACACTACCCCCAACCAGTCCAGTGTTCCCACCTTGAGGGGTCACTGCCAGGTTACGACTGTTACAATATCTACAAGAAAGGAAATAAAAGAAGCACCCAATAACTACACAGAACAGACATGAAGGAAAACTGGTGTGTCTACCTGTCTTACATTCCTCCCATCATTTCATCTATACCTGAGTACTTGAGAAACTTCTTTTGTGTTTTGAGGTCTCAACAATACTTCACTGGAACCTGTGGCAGTAATATATGTAAATTTATTAGTATATTGAAATTCATGTTAAGGTGGAATGAACTAAATTAAATTATAGACCTCACCTTTCACTGATTTGAGCCAGTCCACATTACTCGACTCCAAAAAATCTGAATCAGTGATAGCTCTGCCCAAAAGGGTCTTCCTGAAGAATGCTAAATCTTCCTGAGTTACTCTGGAGAAGGGCAGCCTATCTGGAGCTTCAGCAGCAGAGGGTTTGGGTCCATCTGCAACAGTGTGCAGCTTTTGACAGGTGGCTCCAAACTGCCATGAACCGCTTGGCAGTTTGTGGAATGAACCACAAAGGCCTACAGCTGAAAGTCTAGCTGTTTTTCTAGATGAGAAGGTCCTGTGGAGTCTCTGATGCCTTAGGACTGTCCTCAGTTTTACTGACCTTTGGAAAATCCCTGCCATTACTGAAGACATGCTGAAGCAGCAGAAAGGCTGCAGAAAAGAGGTAGAAGGAATCAAAAGCTTTGGTAAATAGGAATCTGGTGCATTGTCAGTCAACAAGCCAATCCACTTTGTAGAGTATGTTTTTGTTGTTGTTTGTTTGCATCGAGTGACCATGTGTAAGATTTTAGTGTCAGAATTTCAAAAATCCAATACTTTAAATCCTCTTCTAGACTGCACACAAGCTTCTTTTTACCTCTTGGGTGCATTCATTGGATTTTCCTACAATGTTTTCATATTTATCCTTTTCTTAGTTTTAATTCCATAATAGTCATCACATAAATACGGTTTCCACGTAATGCGACAATCTAGGTATTACTTTAGCTACTGTTTACTGTCCACATATACATCTTCTGTGTTAAAAGGCGAGGCTTTGGCCCAATTCCGACGTTTCGTAACTTTATTTTAAACCTGAAGTCACATTGCTGTTTGAACTACAATAATAGGTCATTTCTAAAACATACCACGCACCTGACAAATCTGCTGTGTTTGCAGTTAGCTTAGTTCTGTTAGCGCACTCCTGACAGGAATGTAGCGAACGATGTCTTTTATTTACTCATCTTTAACGTTCACATATCAGCCATACTATTCAATCCATGTGTTCGTTTTTTTTTCGTCCTATCTGTCAATGTGAACGCACCCGACCAAAAAACAGTGCAGGCGTCTCATCCAGCATTTGCCTACAACTAGCTCTTGCAACTGCAAGGAGGAGCCAAGGGGGTAAAGGTCACGTAAGACAGAATGGACTAATCAGACGCCTTCTTTCATCTTAAACCAATAGATGTTGATGTTTCATCTTTAAACAGCCAATAAGGACAGAGCCAAATAAAAGGTGCATACTTTAACTTTTAAAGATGTAGAGACAAAGTAGTTTTAATAATTTCTCAATAGGTACAATTAGTCTAATTTGTGTACGTGATTTGAATTTCACATTGTCTCTAGCAAACTGGCCTAAATGATTAATCCTTTTTACACATTTTGCTTACATTAGAATGAGTTTCTTTTATTTAAAAGAAAAAACAGCTAAGAAGAGCAGACATTAGAGGCAAACATTCGCTCCCCCTTAGCAAAGCTAGAGCTATATTTTTAAGGTACAAACTAGCATTATTTAAATATATGTTTAAATCTAAATGACCAAAAAAATAATAATCAAAAGATTATGCAGAAAAACATCATAAAAACACAGAGTGCGCTAACATAAGTTATGGAACATGATGTCGTAGTTTGCATCAGTTGGGTGGCTGAAATACATCAAGATCTGCATTTAAATTACCAAATGAATACAGCCATATTTAAACATTATTAAGCTTATGTTTTCAGACATTTGGGTATTTATCATTTGTCCACTGTGTAAGATTTTTGGTTGATCCCGCTAAAAACAAAATAGAATTTGGATGTGCACATACAAAATGACAAAGGAATTTTTTGAAACTCATGCATTGTGTGAAATTCTCAGCATGCTGCAAAGTTTTCATTGTTTAATCCTTCACCATTCTCAGCCTACATATACAATAATGTCATAAATTTCATTTCTCTAAATTAAAACAGTTTTTAATGATCATACCTGTACTGCAGATCACACTGAAAATTCCCTGAATACAACCTTATGTTCACTCAACATGTTCATGTTCATTATGTTCATTCAACAAAATACTCTTCAGTGTTTTGTGAATAATCACATGAAGGATAAGACCAGTGGAACACCATGAATACAGTCCGTTATTAGAAACCATTTCAGGCACTGGCAATACTTTTAAGAGTCTCAATTAACCAAAACCAAAGAATATTCAAAGAAATGTCTTCTCAGGATGGCAAATCATTCCAGCTGCCATCTTTTTTTCCTAACACGGAGACCCCCCTTCTGTTCACCGTACGAGCATTCGGGGTATGTACAGTATACAGTTATCTCATGCTCCAGCTTATATTGTGAACACTGACATGGCTAACAGAACACATAAGCCAAAACCCAAACTGATGTTTACACTTAACTCACAAAAAGAAGAAGAAAAATCTGTAATGGTGATGGAATCTACATGTGTTTTAAGAGTTAGCACCTTCTATCCACATGTAACCCATCTTAAAGAATAAGATCTCAGTTTCCACTTTAAGTTTCCACAGCTTTTGTCAAAAGCTATTGTTGCACCATGTGTCCTTGGCATGTCACTGTAGTGGCAGCTTACTTCTCATTCGGTAAGAAAATATCTCTTATCACAGCACACCACTGCTGCTGCTCCAAACCTCGCTCACACTACATTTAGCCGTGACTATTCGAGCCAGCTTAATGGCTTTTAGCTGGGCAGTGTGAAGCGTCCCTGCCTCATGCTGTTTACTGTACTCTCCCCGCTCACTCAATTTCAGAGTCAGGAATGGTCCACACTAAGTTGCTGTTGGTCATACTCTGATATGAGCTTCTTGATGTGGGCCAGTTTTTTGTGTAGATATTCACAGCGAATCTTGTCCTGGTTGTAGTTGGGATTAGACTAGAAGGGAAAAGAAAGTTACTCGGTGATGTAATAAGAAAAAAGAGGGGAATGAATGTTACATATTGCAATCCAGGGCTAAATACTGGAAAGTTTAAAGACAGTTGTTACCTTTTTAATATTACGATACTCTTGAAGAATTTGATTGTGAACCGTCTACAAGAGAATTACAAAAATGAGAATTAATGCACATATGACAGATCAATATTTGTATTTTCGGCTACTTGATGACTATATGAGTATCATGAGCCACAATTTAATTTCAAAACAAATGATGAATGCTGTGATCTGTTTTCCTCTATGAAAATAAAACCAAACAGGCAACCCAAAGTGAACTATGGGAGTCTCATGTGCCGGTACACCATCCAGTCAATATGCTCAAAAAAGTGAAAAATATAGCTAAATGTGTTGCACATTTTAGAACTGTTTGGTAGAAATATGACACATCTTTGTATGTAGCTACATTTTATGCAAAAAGAATACAGTGTAATACCTTGTATTTATGTGATTTGTGGTGAAGCTGTTTAAGCTGTGTGTCCAGCTCCATGAACTGCTGGGTCACACTGTCAATACGAGCGTGTAATTCCCGGTACTCCTTGTACTCCTTGTTAAAGTCTTGTTTGTAGCACTGTCTCTGATCACTACTGCAAATCACTGTGTACTTCCTGTCCAAACAAAGAGACACTTTTGGTCACATGACCAAATAACACACTAGTCACATAATTCTTTAGTAAAAGAGCTGGTTTAACCTGAAATTATATGTGCAATAATTTAGTCTTTTGCAAATTTTTTATCCAACTCTAAATAACGTTTATGACAAATTTTGTAAAGACATTTGGAAATGTGTCAAAGGTGTACTTACAATAGATAATCTGCGGTGTCATTGTTTGTTTGCATCATATTAGCGTCAAACAAAATATCCCTTGGCTCTATAAGAAAGAAGCAAACATTAAATAAAAACAAACATACTGAGAGGCTGAGACTTAAGGCCAAAAATTAACAACTAACAGCGCTCACCTGAGCAATCAAGCAAGTCTTTTTTGTTTGGATTCTCTGAATTGTGATCTTTTCTTCTTTCTTTCCTGTCTCTCCATGTATTCTTCTCCTGTACAAACAAAAAAAATGTCAGATGAATGCGGACACATATGATAGTGACATTTAAAAAAAAAAAGCTACAAACCATTAAAACACCAGGCCCGCCATGCTCACCTGATCTCTGTGTTTGTGTTTGCTCTTCTTTCTTTTCGCTGTGTGATTATTCTGATCTGATGTTATCAGAGGCAATGGAGGTTGATCAAAAGTGCCTCGAGGGCGGTCTTTTGGGCTTTTAGGTTCCTTCTGAGCAGCATGAGTTGGCTGTAGTCTCTTGGCTGCGTCTTCTTCCTGCTGACAAACTGCTGATAACGAGTAAAGCAGCTTTCGAGGGTCAAGTGAGATATTTTGCCTGTCATCTGCTGTTGTCTCTGTGACATCTTTATGAGCCAGTTGCTCAGATGGCCTGAATCTTGATGTGTCACTGACTGTTTTGTTTGGCAAGCGGGATACCCTGGGCTTTTTACTGGACAGAGGGTCAGTGTATTCCTCTTGGAGGGAATGTTTTGGGCAGTGTGCTGGGGAGGAGTTGGGGGTATCTCGCAATGGGCTGACCTGGGCCTCTGGGACAGCGTGGAGGTTCTGTTGTGGCTGAAATAATCTCCTGTACATAAATGAGAAGGCAACAGTACATTTAACCCTGAATGAAAATTCAATTTTTAAGATTCAGTGCCAGTAGAACAGCAGCAGCACCAGCATAGCCCTAATGTGGGTGCATTAGTCACTAAAACAGCCATTTCTTATTCCTTTTTATCCACATTATTTGCCTAATCTCCATATTTCTTGGCATTTTGTAGAAAAGCCAAAAAGTTACATTTCTTTAGACCACATTTGAATTGAGTGTATTTTTTTCCTTCGCAGCAAATGGTGCATTTTCATTATACACTCTATAAAGTGTGCCACCGTCTTCTGTTCAAGTAATTTTTTTTAACATGCTTAATGACATACTGTTAATTTCCGTTACCTGACAAGGATGCGTTTAAGAAGCTGCTGGTCTCCTGGGGTGTAGCCTGGCCAGTCCTTCTGCAGCTCCTTATACAGACTGTCCTTCAGAACAAATGTGTTGTCTCTGCTGTTGAGTTGGCCAACCTGTATACAAATAGACGAAAAGTGGGTGAAAGCCTTATTTTCAAGGGTCAGAAATGAGATCTTCCTCAATGTTTGATGGGTGCACAATGATTCAGATTTGGCAGTTATCTAAATGGCAAAAGTGTTAACTTGAGTGAAGCTTTTGTTGCTTTTTTTATTACTCCAAACTATTTCATCTTGTGTACTGAAACTTACCTCCGTGAGTACAGAGTCCAGCATATCTTTGTCTCCAGCTGATAGTTCATCTTTCTGCAGCCTCAGGATCAACTCAGGTTTCTTGTATGGCCTTAGAGCTAGCAGGTGTGTTACTCTCTCTTTGAGGGGTCTCTCCTTCACATCTCCAACACACTCTCTGGTTGATACACAGGCACTCTTCTTTACCTTGGACATGCCAACTCCTTTCCTAATGTTGCTGAGGAGTGATTGTGACGAGTGTTTTGGCTTGGTCAGACTGGCTAACGCTGGTGCTGGTGCTCGCACTGTTACTTTCTTGCCTGCAAGGACGCCGGAAATGACACATCAAAAGAAGCCATTGTCAAATACAGCAAAAATATCTTAAAAAGAAATCTGGGGAAAGTCCACAGGGAGCTGCCTCAGGTGTACATGATCTTGTTTTTTTTTCCCTTCTTTTTTAGGTTGTTCCAATTGTATAAGGGACATTGAATTGCTAGCCTTAAAGCTGGTAGTACATTATTCTGGGAAATTCCTAGGTACAAATGTTTATAAATGTGGCAGCATCAGACACCAGAGAATCATATTTGTCCTGTGGCAGAATTGGGCATGAAAGAGAAAGCAAGTAATTTCATTTTTTTAGAAACCCACATTTGGGTTACAAAGATGCACACACACCTCAGCGAGCAAAAGCTGCTATCTAATTTAGGAAATAACCACATGACTGCACAAATTTGTAGTGAGTAAGGAAGTTTTTTTTCTTTCGTTATACGCTTCCTCTGAACTGCCAACATCATCAACCTAGTGCATAGCACAGTGCTCGTTTGTGCATGTGTGTTCACTAAAACAAGACGAGGGTGGATAACATATCTGCTTAGAAGGAAGTGGTGTGGTGGTTAGAAACATAAAAAAAGCATAATAGAAAATAAGCCACTATTCACTATGTTTTTTTTTGTTAGTATGTATCTGTGTTTATGTATCTTATGTATCTGTGTGTTTGCACTGTCTCTGAATATTCTAAAAATATATCTTTCCAAATCACTACTCTGTGCACATAACAATAAATACAATACTGTATGTGACTGTGTGTTTGTTGTGTGTTCTGCAGAAGAAAACAATGCTAGGTGTTACTATGTAACTTGTTGCCACACAAATTGCTATGGCAACAAATGCAATATGGCTGACTGTGGATTTAACCAGCACAGTACAGATTTGTCCACAGGCAAATATTATTCCTTATCTGGAGTTATCTATTGTATAACCAAGCAGACTATGCACATGTCAGTGCTTTCTGAATTTCCTACCCTGGTAGCGCCCCCCGTGTTTGATGACAATGGTCCCTCGGCTGCGCGTCTCCTCTTCAGCTTGGGCCATGCTCTGACGAGCCTTGTCGTAAGAGTCATCTGTGGCGTTGACTGTCATTTTCTGTTGAATCACCCCAAGACATGACAGCTCCTCTGCAGCACTGAGAGGAAAAGAAGGAAGGAGGACAGTGAGTACAGACAGCGTTCGGACAAAGCTTTCAGAACTCTTTCTAAACGTTATCGATTTCAAATAAACGTCACTATATATTCAGTATGTAGTTGCTTGACTGACGGTTCTGTTATGGTAGTGTTGAGGTAGATACAGTTTATGCTTATATCGGCTGGACC
Source organism: Channa argus (assembly GCF_033026475.1). NCBI lineage: Eukaryota > Metazoa > Chordata > Actinopteri > Anabantiformes > Channidae > Channa > Channa argus. Next base: position 15,020,706 of record NC_090212.1, read on the forward strand.
ACATTCACAGCAGTGTGTAGTTTGGCATGTTTTTTGTCACGTCACTGCAATTCCTGCAATCATGTTTTTGTCAGGTCTCAACAACCGTTTTGATAAATATTTTCTCAACGTTTTACAAATACTGGCATTTAAAATTCTCTATATTTACATTGTGGTAGACATCAGGAATGTTGTTTTTTCTCTGGCATTCGAAAAAAGACTGAGGTTAGCAGAAGGGTAATTACCACACAACAGTATGGAATTTGACATAAGTTAAAATGCTGAAAACACTTTCATACAAAGTACAAAGTAAACATATAATCATGTGGAAAAACTTACGTATGAATAGTGGCCTATGTAACATAAAATAACACATTTCCCCTATTTAATTACTTAATGCCAAACAAGAATTTGCAACCTTCCTTCCTCAAATTCTTGAGTACAATGGCCCCAAAAGGCTGTACATCCATGCATACAAACAAAACAAAACAAACAAACATTACAGTTTGTAGTGTGCTTTGAATTTATTTTTGTTGTGTTTTACCCTTTGCTGAGTTGTTGGACACAGTCAAAACTTCCATGAGGATTGTCACCGGCGACGTTGGTGACGCCAAAGGTGAATATCCTCACTTCAGCTCTATTCTCTGAGGAAGGGATGGTGATTCTCTATAAGAGGCGGAGAAAGAAACAGTAGATAGAGATGGAGATTTAGAGAAAATCTTTAAAGCATACAAAATGTAAATAATGTTTTACTTCAAGAGAAAAGCAAGTCTTCTTCTTCTTACCCCTTGTTTTCCACTAAAACAGATGGTTGGATGGGACGACAAGCCCTAGAAAAAAGAAATATATTAAATTTGCATGTTTCTTGAACACACACACACAGAGACACACAGAAATCTCGTAGATCAGCACAGACATACATAAAATGCGCAACACAGAGGAAGTTTTGCGGTGTACTGTTTGTGCCGGTACTTTCATTTCTTTTATTGTGGATTTATAGCTGCTATTACTAAGTCATGGTCTTTTTTTCCCCTATAAGCTGTTTTTCTTCATGTTTAAGCACAGTGGCTGTTAATCTCTTGTTTTCAAACCATCACAACCCCCCCAGCTAAAGTATCCATTATATTGTTATCCATCGCTGTATAATTCTACATTACATTGCGCATAGAGCAAGTGAACACTTCAACAATATTTTCTTCATATATTACACGGTGATAGTGGAATTGTTGATGTTTGTGTTTGGTCTCCTTATTTTGTGCAGTTTGCTTTTGTGCTAGTACCTATGATGCTGTCTCTTTCCGCATCTCTACTCACTTGCTCACCAGCTGTGATGAACTCTTAAATGCAGCATGGGGTGATTCATGCTGCTGTTACAGGGCTTGTCCTGTGCAGTTGGTGGCTGGTTGTTATGACAAACAGGGATGTATTAATTCATCAATGCCTGATTTGAGGTAATCGGCTATAACAAGGATCTGACACCCATGCTGTCACCTTCCAGTCATTTATGTTTAAATGTTAATACGTCATTGCACACAGGCCCTGGAACTGTTGACAATCCTCATACAGTGAATGAATGCATCCAATAACAGAAATTGTGAACTTTGAGAGGGGACCTCAAGGGCTGTTGCTTGGGCCTGGAAACTGCAAAGGTATCTGCATCCCACTGCCTGAGGTTAACGTGTTTTCACATTCTGGCAAAGAAGAATGGAATAAGATATGGAATGAGATGGGATAAGATAAGTGATTTTTGCCTTTTTGTTGTAAGTTTGGCATGTTACAGGGGATCTATGCTAAATCAGTGCAGTGCTCTTTTAAAATTAAACTAATCGACTGTGGCTTGCTCATGCCATGACTGACCCAATCCCCTTAAAAACATATGTATTGGTCCATATTCACATTGGTTTCCTCCATTTATTTTCCCTTGTCACATAAGAATACGATGAAACAGTCATCTCTCACAGGGGTGAGTTATCCTGTAAGAAACTACAGAAGTGATGAGCCAAAGTAACACGTTTGCAGAATGGATGGAAAGTATGCGATGAATAGAATCTAATTGACCTTTTCGTGGAGAGGATTTGTGAGTCCACCTGTTGATGAGAGCAGAGAGTGAGGTGGCTGCCAGTACAGAGTTTGGCCCGGCTACATGTGGAGGTGTTTTTTTTCTCTGTGGTCAGGCCAAGTGGGTTATGAATAGCCACACTTAAAGCTAAATAAAGAAACTAGATATGTTCACAGCAATGGTATTGTGTGTGTCTGTCTGTGTGTGTGTGTGTGTGTGTTGTATGTTCGTCAGCTTTTTGTCAGGTGTTTTCCCCTCCTTCCTGTCTATCTCATCACAACCATATTATACCAAAACCAGAGAAATGAGAGGAGCAGTGAGGTTTCACCTTTTACCAGAAAAGCTGAGGCTGTGCATTTCATCTCTGAGGAGTTTCCTACATGCATTACTTGGAATTATTGAATTGAGGAAGTGTAATGACAGCTCTCTGCTCTGACTTCCTGCAAGCCTGTGATTCATTTATGATTAACTGGGTCAAATGTTAGTTTTTGAGCAAGTTCAGGGCTTTACATTTATCTCCATCCAGCTTTAGCGTGGACAAAAAGTGGCTGCAACTCTGTATCTATTTACCAAAAATGACATGTAGTGCAACTCTCAAATGCAATCCAATAATACCCTCCTACTACTACCCCTACCCCCCCCAAGCAGCCTTTCTTCCTTTTTCTTTCTTCTCTCTCAGCTCCGAGTACGATTAGTATTCACTATACTTGCCAGCAGCTTAAAACCACTTGGCCAACAGCTTGTTACGAGCATCATCACACAGGGAAGCTTTTCCGCATTGTATTATGCAACACATATTTTCATTTCATAGCTAAAAGGAGGCTTGAATGAGACAACAACCGGGGAAGAGACTGGTAAACTTCGGTTAAAACGCAAATCTTAACCCACCCCCCCTTCCTAACTTAGCCTGTTCTCATCACTTGGTTGTAAAATAAGGTCACCTTGACGAAGTGGTGCAACAATTTTGAATGTTAATACACACAGTGGGTATAAACCAGTAACAAGGACCTACCTTGCTGTTTTGAAAGGTGCCAATGGCTCTTGCCGCGCTGTCAGTGAGTTTGACGTGAAAAACTGAGACGTTGCCTCCGCGGCTCAGTTTACCGCTGGACAGTCCGTAGCACTGGCTCTCCCTTAGCGCCGACATCCCGCCGCCAACCCCTCTCTGCCGCGTTTATTTGGGACCGAACCAATGCCACATAAATAAACAGTCATCAGCGAAATGATCCGAAGAAAGAGCTCCACGGATCCGTCTGTCTGTGTGTGTGTGTGTATGTATGTGAGGCTGTTGCTGCTGCTCCTTCGCCGCGCGCTAATCTGGAGTAGATCGCATTACGTCATGACGGCTGAACTCAGCGCACATTTTATTGGCCCGCAGACATAAATAAACCATTACGTAGGGCTTACGTAACCAGTTTTAGTTTTTGCCCCCCCCCCCCTTTCACTATGCGAAGTCTCTTTCTTTCATGTGCAGGGAATTTCTTTAGCGTGGGTGTCAAGTGAGGTGAAGTGGTCATTAATATGTTTTACTGTTTTGTAGGTTTCATGACTGAGATTTTGCTTTTGAAGTAATGAAACTTATTGATGGAGGTTTATCCGGACGTCCTGTTTTAAAAAATACATGTCGAAGTTTCTCTGCGCAAGATACTGATCCCCCCACAAGCCCATCCCTAGCTGTGCAGCCCCGGTCCCAAGCCCGGTAAAAATTGGGGAGGGTGGCGTCAGGAAGATCAATAACTGTGCCAAATCTACATGCGGAAAAATGATCCCTGAACTAACAGGATCAGCCGAAAGGACAAAATAAAATGTTATCAGTACAAATAATCCATGATTTTGAATAATCAATCGATGAGGAAGTTAAACGATCCCAACTTGTTCTACACCATGACAACGACCCCCAAGACAAACAGGGTCTGTAATCTAGATAACATATGTAAAGGACTATCTCCATATACTAGAAGACACGAGACCAAAGACAAATGTCTCTAAGATACTTGGAACAACCAACAGACTGTGTACCAGAGAAGTTACGGTGCCCATGCAACTTTATTAATTCCATAGAGGTGACTTGTCTGGAGCATTTTGTTAAGGGTCCAAAATGGCCAAAATGTACAGCAGACAAATACAAAAGACACAAATCATGTAGTAAAACAGAAGAGACCTATAGAGTGAAAAAATTAACGATATCCACAAAGCGTTTAGTCAAATTGCAGAGGAATCAATTATTTTAGTTGTAGGTAAAGGTTTACAAGCAGGGACATCTCAGCGCCATGTAAGGCAACAGGGAAGATTCACTGCCACATAAAAAAAAATGATTTGTCTTGACATTTTCAATGAAGGTAACTAAGAAATAATAAGCTATGCTGTGGAAGGAATGTGTTTGTGTTACACACTGACTTAGATCATCTAGAGAAAAATAAAACAAGCACATTGTCTGTGTTATGTCCATGTGTCAAATCTGTTACATTAGATATAAACAGACAATTATGACAAATTACAAATTAAACATAATGGGTGTTTTTCCAAAACTGAGCTATGCCAAACTATTATTCTGCCTAATGGCTGTCATTAAATTGCTTCTGAAAGTTTGGTTAATTTGAAGTGGGGTTTGAGACGCCTCCTTTGGCCCGTAACAATGTTCAGTTTGCTTCAGTGCTGATTATTTAACTCTATACTGCTTTTGCCTCTCATTTTGACTTTTTGGGCATTGTTTTTATCATTTTTGGCTGTGTAAAATCTGTGTATCCGCCAAACTTTTCTAGAAAGGCTGGGTTGGATGTTTTTCTCATTTAATGTCGCTATCTGTCAAACTGTCCAAACTGTTATAAAACCTCTTAGAACTTAGGGGTTTGCATGCTAAAAGTTTAGGAAAATTTGGATTTATATGCACGCTTGCTTGCTGCATGTGCTTGCTGCTGATTCTCCAACTACTCCAACTAAATGGTTTTTGACATAATTGCACGTCTAGTTTTGAAGGTTTTCTGAAGTGTTTGTCTGATCTCAGACAGACGCAGGCTCAGAGCCAGACTGTCATTTGCCTCCCACCCGCTCTGTCATTTTGAAACCATTCAAGTCAAATTTATTTATATAACATTGGCTCACTGTTATGCAGAGAACAAATGGCAAAAAGATAGAGAAATAATAAGAGACAAGTGTGTCCCAAAATTTCAGATACAAAGGAACTGCTTTGAGTTTGTGTCCATTTGAATTTCGACGTTTGTCTCTGTATCTCTGCTTGTATTTGAACAGACGGTGGTCACAAGGCAGATGAGGATGGTTCAAAGCTGACTTATATCAAAGGCGTCTGGCTCTTTGTAGTACAGTGGCTGCAACAGGTGACATTTTGAGCTGAAAACCATTTATAACTTTGAATACTCGCTGTGGGCTGATCCTCCCCCCAACTCAGCAGGTATGGAGATGACAGGTCAGGACAGAGGGAGACAGAAAGAGGGGAGTAGATGAAAGTTAGTGTCCTCACAGGCCAGCATCATGAGCACAGTAATTCCTAACCCAGTGTTACAGTTGGATTATAAAAATGCTCTTTTTTGCAACTCATCTGAACACACTCAAGATGTCTGCCAACTTGTTTGAAGAGGAATAGGAAAACAAGCACTGTAAAGGCAGGTGAGTGTAATGTTTACTGTGTGTTTTCTGGATTTGTATTTATCTACAAACTGCTATGTGGACACTATGTGCCATGTACCTGTCAAATGTAGTATTTGGAATAATAACAAGAGCATTTAAAAATCAGCCTTTCATTTAAATTAAAGTGAAGCTACATAGTATTCATGGAATTCTGTGTCCAGATTTGTCTGGTTTTCCAGTGCTATAGATTTTATTCAAAAGTTTGAATGGCAGATTAGACAGAAAGGGATCACCTGGTTTTTAATCATAATATAATATCAAATGTCTGTTAGCACAGCTGCTCTGCTCTTGAAAAAAAATACAAGTGAATAATTATTAATTTATCATTTAGAAAAAAAATTTAAACAGGTAACAGATAAACAATGTTCATGAGACACAATAATGGTGATGCTGATGAACTTTGTAACTAAATGAACTTTGTAATTATATTTGTAATTAAAAATATAGTTTGACTCCCCTTTACCCTTCAGACCATGGTGGACCCTCTGTCAGACTGCAGCCCCCTCATCACTGCTGCAGCCTCGGGGAAGCTCCGTCTGGTCCGCCTACTGGTCGAAGGCGGCGCTCAGGTTAATGGGCGCAACCCCAGAGGGGAGACAGCTCTCGTGGCTGCCTGTAAGGCCCTGAGAGGGGAGCCAGATGGAAGTGATACTGTGAAACTCCTTACGTATTTACTGCAGAACAAGGTCAGACTGCAGTGACAAATATAGATAGTCGCTTAGACTCAGAATCTATTAACATGCTGCAATGTTCTGCACACACGTTTGTATGCAAGTTCTACAGTTTAGTGATTTATTGTAGGTGTTTGGAATGCATAACAAATACGTATCCACAGTAATACAGGGATACTTTTAATGCATAACAAACAGGTTCCTGGTGAACCACCTACTAAACTGTACCTGAACATTTCCACAGTATAATAGAAAACAGTACACTTGGAGGCTAAACAATTATTGATTATATGGAGGACTGCGCATCATCTCATCATGGGCCACTAAAGATAGGAACTTCTTGAGTTGCTAACTTCTGAAAATGTAAAACGTTTTTTTCTTCTTTGTACCAATCAGGCAGACCCAAATGCACAGGACCGCGCTGGTCGTACTGCTCTCATGTATGCCTGCATGGAGCGAGCAGGAGCTCAGGTAGCATCCATCCTCCTGTCTGCAGGAGCTAATCCTAGCATGGAAGACTACTCTGGAGCCTCATCTTTGGTATATGCCATCAATGCGCAGCACCAGCCCACACTCAAGGTCAGTCAGCAGGGGAAAAGAATGATCAATGTCAGGATCAAAAACCTTCACAGCACGAAAAGATGTGCGACAATGGAATAAAAGACTGGGTCAAAACAACCAGACTAAATTATCTCCGTAACTTTTGAAATTGATGATACACATTACAGCATTAACTTTTCTTTTCTTTTATAGCATTAAGTTTTTCAGAGTTTTCTGCAAACACAAAACAAAAAAAAATACCTTTTTTCAAGTCATCATTATTAAAACAGTCAGGTTGATATTAAGTATCACATAAAAAAAAGTAGTGCACACCAATCCAGTAGGTAACTCACCCGCATTATGTATTTTAGGTATTGATGGATGCCTGCCGAGCACGGGGTCTTGACATCATCATAATTGCCACAGAGATGGGTGTGAGTGGAGGCCCGGTGACCAGACGTTACCTGAATGTCCCTCCATCACCTGACACGTCGCCAGTGTCGTGCATGTCCCCGTCTGACATCGTCCTTAAGACGGGTTCACCAAACTCACCTGAGGGGGGAAACATCTTTAACTTCAGAGGAACAAGTCAGTAAAAATAATTGTTTTTAATGACTCATCAAATACTATTGAATTGCAATTGTGACATTTACCGAAATGGTTAATTTTAAATTTTAACATACCCCCACCAAGCTGTTGACCAGCTTTTGATTACATGTATACAACAGCATTGCCATAATATCAATTGTTATGAAGCTCATAAAGTTTCAATTTTTGTTACAAGTATTAGAAATGATATATGTTTATTACTGAGGTTATAGTTAATGTTGGTGTTGCATAGGACTGCATTGTAGTCAATGGTGTCTCTATTTTATTGTCCTCAGCATTTTCATTCCTGGTGAATTTAATATCATCAGCACCATCCACAGGCTCAATATGCAGACACTGTGCTCCTACTGGATAGTGCAGAGCACAGTTTCACAAAGGCAAGTCTAGACAGATAAGAACAGATGTCTGCTGGTTGAAATCATTAGCTGAGTGCTCATTCATGAGGACAGAAGATGAAAATGTGCTGTCAAGCGTGAGGTGAATCTAACCTCTGGCTGTGCATTTCAAAAAAGAAGGTACATTTCATGCTCAAAAAAATGGCACTTAAACTGTAAGACAGATTGAATGTAGGATGGATGTGAGGATGAAGTAATGTACTGAGTTGAATATCATGAATATGATGCCATGGATTTGTCACTTAGCAAATGTTAGCATGTTGCCACACAAAGATGACAACCAACATTGTAATTTGTACTATGTCATCATGTCAGTATTGTTTCTGTGAGCACTAAAATTACCCCTTTGCACTAAACACAAGCATTTCAGTTCATTCTTAAGGACCCCCCTATTTTATTCGTTATTTCAATTTAGTGTGCGAACAGCGTGAACACATTTACGGTGTTTAAACCGTTTAAAAACATTTTATGAAGAGGATGTAGTATGGAGTTGGGGAACAGCTTTAATCACATTTAGCCAAAGACAAACACATAAGATTTGTGGTCAGTTTATTTAAACATCCCCTGGAAGAAAATGGGCAATAAAAGCCCATGCAGTCAGTAATAAAAGGCAACTGTTTCGCAACCACTTCCACGTGAAAGTTACCCCCCCGCCCCCATCTGTGTGTTCTTTACTTTCATCAGGTAAAAGAGGAAGTGGCAGCAGCAGCAGCAGCAGCAGACATCCCTCCTGTGAGCTAAGTCCGCTGAGCCAATGTAGCACTCCACCTCCCAGACAGAGGATGTTATCTGAACCATGGTTGGCCATTCACAACCTGGCCTGTCTGAACAGAGCTTATGAGGAGGGCATGAGGGAGAGGAGCCATCAAGATGATAGAAACATAGAGGATTTAGAAACAGAGAGAGCACGGAGGGAAATTGAGCACATAGAGGATGAGGCGTCACATTTTCATCAGTCCAGGACGGAAGACAGGCGGGAGAATCACAACAGCCTTTCAAGTGTTTCTCAGTCAATCCTTTCTCTCACACAAGAGTGTTCATCTCATGCAACTTCAAGCAGGCTGGTCTATAGGTGTGTAACTCCTGGAGCCCCAACATCAGACAAAACAACCCAAAAGAGCTCCATTGATAAGCTTCCTCCCTGCCCATCTCCACAATCCCAGCCACGCGGGAACACCCTCCCCTCTGTCAGGGTGGTCCCGCCTCTGCTTCACCTTCCTCCATTAGTCAACCAATCTGATTCTCACCTCGAAGTACCAACCCAGGTTTCCACCTCCAAAAGCAGGAGTATGGTGTTTCTGCCTCATCCACCCAACTCCCCTCCACCACCCTCCTCCTTCTCCAGAGCCTCATCAGTAAGACCAGCACTGCTCCCTCGGCTGTCCCTCGCCTCCTCTGTCACCTCCCTGGTTGCTCCTCCTGCTGCTTGCTGGGGTGAAAGGAGCAGGAGGTCACTGCGTCGTCACTCAGCTCAACTTGAACAGATCAGAGGAGGAGGTGAAGAGTGGACATGAACCATTTAGACCCGTGACACTGATTTTTTGTTTTGCTGGAATCACATTTAAAGGTTTGGAAGAGATTTCATTCAAGCAGTTGCCGGATTACGGATATTTACTACTTTGAAAAACTACGTTATACATTCAAAGTATAAGATCTTGAAACTGTCTGTGAAAATGCAAAATAATATTACTTCAGTAACAGTTGCATATTTTGGTACAACAAAATATATAAAATCAAATGAAAATGTTTAAATTGAGAGAACCATTTTTACCATGTGTGTAACTAAAGTATGATTTACACAGACATATTCGGACTTTCTGATAGCAAAGAGTTACCTTTGCAGACAACATAATCATGATTATAGCAGAAACAATTAGGTAAGAAAATAACGCATAAATGCCCCAGATAATGAAAAATGATGAATTGGTTGCTCAAATAAATGCAAAAGACCTCTGCAGGGTTCAGCTGCTTTAAAAGCTGCCTGAAAGCTACATTGTTTTCCCATAACATGATAGAGGTATGAATGAATGGTGCGAAAAGTATTTTAAACACAGGTAGGAGGTATGTTTCACTGTTTGAGCCATTGGTTCCCAGCCTTTTCAATTTATATGTTCAAGTTGAACCATTCATATTCAATGTAGGCCTCTTCACCTGATGAGTTGTAAGTTTTATTAGTTTTTAGTCCCAAGATGTACAGGGTATGACAAGAAAGGAAAACTTTCAAAAGGGGTTTTCCAAAATCTATACACAGCATATTGGATCCATGTCCAAAATTTTTCTGTAAAAATTACTGCAGAACCCATTTCACTTAACCTCGTCACAAACCAAAGCCACAGAAAAACATGTAAGGCAACATTTGTAGAGAAACCATAACAAAATAAATCCAGAGAAAGAATGTATGTTCATGGCAAAAGGAGTGAAGTTATTTTATTTGTTTTTAATATGTATCTACAACAAGGGAGACAGGCAAAAACGACTGACAACTTGATGGAAATTAACAAAACCCCCCAAAAAAACATTATCAATGCAGTTTTCCCACCTTTTTCCAATAAGCAACAATTTTTGTCTAAAGAAACTTTACAATATAAAGAAAACATACGAAGAAGGAACCTCTTATTTTACTACACAAGACATTTAGGATCTGAAACTACCCTAACATGAGATACAAAGCAACTCTCCAAGGACTGACTGCCTCATATTCAATACTGCTTTGTCATCAAGAGGAAAAATGAGGACCTGAACAGAAAAATCTTTACTCCCACCCCCCCAAAATTGCTCTTAACCCTCCCTACCCCAGAATGTTACAGTATTATACATCAGCACAATAGAAATACAGAAATGATCAATGTTGTGACAGTTTTACTTACAGGACATAGAAGTTCGACCGCATTTTGTACAACAGTATTTCAAACTACAGGGGAGGAAACACTTGTTCCTGCACTCTCTACCTCTTTATAGCAACAAATCTGTGAGTTTTTTCTTCTTTACTTTCCTGAACACATCTCCCACCCCATTTTAAATAGATTTTTAAAAAATCCTTCATAGTAAAATCTGTACTCTGGTCCCTGGTGTGTTGGATTGAGAGCCGGTGTCTGGTGTGCCCTGCTTTCGCTTTCAGTTGTGTTAAGAGGGTAAGTGGGTAAAGAAATGCAGTGTGTCAGAAGCAGACACAGAAAGGACAAGTTTTATTATGAAAATAATATGTGTAATTGGCCTCTTTTTCTGTTCTTGCCAATTCCCTGTGAAAAATACAAAAAAAAAAAAAAAAAAAAATATGCCCATGTGTGGCTTTTTTTCCACTTCAAACCAACACTTTCCAAGAACAGAGCCAGAGGAGAGAAGCATTTTGTACAACTATGTTTAAATTAAAGAGTTTTCAAGGAAATGTTTGCGACAGTGAGCTAGCTAAAGGCTGCAAAAATCACATGTCACAAATCATTTTCTTAGACCCCTTGAAGCTACAGCTCTGGTGCACCGTAAAGCCCACATTTTGTCTGTGATGAGGTGAAATAGCATAATAGTCTATAGCAGCTCCAGTTTCTGTTTCTCATCATTCATAGTATTTCTGAGTTCAGACACACCATCTTAGAACAAATACACACAGTTGGCCAAATCAGCATGTTTCTGATCAACTGTCAATTTGTGATTTGAAATATCAAAACATGTCAATGATATCAAAATGCATTTTACAGTATTTACAAAAAACCTTTAAATCAAAGGATGGAGTTGTACAAATAAAAAAATAAATCAGAGAGGGATGGTGTGTGACTGAGTGTGTTGATGCTTGCCCAGTGGGAAAGTGAGAATAGGGAAAAGGACGGAGGTCTTTTTCTTCAAGATGAGCAAAGGGAAGGAGGCCACTTGTTAACAGCCAACAGAGCAAAGCCTTGCTGCTTCCTGAACTGCTTTTCATCTACGCAAAAACACCAAGGATCACAACAGCAGAGGACCAGAAGTCTTTTCACCAGAAAAAAACGTAAAGAAGGAGCACCGCATGCATGGCACAAAATTTCTGCAAGCCAACCGATTTCCAAAAAGCACAAACATATATCACAGTGTGTTGAGGACTTGTCATAAACTAAACAAAAAACAAAACCCCAAACAATCCAAGTGTTGACTACAAGTCAGTAGAATGACGATAAATGCAGTTTAAGTACACGTTGGGACTGAGAAGTGATCTAAGTGGGCAGCATTTGTGGAAGCAGCATGAGTTAGGTCAAAATGATCAACACTACAGCACATTTAGGGCTCTGATAGAGGGACTTGATGATGTCAGACAGAGATAAGGAAATGTTGCTGAGGGAATCTGCACATACCAGAGCTGCTACTAGTCCTGAAGTAAAAAAAAAACAAAAAACAAAAAAACAAAGGATAACACTTTTATAAAAGTAACAATGATTCATAAGACAAATTAAAAGTACATAAATAAATAGAGCTGTGCATTTCACTGCATGGAAGCTACTTAAGCAGAAGCCACTTCTTTTTCCTCGTGGGTTTCTGAGCAGAAGGTAAAAATTTAGATCTTTTAAAAGAAAGTTGCTAGCCTTTGAGGAAGATAAAAAAAGGGGCCAATCAGTACCATGGTGGATAAAAATCATACCTGCAGGGGGCAGTGTGCTAACTGTCTTACACAGCAAATATTTTCTGTGGTGTGTGCACATAATGCTGTCTTCATCATAACAATGTGCCTTTAGAAACAACAGAAATTAGAACCTAATCTTAATATGATCATACCAATATTATTAATAACAATAATACAATAATAAAAATAGAAATGATACAATACATACACAAAAATAAATGGGAAAAAAATGTTCACTGATCTTCACAACACCTCTGTTAAAAATGTACACAGAGAATACAATGTTGGGACAAAGTGGGTCATTTCAGTTGAACCTCAACTGAATCCATCGGGAACAGCAACAACAACAACAACAATAACAACAACAACAACATCATCCAGAAAAAAAAAAGCAAACGAACAAACAAAAATAAAAACAGACAATTGAAAACAAAAATTTCCAAAGTCATGGTTGAGAAGCTTCCAGGCAGCTGCTAAGAGACCAAACAGTGTTTTCCTGGGAGGGCTGTGTTAACCAGTCTCCTCTCTCCCTCTCTCTCAGTTAGTCCTCCTTTCCTTGCTCATTGTCTAGACCCTGACAGGAAGCCAGGGAGGCCAGGGCCAGAGTCAGAGAGAAGGTTCTTCCTGTTGCTCTGTGACTGCTTCCTATTCAGACCGGCGGCCATTTTGCATGATCCAGGAGGGCCCGTCTTAATTTGAGTCCCAGCATGCTCAAGGGCTGTCCCGGAAGGCTGCGTGGCCGTAGAGTTCCCGAGTGAAAAGAGGGAGGGGTTGGGGGAAGGGGGGAGGGGCATAGCGGATCCCATGAGAGGTGGAGGGGGAAAAGGGCAGGCAGAGGATGTGTGTGAGGCGAGGAGGTGGTCCAATCCAAGGTGAATTCAGGATTAAATTGAAGAAAAAAAATGTGTAGGAAAAAATAAGGGAAAAAAAACAAAAAACAAAAATACAAATAAAAGGGAAAGAAAATAAAATCACACACTCATCGCCATGTTGGGTGAATACTGAAAAGAGAGAGAGAGGGAAGGGGGAGGAGGGCACAGATGAGTGGAAATGCAACTGACAACAATAAAACACCAGAGGGCGCTCAAAACCAGCCTTGCAAAGCTAGAAGAAACCCAGAGTTTAGGTTTTCAGCCAGAGTCTAAAACACTTGGCTCAAATTATCCATACAGCACTAATCCAGTGATTTGTCTGGTGTTAAGGGCTAGGTATCGAACCTCTGTATTTTTATTGGTAGAGATTGAAATACAAATTTAAATTCTTAACCTATTTTACATATTAGCTCGTAATTTTGCAACTTTTCACTTCAGAAAAAAAGGCAAAAATATTGTCCCTGTTGTGCATTTACCAGACTAAACTGATACGCTCACATTAGTTCAGTTCATTTAAAGTAACAATTTATTCTTGTCGATCAACTATGGCCACTAATACAGAGGATTTAGAATGAATTACCAAGTGATTAGTAAGTGGTTACAATGCAAGCAGAGTATCTGATAACATCCCTGTTTTCATTACTATTTTTGACAATTACTGCTTTCAACTACTACTATTTTCTGTTCAGCATTTCAAATTTATAGTGCCGTGTCCCACTGCACTTAAAATCTGCTTGGTTTCTTATGAAAGAGATTGGACCCAAAGACCAGGCCGAGTTAAGTGGATGTGAGTTTATGTCTAACTGGGTCTGGAACGTTCCTAATGTGTTGCCATGGGCCTCCTGTGTCATGTTTCAGAAGGCATAATACCTGGGAAAACCTGCAGTTCTGAATATGTATTAGTTATCTGATGCAATGCATGATGGAAAGTGTGATGTGCAAGAAACAGCAGGTATGTTTCTTCTCTTTTTGACTGTGGTGCATCATGCTACTGCAATGTTAGTGACCTCTCTTCACTTGGGCCTGTTCAGGCTGCATTTTGCATCTGGTTTTAATCATAGGTCTATATTGACAGAGCGTGCTTGTCTTTGGATAATGTCCATTTTTTTCATATGCCTGGTTGAGTTTGTGTAGGTTTTGCCAACAGTCAGTGATAAAAAATTACAGACTAACCAATGTAGCTACAAACATGCAAACAAAAAAAAAAGGGACGTGGAACAAATTTGACCACAAAATGACCAATATTGAAAAATCAGGTGAACTCTCTGCTTGCATTTTTCCACTTTCTTTATGTCAGGATGTCAAGGATAACAGTTAAGGGTTGTGAGATGCCATTTGCTTGTTCTACTTACACTTTCGCTTTGGAATTGGTGCAAGAAGTTGCCACCCATTTCGCCATCATCTCTCGGCGTTCCAGGAGGGTTGTTCATGCCCCCCATGTTATTTGGAGAGCTCTACATGAATAAAATAGAAATATGCTTATAAACAGTATCACACAGGTGTTAAAAGTAAAGAATTTATAGAAATAACACATTTCTTTACCTTTGGCAACCCATCCATATCCCCAGACCCTGGGAATGTGAGAAGAGAGAAGCAGCTCAATTGTAGTTTAATGTAATCATAGTCCAAAATAAAGTAGTTTTGCACATGTATCAGCTACAATGTTTAACCAGTGATTTGTTGAGGTGCAGTACGTTCAGTCCTACCTAGTGATCCATTCATGTGGTGTGGCTCCATGGGTCCCATAGCCATTGGCCCATCAGCTCCAGGTCCTATGGGGAACTAGAAAAAATATGCAGAATAAGTTCGTAAATGGCTGTAAAATTATTTTCCATATTCAAACTAGTCAGTTTATTCCTCCAGGATCATTTCAGTCCTACAGTCTTGTTTCTCTAATGCTGAATTGTACGGATGGCCAGTGATGTGACTGTAAGCCCTGTTTGAGCTGGATTCAATTTTGTGGATCAGGTTGTGTAAATTTGATCTTCATACTAACAACCATTATTTTAACTAGCAATCAATCTGCAATGACTAAACCGGTTAAAAAACCAGGAAAGTCCAAAACCTTACAGTCATTTTTGTTCTGACTTACATTGGGTCTGTTGCCTCCCGGTCCTATAGGATTCATCATTGTATAGATGTTTTCGCTGGAGTTAGTTGAATCTGAGAAAGAACATAACAAAACTTCAGTTTTATGATACTAAGGGACATGGCACTGAAAAGATGTGAAAGGCTGAAAGTGTGGGGACACAATTCATGCTTGTTTAGTGAGGGAAAATGGGAGAGACATCAGTTTCTAAGAGGCGTTAGTGTTATTGCTGGGGGACATGGATAGGTGACGCACCACCTGGGCTGGGCATGATGGGAGTTCCGGGTGGACCTCCACCACCTGGAGGACCCTGGGGAGCAATCAAAGATAGGTTAAAAATTAGGCTCATCAGGAAGTGATAAATCTTTATTGGTAAAGCAAAATTATGGCCGAAAAGTGTGACACATTTTAACTCACCACATAGTTTCCTGGAGATGAGGAGGAATAGGCTATCTGCAGGAGGAAAGAGGGAACATAATCAGATCTGAGGCTGAGCCAATACAAAATCTGAATCTATACAGTTTAGGGAAAAAAAGAGGATCATTTTACAATGTAATAAAGTCCAATACAACAGTCCTGCAATAAATATTGCTTTTTGTGAAGCTTAAAAACTTAAAGGTGTGTCAGGAAGGTTTTATTTTAACTCAATTTGTTTTTTAGGACGGGGTTTGCACTTCTGAAAAAGATGGACAATGCTTACCGCCCACCAAAAATGACCCATGGACCTTTTCTCATATGGGTTCAACCATAGCTGTTTATCACAAGTATAAAGTATGCACATCTGTATGCACAACATTTTAGGTCTATTGCACAGGACTGCATGACACTGAATGCTGGTTCCTCTTTATTTGCTCTATGTGTGGTTTTGTGTAAGAATCAAGGGTTTCTGACTCACAGAATTAGCATTGGGTCCTGGCCAAGGACCTCTGCCTCCAGGACCCCTGAGGAAAAGACAGATTGATGAACAGGAAGGAAGAGAGGATAGTGAAGGGGAAAGTGGAGACAGAGATGAGAAGATGAAAATAATGTGAAGAGATAGAAAACAGAAAGACAGAAACAATCAGAAGGGACAGAAGACACAGCAGCCTTCTCATGTAAGACAATGTTCAACGTTACATGTCAATGGTGTATTGGATGTTTTAACTTACATGTTCATTCCTGGCATGGGACCACCCATAGAGTTGGGAGGAGGCCTCATGCCCCCATAATTCTGTATGACAATAAATATTTAACATTGTAAGAACCCAGACAAAAACAATTCTGTTGTATAGTTCACTAACTAATTCAACTATGTGTGTCTGAGTGTACAGCAGATTTCAGGTTAGTCTTACCTGTGGGCCCATGGCCATTCCTCGAGGAGGGTTCATTCTCATTGGCCCACCCATATTAGGATGTCCTGTAAAATGGATACAATCATATAAACCCACATGTGCCTCGCCTCCTAAAGTGAGGAATTAAGGCATGCCACAGACAATACTTTATCCTAATCCCATTAGTTGTAACCCTCTGGTCTCTGAAGCTGGGGTCTACAGCTAAAATCACCACACACTCCTTATTGAGCTAAACACACCCACAAATATGCACAAGCAAGAAGAACAAGTGAAACTGAATTTGAGAATAGCTTCAAAAGTATGAGGATTTGCAGCTTTTCTCTATCTCCTATCATTAAGAATTGAATCCCTTGGGGTGTTTTAAAATTTGTGAATTTGCAATGGGCCTTTGTCTTTGTTCAGAGTTACTGGAGGGTTTACCAAGTTTAAGACGTTAAAATACATTCGTAATATGACATAGATGACTGGCAGTTACTGTAATTTTCTGGCTAAAAACGGTTTAGCTGAAAATTTGCCTAATAGCTTAATCAAAAATTTAAAAAACTGAACAGTTACTGCCCTAATAGGCTCATCAGCTATTACAGACACATGATCTACTTTACAAAATAAACACATTTTATAAAAACATCCCAAGCATCCTAACTCAGGCCTGTGACTACAACAGCTGTTCCAGCTTTACCTTGCGGTCTTGTTGGATCCAAACTATTTGGCAGGAGAGGCTGAGATCCAGGGATTCCTCCAGGAGGCTGAAAAAGTCCAGGCATAAAAAGCCATTAAAATAGTGGCCACTTTTGTGGGAAAACAGATACTGTAACCCTCCTCAAAATCAACACAAATGAGGAAGTAATTAAAAAAATCCTTGTCAATACCTGATTTGGCATTCGGAGTGAGGGGCGCGGTCCACCTGGATAGCGCGGTGACATGAAGGGCTAAAAAGTGAGAGGGAGCCGGAGGGTAGGGGGGTGGGGTGGTACAAAAAGAGGGACAGAAAGAAAAAATGTTTTTATTATTGATAAATCCAACAGCACTCCAAGAAGGGTAGCACTCAGGACACACAGACAGACGGTGTGGTTGGAAAATGGAAGATGACACAGAGATCACAAATTCATCATATTAGCCTGAAAAGACAAAAAGATATAAATACACTGATGCAAAAATAAGTGTTTTTTTGATTTCTAACTGTGCTAGCGTATACACGCATAATATGCACTCAAAGCATAAACTTGTGTGTGTGTGTAAAGACAGCGTTCACACAACTCCCTGCACACCCCGTCTCACTGTGGTGTAAACTGATTCGGCCTGTGGTCTGTCTGGCAAAGTTAGAGACACTTCAGGCCAACAACACCGTTCAAACCCATAGACGAAACATGTCCACACTCTCTCGCACACGACGGAAACCAGAAACCACAAGAATGAAGAACCGGGCTGCCGCAGTTAATGGGCAAAGACTAGTTTTACCTACACAGTGGCATCTGTAGCTACTGTTCTGGATAAGTGTTGAAACAGAGGGTGAATGTTCTTTAAGTGGAATACATTGGACATTTCTGTCTAGTTGGCAGCAAGAGAAGCACAAAAAAATCTTGATTAAGAGGGCCCATTTATGTGAACACGCTTGTGTTTTTGTAGGTAACTGTGACGTTCATAGTGCCTGTCCCGTGTTTTATTCATTTATCAGGTGCTGGAAGAAGTAAAAACAGGGGTTGAGTGTGTGCTGTGTGTTTGTGCAGGTGTGTGTGTTAAAAGTAAGGCAGCTGAAAAGTGTGCAACCCCCGCAAGCTGCTCCGGGGGGAGGGGCAAGGAGTGAATTATTCATCCCACACAGGGACAGCCGATCCTGGCCCTTGAAGAGGAGCAGGCCTTTTCATTATGGATCTAGCAACTGGAGGGGCTGCCATCAATAGGGAGTTAGCAAGAACAACAGTAGAGTTAACAGGGCTTCAGGGTTGGAGGAGAAGAAGCAGCGGCAGTAGCAGAAGAAGAAAGTGTGCGACTAGTGAATGGAAAGAAAAGAGCTTGTGTGGGTGAAGGGGGGTAAGTGGTGACTGAGATTTAGAGGGAATGAAATAGATAGGGGTGTTTGAAAGAAAGTGCTAATATCTTACCTGGCCATGAGGTCCCATCATGGGGTTGCTGGGGTTGTGTGGGGGGGGCTGTGCGTGGGGGGACTGCTGAGAGCCGGGTGGTCCCTTTAAGAAAGAAGAGCGATATCAGAGAGGGGAGGGGCCAAAAAGGGGTGGAGGTGGGTTTTACACCTGGAGGAATTACCCAGTCAAAATTATAAAGAAAGAGGAGGATGAGAGAGGGGGAAGTCAGTGGGGTGTCTTTGGGTTAAAGGGGGAGAAGAAGATTGAAAATGTGGAAAAAGCTGGATCTTTTGGGCTTTACATAATGCAGTTAAACATTGCACTCTTATAAAGCAACAGCCCTAAACAAAAATCAGAGTTAAGCATAATTATTTTGCTGGAGGGCCTTAATGTGTGGCTACACTGGAAAAGATCATTCTCAGAACCCTTGGATCAGAGAATAACATTTTGCTTTTCTTTTGACCACATGGGGGCAGTCTTGCCAAAGGCTCACTGCAGTAGGACAGGCATTAACAGCAGGACAGGCACTAGAGGCAACTGTAAACCAGAAAAGGTAACTGACAAAAACAAGTAAAACTTGGATGTTTTTTTCCCCTGCTTGTTTTAAACCGACATTAGCATGACATTGAATCCCTGTCCACAAAGAAACCAGCAGCCAGCTTCTTCACAAACTGCTCTGGTATTGTCAACAATTCACCACAAGAGGTTAATGACCCCTAATAAATAACTCATTATGCAACACTCTTTCTCCCATTATCAACTTGATAATTAAACTTTGGGTAGTTGCAGATACTGTGCATCTCAGAGCTGCCATATGGGATTAACTAAAGCAAATTTAGGTACCACAGTTTGTCGTGGGACTGAAAACTCAGTTTTTAGCTGTTTTTAATGTTGAGCAATCATATCTGACAATATCAGCTTCAATTGTGGCTAATCAACAGTATTACTTCTGTTACTATTGTTTGGAGTTGATACAATCGATTAGTCAATCAAAATAGAGTTAACTTGACAACCTTAGAATGACGGAGTAAAATAATTAGTCTTTTATTTGCTGTTTCTAAATTGTTTGCGGTAGGATGGTAAACTGAATATTGAATAGATTTTGGAGATCATTTATTCTTTTCTTGTTTTGTTAACTGGAAACAAAATAGTTTTTGCATAGTGACATGCTTACATTTCTCAAAGAAGAAAAGGGGTTCCTCAAGTGTCATAGCATTAGTATCAAATAGATTTGAAATGATAGCCAGCTTTTACTATGAGCACCAACCATATGTGCAGCAAACAACCAAAGCTTTCCATTACGAAAAGTCTCTTAAACACACACACACACACACACACAAAAACCCTAGCCCAATCTCACTCCTCCACCAATGTTATAAATAGCACTTCCATGTGTCTCTCCTCACGCCCCCCACCCTTCCCCTTGCTTATTCACATTCATACTCTCACTAGTCCCCCCACTATAACCATCCTCTCAGCACATTTCCTTGCTCTCAGCAAACAAACAATGGAGTGGTAGGTAGCCACAGAAACAAACACTGGGCCACAATTCTGGTGACACTGATATTTCACATTTCCTCTCCCTCCTTCAACCCCTCTTCATCTCTCTCCATCCTTCCCTCTCTCTATCATGTCACACGCCTTTTCTGTACTACTCTTCTCCATCACCTTATCGTGCCCCCTGCCAAATGCCAGTGCTGTCCATCACACCACTGCCTCACAGAGTGTGTGTGTGTGTGTGTTTTTCTCAAGAATGCGTGCATGTATGTCTGTACGTGTTTGTCTGTGTATCGGAGTATGTTTTATTCTCTTCACTCTTTAGACAGCCATCTCCCACACTAAAATGTTTCCCTTCACAGAGCTGGGACAGTTCAGAGACAGAGATGGAGGAGTGCAGAGAGGATGAATATGGGATGTTTGAATCACGAATCAGTTAAACGAAGGCAATGTGAGCACAGACCCTCAAATGAATGAATGGTGTGAGGTTCAGATGCTTTCGTGGGTGTAAATATAGTACACATAGTGTGATGTGGTGAAAAAAAAACTCAACTTTATTGTGGTGCTGTCTTATCAAGCTCAAATTATTGATATTAGATAAAAAGATTTACATAGTAGAATTTAAATGTTACTGTATTTCTGAGACTGATTTTATTACCTGAAAGTCCAACATCAGCTAATGTTTTCTACATCCACAATGTGTTGTACAACAAAACTTTATTTTTTTCGCTTAACAGTTATAACAAATGCAAAGTGCTGTTATCCTGTGAAAACCATGCACCTCCAAATTTTGTGATGTTTTGTTAAAAAAAAAATGAAACCAGCTTAATAAACCAGATTGAATAAATCAGATTATTTTAAACATGCATCATCACAGAGCTGTAAATACGTTTGATTGACATCAGTGTTTTGGAGATACATGGTTTTGAAGTTTAGTGTTAAATACAGGAAATATAACAGTATGTTTGGCTAATATTTAAAATTACAAATACGAAGAAAAAAAAATCATACAACATTCTGTTATACTTGGTCTAGGAAAATAGTAATTTTTATATGTTATATGTCAATGAAACAGTTATTGCTGCTGCATCTGCAGAGCACACTAACATGAATGCCAATGCTGATATATCTTAAGTAGCTGATATTAGTCAATCATATTGACCTGGATGTAGTAATTAGTGTATATGTAATTAGTGCAAAGCCAATATGCACTGCCAAAGCTGTTCAAATGAAACTGAAAGGATGTGACATGTTTTTGCATAAACATACACTAAAGTAAAGTTACATAAAGGTAAAGTTACAGCAAGTGAACCATGTACAGAAAAGGCTGTTTTTTTGCATGACAAGCTAAAATAAATAAATAAATAAGACTAACTGCACTAATAAATTGTATTTTGAACAATTTTCAAGTACTAAGGATTGAATGACTGAATGTAGATCCCCTGTTCATGCTGGATTTAGAGACTGATGAATGGGATAAGGTGAAGTAGGAATATGGTACAAAAAATGGAATTGTTTTGGCAAGGATGGAAGATGAGAATAGTGACATAAAGGTAGGTCATACCTGGAAGAAGCCTGGGGGCATGGGACCACCGGGCATGGCGTCATTGGGGGGCATGTTGCCCATCACTGGGCTGGGTGCTGCTGCTGCACTCTGAAACACACAAACACAGAGACTAAATATAGTGTTTTGTATGTATGTGTGTGTGTCACTGCTCTGAAGCAATATTTGTACACCATGCACTGGCCACCATATTACTACAGGGGGCAGTGTCTGCATCTGCAATTACTGCAAACTCCTGCCCCACTCCCATTTAAGGTTTAAAAAGTTGGCATTGTTGTCCTTCTTGACTCATTTTTATAAATATGTAGTGTATTTTGAAAATCTATTACATTTTATTCACCCAAAGTTCACTTATTTTCTGGAAATCTATCACCAGCCCCAGATTACCTTCTGTCTTCTAACAGTCTGATCATATGTTATTAACATAAAATTTGCCTTGTTCACGAGGCTCTACAGTGATTGGCTAGAGGAGTGGTCTTCACAATAACACCCAGCCAATGGAAACATAACCTCGTGAATAATGCTGTTATGCTGTAGCTACAAAAAAGCCGAGGTTGGAATTGTAAAAAGTGTAAAACCTGGAGTCTGATCCTGAATGTGAAGGAGAAGAATAATTTTTGAGACTTCAAAATGTTGTTTCAGAACCTTATGATTGTCCCCAAGCTTTACGAAGCACATTTTTAAACATAGATGGAGGCAGCTAGCTTAGCTTGTGCATAAATGCTGCATTGTATTTCTTTACCTAAGCTAAGATAACAATGTTCATGTCCGCTTGTTTTAGAAGTTCGTTGTGTAGATGCCTTGTCCCTTACTACGCTGTAATGTGAACTTTGTCTACAGAAGTTTTGTATGCTCCAAACATTCCTTCAGCATAGCTTTGGGCAGGGTGAGCTTATCCTTCAAAGTGTCGGCGTGGTGTCACAGTGGGAACATCTTAAACACCACTCACTCTCCAAGCGGGAAATTCAAATTTCTAACTTTAACACAGCGAGGATATAGTTCAGTCCTTTGACAGCACGGGATCAAAGATCCCTGCCATTACCATGATCCATTCCAAAGCTCATTTTTTTGGTTTTTCCATCATACCAGCCCTTTAATGGTTATTTTACAACAACCTTTTTACTACAACCTTTAAACCGTTCCCTCATCTCTGTGGTAGAGACAGAATAGAAGAGCGGGGCATTAATCACTTCATCTCTCTGTGGACAAGGACAGAAGCAAAGAGGGGTTCAAGCATAAATACCACCAAAATGTTATTCCAATGTTCCTTTCTCCCAAAGCTATAGAGAGCAGACTGTATTCATCCTTAGATGTGCCGTCATACAGATAACTGTATACAAGGAATAATGTTCTGTCCAACATTGAATGGTTCCTTTTTGATCATTTAGATTATTATGAATAGACATTTGAATATTGTGATTTAAATCCTAATAACCACTGCATGATGGTTATTTGAGTTTAACTGAGAATGTAAATATGTTTTAAACAGTGGTACCTTGCATTAATTGTGCAATATGGTTTAGATATCAAAATCAAGGGTAATTAAGAACAGGTCATTTACAATATATTCAAATTCGACATGCAAATGGTCACACTTTCAGAGTTTTGTAAATACAGTATCAAGTCATCAGCAAATAAACTGAGTTTGAAAAATAACTAAACAAGTACAAAAGTTTTACAAAAGTTGGAGAGTAAATCATATTTTGAGTCAGGTTACAATTATTTAACCTTTTTGTCTATTTAGATCTGATCGTTTCGTTCTCAATTATGCTGAACTTTAGGTAATAACCAATTCATGAAACTGACTTAACATTACTCACAACCTAAAAAAAGAGAAATAGTGCTTTGCTTTAATTTAAGCTCATGTGTTATTAATTTTACAGTGAGCAAATGCAAATCGTAAAATTAAAGACTAGATTAGATGCTATTTAAGGTCTTGAGCAAACAATGTTTTAAAAGCAAACCTGAAGAGAGCAGCCATTGCTAATCATAGTACCACCAGCAACAAAAACAACAACAACAACAACAACAACACTGTTTCCAGTCTCCTTGATGTCAAAAAAACAATATGGAAAAACAAAAATAAAATCTAGTATTTGGTGGAGGGTGATTCAGTCTAGGAGTTAAATATGATACAACTGTATTCTTGTCAACACACATAGATGGAAACGCATGTCGAGAGTGCTTACATAAGCACGCTGGAACAAACACAAACACACACAAGCACATGAACGTGCAAACATACACAGAGACGCACAAAGAGTTGCATCACAAGCTTACAAAGTGCATCCCTTCAGTACAGAGTCAGACAGGGGAGAATCACAGGCTATAGGACCAGAACAGGGAGGTGGTTTAAGACCCAGGGGAGGGCATTGCTCTCACATACACTCACATACACACTTTCACACATCCAGTGTTTCAGCAGCACACACACAGAATGAACACACTACATCCATGTGACACATACTGTATGCTTGGACAACATCGCATACTACCAATTACAGGCACATACACAAATTCACTCGCTGCCCTTCTTCTTCTGATTATCTGAAACAAACACACACAAAAACTAAAACATCACACATATTCACAATGACACACATACACACACCTCCCCCCATCTTTATGCTAATTCTGCTAGTGAACATGAGCAGGCCACTGAGTCCCTGGGGAAGAAGCAGGGTCGACTGCCTCCTTCTCTCCTTCTCCATCCTCCCTTCCTCCATCTCACTCACCCTTCCTCTGCACACTTTTCTTTACACTTTTTCTCCTCTCTGTGACCCCCCTTGCTTATTTTCCCGGTACTAGTGCACACATGCAAACACACATGTATACACACATGCCTTTTCTGTGCCCCAACCCTTGTACTATACCTCCCCATCACAAACTCTCCTCCCCTCACCCCCACCCCCCAGTAGGGTGTCAGCAGCTTGCAGAAGCTGTTGCTATGGAGACAGGTCCTATCTGCACTCTGTCCCCCTGGCATCCCCCACTCCAGGAGAAGAGAGAGAGAGAGAGAGAGAGAGAGAGAGAGAGAGAGAGAGAGAGAGAGAGAGAGAGAGAGAGAGAGAGAGAGAGAGAGAGAGAGAGAGAGGGGGGGGGGGGGGGGGGGGGACGCATGCACAAAGAGGCAGGAGAGAGAGGGAAGAGTGACTTAGAAGAGGGTGGCAGAAGACAAAAAAGATAAAAGTGGAGAAGGAAAAAAGCAAGAAAATGTTGTTGGGAAAGAGATTTCTGTCCACAATCAATCACTTGGTCACATTATTGTTCAACACTATTAATGACAAACAATCTGCTCATAAAATTCTCCAATTTGCAGATTGAAATTGAATGCAAACTGAAAGCGCACAGAGTGTAGATTTGCCACTGGCAAAGTATAAGGTAGATTTAGTATGCAGTCTGTCTTTATTAAAACCAACTGGCCTGGGGAAATACAAAAGGATTCAACTGTGCTTTTTTAGTTTCTGTAGTGGTGCCCACAGTCCTGCCTACATCTACCTTTCCATTTGAACTACAGGCTCAGAAGTGGGAGCCTGTCAGAAAACCCTGCGACAAGACTGCCTACGTGAATCAGAATAACTTGATTTTTTTTCCAGGAAAATACATAGGAATTTGTCTTGTTGACATTGCTGCAGTAAAACAATGACTGCTAATGCAGATGGAGCAAACAGGTATTTCAATAGGTGCAAAAAGTGACGCACCAAGTAGTTCATATAATGAACATGAATGTTTGTAGTTGCGTTGAATTATTCATTTATAGACACAATGTATGTAATGTAAGTGGGTAAATGAAGGGGTGTGCAAAGAAGAGCTCCGGATGATAGCACAACTTGAAAGGGGTGTAATGCCTGACATGGAGCAGGATGGAGAATAATAAATTTTCTTTCATTGAAGCTGGCTGAAAGTTCAACAAAACCCACAGGACACATTTTCAAATGTCTGGGAATATTTACACTGTCTAAACTATAAACTATATTTTAATGGCCTTGCACCACCATACTGCAGAAACACAGTGTCAGAGCATCTTCAGACCCTGCATAATAATCTTGGGTATGTTTTGTAACTTACCTGTTATCAACAAGCTAATATCTGGACTAAAGGAGAATGACAAAACTAAACATATTTACACTATAATAAACATCAGTATCAGATTTTCAGACATTTTGAGGATTTTAGATTTGTCTCCCAGAAAAAAAAAAACTTGAAATTAAAACAATTCAGCTTTACTTATGTGTAAAAATAAAGATTTATACACAAATAATTATAAATTAGGTAACCAATCATTTAAATTTCAAAAAAGGCATTTTAACTGCAGCCACTTCAGCTTGTTTGTGTGCGTGTGTCTATATATATCATTTTTATTATGTTTATATTTATTTATTTTAACACGCTATATTTAACTATAGTAAAAAAAAAAACTAACAAAAAAACATGGAGATTCAGTGACGTTATGGTGTTCCCTTTATTTGTACAAAATAAGCAGCCTGGATGCTTTTATGACAAATGCGTTTAATGGTTTCAAGACATTTTGACAGAAAGCTTCCACTAATTATTATGATGCGTCATTACAAATACAAAGCATTAATTGAGTGCAGAGGTAAGCTTGGAGTCTAAGAGGCATAGAATTTAACCACAACATCAGAATTTGTATCATGGTGGACCACAGTTCTACTGTGATCATAGGATCTTCACTTTGATTCTGGTTGAGGACATCTGCTACCCAAAAAAACAAAAACAATGTAAAACTGAAAGTAATGTTTATTTTTTTAAATACAGAGACTTTAATAATAAAAAACAATGCTTTATAATATTCTATAAGTCATCAGTCTTGTATTCAGCTTGGATAAAGCTGAACAAAATTATCAATTAGGGTTTTCTACATTTTAACCCGCTTTAAAAATAATGACCTTTAGTCCTCTACTTTGAATATTGAGAGAAGAAGGTAAATTACTGAATGAAAATATGCATTACTTACTGTTATAAAAACCACCAAAAATCTGGCAGGTGTCAGTTGACTGCTGGCTGAAAGCTTGTCTGGTGAGGTCATTTTACTGAAACTACTTGCTCCGGGTGTGAGGGGGGGGGGGGTTCATGTGGTTTAGTGTGAGAGCCGTAAGTTTAGATCTTGCTACACACTGAAAAGCTGCAGACGCGCAAAATAAAGCTACAACCTTTGATTCCTAAGGTAAACAGTGATTTTAAGTTTAATAGAGATAACTCAAAGTAATATGTAACAGACCTTATCATCCGCCCCTGTGTAGCAACACAACAGTGTCTTTGTAGCAAATATTTTAAAATCACTGACGCCTCAATCCACAGTTGTGGCTCCCTGTGAGGACACCATGTTGTGCTTGTTTTTCCTCCCTAAGCACAAACCCACAATGTTGATGAATAATCTATTAGGGAACAAAAGAATTAATGATCTGATTGGCTGGTACAGTAGAGTATGTAAATGGGCTATACAGAATAACATTGATCCCTCCCTCTCCATTTCCCTCTCCTTCACCCATAGGACCTACCACACAGATCAATAGTGCTCAACACATTATTGACCTCCGCCTGATACCTTTCACAGGGATAAAGACAGAGACATAAACACTGGATGGAGAAAAGGGAGAGGTAGGGAGAGACAGCAAATGTATCTGTGTGTGTGTGTCCGTATTTATGTGTGTCCCTGCCTGGAGAGGGTACTAATCTACATTCTGGTTCACACTGATATGTACCTCATCACTGTCTCCTTGACCTGCTGTCCTTAGCGCACAGAGAGAGGGAGAGAAAAAAGAACGGGGGGGGTAAAAGAGTGAGCATGGAAGTGTGACTGTGTGGAGATTGGAGGGAAAAAATAGCTGACTATGGTGATCTAGCTAATTTATCAGCCCAGTCAAAACAGTGTGTTTCACTCTGGAGCAACAGGATATGGCTGCTACTCTCACTGTCATGTCTGACAAACAAATGCACAAACACACACACACAAACACACAATCTCTGAAAGCCCAGCTGGTCCTCAAAACTGGCACGACACGCACACCAAACACACACACGGTTACCCAAAAGCTGCTGCCAAGGTAGCAGTACTGAACCAGACAGACTTGTGCACACGCAAACGCACATGCGCACACAAAACCGGATGACAGCACTAATACATGCTGCAGACACAACATCCACTTAGCCAACACTCCAGAGAGAAGGAAGAGAGGACGAAAGACAAGATGATAAGAAGGAGAACAACGATGAACCTGAATATAGCTTCAACTCAAGGATGTTTCATTTATTCTCCATCAGTGCAAACGAAAATAAGTTACAATTATTGTTTACAGATGAGAAGCATTTTCTGTTTTCTTGATATACATCAATTTGGGTTCAGACATTCACACCCCTTCAGCTGATTTACAGTCTAACTAATTTGAAAAAAATCAGAGAATTGTACTACTTCAGTATTAAAGCACGTAAAAAGTACTTTATTCTAGTACTGTGCTACAATAAATGTCAGAAGACTCAAAATAAAGCATCCTTGAAATATTTTACACAGATGCTACTGTTTACTGACCTGCTACAGTTTAACATCACCTTCTTTAAAAATAAAAAGAACTACCTTCACTTTCGACGCATCAGGCCATGCAGCACATGTACTAAAGTTTTTGCAAACTTTATCACACAGCTAATGATCTACCTCTTTTTACTTTTTCCATTACAGCACATTATTACTTCTGGTGACCAAAAAGAGGCAAAACAGGGGTTAAGACAGATTGCTTGCAACTGTCTTTTGGCAGAAGAGAGCTACAACTTGAATTTCCATAAAAGTTGGGACATTGTTGTGTCTGACAATATTGCTTCTCAAAAGTAAAATAGCAAAGAATTTAGCAGGCAGCACTGACTTGAAAAACAGACATTATTCTGCGTTGGAATTTACTGCACGGGCATAAGAACACCTCTCCAAACCATTGACAAGGTACAAGGGTTGTTGCTGCATGTACAAATGCAAGTTAAAACCCTTATCATTCAAATTGATATATGCTGAGGATATCGACTGAAGTGACGAAATAAAAAAACATCCTGTGGTTCAGACGTAGTTGAATGAATAGGTACGTGTAGGTGAATTTTTCCACCGGGTTATTATTTTTGTTTTTGTTGTTTTGTTTTTTTAATTACACGTCTCTTGGTGCCCCGTGTCAACTTTTCTGAGACATGTTGCTGGCATTTTCTAGACCAACCTTTTGGAATTTCTGGATTTTGGGTTTGTGCTATAGATTCAACAGCACTTGGAAGTCTTTGGACTAAATGTTATCAAGATACATTACAGGTTGTTTAAAACATTTGCAAAGTTGCCAACATACATCTGCAAAATGAAATATGTTTCTATTAAAAATAACAAAACAAAAGACAGACAAAAAGCAAGCAGCCTATTGGAAAGCCATTAAGTGTAACTAATAAAACCTATATGAAAGGTGTCAAGAACATTTATAAACCAACATTACACCCATACTAATCTGTAAAAATAAGAAACAATGTGTCCAGTGTTGGGTTCCTTAATTCCTTTGCCTAAATCTGGGAAACTTAACTACTAAATTATTATAATTTCAGGAGAACTAAATTTAAATATGCAAGAGTCATTTATTATCACTAAAATAATTGGTATTTTCGAAACTGGTCAATTTCACATACTTACATACAGTTCTCCTACAGTTCCTTGATATAAAAGAAGAAAACTGGGCTTATTTATTTCCCTCTGCTTTGACATTTGCTCACTCAGCTCCATTTTCAACTGTCTCTTGGTTGTGCCTTCATGTTGTCTACACTGCCCTCTTCTCCTCAGCACTACTAGGCATTGTGGGTAAACAGCTAGATTAGCCAATCAATCTTCTCTAGGGAATAGAGGTAGTAGTGGTGGTGAGGGAGG
This sequence comes from Channa argus, assembly GCF_033026475.1. Taxonomy (NCBI): domain Eukaryota; kingdom Metazoa; phylum Chordata; class Actinopteri; order Anabantiformes; family Channidae; genus Channa; species Channa argus. The sequence goes on from NC_090212.1 coordinate 15,050,520, forward strand.
GAGGGGGTTGGTCAGCAAAGAGATAGGGAAATACAAAGGGGGAAAAGAGGAGGAGAGGTGGAAAGAGGGAGAGACTGATAACGTTAGTAAAATGAGAGAAATGCGAAGGAGTGAGATGGTAAAAGAGGGTGGGAAGCAAAATGAAAGGTGGTGTGTGGAGGGGTGAACACAAAGATGGTGAGGAAGGAAAGATGTAGATATGGGGGTGTCACAGTGAAACCACAAGCTGCAAGAAACCAAGATGTGGGCAGGCTGGAGTTGCTCAAAATGCAACTAAGACAAGTAAAGAATAGTAGAAAAGAAGTGTGAGAGAAGAGAATTACGTAGGCAGATGTGTAAAGAGTCCAGAGCAACAGGAAAAAGTAGAGGAAAAGGAGACAGATAAATCAAGCAGTAAGAGCCTCAACAACATAAGGGGCTGGGAGTGTGCAGCAGCACCTCAGGGCATCAATTTAGTTTTAGGTTTGATTTGTTAGTTTTAGTCAAAAATAGATCAGCTTTCAGGTTTGTAACTGTGGATTTACAGAGACTCTGTCGGGCATTTATTTTCTGAACATTTTGGGACTACAGCTTTCACCATTTTTGTTGTGCACAGTAACCAACTTATTCTGCGTCCTTTGTGAAGTAAACGGAAATTTTTATTTTAAGTGTTCAATTATACAGTGTCCACGCCACACTGCTCTGCAGAAAATCAAGTGATTCAGCCAAAGAGCAGAAGCCTAATCATCAGACAACAATATTATTGTGACATTTGTTTATCAAATATCTAGAGGAAGCTCAGCTGGCAGAGGATTCGCCCAGGAACCACAGGGTCAGTGGTGTGACTTCAATTCCCTCTGGCTACATGTTGCAGAGTCCTTGGCAAGACAGTGATCCCCAAATTGCTGCTGGTGAGACAGGTCAGCACCTTTCATGGCAGCTGCAATCATCGGTGTGAGCGGGGTTGTGAATGGGTTAAGATGAGGCAACATTGGTAAGCACTTTGGAAAAAAGCACCATAGAAGCTGTTCAAATTCTAATAATGTTGGGACTGGCTTATTCATTTTGACAGCAAATAAAAGATTTTCAGCACAAAGCAACATTACACCCACAGCACTTTAATTTATCTCACTTTTTTTCTCCCAAATGTTGTCAATGTTTGCATTTTTATAACTTCTTTCTAAAGACTGTTGCATGTTTTTGTCTAATTCTCACTGAGTTCTGGAGTTTCCGCAACAAAGAAAGTCTGTTTTCTGCCCTTAAGTAATTCCGCAGAACAACTTGAGGCTAAATTATCATAAAAAGGTATTTAGGTACCTCTCCCTGAACTTCAGCGAGTCTCTTGTTAACAGCCGTGCAGCCATTCCCTAATGCTGGTAAATTATATATATTTCCCCTCTGCTTATTGTATGTGGACCTATCAATTGCCTTTAAGCTGACAAAGTAACACTGTGCCTACATGGAACCATCTGTCAGCACCACAGCTATGTGTGAGGTGTTCAGGGACCTTATAGAGTGCCGGTCACTCAGAGCACTCCGAGCCCAGTAGCCTACACAATCTGTAAACATTTGTAAAACTTTTTTTCTTATCAAAAATATTTAAATTAGTTTCCAAAACTGCATATGAAGGCATCCTACGTTATCGTAACTTGTGTGTACAAGTAAAGCTCACCAACATACATTTTCATTAAATCTCAAACTTCTTGTGTAGCGAAATAGCACAAGTACAGTGTTGCAAGCTTTTGTTCACAAATATGGTTAAGGATAATGGTAAAACCCAACCTAAAAATCTTAAGAACATTTTTAAGACTCTAATGGTTGCATAAGTCTATAATTTTATAGTTCTTTTTTATTTTAACATTTGTCTGGAAAGAACTAATTGGTTATTGAGAATAGCAGTAATTCATAAATTAAATTTACAAGATCTAAATCTTTTATGAGACTCAACTTATGACCAGGAGGCTTGGTGTCTTAGTGGTAGAGCATTGGGTTGGGATGCAGAAGGCCACGGGGCTAAATCCCGCCCCACCAGGTGTGGCCACAGCCAGCCAGCAAGGGCCACCTCGGTGCCAGTCCCGAGCCCGGATAAAAACGGGAGGGCTGCGGCAGAAAGGACATGCGGCGTAAAAACTCATGTCAAATCAACATGCGGATCACATCCCGCTGTGGCAGCCCCTGAAGGGACAAGCCGAAACCCGTTGAACTTTCTGAACCTCTACTCATGACCGATTAAAATATTGACACAGCTAATCAAACAAGGAAATTAATTGCTGTATGACATGTTTGTATAATGTAAAACATGTTTAATGATTGTTCATCAATGCAAGGGATAAAATGCATGTCAGTTAAAATTAATGGAACTAACTGAAAGATATGCAAGCTCTGTAAGACAATATGAGGACAAAATTAACTCCTGTCCTAATTACATCCATTAATGAAAGTATATGACTGATAAAATACTCTTCTTTTGTTTGCCATATTTTACAACTTCCAGATTTTCCATATCACATAAACACATCTGTCAATGTCAATTTTATTGCATCACAATAAAGTGAGATGATTAAAAGCTAAAAAAATAAGACAAGAGTCTCTAAGCAATATATTAAACCATTATATTAAACTAAAAGCCTGTATTAAATAGATCAAATAAAAACACATCAAAATATTGATATGAATCTCTATATGAGGGAAACAAGCCTGTATATAAACTCTGCATGTCTCCCTCTTTGGTCAATCAGATCCTTAAACAAGGCACAAATTTAAAACCAATCATACAGCTAAAACTTGACATCAACTAACTACCAAACTACTATCAAAATATCAATCTAACAACCCCTGCATTACTTTGATAACCACCATCAGGACTTGTGAAAAAGTAACTGTGACTGTAACCATAAACATTGTTGCATCTTTGCACCCAGCAGAGAGAACTGTGATAATGCTCCTTAAATACTGGCTTGAAATCCTGCACTCCTCAAAAGACTAAAAACTCTTTTGAGGTAAGGTGAATTTTATTTCTTCCAATGCCTCTAACCGCCTTGCTCTTTTGAAACCAGTAGAGAGGACCTGTGCTCAGAGACTAGCCTCAGGGGGCTGGAGCCAAAATTAAACTGGTCTCGTCTCCTTCGCTTTATCACCGTTTGGAGCAGACAGCAAGCATCCATAGAGCACACCCATCTACATCTATACACACACACACACACACACAGACCAGGGTTAACCGGCATGCTGGCAGTAGGGGTGTGAGCCCTTCCACCCTCCTTCTATGGGCTGGTTGCCAAAGATGCCCCCCTATCCAAAAATACACACACACACACACACACAAATCCCTGGCTTAGCCTCGGCCCAGTGCTGGGATTACCGGATTAGAACTCTATTCCATTATCTCCCCACACTCTACAGCGTGTGTACACACACACACACACTCTTGGTCAGAGAGGAGAGGCTGAAGACAGACGTACAGGGTCAATCACAGCATATGACATTTACACACAAGAGGATAAAGTTGCAGATTCTCCAATAAGTCTAGAAAGACTGACGACTTGTTTACATTGTTTTAGACAGTAAAGTCGAGTTGTTACCATTAATTGCAAAAGAGTAACCCTATCCCTACAAACTGGAAAGATTACGTACCAGATCTCAAACTTGTAACCTTTGACCTCTATGTTCTGCAAATTATGACAAAAACACAAAACATCCAACACAACAGAATATGACCCTGATGATATAACATATTCATTAGAAGCAGGGTTGGATACATTTGCTCTCTCTTTCTTTGCAATTGTGTTCCTCCAAACATTTATCTTCCTCACTTCATTTATTTTTTTGTTGGAAACATGTCTTAAGGTGTGAGCATTTGCTGCGTTAGGAAATTTGAGGACATTACCTTGAATGTTAGAAAACTGTGATGAGCATTTTTTCACCATTTTCTTACAACTTCTTGACCAAGAAAATAATCTATACATTGTAGTGTAAATAACCTTCAGCTGCAGGTCTGCTTCCTGACAAAGTAGCTTCTGGTCAGCTGCCATGTCAGCTTTAAAAAATATATACTATGTATGACCAGAAAAAAAAACAATCCTTATTATACCTTCAAAAAATATCCCTAAAGTACAGGACATCTTCTGTCTGTACGCAAACCGCATACACAAAAGGTTGTGTATGCGGTTTGCGTACAGAACATTGTTTACTTGTGGCACGAGCAGGCAACGTTTCTGTTTTTCTCTCTCTTGGCATTAAGAAAAAAAGACTGTTACTCACATAGTCATGGAAGGCCTTGGCCTCACTGGAGTGCTCGCATGTCTCCCTTCGGTCTGGAGCTGCACAATACAAATCCCAGAATACACTGAAACAGAGAGGAGGTTGGAAAAGTGGAGAGGTCAAAGGTTACCAAACAGAGTAATACAAGCCAACGTGTAACAGCTATTCATAACCCATTCACACATTGTTACTATCTCCCGAGCGCTTTTACAGCCTCTTACACACTTGAGCTTCATTGTAAGAGGGAAGCAATGCCACTGTCACCCCCTCAATCAACCTCTCACTCACTCAGAACAAACAAACACACACAGACACAGAAACACACATCTAAACTTGCATGGACCTTTCACTGAATGAAACCAGTTTTTAACCCTTAACTTCAACTTTTACGGGTGTAGACAAATCTTCTACAAAATAAGAATAATACAGAATCAAAAAAAAAAAATCCCTGAAGGTAACCACTGCAAAAAAGCAGTTTCTGTAGCTCTCAGTCTGACTCTGGTTCTTTTGCCTTGAGCATACTCCTCTAGCTGTCTCAGGCTTGAAGGGTACATTCTTCAGGTTGCATAGATGCTTAATAGGGCTTACAGTAGACCACATAAGAATAGTTCATATTTTGATTTTTAGCTGCATGCTTAGCGTCATTATACTACAGGAGGATCCACGACCTGCGACTGAAACACAGCTTTCTAACAACTGCCAGTACTATTCACTTCAGGATTCCTCAATAGTTTTGAGATTTTTTTTTGCCCTGCATGGATTCAAAGCATCCAGTGCCAAATGCAGCAAAGCAGCCTCAAAACACAACCGGAGATTCCTCCATTTGTCCCAGGAGGTACAATGTTCTTTTTCCTTGAAAGTTACATTTTTGCATCTGTGAACATTGAGCTAACATGACTCGCCAATAGGCTCCAGATTTTTTAATGTTCTGTCCAAACATTCTCCCTGTTCAATTTTATGTTGACTTGTCACTAGAGTCTAACCCGAAAGCTTTGAGGGTATAGTATCTTATAGCCTTTACCTTTAATATGCTTGTCTGTAATTTTCTTTATGATCTCCTCAGAAAAATGATTACAAGAGTGCATTTACAACGGTTAGTTGTAACTAATGGAAACTAGACTAAGACTTCTGAGTTCAGCTTTTACTAGCAGGAGTAAACCATTATTTTATGAGCTAAAGGTACAGACATATAAATCCACGTTGCCAAACTGACATATATATAAAAAAAAAAGGATAAATGGATTCAACTTATCAATTCAAATAAGTACTTCTTTATGTGATGTAATTTTTCTTAATTTGCTTAATAAATAAACAGTTTAACTGGCCAAAGTAGAAAATTACAACACGTAATGACAATGCTAACTGCCTGCATGCTACATATCTAAATGTCTTAATTGAATCATATTTTGCCCATTGATTTAGTGGAAGTGCTAAAAACCGAGTGAAACAGCAACACGCAAACAAGAGCACTAATGAGACGACCACTTCACTTGGCAAGGTGCAAGGATCATACACAGTGAATTCCAAACATCTGGAATTTTTCATACACTTCTACACTATGTGAGACAGTCATATTTAGGAAAGCGAGTACAGCGAGTTAAGTTGAATTACTGGGATTTGGGGATACTCAAAGTTAAGGTATACTAGTGCTTAACCATCTCCCATGAAAAGGTTAGAGCCCAGACGAGCACAAAAAAAGTTTTTTTTTTGGGGGGGGGGGGGGGGGGTCCAAAACCTTCCAGCAGCTACTGGCCGAAAGCTTTCAGTCAAAAAATAAAGAAAAAGAGAAACTTTAATTTTCTAAAACTCTATACCTGTTAACATATTAAAATGTGATGAATGAGAGAAAAGAAATTGCTAAGCATTTAAGAACATGTACTTATTAAGTGAAAATCTATATACCTGCATTTATTTTATTTCTTGTATGTGCAAAGAAGATACGTTTAAGTTCAAGTCCTCAACAAAACAAGAGACCCAACTTATTCTTAAGATTTACAGTAGCTTGCATGCTTTTAGATTATGATTCTGTTCCTTCATTTTCTTTTTATTAAAACATGTCCTTGGTCTCGTATTGCTGATGGTGCTCTATAGACCCAACATTCATTCTTCTGACTCAGCAGAGCCACCCCCTGAGGGGAAAAGTTTAACAGTAATTTTTAAGTCCATTTAAGGGTATATTTACACGGCTATAATTTTACAGCCACGGGTTTTTAAATATTTGTTCCTTTGTAATATGTACTGTGCTAATTTCTGTGAAGGTCCTTTAGCAGCGCAGTGAATCTATTCTAGACATTTGGATTTTTGAAAAACTTAAAAACTTGCTCATTTGCAAGAAAAAGACACTGATACAAATACTGGCTGTGTAGCCAATTCCCAAAAAATTTAAGTAACTGCAATTGCACCCAAAAAATAAAAATAAAAAAATACTGAATCCCACAGCTAATGTAAATATTCAGTCGTTCATCAAATCTGCGGCTGAAAATAGTCCAAGCAAATACGTACTTTTACCATATGCTAACATTTTCTAAAATGATTTAACCTTAAAAATGAAGGCATATTTTCAAACCTTTTCTTAAAGAGTTAGATTTTTAAAAATAACAAATGGGCTTTGAGTGCTAAAAGCAGAGTAGGAAACTCAGAAAACATTAAGAGACTAAAATGTGATGGTTTTGGGGTTTTACAAGTTGAGGAAAAATCTAATTTCATTGTCGAATGCAAGTAAACTTTGGTTTTATACGGAAACATTTATTGTGGGTGTAAATATGTCCTTTTCCTGGTTGCTACCTGATTTTCTAACAGAGTGAATTCGTAACCACAGGTTACAGCAATGGCCAAAAACAAGTGAAACTGCTGATCATTGCGTAAGGTGTTGACCCTAAAAGGTCACACTTTAGCTAAGGGGAGAAACGAAGAGGGAGGGGGAGACAGCGGAGGAAGAGGTGACACAAAGGAAGCTGGAATGCAATGGGTTAATCTGCTAAGAATCCCTCTCCCACGTGAACAAAGAAGAAAAGTGGGAGGTGGGGGGTACACAAAGGGTGACGAGAGGGTGAGGAGGGGGAGGGGAGCATGGGGGGGTGGTTATTCTCTAACCATCTGGATCTATTGTTTCAGCAACGAGGGTAAAGGAGAGGTGGGGAGAGGGCAGAAAACAGGGAGGGAGGGGTCATGCCCTCAGGAGAGTCTGGTCAACCCCAAAGCCTGAGACTCTGCCAGACCTCTCAACTATGGAGGACATTTTTAATTATGAATGACAACAATCACTGTCAATGAGTTTTAAATTTTGTATTTTTCACCTGAATATTTGAATGTTTAGACATTTGTTTAGTATAATGAAAAACTAAGGTATGACGTCACACTGTGAAAGCTCAAATGAAGGTGCTGTTTGCACATATGCCAGTAATGAATTATGTACGATGGGGATGGACACTGGATTCCTATCAGTGAATGTGTGGCAAGGGAGGTGAAATTCACAGGAAGCACAGTTGATGACTTCTACTGATGATTTCCATCTCCTTACACATACACAAGTAAACAAGTGGATTGACTTATCTAAACAAATACAGAGAAAGAGAAGTAGCAAAACTTACCACCACCATGAATGGAGGAATCCAGGGGGCTCCCCTAATGTTATATTCTTCTCCCATCGAATCTGGAGAAGAGGAGAGGAGAGAGAAATCACTTGCAGCCACTAGGGAGAGGATTATGTCTGCAGGTCCAGAGGTTAAGAACATATAATCAGTCTGCTTCAAACTGTCAATAGCTCTGGACGTTAAGATAGGCATCTTTCTGGCTTTGTTGATCTCCATCTTCTTGATGCTCTCCCGTTTCACATTTCTGTCCTGTCCTGTTTCCCTTTTTACATGTGAAGTACACTCATGAATTTGGGGAATATCTGTCATCCACAGCTAACCTGTCTGTACCCAACAGGGCTGTTGAGAGGTTTCGAAACAACACCACGACTACATAAATAGTCATAAGAGGGCATGGTCGCTCAGTGGAAGAGCACTGGGTTTGGAGGCAGAAGACAACGGGTTCCAATCCCACCCCACCAGGTGTGGCCCTGCCCAGCCACCAAGGGCCTCCTTGGTGCCGGTCCCGAATCCAGATAAAAAATGGTATGGTTGCAGCAGGAAAGGCATTCGGCATTTAAAAAAAAAAAGGCCAAATCAGCTGTGGTGACCCCTGAATGGACATCCTTACCATGACTACACAAGTGTACAATGTCCACAAACAACTACCTCAGTTGTTTTTTTTTACCCACCATGGCGGATGGGGAGCATGATGTGGTGTAACTTTATAGGATTTCCTTATGAAAAATGGATGGAACACCTTGCACTCTGCAATCATGTTTGCACTGACATGCTAAGGCCAGCAAGCTGTTGTTAAAATCTACAATAGCAGGGCTAGAGTAAATGCAGCTTTACAAATAAAGATGTTTTTAAACCTACACCTGTAAGTAAGTATTAAGGCCCATGTATTGTGAGGTGTTTGCTTTCCTTGTTAACAATCCTGATCCTGAAAACAAGCAATTTTTATAAAAAGAGAGAGGTTGAATACAAGTTATGAATGCCATCCTACCTCAGAGAGAAAGGTCTGTGCAGACTTCTGCGCTCCCACATGGAGCAGGTACTCGTACACATATAACGCTAACCTGAAATGCAGAGAGAAAAATGTTAGTGACAAAATTCAGTTTCCTAATTTCTCAAGACCATTCTTATATTGCTTGCATCTTTACTTTCTTTTTTTTCTGAATTAATAAGGAATTGGCTAGTTAAGTGTTAGAATCATTCGTGGTATTAAAGTAATTCTCATAACTTCTCTTGATCCTAGTAACAACTGATGCTTGCTGGCAGTTTGAAATCAGTGCCGTGTCAAGCAGCGGGATGTACGGTTTGATAGTTTCTAGGCCGGGAAATACTGCCCCAGCAGACTTTATGGAAACTGAATACCACAGGAACTGAAACTGGCTCTAGGTCCTTGGGGTTAAAATACTCCTTAAAAAGGATCCTGTACTCCTGGAACGTTCCCTGGAATCAAACAGTACCATATCATCTAAGCAGAAACTCTGTACAGCCTGTACAGTTTTTCATCAGTGTCTCTGTGCTTCTTACCAAACAAAAAAAAAAATGCCAATCAACCTGTATGGAAACTATGCGTTATGACTGAGTGCACCAGATGACAGGAATAGCTGCATATGACAGGCATTCCCACTAATACCAAGGGTATTTTAAAAGCTCTCAGCAGACAAAAAATATAAAAATCACTGCTATTATAAAAAGGCCAGTCACACTTGAAACCAGCTATTCACCAGGGTCTGTTAACAGACACAAGAACCATGCTGTGGAGTGGGAAACCCCCAATGGCCCAACATTGTACTCCTAACTCCTTCACTTAATCGTGTTTAATAGGCTGTTAATGGACCATCAATAGACCGACAGCATGGATATGACGGTGTCCTGTGTGCTCAGAACAGACAGTCCTCTGACAGGCCACTAAGGTCCTAATGAGAAAAACAGTGGCATGGTGTCATAGTCCCATCATTAGTCAATGAACTGATCAATGAAACGTGGTTTTGAGATAATCAAGCTGTTTGCAGTTTGTTTTCAACCGCTGACTGCATTTTGTCTGTCCAGTGTTGCCTCTGCTTGTACTGTTGTAGAAAGGTACGGGGAGGGCAATGTCTACTTGCGTGCACAATAAGTGCATTTAAGTACCTTAAGATGATATGTAGTTGTAAAGTATAAAGTTTAGAGAGGAAGCTTATGAGCCCTCCACACCACATTAAAAAAATTAAATAAGTCTTTAAAAATTCACTCATTTGCCAATTCAACACATTTCCACATCAGTCACGTTTCTGTGTTAAAATCCTTTGTTGCAAGATCATACCTTTCTGTGCAGCCACAGAGAACCCTGTGTTGTATACACACCAAGCTTTCATTAAAACAGGCGGCTTGGAAGTCATAAGTCAAATTAAAATTACCACAACTGAATGATCAACAGAAGTTATTTTTGATTTGAATAAATGTTGAAGCATTTCCTGGTTGTGAATTTTTTTTTTCCTTTGATGCAACAAAATAAGGTATTTTCCTCTAAGACAATGTGGTGCACTTTTCACTCATTTCTGGTGCAATATTGAGTTAATAATTAAAGCCACATTATGCAATTTTGTTCAAATAATGCTATTGTAAAACTTTGCATCTAACAGATCTTGATGTGGAGAGGTGCTGTCAAAGGCTTCTCTGACTCAAATGTTTGTTTGTTTTTTAAACCAGCACATGCAGCAGTGCAGAGATACTCTTGTAGAGGTTTCTGTGTGAGGCTCACCCTTTTTGCCAATGATAGACGAGCAAGTATTTCTACTTGACTGGTACATTTTGTTACCATAAAAGGATTCCTGATTGAGTCTAGGGGTCTAAGGCCCAGGCCCCCCAAACATTCACCTACGATCAAAAACCTCTGATGTTACTGTTAATATTTCTTGTTTGAAAGCGTACAGTTCAAAGACACAACATAAATAGATTGAGGCTTACAACAACCACAAAGATGCAAAATAACTCAAAAGAAATTAACAATGAACAGAAACTATGCAAAGGAGGCACAAAATGAGAAAAAGCAAACATAACATCCAAAAATGTATACAAAAAATCAAATATAGAAAGAAAACATCAGATGACTAAAAGCAGACCAAAATGTCATAATAAACAAAAAGGTTAATAGATCTCAAGCAGACTTCACCCAGCGACCCATTTTCTCATGATCTGGCCATGTTTGTAGATTCTTACTGTGAATATTTTAATTTCACAAAAGTAATACCCAACAGAGGTGCAGCTGAGGTAGACCAAGGAGAGAGAGGGTTGGGTAGAGCTAGCTTGACTTCTAAATGTACATGTTTTAGCTTTAATAGAGAAAAGGATCGCTGGTTTAATCAAAAGTTTAAAAAATAAATTAATTAATTAAAAAACATTTAAAATCCAGTTGCCTGAAGAGTAATAGAGCATGGCTAGATGTCTGAGGGTTATAGTTTATACTTTGTTAGTGTTTCCTATGATCGTAATCTGAGCTACATGCATTTTTTCTTTCAAGTAAATGACAATTTATGAACAAGGTTTGCTAATTAGCTGTGGCTACAAAAGAAATGATGTGGCCTTATTCATTTAGTTAATAGTTTCTTCGGTAAGTGTCCATATATTCGTGTGCAAAAAGAAAATGGTCCCATGGGTGAGTGGAAAGCACTGAACTTTATTGTAAAGTTCCAGGTTCAGGTTTCTATTGCTGCTAAATGCATGAAATCATGGTAAAGATCAAAGAACATAGATTGCAATAGTGAGCTGCAATGGAGATGATATGGAGTAATGTTTTAGTCTGTAAAATATATGTTTAACATGACATAATAAAACATCACATGATCAGTTCTACTTGTATGTCAATCTGCATTACACATACTAAACTTTAACATTAAGTGACGTTATACACGATAATAAAACAATGCTAGAATTTCAGTCAACTATACTTATACATGAATTCATCCAGCTACATTATACTCTCTCACCAGGATGCCATGTTCATCTGCATTTGCTTAAAAACTTTTAAGGCTGTTCACAAACATCCCGCACACTACAAGCACTGACAAGGACATCCTGGATTCCACGTGGCTGATCATGAACAGGATCCCTCACTTCAGACTGACACAGCAGTTGATCTGAACAGCTCAGCACCTGCTACAAGAACTGGCACCCAAACCATCTTCTTGACCTGGACTGACTATAGTTCCGGCACCACTTTATTAAAATTTAGCCATATGAATATTTAAAAAAAAAATACATATGTGAATCCCCAACTTATATAAAAAGAAAAAAGCTGGTGTGAAATGAAGAGACTCCGCTCTCTCTGGATGCTCAAACAATAACTTTTCTTGGTAGTTGCCTAATCCAATTCGTGACTCATGGTTTTGTAGTTTATCTGTAACGTGGATCAACTGACATTTGCACACAAGTTTAAGTGAACGATGAGGACCACAGATTACTGTGAGACAGAAGTCTTGTGCTATATCACCATTTCTAATGCTGGTTTGAACATGCTATTGGTAGGCATGTGTGAGTGCACGTGTCTCTGTTCAACAGTGCTAACCTGTTCAGAAAGTAATAAATAGCTGAGGGAGTTCCCCTCTTGCAGACAGTCACCAAGATTAAAAAAAGAACTTCATGAACAGGCAGACATCCAGACGTAAAATGTGAGTTCCACTAGTTATTAAATATTCACCTGAAAATTATTATATTGCTACACATCCAATGACATATACAACAGCAAGAATACATCCTGGTGCCATCACCTTGCTTAATTCAACACAGACTGCTGGACAGACTGGTTGTTGTACAAATGACTGATGTGCTTAGGAGGTTAAAGAGTGTTTTGCTAACACACACACACACACACACACACACACACACACACACACACACACACTTGACCACTTTAGCTAGGGGAATTTGACCACCGTCTAAGGCTTCTAACAATTTGTAGGTCACAAAGCGCTCTGTGACCGCCGGTGTAGGGTGTAAGTCACTGCCACTTGCAGGTCAGTGTAGTAGTGAGCCACACACACCTGCACAGGATGCAAATACACTATACACCTCATGGAGCATTTCAACGTTTCACTTTGCAAAGCTACTAATCCCACTTGAACACCTACAGTACAGTTCCTCACAATGAACTATACTAGTTTTAAGATTTCTTTAAATGCCTGCCAAAGGCTCACAGGAAGCTTTAGGATACAGATGTGCTTCAAATATTGATAGTGTTTGTATCTCCCTGTACACTGCAGGTTTACGGCTTGCTTCATGCATGTGCAGCTCTCCATTGAGTTTGACTTACAGGGGATAGTTAAAAATTTTGTCCCATGTCTGGGAATACGAGGATCACACTGCAGTCCCCCTACCCAAGCGGGTTTAAATGAAATTTTTATGTGTGGTGTGTGTTTGTGTGTTTTTGTGTGGGTTGCAAAAGGGGCTGTGTGCATGCACCTGGCCTACTGCATTATTAAAGCTCAGAAGCCAGCTCGTTGAAAAGGAAGAGAAGTTTGAGGAAGAGGAGGGGAACGGAGAAAAGCTGTACAATAATGGAGTACAGAGAAAAGGGAAAAATTAGTTTTGACTAGAACATAAGAGAGGGCTTGACCCATTTTCATAAAGGAAGAAACAGTAGGTGGTACACAGGATCAGAGGAGCAGTCAAGCCTTGCCTGAGAGGAAAAGTGGACAGTGGGATCCATTTATAATGAAAAGGTAGAAAAACCTGAAAGATAGTGACTGTGATTGCAATGCAGCTACTATCACAAACTATACAAATAGAGAGTGAGTGGGGACAGTACAATTTTCTATATTGATCATTTCTTTCTACATCACACTATGTGGCATCCCTCATCTCCGACATTAACTTTTACGTTGTAAGGTAGGACATTACTGCATGCATATGCTTACTCCCACGGAGAGAGTAATGTCCCCGATGTACACCTGACATCCTGCGTTGGGCTTCTGACAAAACCCCCTATTTAAACATGGATGAGTCTGCCCACCATATCTCCTTCTCTAGTGTCTCTTTCTTTCTCAACTCTGGCGCAAAGCTGAGAGCAGCTGGTTGAGTCTGTCTCAATAATTCAACGCTGAAGTGAGGGATGGGGACTTTTTAAGAAGTGGGAGAGGACAGACATTAGAAGATGGATGCATAAAGAAAGAATAAAGAGTATGGAATCAGGAAAAAAAAAAAAGGAGCAGCGGTGAGTGCGAGTGAAGTGTTATAAACCACCAGCTCATCTCCACACAAACATACAGCAGCCTGACAGTCCTGTCCCATTCGAGTCCTGGACCAGCAAGTCAGAGAGTGAGCATTTACTGGTTTTCAAGTCATTGGAGGTGAGGGAGGGAGCCTAAGCATTTACAAATGTTATCTGGTCTCCTGTGTACCTCCAGGTTACCCAATCACAACGGAACAGCAACTATCACAAACTATGAGCAGAGCACAGGTCTCCGAATAAGACAAAGCTAACAAAAAGTTTAAAGACAGCTTCAAGAGGTCCTGTTGTCTTTGTTATCTGTGGCTATCAGCAAAAAGAAGTCCCTCCTATGTAGTGACTTCTGCTTCAGAAGTGATGCAAAAAGCTTTGTGTAATTAATATTTAATATGAGAGCTCTGTGGGCTGTGGGAGTGTTGTTGGCCGTGCGGCATGTGTCTCCTCAGCGAACAACAGGCATGGAGACACAGGCGTGCAGACAAAGGGACTGGAGGGCTACGGCTCCCCAAGCTAACGGCAGCTAAGTTTCCTGACAAATCAGCAACTGGAAAAAAAAAACCGACGTGAGACTCTGTTACAACAGGCAGTGGCGGCAAATACAAGTAGTTTAAGCACAGCACCCGTCCGCACAACTCGGGGAGACTTAAGAAAATCTGCACGGGCCAAACAGAAAAGTTAGGAGGCGCAGCTCCGTTTGCACGAACATCGCTGCCGCGGCTTTCCGCTGACCGAAAGCCCCACATGGATACAATGTAGCCAGCGCGTTCGCAGACACGGCATCACTGTGGAACGTGGAACCATTGTGGAACACGTTCCTGCGCTACTCTGTAACAAAGCCCCAAACAGCTGTATTCTATTTTTACCTGCTGCATCGGCGGGGCGACACAAAAGCCAGCTAAGCTACAATGCACGGCGTCACTCCAAATGCATTGTTCCTCACACTGGGGCGAGAAGGTGGGGGGGCGAGGAAGAGATGGAAGTGAAGTGGGATCTCCCAACACCAATACTGCTCACATACAATTCAGCCCCGAGCGCACATTTGTGCATTATTATAGGAAACACGTGCAGCAACACTCCTGCTGGAAGAAGCTGCGCAACTTCAGCAGCGAAAGCCGCCACTGTCTGTTTGGGGTATTATGAAGAAACAAGAAAAACAAGAGTGAAAGTGGCACTGGAGCTAGCTGCTGGGGCTAACTTAGCAGCCGTGCCTGGGTTAGTTGGAGGATGCCATTAGCGGCAGGACGCGCAAAGTGGCGACCCCGGCGGACTAACTATCGCAGCATCACTTTTGTGGCTCTCCCGGCAAAACAAACAGCTTGTTGAACATGCGTGCCGCTGCTGAAGCGACTCCCAGCAGTTAGCAAGTTTAGCTACTAGCACACTCTTGTTGGCTGGGTCTCTGTTGTGACAGTGCAATAATGTACTTACTTTTCTCTTGCTTGGCTGTCGGAGGGGACCACAGCTCCTTTACCCTTGCCGTACATCTTGGAGGCTGTTCTGATACTTTATTTTATCCCACTCGACACCTGTCAAAGAAAGCGACCAGGAAAACCTACTATCTCCATAGCTACCCAGTTAGTGTTGTATCCCTAGCTCGCTCGCTCTCTCTCTCTTGCGCTCTCTTTGCTCCGGTTTCTTTTTTTTTCTTCTACATCCCCAACATTGCCCACAAATCAGGCAGGGTTTCAGCCGGGGGAACTTGAAACGGTTCGCTGGTGGAGCTTTTTTTTTTTTTTTTTTTTTTTTTCAATCGCTGTTCCTGGATTCAGCTCACGCCCCCCCTGTTGTGTGAAGGTGGGGGCTTCTTAAAGCCACAGTGTCTTAGTTTTTGTCGACTTTTGTCGAAGTTCAAGTTTCTACTCAAGGCCTTCAACTTCAGGCCTTACTTCTGTCCTGTATCAAAAGCTAATACTAATTATTGATAATATAGTTTAAAACCTTTATTTAAAACTCCTATATTGAAACTGTGTCCTAAAGGTATGCTGCCATGTTTATTTATGTTAATGTTACACAAGAGTAGCGGGTAGTGGGTCCGAATACCCACCCGGGTTGGTTTATGTGCCCCCCGTGTGCCTTTGTGTAGGGTGGCGTCAGGGTAACCATGAACCCTAACATCTACTCCCTCCTAAAAAGGTGTCTCAATAATTTTCACCCCTGACATTCAGACAATCTGTAAATAGATAAATTACAAATTCCATTTGTAATTTTACTTGTGTTTTTAGGTTACTACTAGTCCCAAAACTCGGCTCCAGTGATTAGGTTTGTGGGTGCCACATGCAGTTTTCATGAATTTCTTCGTTGCTCCAAAGGTTTGTGATTTTATTGGTTAGCAGATAGGAGTAGCATTTGTTGCCTCGATTTATGTTTCTTATTTATTTATTTTCTCCGTTTAACTCACCTCAATCATAGAGTTATATTAAACTACAGCATAATAGCTGGTTAATTGTAGAATGGCCCTAAAATACTCAGAGAATGTAGCACAGCAGCAGAGATTGTTAATTTTATCCACATAAAAACAGTTCATTTGATAATAAATAAGGCAAAAGACAATATGTAAATAAATGAAAATATAACTCAACATTTTTTGAGTAGAATTTTTTTTTGCCATTAGAAGTTTAATAAATGTTGTTTTGTTACCTTTGTTTAAAAAAACAGTATTTAATTTAATTGATTATTTCCTTATTAATAAGTACATCACTCGCAAACATCCAAACAATTCCTACAAATGATCGTTTGCTCAGGTCTTTTCTTGCTACTGCTCTGTTCATACTCACACAACTTGGCAACAATGTTTTAAGTCTGTGTCATATCCCTTTAAGAGAGTGTAGAGGGAAGTTGCAGCGTGTGTGTGTCTGTGTGTCTGTGTGTGTGTGGTTGTGTGTGTGTGTGTGTTTGTAAGGCAGGGACAGGCAGTGCGTTCTGTTTTTGTGCTACTAGCTGTGGGAAGGGCACAGCTGACTGTCTGTGTGTGTGTGTGTGTGTGTGTGTGTGTGTGTCTGTGTGTACACCGGTGTATGTGTGTTTGGGGAAACAAGCGCTTGTATTTGTGTGTGTGTACGTGTGAGAGAGAGAGTGGGGGGGGGGGAGATAGAGAAAATGCATTTCTGTATGTGTGTGGTAAGGCTTGTTTTTTTTTTTACATGAGAACACAAACACCTCATGATGAGCAGACATAGTATCAAAGAATAGAGGAATAATAGAGAAAGAACACAAGTGAGAAGCATCATCTTTAGTAATGGCAACAATTTCGCTTGGGGAACTAGTTGAAGTAATGTATAGCATCAGACATGTACTGAAAGATGCAAGAGATGAGTACTGTGATCTCACAAGCGGTTTAGTCTATATGTTAATATTTATAAAGTATTATGAAATTATTTATAGAATAAATGCACAAACTCACAAATGCAGAGCAAAGCAGAGTAAAGACAGCACCTTGAAATTTCCTCCCCTTCCTCTATTTTTTGTTTTCAGCTAATGGTTTCGAATGTGAAACCTCACCGGCAGAGGGTCTGATTGTGCAATGTCGTTTTTGTGTCTTTTAATGTGTGCATGCATTTCAGACTTTGACAGGCTGCATTTGAAAACACTGTTTACATGTAAAAACGACACATCCCTGCACCCAGTTTTTTGATCCTCATTTGTTCTTGTTTTGATTTTATTTTTTTTTCCTTGTCTGATGAAAACTGGATGATTTTATTTAAGCAGCTTATAAAGGCTACTTGCTTATCTGGTGGAGGTCAATCAAATACCTTTTTTTTCTCTTTCAAAATTAACATTTAAAGTGATTACAAATGTTGTCATTTTTACAAAGTCACATTTCACCTATCTGCACAAACATTTGAGACACGCATTTTCAGTTTGGAAACCTCTTTAAACAAGGCTCAGTTTTTGGGTTAAAGCAGGTTAGTACAGTTTAAACTGAGAGCTACGACACAAAGATCCGAATGCTGTTTCAAATCTAGTCAGCTCTCACAGATAAAGAGAAGGAGAAAGAGGGGAAGTGATAGTACAGGCATCCTTTAAGCTGTAGCCCAATAACTATCACTGTCCCATCATAGCACCGGTATTGATCCACGAACCCAATGATCCCCAGGAATCTTCCTTTTTTATAAACACGAGCCTAATGTTCCCGTCTGAATAATAATTTAGCTCTTTGTGCCATGTTCAATATCTCTAAATGTACAATAACTCCAACACTCCATGATTTCCATTTTGGCATCATATCACGTGGAGCTGATTTGCAACCAGCCTGGTTACACAAACTATGTCAGTAATGTGTGTTACAGGAAATTGGCCCTCAATATGCCATAAACAGCCCAATCACATCTCTGCTGCGATCCTATGAGGCAGCCACTGTCACCACACACAGCCTCTTGTAAACCCTAAATGTATTTCACAACTTTTGTGTTATATGATGTAAGTGCCAGTTGGTTTCATTTTCGGCTGTTATCCTCAAGTTTTCTGCAACTATATTGAAGTATGTTTTTAACTGACTGTTGGTCCCACAGTTCTTCAGATCCGTTCATTTTTTGCACACTGTATTGTGCCATAGGCTTAATTTAATATTTAAAATTATTTAAATAGAGATGAGTGTAGAACTTCACTGCAGTACACCTGTAGTAGCCTGATTGGATTGGAGACTGTCGGAGTCACAAACCTGTGTATACAAACAAAACCAAGCCATAAAGCCCAGGTAACTTAGTGTTGGAAACTATTTCTAAAGCTTTGAGTGTTCCCTGGAAAGCGGTGGCACACAATTGAAGATGTTTGTAACCAACAGGGCTCATCCTAGTGTTGAACATCTGGCCAAATGGTCAGGAAGATGACCAAAAATCCCCAAATCACTCAGACAGAGGCCTAATGGGATCACCTGCTGGAAAAGTTTCCATCTCAACAGGACTCCTTCAATCAGGCCTTTGTAGTAGAGGGACTTGATGGAAGCCATTTTGAGTAACAGGCATATGGCAGCCCACTTAAAGCCTACTACAGGACAGTTAAAGGACTCTAGTGAGACACGAGGTCTACTGAGACCCAATCTAATATCTGGCTGAACCTCTGGCACAGCTCACTATCTGGCTATTACCGTTCCTACTGGGAAGTGAGGTTATGCCAGCATCAGACTATAGATGAGCTTCTCAGCAGCAGGTACAGGGATACTGCTCAGAATTAAGGCTAAATTCAGTCAAACACTGAGAGGTCATTGAAGGAAGCCCTGCCCCAGAGCTCACGTGACCTGACACAGTGGACTTGAACTGGCTTTACGGGCTTTAGATTGTGCTTCAGCGGCCCATGTAAAACCTAGACCCCATAAACCATCAGTGGAAAGACTTGAAGATGACAGTTCACAGACACTTCCCATCCAATCTGGCAGATCTGATTGGAAAAACAGAATCCGGTTGTGCACATTTTGTAGAGACCAACCTAAGAAGACCTGAGGCTGTAATTGCCATGGATCACTTAAGTGTCTTAAAACTGTTGTAAAGAAGAAATTTCATTTTACCATTTTAGGAAATGTAGTAAATGTTTGACATTGTCCGGAAACACACTGTGAAACACACTGTGTATTGTCATTATGAGTTTCTTTGGCTGAGCAAAAATGTAAAATAATATAATAAGTGAAGGAGTATGAATATTTACAGACACTGAAGTCACTGTATGTTAGTTTGAAATACATCAAATTTTAAATTTAATTTGGTTTATTATTTGGTTTCTGCACCTGGTGATACTGCTCCCCAAATTTTAATTATCACCCCTCTCTCTCCCTCCCATTCCTCTCCCTCTGGTATCTCTCTTCATCTTGCCTCACCACTCAATTCTTCCTTCTCTTCCACACTCTCATCCTCTCTCTGACCCACTTTTCTGCCTTCTTGCCACTGTCTCCCTCTGTTCTTCCTCATGGACCCACATCCTTCATCTCTCTCCTTTTCCTTCCCCCTTCCTCTTCCTCGTCCATTTCAGGTCTTCTTCCACTGCTCTCCTGCTCATTTTTATGCTTTTTCACACCCCTACGGCGGCTGTAGCTCAGCAGGGGTGGCTGTAGCTCAGTTGGTAAGGCAGTCGTCAACGGACCACAGGGGTCAGCAGTTTGATCCCTGGTCCTGGCTATATGTTGGCTATAAGTGTCTCTGGGCAAGACACTGAACCCCTAACAGCCCATCCCCAGCTGCGCATGGTCCAAGCCCGGTAGAATTTAGAGGGGTATGTGGACGATGATCTGCTGCTGCGACCCTGAACTCATGGGATAAGCTGAAAGGACAAAAAACGTCTTCTTTGTGTTCGTTCTTCTGACTCTGTGACTCTCTCCATCATCCTTCTTCACTTTTCCACGTCCTTCTTCACTTCCACTTTTTCCTCCACTTTTCTCCCCATTGCATCTTCATCCCTCCTATCATGCAGTCTCACTTTCACACTCTGTCCCCCTCTCCATCTTCCATTCTCATTCTCAATCATTTCTCCTCCCTCTCCTTCTTTACCTTCTGTCTTTTTCCCCTCCTTTGCACCTTGTCTCCGCATCTTCCTAAATTGTCTTACCCCCGTCTTCTCCCCCCCCCCCTCTCCCACGTCCTGCTCATCATCCTCCCTGCTCCTCCATTCTCCTTCCACCATGAGTCATTTCATGCTCTCTGTGCTCCCCTTGCTACACCACAGAACCACTCAGGGCAGACATTCATCAGTGGCCTGAGATGATAGATGCTGCTCACCACAGCTCCAGCAGCCAGTTAGCCTGGGGTGATGCCTTATGCATACAGATATCACCTGGCTAGCAGTAGTCTACAGCCTCATCCAGGATTGACTACACACAAATGCTCTCAAATTTAAACACACACACACACACACACACACACACACACACACATACACACACATACTCATCTTCTTGGTGAGGACTGGCTTTGAGTGAGAAGGAAAGTTCAGGGAATATAAGAATTTTTCAGTCAGTATATCTGCACCTTAATAAAGTGAATACAAGTGAGCATAGAGCATGGAATGGATTATGTATGTGTATACGTGTGTGTATGTGTGTGTACAGGAGATTGGTAGGTATGTAAATTCCAGGGGAGTTAGGTTAATTGGGTCTGAAAAAGAGGTGGGTGTGTCTCTCTCCTCTATGACAAGCTTATTTACATAGCAAAGCTGTAATTACCCTAACGAAGCCCCCATCCTATCAGGGAGAGTGCACACACACATATGCATACACACATGTGTGATCCTCAAACAGGTTTGAGCTCAATCATGCCAAACCTGTACTTTTCATCACTCCAGATCCCTCTCAGAATCATTCCATTCACATGTTCATTTCTAATTGAATGGCATCCTTTACTGTGCCAATCAGTCGGTTTGTTGGAATTTCTCTATCAGAGCTTATTGGCTTCTAAGGGAAATACGGGACCTGTTTCAGCACTTAGCAATCACTTCCTTCCTTCTCACCCCCCACCATATCCTTTATTCTTGTAAAAACAGGCTTTCCCTTTTGAGAGTTTTGGTTAATATACCGAAGAAGATTTGCATAGTGTCATGAAAATCAAAAATTCAAACCATTGTTACAGAAAATGAGAAGGTGTTAAGAGCAGTGTTGACATTCGGAGGAGTGATTATCCGTCAAACCAGCTGAAGGTAAATTAAAACTCACAGACTCTTAAGAAAGGCACATTCAACAAATTAAATGAACTGGACAGAGGGAAGAGAAACTTATGAAAGTTTTCTGATATCATTGTATTATTTTTGGATGCTATGTCAATGGGTATTTTAGTGGTTCCCAAAGTGGAGTTTAGGACCCCATAAATGGACCAGAGGATAAATTTGAGGAGTTAGAAGTTGATAAAAGGGACAGCAAACATGAGAAACCACATGTGCGCTATACATCTTACTTTACACTCTAATATTTTCTTCTTTCGACCCAGTGGGTCAGTTTTACCTTTTAAGGAAATACGTTTAGCTGGAACTGGTGACCAAATTGGATAAAAGCAAAAGGTCAGCAATTGCTGTGCTTTCACGAATTTCCTGCATTTCTTAGATTTCCGTTTGCCAACCTTTGCATAATGTTCCTGCAGTAATTCAGTGTGAACAGAACAATAGTATCAGAATCACGTTTTTCCAGTCAAGGTGTGTCCATTAGAAAGGCAAGTGTCACTAGTGAAAATCCCTTTATTTTCTTCCATGCAGAGGTACAAAGCACTAAACGTGTGGATTTTCACTTATAAGTATAGTATAGAATATAATATATATATAGTATAGTGTATACTATATACTATATAATATATATAGTATAGTAAATAACTATTAATCATTTTAGAAATGAAAAGTTTAGTTCATGCTATTTACAAAAAGCGGTTATCTAACCGGATGGTTAGATGGTTTCGATTTTACTTGGTTTGGTCTAGGGGAAAGACCCCTTGTATAGGTGATGCTATTACAAATAAATAAGCCTTCTGAGTTGGCACATTAGCTGTTTTTTGTTCAGATTGGTTTGTGAGATGAAAATTTGATACACATGCTTAACACACCTAAGGAAAATTCAATAGAAATATGACGCAACACCTCTCTGTTGAAGCTAGTTTCTATCCAACAGTAACTTTGAAATGTCAGCTTTGACGCCTCCACTGATTCCTCTTTCTGTATTAAAATGGTACAACATTTTAATAGATAGCTGAAAACTTTGTGCATGGCGAGATCCAAGTAAAGGGACATGTTTGTTGGATTTCCCCATGTGAATCTCTTGGCTGAACTGACCCTTTAAAAATCTTCATCCTCCAAAGTAGCTATGTGGCTGACATCTAGTTGTTGATTGACACCCAGGCAACTGCTGTTCTTTTAAACAGTATTTGAGCATTTGATGCTGGATTTGTCCATAGAACAATGAACACCAAAACCTAGAACCAGCACCTTCACCCAGGGTTCCAGTACTCTCATCACTTCCTCCATCTCTGCCCTTCCTTTTCTCCACTTCCTATTCCAACAGGAATTTAATCTTTCAAGCCATCGTTGTTTTTTCTCTCCCCTATTTTTACTGCTGCTGCTGCTGCTGCTGCTGCTGGAAGACCACAGACTGGCTCTGTATGCCGATGCCCCCCACCCCTCCCTCCTTCTCCAAGCCTGTCTCTCTCTCTCTCTCTCTCTCTCTCGCTCTCTCTTTCTGTATCTCTATTCGTCTAACTCTCTCATGCTCACCGTCTCTGCCTGTCTCTCTTCCTCCACTCGCTATCCTCATCTCTCCCCCCTCCTCCTCGTTACTTGTTCTCTTCTCTACTTCTTCACTCTTTCTCACCCCTCCTGTTCCCTCCCACCACACACACACACACACACACACACACACACACACACATGTGTTTCTCCCTCATGACTCCCTCCTGTCTATCTGCTGTTTCGTAGCTCTGCTGTACGTGCCACAGATTCAGATGGCAGTCAAATGGTACACAGAGACAAACACAGAGACACATGCATGCAATTACATGCTCTCACACACACATGCGCAAATGCATATGCAGACCGGCAACTGCAAGCATGGACATACACACACACACACACAGACACACATGTTTGTGTAAAGACACACTCACCTGCACCCACAGACATGCACATTCACTTTTACAAATACACACTCTAGTGTCACTTTACATTCTTCTATTTCAGTCACCTCCCTCTGTCAGTTTAGCAGGGAGGATATTACTCTTAGAGCACAAAGCTATCAGAAAACAGAATGCAGGAAATATTAATGAGAACTGAGACTTTTCCCAGAGATTAAAATTGAAGAAAGAGGGAGTTGTGGAAGGACCTGGAAAATTATGCAGGGAAGAGAAAACATTACGAAGAGCAGACATTTCAGGTGTGAGTGTCTGGATCCTCTTAAACATATATGATACTATTTGTGTAATGATAGTTTAAATGTTTGGGTGAGAGGGAGACAGCAACACCAAGAGAAAAAGACAGAGGAAAGGGGGAGAAGGGGGATGGTGGGGAGAGAGCAATAGGAACAGAGAGGAAAGAGGTCAGTCTGAGCTTATGAAACATTTTCTAACCTAACCCGGCCTATTTCTGACAGGGTAGGACTGTGGACTTACATGCCTTTAGAGACTGACACATATAAACCCCCAAGAAAAGATTTATACACAAGCATCTGAGCTAGATGTTTAAGCTAACAGCCTTACACATTTTCCTGTGGTGTTTGAGACTAACAGCGTATCTGAGTTTGGAATAGGGACATACACCAAAAATTATACCATCCACTTTTATTTCCAGCAGTAACTGGTTTAATCAAGCTACATGTCATAAACATTACTCTCTCTCTCTCTCTCTCTCTCTCTCTATATATATATATATATATATATATATATATATATATATATATATATATATATATATATATACTTTTTAAAATTTCATTTGAATCTAAATGAATAGATAAACATTTTAGAAAATACATATTTTATATTCATTTACATTTACATTTAGTCATTTAGCAGACGCTTTTATCCAAAGCGACTTACAAGTGAGGTACAAGGCAGCAAAAATCTAAGTCAAAATATTCACTTTCTTTCTGAGAGATGAGAAGTCGTGTCATATGGAGCTGGAGCCATTAGCACAGCTGAGCATAAAGACTGAGAAGCAGGAGGGGAACAGCCTGCTTCTCTCCAAAGCTAAAAAGTAAGCACAACTATAACCAGCACCGCTGAAGTTTTTAATTGTACACAAACAGTTTGCTCTTAACTAACTGTCCACACCTTGTTCTAACTGGGCTAATTAAAAACATCAAATATAATAATTTAACCAGTGAGGTTTAGATGTACTGGGTAGGCTGTTTTTCAGTCCAAGCTCTGCATTTAACACAGAAGCCTCTTTTTACACAGCCCATTCCTGTTAGTGTGTATAAAAACGTACCATACTGGCATGAGGGGGTCTTTGTTGACCTTCGCTCTATTATGAGACCAACCCATGTTGTTTTTCCTGTGAGGTTTTATACTTACAACACCATTCGACTCTGCAGATTGTTGTAAATTAGTGGACAGTTGTACACGTATGTTAATTACAAAAGTTTCATTTGACCTCAATGTCTTTGAATGCTCAGACTTAATGCTGTGCCTGAAGAAAAATAGGGAGACTAGCAAGAGACCACTACAACTGGCAAGGGGTTGAACAAACGCAAGCGAGGAATGTGATGACTTTTTTGATGACATAGCTCAACCAGTCGTGAGCTAACTTTACCTCAGTCTTTAACTTGATTTATACTTCTTTCTCTAATCTATGCCATGGGCATTTTGTGGGTATTGTGTAGCTGCATACCCTACGCCATAGCCTGACATGCTCCAAAATTTAACTACACGATGGTGACGTAGACAGCAGGAACTGTGATTGGTCCACTGCCTTCATCTGGGTTTAGACAGATTCTCTCTTTTCTGTGTCGGAATAATTTTAGAGAAAGTTACTTTCAATAGAAAAACAACTAATTGCTCCAACTACTACATGATCCACTTAGTTTCAGTGGTCATTGCTTGTGGTACACCCGCAAAAAAAATTAAAATAAGAACTCAACACAATGGCAAAGAAAACCCAACATAGTGACAAAGAATTAGCAGTTTATACACACTAATCACTAGCACACAAGTATAAATGCTCACAGCCAAATAGACTGTATAGATTCAACCCAAAAGGATCATTCTAGCTTTACTCAGCCCTCTCTGGTTACTTCTGCAGGCTCACGAGCCCCACATCGTTGCAGTCCTCGAGATGCTCCATGTTCCTCCTGCAAATTTTCATCGCACACAGTACTTTTGGGGAAGTGCAAACACTGATACTACACCTGGAAATAGACAGAGTTCAAGCAATATGAAATGTTTTTTTAACACTTTCAAATGTGTTAAAAAGAAATTTTTGTACATAACAAAATTATTAAATATCAACAAAAATATCTAGTTATAAAACGGCAAAAAATGAATGAATTATTATTAAGCTTGCATCCCTCTACATACGGCAAGGTTGGTAGCATCACAAATAGTCTGAGTATTTCATAAGCTGCAGATTTACTGGGATTTTGACACACAGCCACCTTTAAAGTTTGCAGAAAATGATCTGAAAAAGAGAAAATATCCAGCAAGCGGCAGCAAAAATGCTTTGTTGATTCCCTGAGGTCAGAGACCAGTGGCCAGACTGGTTTGAGCTATTCGAAAGGCAAAAGTAACTCAAATGAACAGTCATTACAACTGAGGTGTGCAGAAGAGCATTTCTGAACATGTCGAACCAGCAGTACAAGCAATACATTCGCATTCAACGTGTCCAACGTGTCAGATCCAATCCCTTTCTGCATCGCGTCTCATACGGTCACGAAAAATTCCCTTTGGTGTCACTACTGCACTCCCCAGGAGAACGCCACTATTTTAAGCCATGGGGACAATCATGCCCACTCATGCTACTCTGTTACAGCTGTGGAAACCTCACAAGTTTGTTGACTTTATGCGCACACACAACGGCATTAGGCTAAGCCCCGAATAAGTGGATGCCCCTATCACCAAGTCCAGCTGGAAATATGTCACCTTGATCATATGCCTATGTCTAATAGGAGAGTTAAGTTGTAAACAACCACCTTGTTAACACTGCAGCTCTGTATAATAAGGTACAAAACTTAGTAATTGAACAAGTTTGCTTTTTCACACCTTTGACCTGTCTTATTTACACCTTTCCTGATTCTGTTGTTTCCTGTGGGTTCTTCCCGTTTTCATTTCCACCAATCTGATTTTGACACAACCGCTGCCCAAACTGTCTTCAGAATTTTAAAGCTACCCCCTGCTGTGCTGTCAGCTTAATGTTAGTGTTCGAGTGATGCAAGGAGTTTTCTCAGCTGCAGCTACAGTACGAACGTTTTGAAAGTGTTTTTGTGAAATATGTTCCCAAACTTGTCTTATTGTGGAGATGTGCTTCCATGAAGTTAGACTTATAATAGAGCAATGGCAGACACAAAAACCATGATGTAGACTGACATGTATTACCATGAGCAGATGCCATTTGCGTCTGGTTTCAGTTCCTCAAAATCCTTTAAGAGGAGACTACTTGATTCTGGCAAACATTACTACTACTTCGCGTTACACAAGAGCATTCAGATTAAAATTTAGCTGAAAGAAAAGCAAGTGAACCTGAACTCACCATCAGCCAACCATGAGCAAAGGCAGAATTCTGCTTGTCTACACACACCTGTGCAGCAAAGGTGTCATGGGAAACCATAGGCTGTGGAGCTTCACAGAGAACTTGATGTGGACAAGCCTCAAATCTCAACTCAACAATGTGTTTTTGGTTAACATCATAAAGTCAGGAGGTGGAATTGCACGAGAAAGGGAAAAAGGAAAAAGAAGAAAAAGTGGAAAGGAGATTGAAGCAGCTGGAGAAGCGGCTAACTATTAAAAGCAAACTGCAGACGAGGGTAGAAAATGTAAATGTGTTGGACCTTGCCTCTATTCGGCGAAGGACTGTCATGATTTGTTTACACCGGGATAGCGCAATTTTCAGTGTCCAGTCTAATTCTATTTCTTCCGTTAATTGTGGTTTGCTAAACGCAACACTCCTCCTAGTGGAGACGTAGGTGTATCATGTAACCGTAACAGAAACCCAAATGTGAATGTCTCCAAAGTACAGCAGCATGCAGAAGTGTAATCCTGTCTTAAAGCTCAGGGAATGAAAATGTATTCAAACTTATGAAATATAATATATGAAAATAAGTTTTTCACCTTTACATGGGGCCAACACTTCATTCAATGAACCACAAAAGTTTTCCATTTGATATGGATTGAGTAATATGGCAGCTTTCTTTCCTCTTTTGCTCTTGTGTGAAGAATTCACAACATAAAGTGCTCACAGTCTTTTATTTACATTTGACCTGAAAGCTCGCGACAGAAACATATGTTGACTCGGATGCCAAATTGGAACCAGATTGTGGGTCCTCTCGGAAACGTTTGAACAGTTATAAAACCTTTTTTTTTTTTTTGTTTTCTCATCAGAGACACAAACATGAGTGTGCGGTGGTATAAATGTCTGTGCAGCCAGTCTACAGATGTTTTCTTTCAGCCAGTAGAGTAATTTCAGATGCTGTTTTTCTGTCACCTTCTGAGATTGAGAGCTGTGTTTTCAGCTCATTTTTCTCTAGTGACCATGAGTGTGCTCTCATTTAATCTATAGGTATATGTGCATTTTTAGCTTTTTAAATGAACCTTTGCATTGTCACACCTTTCAGAATATCCATTATATAGTCACTCAATAAACACTAACAAATGGGAACCACTGCTACTTCTAGGTTATTCATCATCCCTGTAAATCCCAAGTAAAAGTTTAGGTTCATGTTATAATGATCAATGATCCTAGCTTTGTTTTCGTTTCTGTTTTAGCTGTGTTTGCCAGTACTATAATACCTACAAGCCCCATTCGTAGAGGAGAAGCCAATCAAATGCATGAATAAAAATGCTTCGTAATATGGAACAAACTCCACACCTAGGTTGGTGAATTTATTCAAAATAAGTACTTACTCTTAAAGTGAACCAGTTTAAACTTTTGAATATTTCATTAGCTTTCTACAATTAGTGCTGCTTTAAAGTAAAACTTAAAGGGGAGCTCCACTGGTTTCACAAACACACATTTACATGTCTTGTGGAGAACCGCTGCATATGTGAGAATGTTGTATAAAGCCTTCAGTGGCTCCACAGGGAGTTATGTGAAGTCGGATAAATCTTAAAGCTACAGTATGGGACTTTTTTTGAACATGTTTAAGAAGAGATATACTCGGTAATTAATGTGGAGATGTGCTGTGACAAGGACTCTTTAACAGCACTGGTAGTGCTGCTGAGATTATCTGGCCCTTCTAACAGCCAGAGACGTCTGGACCCTGTGCGTCACATGCTGATATGAAAGGGTACCTTGTGCGCATTTATGAGACTTTGACACAGCCTCAGTTTTTGACGTCCCAGGTGGATTGATTTCGAGTCTTAAGCCAGGCACACATTACATGACTCTGCACCAATTGTGAGTGTGGTGGCGACAGCTGGTTGGACCTAGCTGGTTCTGGTCGGTGATGGTCGGCGCTGAGAAACTGTTAAAGGTGCCTTGTAAAGATTCTAGTTGTTAGACTTAAGACTGAGTCTCTGCCAGTTATATTGAAAGAGATTCTTTTTAAACATTTTTAATATTTGCGGCCAGATCAGCTACCAAGACGTCACAACTGAGAGAAACTTACAGTAACTACATAGTTCGGTCTACTTATAGTTATTTTACCTGTTGTCTTCAGCCTTTCATTCATGACTGATGTCTTATGATCTTCAGGAGATCAAGTTGTTACTGACCAGGGGTTCTGTGTGTTGCTCAGTTCACTCAGTTGTCAGGTATGTGCTACTTCCAGATTGTCAGAGACTAGAAATCGGTGAATGTTGGTGGGAACAGTCTTTATGTGTGAATTCTCCATTCTTTGACAGTCTTTGACAGTCCCCAGGCTACATCAGTCTCCATCAGTGGTCCAGTTGCTTTATTGTCTATTGTGAGTCTCACATCAAACAATCCAATGTTTCATTTTTGCAGTAAGGTGTGAATGTGAAGGTTGTAACACATTTGATTTGAATACTGTTTACACTAGATCCACACAAGTCTAGTCCGTCAGCTTATTACTGATTTTACTAAACCATGTCTACATACAGTACTCATGATAAGAAACTAATAAATAAATCATGTCCCCACCACACCCACCTCCTGTGATTAAACTCGATATTTTAGCTTGACACAACAACCTTGGCAGACGTTACTGTGTTGTTTAAACCCCACTAAACAGTGATTTAGACCTTACCGGGTTTGTTCTTTTTTAATGAGAGCAGCCAGGACTGTATAACAAAAAAAAAAAAAAACTACAAAACCTAATCACTTTCATACCTTTTAAAAGGTTTTTCTAACAACAACTTGGAAGGAGGAAAGTTCACATTTAGCTGCTGGCTCTCTAGGTTGCTACATTTATGTGTACAGAATGACTTTCATGAATCTAGCACATTTCTGATTGGACAAATTAGACACTGTTGAACTTTCTTTGTTGCAAAAATCTACATCTTACCCACTTTTTTAAATTTAAAAACTTAATTGTTCTGGCTAAAATCTAAGGAGAAATATTGATTATTTTAAAAAGTATTTATTCTCAAGTGAGCAGCTTGAGCACCAAACTGCCAATGTGCAGCATATAATTGATGAAAAACCTTAAAGCCAAGCAAAAGTTTCAGACTGTGCCATTGTTTTATTTTTGTGCACAAATCTTTGAACAACTGATCACTGACAGTCTTTTCAGATGCCCATCAGTTATATGAAGGTCAACAATAATACCTCTAGGGCTCAATAGAATTACATTCACAACTTTAGGAATCGACAGAAATGTCAAACGAAAAAGCTGTGGTGGTTAAAAACATGCAGAGCAGGTTGTGCTACGCATTGCTGCAGCTCCCTGCTGCTACCCTGGATGAAGAGGTTTGTCTGAAGGTTTGGATACACGTGTTGTTGACTGTCTCGCTCCTTGGCCAAAACTACAGGGCCTCTTCTCTCCCCTGCACAGGACCCCTCAACCTTTCTCTCTTATTCTCAGCCATTCACTCTATCCTCTCTGTCATTCTTCTGTTTTCTCTCCCTCTCTGCTCTCTTTCTTTTTCTCTGCTTGTCTACACACACACACACACACACACGCACCTTACATCGTTTGCCTGTGCTCACTGCCCATTTCTTTCTCCTCTCTGTCTCGTCACCCCCCCTTTTCTATCGTTCCCTCCCTTCCCCCTTCCCCCTCCCCCTCTTTCCCCTGCCCCCCATCCTGAAACAGAGTGTGTGCTATGCCACACACAAGCACACACAGAAACTGGTGCTATACCTCCCCTAGGAGTTGTTCTTAACTCGCTGACTGAAGCATGCTCTGTGTGTGTGTGTGTGAGTGTGTGTGTGTGTGCATGAATGTGTGCACATGTACTTGCGTGTTAATACGGACCATGCATAGGGTGGGGTGGGGGGTTAGCATGTTTTCATGTGTCTGTGCTGCTGACTCCACACATGATCCCCATTAGAGGCTGGCGGGAGTAGACACACACACACACATGCACACACACACACACACACACACACACACACACACATACATACACACACTGCACGCACGCTTTAATCCACACTCACACACATGCCAACACACATATGTTGTACATACACACACATTCTCGTGCACACATGTAAGCACACGTACACATGCAGGTATGCTGGCATCCAACACAGACACACACATAGATGCACAGTGGGGTTCTGTGGGACCTGATCCCATTTCACCCTGAAGGCTTTTCCACCACCAAAGGGGCCGGTGTTGGAATCAACTTCTGAACATAATTTTGAGCATTTTTTAAATTTTTTTTTTTTACATAAAAAACTCAAAATTCTTAGACATTAAAATTGACCCTGTTCTGGCCACTTAAACCTGCTTTTCTAGAGCCATGGCAACCCTGAGGATCGGGGGTGGGTGATGTCATCACCATGTTAAACCTCACATCATTCCTAGGCAACCACAAGTGTCTTAGGAAACCAGATGTGTCCTGCGGAAAGAGTTTTGGATAAAATGATAATATATACTGTATTTTGAGAAATCAAGAGGACTGAAAAGTTTAAAAAGAGAAGATAAAAGTGCAAAGCCAACATGTGGACAGAAATGGTCAAATCCAGTTTCTGCACAGCACTGGAATAAATCATTCACACGAGACTGCAAAGAAGTTCAGAAAAGTGACAGTACAAGTAAGAGTGGAGTGATTTTTTCTTTGTTCAGACACTGTGACTGCCTTGTTTGAGACAATGTTGCTGCTATCTGCCTGAGATCCTGATCAGATTTTGATCAGATTCTTGAAATCCTTATCAGATTTTGTACACTGTTGGAACATATTCTTTAAATTACGGTAGAAGGACTATGTAATGTTTTACTGCTATCAGAGAAATGAAATGGCCTTGGTTGCCTTTGAACATAGACAATAAGTCAAAGAGAAATGAATGGTCATGATTGAGGTGAGGGTCAGTGTTGGGTTTAGTACACAGATTCTTCAGTACTATAAAAAATTAATGGCTGTTCTGTGGGAAAAAAAAAACAAATCATCTGATAGCAATTGGGGAAAATGGCTTTGGTGATTGCTGAAATTGTTGTGGAATAATTGTAATCTATACTTGCTCAAGTAAAATTGATCTTTCTTAGTCTGTCATCAAAACTCTGCAAATAGTCGACCAATAGGCAAAATCATCTAACTTTTTATTCCAGACTACTGGCCTGATGTACCTAGTCCAACATTTCACACATCACAGCTGATGTAGGAAGTTGGCTACAGCTTGTAGGTAACTAACTGACAATTTGGCACTAAAGAAAATAACTGTGTCCCTACTGGATCTTTTTACACATTTATTAATCTACAGCTTTGAGGGTAAATGTGAAATGTTATAATCCCCCTTATTTATGAGTAACAAAGCAGTTTAACACGCCACTGGTTAGTTTTAAGTCGCTACCAGGCAAATGCAAAAGGGGTGGTTCCCATATTTATCAAAGTTGCCCCTGTCGGTATCAATTCAACTTCTAGGGTTGATTTTTTTTTTTATTACTTGCGCCTTGACTCTCTTGGTATATAAACATCTGTATAATTGCAGTACTGTAGTTGACATGTTTTGTCAGCACGATGTGTTTGCTGCAGTAAAGTCACTTTACATTATAAAAAGACCAAGAAGCAAATGAAAACAATAACTGCAATTGAGCATATTCTTTTTAATATTTTATCCACTTCCCGCAACCTTGAGCAAATGCCTATTGCCTTTACATGTGCATCCCAAGGCCCCCCAGGTAATCAAGGTACAACTACAATACCGTTTGTTTTTAATAATTGTAATATTGCATCCTGACTCCATTCAGATAGAAATGAGAAACTCTCTGCACATCCCTGGTAATTACACTGTTTGCTGATTACTTTCTGATCTGCTCTGTGCAGATAACATATCCATGATAAACCAGTTGCTAAAGAACCCACATGATGGAGAAAACAGCTCAATGCATGCTAGCGGAATGTCAGTATTTGATAATACACGTCTACACACACATAAAACCCCCACCCATAAACATACAGTTTGGCTATGTCTCGTTCTAGTTTAACCCAGTAAACATATTATACAACATAGGAACTCACACTCTAAGGTAGCACTTGCTTGGAACTTAATGTATTGAGTAATGTCATCTTATATTGATATAAACTTACACACTGAAATTTTCTTGAAATTAGATTCTTTCTCATACTATTAATGGTCGGCACACAATGCATGCACATCCTGTAATTATGTCTTTACATGGTAGATTTAATTATTAGTGCCTGCAGAGAATTCAAATTCTTTTCACATGTACTTGGGAGCCACAGGAAATAACGCAGCACGTAATCTAGGGTTACACTTGGTAATTTTATCTCACTGATACCACGTCACTGTTCACTGCCCTCTGTCTTAATGTGAGTGTTCTAGTTACTATAACGCCACCAAGATTTCCTGCAGCTGCCGATCACAGTAAACTGCTGAAACATGGAGCGCTTTTACTGTGAAGTAAAAACAGGAGACACTATGTGTTTGTCGTGGAGGTTTTGGCTGGCTGAAACCAGATATACCAGTTGCGCTTCTGTTGTGTATCCGACAGAGTAGCCACTTAAGGATTTCCTTGCTGTAGCAGGGTATTAGTCGAAGTGGCTAAAGTTGCTAGAACCACCAGTAACAGTGGTGTCGCTGTATCAATGCAGTTACAAACTGTAATTATTGTAACTTTAATGAGAAAGATGACAAATAAGCAATTAATTCCACATGACATTGCTGTCAACAACAACCGATATGTCTGCAGATCTTCATAGACAATAAATATACAGACAGTTTTTTTAAAATTCACTATAGAGAACAGTATAGTGCACAGATTTTTGGCTTTTTCTAGCTACAAATAAAAAGACACAAAAAAATGATTCAGTGTCTAAAACAAATTCTGCAGAAAACAAAGCGTACAGTCTTGGCAGGTAAGTGGAGCACATCGCCCACTGTATGCCAAAGACTATGTTATCTTGTTGGCTGGGAGCATTGCTGTTTGGCTGTCATTACTTCCTTAAACATTAATTTTATAGCATCTCTGCATCATTGGGTTGTATACAGTGGACAGTAACAGGGAAGGATGGAGGAAGGGAGAGACAGAGTCGGATCAAATAATGTGCTTTCAGAAGCCAGATCCACACCCAAAGCATTGTGACTACGTAGTAAGTGACTTCATTTATACGCTTTTATTGTCATTACTTTTGAAAAACCCAGTGACGCTCACTTCATAAGACAATAGCTTTTCCTCTGTCCTCGCATGTGCACAAGTGCAAAAAGCAGGATCATTTAATGTGTTGCATTGGTTCCAAGCCTCATAAATCCTAAGAAGATTATAGAGGTTATGAAGATCATGTGGGGTCATAAAAAGAAAAACAACGACCACCATTCAGAACATCATTGCTCAACACAATGCGAAACAATTTTTATGTTTCTGTTAAACAAGTGATAATGATAATAAGTGAGGGTTCAATTTGCCAACTTCAAAATTAAGCTCAATAGTTAATGTGTGAAGCACAAATGATTTGTGCAAAATCAGACCTCGAATAAAGATCAGAATCAGAGTTGCACCAACTGGAGCACAGAAATATTGACCTGGTTAACTGGTGCTGACACATGGCAAGAAGTATGGGAGTTAAACAGTGGTTACAAAGGAACCCATAACAGGAGTCCACATATTATAGTGTAGATAAGACAGGCAGGCTAAACATCAACACTCTGCAGCTATACATTCAGAGCTGAGGACTCTTTCCACTGCAGCAGCACCACGGTAAAGTTGGTAACAGCTGATGTTCAAAGTGGATCTGGGCTGACACTCAGCAAAAGATTCAGTACAGATGGGAAAATAATACAACTGCACCAATTTTGAGTCTGAATAGCTAATACCTGCCTCGCTGCTAGTATGCAGAGCCTTCAGATTTCCATATACTGTGCAGGATTACCCATATATGCAACAGTAGCAGCAAAAACAAAGGCAGCATGAGAGATAATCAGTCTTAAGTCCTCATCTAAACTACACCCAGTCTGTCCAATGCCTGCTGGCCCTGCGGATTGTGCTGGAGTTTTAATCCACTTAAAAGCAGAAGACCTCTGCTGCTGTTTGCAAGGGGCTTGACCCATGTTACATGTGCACGCACACACACATCCACAAAAACAATTGCCAGGAAGTGAATGTAGCACTATATACAAATTGACTCACTCATGTTTTTCTTTTTTCTTTTCCCCACACATTCAGAATTTGGGTGTACGCACAAAATAAAGCATGTATGCACAATGTCAAAAGCTCCTGAAGACCGTATTACTGATGAAATCTATATTAACCGTGTAGAGACCTATTAGACGACAAGAATTAAAGCAGTAATTTAAACCTACACAGAAAACTGATGGATTGCTCAGGTGCAACCTACTGTTTATTAGATTTATTGAGGAGGGGTCAACTGTCATTGCGCCATTGTTCAACTCCACTTTCTACTGTAGGTCTGCTTCAGTGTGTGTGTGTGTGTGTGTGTGTGTGTGTGTGTGTGTGTATGCCTACGAGAGTTTTCAACCTTTAATACCACAAAAATATTATACAGAAATTTGCTCAGCTCATTCAATGTGCCGCACTAATACAGCTGCAAAATATAAACAACAACCAAGCATTGCTCATATTTATGTGGTAAAAATCAGCAGTGATTAAAAAAACTGTTTTTGTTCAGCAATAAAAATATTTATGCTCATTATTAAATGGTTTGTTTTGTGCAGTGGACACATTGTCATACTTTTTCTTCGTCTTGCATCAACGTTTGTCGTTATCTAATTTGAAATGTACTAATTCCTTATTCTTACGGAGGGAGGGTGAACCACTGACTTGAACAGCTGCTTCATGACCCAAAAAACTGTCAGTCTTTCCCTGGAATAAATTGTGGAATATACCACGTTTGGGTACAGGGGGGAGCTGGAAACGTGCAATTTCAGGAAAACAGATGTGACTAGCAAATTTGTGCATTTTAGGACACTAACAAATTGCATCAAAATATTGATAGCGTGTAGTAATTGAACACGTGTACTTAAAAACGTCCAAAAATCCTCAAATAAGCATTTGTGTGGCGTTACTCCCCCCCCTGCGTTTCAGCGCTGTGTTTCTAAAGGGCCCATAGTAGAATCAATTCAGCGAGAGGGGAGCTTGAAACCGTCCACTCATGCTTTCCTCCGAGTCTGAGAGAAACACAGTTGAAGTGAACACACAGAGCAGTCGGCCGCACTACATGCTCACCACAGGCAGACTCCCATCACATAACGAAAAACAACAGCAGTCTCTCTGCATATAATTACTGTAAAACTCTACTAAACACCACGCATACATCTATGTCACTGCAGGAACAACACATATTTCATAGTGATCCTCGTTCAGCTTAAAAAGTCACTAAGCTTGTTCAACTCACTTTAGAGTTTCACATGCACACTCTGGAATATTAGTCCTAATAAAATGTTACTTCATTGCGTTTGTTCTCTCACCAAAAATCTCCATATATTCAGCTACCTTATTGCTAATCTGTTTTAGAGCATGGTAGCTTATGCCATTTCACGTCTTGCAGATGTTATGAATGCATATGCTACTTTAACCATAGTCACACGACAGCTTGTCCTGTAGTTCAAACTAATGTGTACCAGTGCTTAGAAAACTCATGAAACGGTCATGAAACTGACCCGTAAAGGCTTCACCACCATTCTGTCGTTGGCTCCTCTTCACTGAACAGCTCCACTGCATCAGCTGGAGTTGCCTTGCTCAAGGGCATCTGTTGAAAGAGAAGAGGGGCCAGAATACTCCAGCGTTCAGTATAGCTATTGGCAGACATTTATGCACATGTCAGTTATCGCTGTTAAAGTTTCAATAGCTCTGAGCTGGAAAAAAAGTCTTGAGCGAGGGGGTTTAACCCGCAACTGCTTCAACTGAGCTGCTCTTAAACAAAGTGCTGCACGGTGGGGTATTTCCCACATAGGAGCAAAAACTGCTGCATATGAATGAGAATGTTGTTGACATTTCATTGAATACTAGAGGTGAAATGTGCAGTGTTTTGTGTGTGTGACACAGAGCTTAAATTCTACAGTATTTGGGGTCAGATTAGAGAAAGCAGTCTGACCTTTTAACCTCCATCAAGCTGCAACACCTGCTGTAGGCATCTGGGGTGATCAGCTGATGTAAACCAAGGGGTATTACATCACAAGTTTCATGCAGTTACACCGGTTTAATCATGACACTGTACATGAATCTTTGCGACTCTGACACCGCTAGCACGGGCGCAGTGTTTGCATGCATGCAAAGTACTCGCTTGCCGCTGCCTTCATGTAATCCTCATGTGTTTCCATGTGTCTCGTTTGGGCTTGTGCTTCCTCGCCACCGGCCCGCTCGCCAATGTCACCTTCATGGGTGGCTCCATCATAGGAGCATCCTTCTGAATGTAACAGATTAGCTTTGCAGGTAGGGATGTTGATGAGGTCATCACTTCCCAAGGTCACACCTACACATCTAGCTTTAGGCCCACTGGCATTAAAGCCACCCCACCTCCTCGGTTCCTATAGAGACATTATTCTAATGTTTGTCTGCATAGAGATGTGAGTAAGGCAGAATACACCAGACAGGGTGGGCCTTGTTGTAACACTTGATGATGGAAAAGGCTACTTCAGGCTTCCTTTACCCTGTGAATATTCTGCAACAC
Organism: Channa argus; assembly: GCF_033026475.1. Lineage (NCBI taxonomy): Eukaryota > Metazoa > Chordata > Actinopteri > Anabantiformes > Channidae > Channa > Channa argus. Next base: position 15,088,358 of record NC_090212.1, read on the forward strand.
TGCTCAATACCTCCATGCTTCCACATACTGTACATCACTCATTTATGTCTTCAACATGCTGCATATTTGCTCTGTTATGCAATGACCAACGATTGGATCAGCTCATTTAGATTCTATCACTTCCCCATGTTTATATATTACAATATGACTATCTGCATATAGACTGCTAAATGTGAAGAAATGGAGGAAGAAAAACACACACTGAACTGTTTTTTTTTGGTAACACTACAACCCTATTTTTAGCCGTCACATTAAAGTTGCTGCATTTAGTTTGTGGACTAACTAAAAATTAGAATAAAAGGTTGTTACAGTTTTTATAGGGGACTACAGCGTCAGTCCCCATATCTTTTCTGCTCCATCAGAGGAAGATCCTCTCCTCCACCAGTTCCTCCTGGGGTTGTGCAACTGTTCAGCATTAGTGCAGTCACCACGCAAAAGATGGACTTGAACAACAGCTACATCTGTATGTTTATTAATTTTTCCTCCACTGGTTCTCTATGGAAGGCAAATCTCCCTGCTGTGCAGTGCTACATCTCTTTCTGTATTCCTCTCCCCTCATGAGACAATGAACACATTGAGGCAAATCTGTTTCCACAGCTTGTGAATAAGAGACAGCCAGCTTTGTTTTGCATGAGTGTGTGCACAAATATATATATATATAAAAATATATGCATACATGTGTGACAGCAAATGTTTCTGTGTACGGATGCCACATACTTGTGTATCCATGTGCAAATGTGTGCGAGACGCTTGCGTCATGTGTTCACCATGTGAGTCACTTGCTCTTGTGTAGGCTTTTAAGTAGTGAGTAAGAGTCCTCCAGTCCCTCATCTTTCTTCGCTCTCGCTCTCTGGGGCCCAAACACACAACCAGAGCTCTGCTGCCTCCTCATATGCTGCTGCTCTTCTCTGCTCATCGCCCAACAGGTTGCTCTGTAAACAATGAATACCACACTGCACTGTATGGCCACAGGTTTGAAATCTGAGATAAAGGGAGGCAAACATGTGACCACAATCACCTGCCTGTCTATTATACCACAAGAGAGATAAAACAAACATGGACATTTTGACTCTCCTTTGTTAGGGTCTCTGTCAGAAATCCCAGCATGACGAGACAACTGAGGCTGTATTTGAATAAGAGCACTGTCCAGAACGGTCTTGTTTGGTAGGCTGTTGGGATAATTGCAGGTGAGCTATGGAGGAAACAGACAACAGCAGTGAAGAGAGACATAAGTAAACACACAAGTGACGTCCGCAGTTGATGACTAACACTGTAGTGACTCTGGTAGCTTCTGTCTCTCTTCAAGACTGCAGAAATAATAGTTGATGTGAGAGCTCTGCTGGTTAACTCTAATTATTTTCACGGAGACACAAAAATACACACAAATGTTCTTTAGCCACACAGGACATGATGTATCATATTGTGCGCAACCTCCCCCTTTTATTATTTTAGAAATGACAGGATGTGAACAAATTTAAAGCTGTTAATCTTTTGCTTTGTTATTTTTTTTGGCTGTAGGTGTGACAGGAGTTGTTTTTACATGGCAAAACAAAAACATAAAAAACATATTTGTTGCAGTGTACAGCTGTTTTTGGACTTCTTCCACCATCTAGTGGTAATACATGGGCTGTTACATACAGCAACTACACACTGTGCTAATGTATGTTAATAACTCAGATCACAGCAGGTCAGTAAAAGTCTTTTAAAAAAAAAAAGTGAATTCAAACCCTAAACAAATTTAGAAGAAAAAAAAAAATAGCACTTTTTTTTCTCAGAAATAAAAAGAAGATAAAGACTTGAAAAGAAAAAAATCAATGTAAACTTTAAAATGGCAGTTTTCAGTCCAACTACATTGGCACACTGTGAAGAAAACTTGGACAGACGCACAGAGGTAGAGCTGTAATTCAGAGGGAGGATTTTGGAAATTAGCTGACTGAAAGTTCACTTTATACATACGAGCGGGAAATTTCACACTCTGGAGATTAAAACCAGGACAGGAATAACAACATTTAAATAAATAGTACTGTCCTTTGAGATTACATTTGTAGCACCTTGTTTATTGTGAGGCCGCTGTAATGTTACCAGTTTTTTCTCGTATCTCGTTTTCTCAGCAGATGTAGAGACATGGTTACAGACAATGCCTGCAGTATTCCAGGGTGCAGTGCAAATAAAACCCATCAGAGCGGGGATGTGTACACAGTTTTCATATTGTGATGTTTTTATTAAAGGCACTTAACCCTCTCAGCAGCATGGCTTAGATCCTTATTTAACACTTGATTTGGTCCTCGTCCTATGTGGCTCCATCCTCGTCCTCCTCTTGTTCTGGCAGGCAGCCGGGGCAAGGCTCCATGGTAACAGCGATGCCCATGCCGCTACGTCCGACGGGCATGTCAGTGAGGCACGTCCATTGATCTCTTTCTGGACAGTAACACTCGATGCTCGACAGGAAGCCGTGCTGGTTAAAACCTCCTGATTGGACACAGACATATTTAATGAAGCTGTTAACACAACTATTAGAAACCTGTACAACAGTTGTGTTGTTTGGTCTTCAAGTAATTGATAAATCTTTCCCCCTTTTTTTTAATAAATGGGGCCACTTTATTTTTTGGATTTTACATTTATTCTATATAGTGATGTAGTTTATTAATACTTCTTGATCTGACATTTTATTGGCTCCACGTCTTATCTACTTGTAAGATTTAGAGCCTACATAATTTAATTAAGAGTTACATAAGAACATTAAACCAATGGTGCCCACACTAAGGTAGTGGACTCTTTTGATCTGACATTAATAATAATAATTATAATAATTATTAATTACATATTAAAACATTTGAGAAGTCTGGGTTATTACCCTTCTATATGCATAAACTTGAGGGACATTTTGTCTTGGGCTGACCGGCATCCAGAAATAGATATTGGTAAAAAAAGATTTTTAAGCGTTTACAAACTGAAATACAAAATGTCAATCTTTTGTATGTTGATTAGTGATGCAACTGACCAAGGACGAAGATGCTCTTCTGGTGAACTGCGACCCCGTGTGCACTGCGACAGTAATGCATGGATGCCCTGGGCTCCCAAACATTCGAGGCTGTATCGTAACGCTCCACAGAGCTCAGCTGGTTCCTCCCGTCATAGCCTCCGACGGCGTACAGGTACGAGTTCACACACACCAAACCTGTCAAAAACAGACAGACATTTGCTTTCATACTGAGAGTTAGATGGAAAAATTGAGATGACACTTGTAGCTGGAACCAACCATCTGGTTAGTTAAGTGCAACAACTAACAGAAACAGCTGGATTGGCTCAGTCTGATGGGAACATGACTGGAACATAAACATCAGAGTGTTATCAATTGTTATCTAAATAAGCATATATTACACCATTGTTTTCAAAGGTCGTAACATACTCATCATCAGACTACTGGTAAAAAAAATAAAAAAAATAAAAGAAGCCATTCACAAATACGTACTAACAATATAAAACTATTGTTTGTAATAGATACAACACCAACATTTCACACAAACTCACCCAGTCCACTACGTAAAGTGCTCATAGGCGCCAGCGGGTGCCAGGTGTTTGTATCGGGCTGGTATTTCTCTGCAGTGTTCCAGCGGTTCTGTCCATCATATCCTCCCACCACATACAGAGTCCCCCCACACACTGCCACTCCGGCGCCCAGACGACTCACCGACATCGGGCAAACAAAGGACCAGCGATTAGTGTCAGGATCCCATCTGCAAACAAACCGGCACACGTGCAGCGCTTGTGGTCAATGTAGTGATAAGCTACAGACACTTCCTATTGACTTTATATATTAATCAATTGTCAAAATTAATTATAATAAGTGGATCAGCACTGTAAAACTGTGAACATTCAGAGGGGAGCTGATGTAGGCAGCAACCTTCTGAATCTAAACAAGCCAGTCAACTTTAAGTAGATTAGGTTAAGCTGGCAACCATGTTTGGCAACTATTGACGAGGTTTATTTGAAGCCAAAATGGATGTAATGCCACTGAGAGCAGCGAGAGACAAGAAAGTTGAGGGAGAACCGGCTGATTTTTTTTTTCACCATATAAGAATATTCCTTTACTGCTGACAGTTTGAGAAAACTCATGTCAATCTGTTTCACGTGAAGCTTCAGCTGGGAGCTCAATGCCCTAAGCTCAGCATAAAGGCTGGAGGACACAGCCAGACTGGCTCTGTCCTAAACAAATCATATCTCCTTGGCCATTCACTTGGTGTAAAGTTGTGTAAAAACTAATTCTTGGCTGGTTGCAGTGACTTAATTACTGTAAAACTGCAACTTGTGTCTTTTACATTTTTGGTTTTCCAATGGATAAAAGAAATAAAATATAGCATACTGTGTTTGTGATAATATATGGTGGTGGTGCTAACTGCTTCCATCTGCCCTCAGTGTTTATGCTGAGCTAAACTAGCCCCCTCCCCCCTGAAGCATCACATTTGACAGAATTGCAATTGCAACTGATTTTCCTCTCTAAGTCTTAGCAAAAAAGGAAATGTGCATTTTGGCTATTTTAAAGGCAAATACAATCATGCAAAGTATAACAGAGCTGGGGTTTGGAGTCATGTGACTTGGACTTGAGTAAGACTTGAGTAATAAATTTGGTAATTTCTGACTTGAGAGTGACTTGATAAGAATCATAAGACTTGCAACTCGATTGGATGTCAACAATGGTCACTCGTGACTTCACTTAGGCTTTAATCCTTTGACCTGAGATGACTTTCTGTCATCCCTTTGCCCACACTAAAAAATTACGATATAAAATGTGCGCAGAGAATCAGCTGAGACAATAAATCTCCCCCGCTCTACCAGATGAGCCACAGCTGCCACACACGTCAGAAACTGGTTATGAGACAACTCTTGTGTGTGCTGGAACAGGCCGTTTTCAGTTTTTCACTGCATTAGATGCAGAGCAACGTTTTGTGAAATAATAATATTAGATAGCAGTGCTTCGCAGTAATTATTTGTGATGTGTACTTGTTTCCTTTAACTGTGACTATATTTAAAGATCTAAAGCAGCATTTATTTGGTGAGTCATACATGACGACCTGTTTATGACTTGACAAATAAAGTTTAGGACATGGACTTGACCTGGGACTTTCTGGTCTTTACGTGTTTGCGTTGACTTGGGACCTAACTTGGGATTTTGTAGGGAGAAGTCAAGATATTCTTGACACATTTTAAATCCACCTCTGAGTTAAAATAAAAACAATAACCAGGCCCTGGATCATGATAAGGCAGGTTGGACTGGTTAATAATTAAAAGGTTGCTGACACTGGGTGTATTTCAGCTGTAAACTGCTGACAGGAGGGCAGCTGATATCTCATCACCTGGCCTCAAACACTGGTGAAAGGCCCTTGTAAACGGCACTAAACCCATGGCCCTTTGTTTTAGTGCTTATGACTCTGTGCTCTGAACTGCAAAATGAGTGCATATGCATCTACTGCATGGCACATTTCAATGATGAACAATACAACATAATGTCACTTTAGCGAGAAGGCACAGTGTGACTCCCTGTTGAATCTCTTCCATGTTGCTTGGATTAATTTGGAAGGCAGCCTCAAGAGCTGATCCTTTTCTGCCAACTGTTGTTACTATAAATGCTCTAATCTCTTTTGATGTGTTTCACATTGAATTTTCATTTCAATAGTTTTATCGGCTTTCATTATATTTAGCAGCGTCACATGAGAAGCCTTCCAAGTGGCGTCTGATGAGCTGTAATAATTCCCTTGTGACTAGCATCTTTTAGAAATGTATACGCTTCAATATCAAATGTTACTAAGGTTACATTTGAAGCCCGGCTCTTTAGATATGGAAAAGAAAGCTAAGAGTATCAAAAGAAACTGCCATTGTCAGAGAGTTTTTTGTTAGTAACTGAACTGATTTATGAAGTGAATCAATTCACAAGCGCTTTAAAACTCCTCCCTGCTCGGCAATGGCAGTAACAAGGTGTAAAGCATTCCCGAGCAGATCGACATTCCTGGGAAGTGTGTCTCAACATGTTTTCCAAGAGCCCAAGTTGTTGTCTAATTAGGCTAAAAGGAATACCTGAGAACACCTTGAGTACTCTTTAGGTTGAATGGCAGCGATTCATTTGATCCGTCTCATGCCATTATCCATACTTCCACTGAGGTAACTGCACATAATCTGAGAACGTGTGTACAGGGAAGACATGCCTGCCACTTACATTCATCGCAAAAAATAGGCTGTCATTGAAATCAAATTACCTCGAGTGCCTAATTAAATAAATTAATCCCCACATGCTCCACGCACGCAGGCCTCAGACGTGTCTCACCTCTCAACTGTGTTGTGATGTGTCGAACCCTGGGAGCCTCCAACAGCATAGATGCAGCCATCCACAACCCCCACCCCGACCCGGTTCCTGGGGATGTTTAGGGAAGCTTGCTGGCTCCACTGGTTGGTCATTGGGTTGTAGCAGCACAGGGAGCTGGACTCTGTGTTGTTTTGAAGACACAGGTTCCTGCCCCCAACCTGAAATCAGTAATAGCAAAAAAACAAACAAAAACAAAGTATGAAAAATGATGCATCCAAGCAAGATTAACAGGAAGAAGCAGAAAAGGGAGAAAATGAATGAGAAGATTATTACAGTATTAAATATCAGATGTCAACAGAAGTGTATCATGTGTGTATCATATTATACCTTATATAACTGTATTGTAATGTATTGCATTGTATTGTCTCTTCAACTGTCAATCGGGAATAAAAACTCTCTGCTACAACATTTCAATGGTGATGTGACATACTGTAATTGAGGCAACCTACAGTGTAGAGCAGCCCAAACAGCACACAGGCACCCAGTCCACTGCACGGAGTGCCCATGTCAGCCAGTTTCAACCAGACATTCCTGCTGGGATCATAAGCCTCCAAGGAGGCTAAAGAATTCTGCAGGTATCTGAACAAGGAAAGGATAGTTATTGACTTCACTATAGTAAAACTATACTGGAAATATTATCTAGAACTTCAATAGGAACTGTTCAGCTGCATTATTTCATAAGTGTATATTATAATCATCGCAGAGAGAGAGAATTAGGTCCATTGAAATGCTGCTTTGTGTCCCAACCTCCTCCACTGTCGCCAACAATAATGACTGAAGTTCATGAACTTGTTTTACAGAATCAACAGCCCAGAACAGCTCTACAGACACGCCACATGTTCTGTAGTCTGTAGTTCTGAAGTGCTGACACTCAAAAAAGTAAAGGACCATCTTACTGATAGTTATAAGCTTGCCATAGTTGCTTAGAAAAAGCAGAAGCTCTGTTAAGAAAGATCAAGTGAAATACCTGCTAATAGCCACTGGGTGGCAGAATTAGACAATATGGGGTCTATGAGCTGTTCCGCATCTAACACAGTAAAAAAGCAGAACACTGCCTGCATCACCGCACACAAAAGTTGTCTCATCATCAGTTTCTGATGATCAATATCAGAAATTGGTCCCATTATGTTTATTATAGCCACAAATTGTAATGCAATACAGAACAAAGCAGTGGTGTTTAGCTGAGAATATATATGCGATAAATACCCGCCAGCCACATAGATGAGTTGAGTTCCACGGTTTGGTGCAGGTGGCAGGTTCCTCAGGGTCATTTCCTGGAAGATTTTGGATAGGAAGTCCTTACAGGAGTTGGCCTGAAAGAAAAGGCAGAAACTTAAACTATGTCAACAACTTAGTAACAGGTATTTTGAATGTAAGACAAGTTTTACTCAAATAATCAACAACTACAAAAAGATTAGTATACGTTCGTGAGTGCAAATCTAGTATTTTCTGCATTTCCATAATAAGAAAAACGTGGTGTAAAGCTGTAGTTTACCTTACTAAGGATGGGGCAGGACAGAAGCTGGTTCTTTAAGAACTTGGGAGGCAGAGCGTAGATATGAACCGCGTTCAGCAGGGCATGTAGGTACTGCGCTCTACCCTCCATATCCCAGCCTACCCAGTCTGTGCAGGCCTTATACACCTGATACGGATGTACACATACAGCGATCAGCCACAACATTAATACTGGGGGACTTAATTGTATCATGGAGGACAAGGGTCAGCTTGGCCACAGTCTGCAGCTACACAGCCCCATACACAGCAAAATGTGATGGTAGAAGTACACAAACTCAATACTCAAGTAAAAGTGCATGTATTGGCAAAATTCTTCATTACAAGTACCAACAAATCTTTTACTTAAGTAAAATTAATAAGCAGATTATTTTGCTCAAAGTACTGAAGTAAAAGTACGCGCACACTGTGTGTGTGTGTGTTGACAGGAATCATAGGAGTACACAAATAAACTATGACATGCGACAAAGTTCCAGACTCAGACTGTGGCATTCTCTGCCCTCCAATATATTTTTATTTCTGCTGGGAGTTGATGTGTAATACATGACAATATTAGAAAATATAAAATCAGACTGAAGATACATCAAATTTCAAGTCAGTTACTTTAAGTAACCCTTTTTGGGCCGATAAACAAAACCTGTGCATCCAAGTAATCGTTTGGCTAAAAGACACGCACAACATTTAGTTTAGTACCATTCGTGTTCAACCCAAATCACGCTTGTATTTTACAACTTTAATCCAGCATTTAATAAAAAAGTTATTTTAATGGCACATACCTCGGACTCACAGAGAACCTTAAGACTGTCCTGACTGATGAGCTCCAGCAGCTGGCAGTGAGAGAGGCTGAAGAACTCATCTTCTTTGGTCACCTAGGGAAGACGGAAACCAAAGCACAAACTACTAAATATACATATTTTAATTATTTTTCAGATTCTGTCGACTAAAATTAAAGTTTTATCTATGTAATTGTTGATCAAATGCGTTTTATTTTATTTAACTTCTACTTATCAATATTAATCCCAACATCAACAAACAGAAACAGTTTACGTTTTCAGGTTCAGTGTCATGGACAGGGGCACAGAATTGTACAAAAACAATTAAGTAGTCCTTTAAAACCCGAGGATGCCACTGAGATCAGCCCTGAATCTGTCTCAGGGCAATGTAGTGTATGCATGTCTTCTAGAACTGTGTGTGTACCCTAGCCTGTGTACTTTCTGCATTGTACCTCTTTAAAGTGTGTATTGATATACTCTCGACTCTGCTGGTGCAGGTCTGTGCAGCCAATCTCCTCAGCAAATCTGGCAATACCAATAACGTTAGCAGGCTCCAGGTGTTTAAGGAGGAAATCGCAGCATGCCTTGGCCACATCCTCCATCTGAAACCTTGAAAACAGAACAAAAAAGAGGAACACTAATGCTTATAATACACATTACAAAGAATTACATGAAGTATTTAATATCCTTATATGTGTAAAGTTTTAACTTGAACCAGATTCCAACTGAATTTTATAAAACATTTTTTGAAGTGAATAAAGATCTCAGCTCTATGCTGTAATAAGCCTTATCTCACTTTTTCTGACACAAGATCTATATAGAGATCTAATTAATCTCAGAAACTGGAGACATTAACATTATTGTGTTACAATATTAAAATCTATGAAGTCATGAATGGCATTACTGACATCGACCACACTAGCTTTGTTGAGAGAAGATTCATTGGGCATAGTATTAAAAATCTAAATTAATGTATTTTATTGGGATTTTATGTGATAGACCAACACAAAGTGGTACATAAATGTGAAGTGGCAGAAAAACGATAAAGTTTTCACAGTCTGATAAGTGTGGCATGTATCTGTATTCAGCCCGAGTCAATACTTTGTAGAACCACCTTTTGCTGCAATAATAGCTGCAATTCTTTTGGGGTTTGTCTCTACAAGCTTTGAACATTTACAGAATAAAATCTTTGCCCATTCTTCTTTGTAAAATAGCTCAAGCTCGGTCAAGCTTCCCAATTGGATTTGTGTCTGGACTCTGACTGGGTCATTCTAACACATGAACACGCTTTGATCTAAACCTTTCTATTGTAGCTCTGGCTCTATGTTGAGGGTTGTTTTCCTGCTAGAAGGTGACCCTCCTCCCCAGTCTCAAGTCTTTAGCAGACTAAAAGGTTTTCTTCTAAGATTGCCCTGCATTTGGCTCCATCAACTCTGACCAGCTTCCCTGCCCCTGGTGAAGAGAACATGATGCTGCCACCACCATGTTGAACAATGGGGATGGTGTGTTCAGCGTGATGTGCAGAGTTAGGTTTCAGCCAAACATAGAGTTTTGCATTTAGACCAAAATGTTCAATTTTTGTCTCATCTGACCAGACCACCTTCATCCACAGGTTTGCTGTGTCCTCCACATGCCTTGTGGGGACTTCTTGCCACTCTTCCATAAAGGCCAGATCTGTGGAGCGTGTGACTAATAGTTGTCCTGTGGACAGATTCTCCCACCTGAGCTGTGGATCTCTGCAGCTCCTCCAGAGTTACCATGGGCCTCTTGGCTGCTTGTCTGACTAATTTCCTTGCCTGGCCTGTCAGATTAGATGGACGGCCATGTCTTGGTAGCTTTGTCGTTGTGTCACTTACTTTACAGATCAGATTTTCAGATGATAGATTTGAACACAACTTTATGCCTGACCTGGACATCATGATGCTGTTTGTTCACTAATGTTCTCTATGGGCTATATTGATACTGAGATTAAATTACACACATGTGGACTCTATTCACTAATTAGGTGACTTCTGAAGCCAACTGGATCCACTGGATTTGAGTTAGTGGTATCAGAGTAAAGGGGGCTGAATGCAATGCACGCCCCACTTTTCAGATACTTATCTGTAAACAAATTTGAAATCCATTTATCATTTTCCATTCACTTCACAATTATGTACCACTTTGTGTTGGTCTATCAAATAAAATCCCAATACAATACATTTCCTTTTGTTATTGTAACATGACAAAATGTGGAAAAGCTCAAAGGGTATGAATCATTGTAGTTGGTGTTGCACTGCATTGCTTTAGATATGCACCTAAAAACAATAATACTACTATAGGTATTTTAAGAACAAAAAGGCCTTTTGTTCTAAGTACTGGTAAGAAAATTAAAAAATAACCTGAAGTTTGTGATGCTTCTTCTGCGTGTTAAGCAATGCTTTTTTTTGAGGGTATAACCGAAAATATGCAACAAAGCTAAATGACTGTGAGGGACTATTATATAATTTAGGCTTGACTGAGATAGTCCAACCTTTACAGTTTGATTTGAATATAGATATTTTAAGGTAAGCTGATTATGATATAATGACTTTAATCAAGCTTTACCTGTTGTCAAATGACCTATAAATTCTAGTCGTTTAATGTTGAAAACATTGGTGCTTATATATTACACATGTTAAAGTACAGGTATTTGACATTTAATGCATGTGACTGATATCTCCAGAAAGTTCAGCAATGTCACAATATGGAAATTGTGAGTGTAGTAGTCAAGTGTAATGCATGTATTCAGATTACAGCTATTTTAGTGACTCGTGTTTACCTTTCCAACACAATGTGCTACTGCTTGAGTGTGTTTACCTCATGGCAGCCAAAAGAACGTGCAACACGCACTTCTCTCCCACAGTGATGTGGGAGGTGTAGGCAAAGTCAATAAGCCTTCCCACCACCTCAGGGCAGACATCGCGTAATGTGACCTCTGAGGCGTGGCACTCTTTGAAGCTGCTGGTGAACATGGCTCTGAAGTATGGGCTACAGGCAGCCAGTACCACTCTGTGCACCTGAAAAGAAAGGAAAAATTTTTTTTAAAAGTGATAACGAAACACTGCATTCACTACTTGAGTGACAAACGTAAGCCTGAAACCAACCAAATGTGGGCTAGTTAGACTTTTTCAGACAAATCAAAACTATAAATGGATTTTAGCAGAAATAATATTGAAAGTTAAAGAATTAAATATCCAGTAATAATCAGTTGGTCTAAAGGAAAGTTTGATGTTTTCCTTTAAAACTATTCTGTTCATGATATAAAAACAAACAAATGCATTAAATATTTACTCCTAAACAGGTTTTCCTAATTTATTCTGTATTTATTTTTTTTCTAGCAGTTCTTAGGTCATTTTAACTTAAATGTAAATTACAACAGTCAACTGTAGTAAAATGTGACTTAATTAAATTTGAATAAATTGACAGTGTGCCGATCTTCTGACTTTTCCTCATGCAACATTTCCAACACCACATTTCTAATTTTCCTAAGGCTTGTATGATAATGAGATGGGTGTGATCCCGTGTGTCTTATTCACCAACTTTCTATCTTGCCCTCTTTTACTGTATCTAGCCCCTGTATAAGCACTGCTCTGTATTGTGGGACATAATCTGAAATAATACCACAACATTATTTATTTATGTATTCTATTGTATTTGGATTTGATTGGTGTAACAAATTTTTGATTGTCTAAGTAAGAGTCTCACCTTGAAGTCTACAGTGGTTTCCTTATACGTGACATGAATCACCAGGTCACACAACAGCTCATGCTGTCTGAACTCCTCCATGACCTTCAGGGATCTGGAAGCATGAGTCTCTACAGTATAGTCAAGGTACCCAGACCCACGCATTGAGGGAACTACTATAGCTGAAAAGTCGCAATCACGTGTTAGGCGTTTCCTCCTCATCGAGCAATGCATAATGGGAGTGACGAGCAGGGGTACGCAAGATTTCTTTCTTCTTTTGAGAAGTAATATTTTCAGTCTTAAAAGCAAAAAGGTTCAATTTGTAAGTTCTTATCCCACTGGTGTCAGACCAACAGAAGCAATTCTGCTGATCGCTAATTCAGTGTAAAGTCTCCAGTGAGCAGATGTCTTTATTTTCTTCATTTTTCTGCTAATTTAACAGAATAATCTGTTCAGTAAGTAGAGATTTTCCAAGAATTAGGGATACGAACAGCATAATAGCACTACCCAATGATGATCCCAGCCGGAGCCAGCAGGCAGAGCAGGCAGTCCATAAGAAAAGTCAGTTGCCGCAAAATAAAAGCTCAGGTCATGTGTTTCTCTGCACAAATATGATGGGTAAACAAACTTGCAGACCGACTGTGAACCACATAAAACTCTCTCATCCACTAATCCAGGCTCCAACATGACTGACAGCACTTCTGTCAAGATCAGAATGTTCCCAAACAATCAAACCATGATCATCAGATTAATGTTGCTCCAGATTTTTAAAGTTTAGGGGTTTCGAAAGTAATCCATTGTGACATTTGCGAGAGTCCTCGGGTATTTACTGTTCCTCGGGAGAAAAAGCAAATCAGATATATTCTGGCAGGAACTTCTTTAACCCCATCTTCTATGTTGCTTATCCTGCAAAACAAAAACAAAACAAAACAAAAAAAAAGTTAGGAAACATCAGAGCCTTTTAGCAGTTCAAAAAGAAGCTAACAGAATCAAAATCTTATGTGAATGCTGTTTTTCCCCCTTGTGCACCAGTGGAAATGTGAGTCACACACTCAAAAGTTTCACTTCCTTGCAGTTAAAGTGAAATTAAGTTAAGTTCAACTGCTTTATGTCACAGCTTTCTCCCATGGAAGTAGTCACTGTATGTTCTATTTTGCTTCTTTAAAGGGAAAGTATTTTCATTAATAGACTTCAATGATTTATTTTGGTGTCAGGATTAAGTGTGCTATATGTGAAACTCAGCCATTTCTCCCCTTCACAAGAAGCCTGGTAACTGATCTAGCTCAACCCCTAGAAATAAATATAAAATGCTCAGCCAAACATCCTGGTAACAGTCACACTCGGTGTGTGTGAGTCACTGGAGCAAATGAGGTTCTGCAGACGTTTTTCCACTGATAAACATAAAAAAGGACACATTCTTACTATTTAAAGCAGTCACAGATATGAATGAGTTCCTACCAGACACCAGAAGTTCTCAGTAACCAACCAGTGTTTCCCTAAAGTCAGATTCACTTCTACTGTAAACTCCTCCCTCATCGCAAAACAGGTTGGTGTCATCCTCTAGCTTAGGGCTTCACCAACTGGTCCAGCTTAATTTAGACATTTTAAGAAATAAAAAGTGCACCAATAACAATTAGCTGGCTCAAATGTCTGACTCAAAGAGTATGAAAACCCCTGACTTTTTCTCTGGCTTTACAGGGAATTTATTTCAACAGTCACTGTCAATCCAATCGCAAAAGAGGAGTAAAGAACTGGTATATCTCACTATAAAATCATTATCATTCCACTCAGGTAGATGTAGATGACATGATTTAAGCTCCATAAGTGATTTTAGCATAATTATAGGCTGTGGGTTTAAATGGCGCATCTGAATCTAATAAAACACTAATTAAGAGTCTCATTAGATTCTTGTCACTTAACAAGCCCCTTGATACAAACGGAACAGTCTCTGCAGTCAGTATGGGAGGAAATGTCCGGTGAGGACTACAGCCACATTGCTTCTGGGGACATTTGAGTGACACTTTATTAGTAAGTTTTATGATTTCATTATTCTTGGTTTTCATGCCAACAGTTACACACTGTAAAAGGTTGCCAGGAGTTAGCTTAACATGAAGACAGGGACATCGTTCGAACTATGCTTTTTTGCTAAGAGTCATACGCTGTGAAATATAACTTGGATATATAATATAAATTAGGCCAGAAATCTACCTGGGGAACCCGGGTTTCCCGAATCCCCTATGCCCGATTTTGGAATGACTGTAACCGAGGTACTTAAGTTGGTTTGAAAGCTGCATCATGTTGAAAATATAAAATCTAAATATTTCTGTTACAAAAGCTGATTCTACAAACCTTCTGAATATGAATTAACAGCATGTAGGCCATCATGCAGACATGAGAGGGTTATCAATCTAACCATCCAATTCAGCAAATATTGAACAATTATTTTGTTCAATTATTATTAACAATTATAATTAACAAATATTTTGCATTTCCACAGTGCTATGTATCAAATATATTGGCACATCAACCTCTATGAAAGATACAAAAGGCAAGCACTTTGCTTTTATCTGCTAATTTGGTCGGTTTCGTCATAGCAAACTCAGTGCAGATACAGATCTGGCATATTGGACTCATGGAACCTTTTTTGTGAGAGACAAATACAGTATATAGGTTTAATATTGTAAAGCCTCTTGTTGTTTGAAAAGCACTATACAAATAAAATGTATTAGTTCTCTTAATATGTATCTGTTACAGATTATTGTTTAAAGTGATCAAATGTAGAAAGGATTAACTTAAAGAGTTACAGTACAGTTATAGGTCTATAAACCAAACTTTGCTCATTGTATTTTGTAAGATTAGAGAAATGATAATACATTTATATTTGCAATGCTTGAGTATTACATCAAAAATGCCATATTACAAGGCAAAGTGTGCTTCTTTAACACAACCCACAGGAAATGCATTATCAGGGAACATGAAATGTCACTTGCTGGTCCAGGTTGAGCAGAAAAAAAAAAAAGAATCAGCCCTTGACCAAGTAAAGAAATATTTCTGCCATGCTGCCTATTAGCTAAGGTATATTAATCATTATAAAAACTTTGGCAGCATCTTCATTTTTAGCATGACAGGGACAAAACCATGCAGATGGTCTTAGAATCACTTGCAGCACTTGAAGTTTGGGGTTTGTTGCCCTATCAGACTTTTTCAGCTACTGTTTTCACCCCAAGCCTCTGTGTATTTTCCTGAGCAACTTACATCCAGAATGAAGCTCTATGCAGAGTTGCGTAATCAAATCAATCCAGCCATGATCTCCCTTACTACTCACCCCACAGTCAGTCAGCGTGTTTGCTGGTCATATGACAAACAGTGTGAGACGGAAAGGAAGGGAGAGCAATCTAGAATATAAGAGACACGTTGAAGGAAACATCGAGTAGGCAAGAGTGAGAATCATAAAACAAAGGAAGCTGAGATGCCAGGAGTGAAAGGAGCCTAGAATTAGATTAAGTAAAATGAAGGAGGAAGTACATGAAGGGAAGTGACTGTTGTTAATACAACTGAGCTACTCAGGTTTTCCATAAAAGTCCTTTATGTGTAGGTATTTCAGTCTGATCTTAGAGTTGGTAGCAGTGTGAACAGTGTGCAGAGCTTGGCTGGAGTTTTCCTGCAGAGCCTGCAGGAACACTGTGACAGCACTGTGGAACAGGTTCTGACCAGTTTAGTGAATTCACAGAATCACCCTCTGAAAAAGGTAATAACCAGTTACGCAATAGGCCAGGGGAAATTTTTTTTATTTTTCATTTTTAAAGAACAATAGTAAAATGAATCTTTCTACCGTTTTTTTCATGAATCAAAAAGAGCAAGATTTATATAACAAAAAGGAGGACCAGGTACGGCGAGAGTTAAACATTTACAGACTTCCTGGTGACAGATGGCATCAGGGAAATCTCCTGGACATAATGTACTGTAATAGGAATTTTTATGTTGAGTAATGTTGCTTCCCACTTAAACTTTTGAAAACAAGTCAAAAACTGCTGAGCTGTAATGATCACGTGCCTTTTGCAATGTTTTGTGTCACAACAATGACACTGGCTATTTTGCTATGCCATCTTTCAAGACTGCTAATAAAAGCGTACTTTTGTTCTGGAAAAAGGGATCTTCAGAGACTCTTCTGGAACCAGTTGATGGTCAAAGACTCCACAGCCAAAGGTTGCACACACAGCTTACAATAACACTTGGTAATGAAAAAACACAATTGCCCAATGCTGCCTCTTGACCACCAACTTACCATTTCGGAAAAACTAAATACACAGTTTGCCAATTTCCCGTTAAGCACAGAAAATGATTGCCTATCTGTGGTAAAAGTTTGTGCAAATAAATATTGGGAACATGCTGAAATGATCGATAAAAAAGTACTAATGCATGCAATACAATAAAATACTTTCTTTGGCTTGCAATGTGCTTAGTTCAATGATATGTTTAAGTCAAAGCTGCTAGAAACTATTATTTTCACGCAGTTTTGTTAGTTTAACATTATTTATGTAAAATATTCCAAACACCAAGTTGGCACATTTACATTGCCTGGTCGTTCGCACCAACAGTCTAAAGGCAGACATCTGCAGTCGATTTTTGGCATTTTCTTTAAAGAGATTACTTTTTGACTTAGCAGTTATTCAAATTATTTCGGATTATTTTCTCAAAACTGACAAATCGATTAATTGACTGTTTAATATTTTCCCCCTGCAGTTATTTACAGACTGTAATATATACTATTTGACAGAAAAGGAAAGTGTGTGACGCTTCGTTACGTCACACTCATTGCGTCGCACTTAGTTTGAACAATGTTGCGTTGCTAAGTCTATTTAAACAAAACAATATCTATTTTAAATAATACAGACTTAACTGAACAACAACAACCAAAAAACAATAGCAGCATAAAAAGCAACGATTTCATCATTTATTTTGTGCATTCACATGTAGTACTAATGCTTTGGCCTGCAGATGTCGCTTTTTCGACTGTGTCAAAGGCTCAAAACACTGAACCATTTTCTTCATGTTGATTCAGCGCTTCAGAAAGTTTCGGTTTCTCCAATGCTAATAAACACCAGTGTATGAATAACACGGACTGGACACGAGGGAAGCAATAAGCTACATGTCGAAGTTCGGGGGTATAGTAAGAGTCAAAGTGTGCAGAAGCAAGGTTGCGACGTTAAAGACTAACGTAGGAATGCGTCCTAAAACCCGGAAACCATCACTTGTGTACGTCCGGTTGCCTCGTTCTGAAGCAGCTTAGCGTCACGGCTGCTGGTGGGGCATTGAGTTCACGGAGTTTGGATGTAGTGATTTTATAATTACATGTTACATTATAACAGCTGCAGATTCACTCACCGACAGATGTTTAAGTCCGAAAGCTTGTTTCGCACACGGAGCACTTCGTCCCAGAAATCACTCGGGAGTAGTTCACACACCCACGCTTCGGACCACGACAGGTCTTTCCAGTATGCTGTGCGACGCTTTCTGAAAGAAAAGCAGGAGATCTGTCAAACATCCACGTCAAAAGGAGAAAATGTGCAGAGCTGCATGAGCGTCCCTGCGAGCGAGCGTTCAAACGCTGTTGTGGTGGTGGTGGTGGTGGTGGAGGGGAGGTATTTTTTTTTTTTTTTGCACCATGACTTTGCAATTCTTGGGTTCACGGCAAACACTGCGCGGCTAATACGCATGCACAGAGATCTACATGGTAACAAGTCAGGAGCAGCATTCCTCAAACTGAAACTGAACTTCGGGCATAAAAACTTATTAAGGAATTATATAACAGTTTACAAAGCAAAACGTGCAGACATATGAACAAAGCCACAGTAAATAAACAGTACAAGCAAACCAACACAGATCGCGCACGAGGTTTGATTGATAATTCATGGAGAAAGATGAACAATCTTTGCATCTGTCGTTTGATACTGGTTTCCACAGGAAATTCCGTGACAACAAATATCATTTAGAGGATTATGTATGAACATTTGGCCCAAATATTATTGGCACATCACTGAGTTTGATTGCGCAAACACCTAAACTAGACTTTTGTTTTGTACCAACCAATGTTTTCACTATTTAAAAAGCTCCGGAACATAATGAACACAATGTACTACAAGGAAAAACACCAAACCCTTGGTAAATTGAACAGGCAGCACAATATACAAAACCAACATACATAAACACAGCAAAAGTAACTGGACATTTAAAATATACTAACATATTTACTTCAAAAACAAACTAAACAGAAATTTCTTCACAAGTTCTTGTGATCAGAGTTTCAACTAATCAAGCTTTTGCTTCATTCACAATTTCTAAGATAATTCATGTGTGTGTTTTTTTTTAGTTTATCTGCTACATAATATAATTTTAATTCAGTTTGTAAAATGTATATTTGCACACTGCAGTCCTAACGCGCCACAGTTTTAAAATTTAAATACATCAGAATCAATTAAAGTATTTGTCTTAGAGCCCTTATTATACCACCCCAGCTAAAATGTGTGCTCTCGCTTTAGGGCCTCCTCCTGAGCAGAGATCCCCCCCCCCCCCCAAAAAGGAATGAAGGGTAGAGATCAGGGGCCAGACTCTCTGGTAAAATCCCCTCCCTCCTTAAAAAGACCTTTATCATAGTTATCAACATTCCATGGTCCCTTCCAAAAGCTAAAACAAAAACTGAATACAGTTCAGGATCATTTAATCCCTTTATGCTGACAAAGAACATGACCTGCGGCTTAAAGCTCTGCAGGTCTAGTAAGGGTACAATGAGGTATAGATTATTTAAAAGCCTTTTGTTTGTCAACTTATGGTCCATTATGTTCCTTGAGCTAAATAAATTATTTGAATACACACTGGATTATCTGACAAATGTGTTGTCACAAAGCTGAAAGAATTGTTTTTCTTAGCTTAAGAAAAGCTGTTGTTTTGAAAATACATGGTTTTCACGGTCTATTGCAAAGTCTACATTACTCAGGTGATCCTTTAATAAATGAGTTGGGTTGACAGTCAGAAGGTCAATGTACATACAGCATTTTGTAATTAAAGTATGTGTCAGCCCTCTGGTATTTATAAGTGGATGTGTTGTTGTATAGCAGCATATTTTTTTACACCTAATGTTTCAGGAAAGGTGTATGCCACACGCACCGCCCAACAGTGTAAACATAAAAATGTGATGTAATGTAAATTTGATGCCAAGACAGGTTGCATATCATGAATGGCTGTTTGATGGCTGCAGATTGTTTCTGTTTTGTACTGAAGACATTTTTGGTAGTCCTGCTGGAGAGGATGATTAGTGCAAAAATATGAATTTAGCGGTCTCGTGGTTTTATTTGACATTTTATTTAGCTGATTTATTTGTTAATAGTCTGAGTGAAGCCAAACTTTTTAGAATTTGAGGGAATAAAATTAATTTGCACTAACCTTTGGTGGCATAGCCTAATTGTCTTTTTTAAGATGAATATATGCGTCACAAAACACTTCCTGCCTAGATACAAAAAGTTATTAGCTTATATAAAATAAGTAGTTAAGTAAAGGTGCACTTTAAAAAAGTACTCCACTACAAGTACAACTTCAAATTCTTTACCCAATATAAAGTACTGAGTACATGCTTAGCGATTTACATTTTACTTTAGGAACAAAAGTAAAAAAGTGTATTTTTATAAATTCTCTAGGCATCAGCCTAAGTTACTGAACCTAAAAATGTTTAAATAACGTGCTGTACTTACTGTAAACATTTTACTTAAGTAAAAGTATCATTAGCAAAAATACTTACAAGACTTACAAAAAACCCTCATGCAGAATGATTATATTGCTGAATGATAATGTGTTAACATCACTTAAGATGCAGCTTCACTAGCAGCTGCTTGATCCTTAATAAAACATCAGCATTTATCAGTTCATTACAAACCGTTTAACAATTTCCATCTGTAAAGTAACGGAATATTTCCTTCTACACCATAACTCCAAATACGCAGTACAAGTACATCAAAATTGTAGAGGAGACAGTTAATTTCTCCTCTCCGGTTTAACAGGCAGCATACCGATCTGTATCCAACGAGTGGCTGTTTGGTGTCAGCCTGTTTACATTTGCACCTGATTTAATCAAGGTAAACACGTGGATGGTCGTGCGTAACGGCGATGCGCTACGGCGCTTGTTAACGAATACGCGTCCTGCTGAAGACGCTGCTTCACAAACAGAAGATGTTTCTATAGGTTTTTCACTGCTTTACCTGAAGTAACTTGCCATTAGTTTATTTCACTTGTAAGAAAATATACAGACATGCACAGCGCATTTCTAGGAGAGGAAATTACGACCTGCTGGTGGTTATCATCAGCAATTATCGATAATCAATCAATCGGTTTCTAGCTATCCGTTGGATTTGCAAAACTCTAATTATTTGTTAATATTAGGCGTAAAATTAGGTGTGTTCGACATACAGCTGTCATTTCAGTGTCAGAAATTATTAAGCCTAATAAACATTTACCGTATGTAGAACACGTGCGTCACACACAAAGCACGCAAGTTTCACCAAGAGTCACAGTTTAATGACACATCTGATCCTGTTTACAAAAAGCGAACGAAACTCCGATCAATCTCCAGACTGCTAAACCGAGAAGCAGCTGGACTAACCGGCTGCAACGTAACCTCGCGAGCGTCAGAGGTGCGATCAGGTACTTAAACAAAAAGCATTACACCCTGATCCACAGGAGCTTTCTCATTCAGTACAATAAATGGCCTCATTATTAGACTTTCTGTTTTATATTTCATTTAATTTAGTGATGGTTAGACAGCCACAGTAATTATGTTACTTGGTGACTTAAGGTAGAGACTGAAAGAAATATGTGAAAATTCAAAATAAAAATGCCAAGACTGTGATGCTGAAAGAGGCGCAGCTCACTCGTGTATATTTGCTTCCTATTTTGAGGAGGTTACCAGGAATTACCTTCATCTCAAATTCTCATGTCCTTCTCCCCGTTGTTTGATCTACAAATACTCTTTAACAATGTGAAAAATTACTCTTTTCCTGGATCAGTAAAGACAAATGTCTCATCTTATCTCAAATGATAAGTAACAATACACACTGCGCTCATTCAGAACGAGATGCTTTTGTTGCCTCTAAAGACACAATGAAAGGTGATTCACACACCGGATGATTCACTTTGAGCAAGAACAGGCAATTAAAGGTGCGGTCCATGTACACGAATATCTGCAATTATTCCATTTTCAACTAATTGATAAAATTAAATCGTAAATAAATAGAATGTTTTAGTCTTGCTGGATGTGAAATATCCCAAACATGAATCAAATGTATGCAGTACATCCACACATAACACAGTACATCCAGGCAAAAAACACAAAGACGTTTTTTTGTGTGTTTGTGTGTGGTGGGAGTCATAGAAACTTTAATAAAATGATCCCACGCTGTCCGTTATTCTTTTATTTGTTCTTTTTTTTTTGCATATGAGAGCCTGTGTCTTTGCAGTAGCTGTTGATCAGGCATTGTGCTCAATTTACTGCTACAAGGAAGTACAGAAGGAAAGTACAGCAGCACGATGACACAGCACTATGCAGGTCAATTTTCATTCCATCGCAGTGACCAATATTGTGTGGTTTCCTCATTTTTTATCCAACATCTCTACTCGAGCTCCATTATCTACAACATTCAACCACTCCTGTTTTTTCATGTCTATATCTCTCTTCACAGATGTCCTCTCTCTCCTCTTCTCCCCTGTTTTTTGGGCTCTTACCAATGCTACATGTGTTCACATGCACATGACTTTTGGACCTTTGTGTTGGAGGAAGAATGACAATGAGCAGGTGGAAACGTCTTGCACTGTGGACATACTGCCCTCTGCTGTTTGAGGACATAATCACAAGCCAATGTGAAGACAGTCGCATGCTGTTCCTCACTTAAAAGGCCACTCTCCACTAGTTTTACACATTGGGTTCGGTTTTATAATTGACCAGAGATGAAAGCCTGTTTTATTTTTTGCGGGTTGTGAAAGAAGTCATATTAGCAGGCAAAGAGGACCAGATGAAATGTGCTTTTTAGTGGTATTATGGGTAATGTAGGATTGAGCATGCTGCGGGCCTGACACATAAGGCAGTTAAGAAGCCTGCAGCTACATTTTTGACAATTCTTTTAAAATTTGTCACAATAATGAATTGTTGGAAATCTCCACATAACATGATTCCAGAAAAACCTGCTCAGAAAAATAAAACCAAGATGAGGCAAAGATGGTGCTGATGGTGATGCAAAGATGGTGCTGTGAGGGATGTTATTAGTGAGGATGTTTCAGTACTTCAGTACTAATACAAGGACTGGCTTTAGGCAGAGCCACTGCAAAGTGACTAAATGTACAAACATTTGTTGCAGTAAAGTTTATATATGTCAGTGACATATTTTGCAAGGAGGAAAAAAAAGACTGAGGTTCGATTCCTGCATTTTGCGCTGCATTATAGTTTTCAGGGTAATAGTATATTCAGCTGAGAATCAGATTTGTGATACTCGGCTTTAATTCCAAACCAATCTAACAAATATTACAGTGAAGTTAGCAATAAATTAAACCATTGTGACTTTGACAGCAGATTCTCTTTTAACATAAAAGTCATTTTTAACATAACAGAAACAGCAGATCTAATCCAAAATGTCTTGTTGGAATGCATGAAAACCGCCTAGAAACCACCTATAAGCAGTTGAGGTTATTATAAAAAAAACCTAAAGTAAACATTCTAGAGAGTTGGGGGATGGTGTCGTGCACCCTGGACAGGTTCCCAGCCGATCTCCGTGCTGACACATAGAGACGGGCAAAAATTCAGACACCCACAAGTGCGTCTGAGTCACCAATTAACCTAACTGCATGTCTTTAGACTGTGGGAGGAAACCAGAGCACCCGAGAAAACCCATGCAAGCACAAGCATAACAGGCAAACTCCACACTGGAAAAGCCCCCATCACTCGAGATTTCTAGATGACGAAGTGGAACAATAATTTATAGTAAAACATTTAGCAAAATATTTAAAGAAACTCAATCAGTTTATTAGATTTAAGTACTTTATGGTCTACACTTAAATAGCCCTTTTCTACCTTATCAGTAGCTAAAGTACTTTATAATGTGGATTCCCATTCACCCATCTAGACACACACACACACACACACACACTGATGACAATGCCGCTGTCATGCGAGGCACTCGCCTCACCACTCAGGAGCAACTTGGAATTTAGTGTCATGCCAAAAGAGACTTTGGCGTCTGGTTATCGAACCACTGACCCACGCAATTAGTGGACGGCCGCTTTTCCTCTGCTGCTCCCAATCCATCAGCAGGCATGATCCAGGGGGATTGGAAAAGAGTCAGAAGCAGTGTTATAGCCCCTAAACAACACCACACCATCTCTGCTATTAGACTCAGTATTCAACTTCTAATTCTGGAAGGCCCCGCAGACAAGACCTTAATCTCTTCTTTCTCAATTTTACAGCTGTTTATGGCTTGATATGCGATGCCCATCACCAACAACACATTGGGTCCAGATGGGAGGAGGCAAAGAAAGGAGAGAGAGACGGGGAAACTGAGACAGGGAGAAAGACAGAGCACGGTTGATGTACATCTGTCATGCATTATTGCGGCGAATGCCAGTGCTGCTATCCTGGCTTTAGAAACTATGTGAGGAGGGGGTTGATGGGTCCTCCTTAAATCACAATCTGATTCCTCCTCCTCTCTTTTTAGTGTCTATACCAACACACAAAAACACACTGGCAATTACACATTCTGTCTTCAGTTCAACACACACACACACACACACACACACACACGTAAAAACAACACAAGTCTCGTTCTCAAACATCACTACTTTGTTTCTGCCGCCTCCAAACGCACACACATGCAGTTACACACCACACACTATCCCCCTATGAATTCCTCAGGAAGGAGTCAGCCTTCTTCATTCCTCTGGACACAACTTTTCCTTAACAAGGTACTGATGGTCTTGACCTCCTCTTCAAACAAACCCTTCCCTCCAATCAGTGAGGATTTCTGGAGCTGGGGCTCAGCCGAGGCCTGTGGGTATTACAGAGGAAACGTCCTGATTCTCGTTGATTACTGAGTCTCTCTCCCTTTCTGGGTCTCTGTCTCTCTCCTGCTTCATTCCCCCTGTTTCTGCCCCCGCTCGCTCTCTCTCTCTCTCTCTCTCTCTCTCTCTCTCTCTCTCTCTCTCTCTCTCACTCTCCAAATATGTCTGTCTCAGTGGCTGCTGGCTCTCTTGCTGTCGCTAACCTGATCTCGAACTTTTCTTTTCTGTCTCCGTCTGTCTACTCACTGTATTTTCTGTCTCGTCTCATCTGCATCCACCTATCCATGTGATTATTCCCTGGGTTGCTATTGAAAGTTTTCCAGTCTCTTGATGATGAGCTGTTTATCCACTTTGTTAGCAGAGCTAACAGTACATGTTATTACAATAATTAGTATTTTAAACCTAAATGTTTGACAAACCTTTGCTATGAAGGACATTAAAAATGTTTTTCATTTTCCAAAGTATTTTCTTTTAGGTCAGTCACACTAGAGATAAGAGAAATGTTGTGAATAGAGTTTAATCTTATGTATAGTTTTTGTCACAACAGTCTCATTTTTCACCTTAATTAACTTATACATGTTATTCAAAATATTATATGGGCTCCAAGTATATTTTTGTCAGAAAAAATTCTTACACACCCTACGCCAATTACATCTTTTTCTTATGAAACCATCTGTTTACATTTAGATTATTCGGTTGTGGCTCAGGAGGTACAGCAATTGTCCACCAATCCCAGGGTTGTTGGATCTCTAGCTCCTCCAGTGTCCTTGAGCAAGACACTGACCCCACATCAGTGACTCCCGGGGTGTGTAGGCCAGCTGCATAGTTAGTACCTCAAAGATGTGAGAGTGTAAGTGTGAATGAGTTAATGAGAAGCAGTGTGCCGGATTATATGACTGTGTGTACTGTATGATATGGTAAACATTTGCCATTCATGGCTGTAAAACCTGCGTGATGAACTGATTTCCTCTATTACACTGTGGGACTGAGGGGCCAGTCGGCCTTAAAACAGCAACAAAACTTGTTATTTAAACTTGTTATTTTTGTAACTTTTAAGACCTTTGTCAAATTTACATAAATCCTAAATGTTCCTGTTGCCACACATACTATGAATCAAGGTTTCTGTAGTGGGAAATATACAGTGTCATTTGTGTGGGCACTGGAGCAGATCCATACCACATTTCACAGCACTCTATTCAACAGGCTTCTGCCAAAAGCCTTCAATTTTAACCTGTTGATTTTGCTAGAGAAAAAGCCGGCGGATCACCAAAGTCATCAGGCATCATCCTCTGGGGACAAAGAATATCTGTAGGTAATTCCACATCAATCCATCCATTAGTTGTTGAGATATTTCACTCTCGACCCAAACTGTGGACAGATGGACCGGAACAGAAAGAAAATTGCCATCCGCTGCTGGGATGTTAAAAAAGCTGCATTTGCTGGAGCTGGAGTCTCATCAGCCTGTCAAACATGTGCCATTGGTTTACACTAAGCCTGTGTTCTCATGTTGCGGTTCCAGCTAAAGAGATGTAAAACTTTGTCCTCACATGACTGCCATTGTTACAGAGCAGCCCTCCTCGTCTAACTTCAGCACAGCTTTTACTGCTCTCTTGATCTTTCTGACTCTCACTGTCTCGCTCTCTGTCATCGTCTTTACCATGTTTCGCTGCGTCTCAACAACACATCCCCTGATTTTTCTCTGTGGTGTTTTGGATTAAGTACTGTCTGGTTGGAAGATGTGCTATTTAAATTACACTGTATGTGTGTGTGTGTGCATGAGTATAGGCCAGTATAGGCCATTTATGCAAGTGTATGCAACTGTTCGTATACAGGCACAATAAGGGGAAAGAGAAGAAAGAGAGCTAATACATTTAAGGAAGTGTTAGAAATGTATGTGTGTGTGTGTACAAAATACATGACATCAGTAGCATGAAACACACAAGCTGAGACAGTGCCACAACATTTTCACTGACGGGGCTAAGACGGTGGTGACTGCTTGTCATAAATCCACTATCCTAATTGAATAGGAGACTGAACAAAATGACCGGGAAGTGACACGATTCAAAATTCCTTTTCACGTTTCCGGGACAGTAACCACAGGGCACGAGCGGGAACCGCTCCTCGAACAAGGGTCCCCTCTGAGTCAGGAGAAAGGGGGACATTGTGGCCCGGGACCTAAAGGTCGTTATGGCTGTCAGGCTCATGCTCTGCCCGGACTCCTGCTGACTCATGGCTGGTCCAACCAGAGGACTATCAGGACTAAGTTGTGCACGTCCTGGGCCACTATTAGTCGGATATTAGTCAGAGTGCCCATTTAGGTGATGTATATGTAGAGTTGCTGTTCTCCAGACACACTCTTTTCTCCAAGCGTGGTTATCTTAACCCTGCTGTGACCTGATGTGATTCCATTTCCTCTCCCTGCTGTGACTCCTTGCTCCCTGCCTGTCTCCCAAGTCTATTAGAGCTACTGGTGACAGATTGGGAGGATTGCTGCGTCACAGGACTCCCACTGAAACTCGACTGAGACCAGACTTGTTTCTTCTGAGCTGATAAAACTGTGCCAGAGGGCAACTCTTCTTCTGTGGAAAAAAAAAAGTTTCTTTGCTTCTTACCATCTTCTAAAGAATTTTAAATAGAGTTTTATTGAAGTCTCCGTGCCAGTGCAAACAGTGGATGTAATTATATCTTAAACAAGAATTCCTGTCTATTTTTGTCATGTTTTATCAATCTGCTATTCAAAGGCAAAACAGATTCTACTATGTCCAAGGTTTTCCCCTTATTGAATGTAATTTATCCAGATATAACTCAGAGACTAAACCTCATAACGAATCTTAATGGATTTAGGTTCTGTTATAACTGGTGGTTATATTACTGCGTGCACTTCTTAATCTTTACAACCTGAAAATGTTCAGGCTATGACATAAATTTAAAGAAGTGTGATGTTTGCATCAATTTATTGATAAATTCATTTGTCATAAGATAAATGGCTGTTCATGTTTTTGTTGCTGTTTTTGTATTTTTAAGTTAATTTTTCACATTTTATACATGTTTTTAACCATAGATTGCTATGGATTGTGCTCACAGTCATCATTGTGCTCCCTACTGCCTTCAAACCAGTTTTTTTTTGGAATACTACAAAATGTGAATGTAATTTTCGATTCTATTTACTTATTTCTATTTACTCATAACAACACAGGTTTCCTCAACATGTTTCCGTTCCACACATCCTCTTCACGTTAGGAAAAGTACAGGTGTAAACTGCAGCTACATTTCCTACTAGCGTCAGTTTCAGGTTCCTGGCATTAAGGATGCAGGCTGTGATAGCTTAATGAGACACCTGAATAAAACACAGCATTTGTTAATACATTTTTGCTGTGTGTGTGTGTGTGTGTGTGTCTTCTGTGAAAAAGACCTATTTATTTACCTTGTGATCCTCTGCACTGCCTATTCAACATCTATGTAGAGTGTAGCTTTTGTTTACATATCTGATCTAGATTGAAAAGGTCAGTTCTGAATAAACATGCAATAAATCATCAGTAAGTGAAACAGTTTGTGGGTGTTTGGTAGCTTTATACCTTGACTCATACTTAGTCAGTGTCTATTTAGCAATAGTGCCTGGGATTTTTTTTCTTACAATAGGACAGAAAACAAATGAAGCAATTGTGACATCTTAGTTTATGTTAAGGCATTTTGCAAAGAAAGAGCAATCGGTTTTTCAAGTTCCTATAACATGATTCCTCTTAGAATAAACCACAGGCTCAGGATCTCTGTGAAATGTTATAGTAAAGACTTTAACTTTCTTTAAAGTTGATTTAAAGCTAGAGTACATAACTTTTCTTGAACATCAGATATGGTGTCCAAAGATCCATCTGTCCTTTATCTTATATGCTTATCGTGTTCAGGGTCAAGGGGATACTTGGGTCTATCCCAGTTGCCGGGGGGCAAGAGGCGGGGTACACACTGGACAAGTTTCTGGTCCATCTCAAAACGTATTTCAAACTGATCTGTAGTATTAGGCCTGTTTTAATTTTGGAACATGTGACTGTAGATGTCTGGAGATCTGAAGTCTGAGCATTAGCCAGGCCAATAGATAAGTCTTATCTACGTGAAATGATAGACAATGATCAGATGTAGGGCAAAAGTAGTAAGTAGAAAATTTAAACATCACAGAGTTCTGGTCATACATTACCAGACCAGAGTAAGCTATTTATTTTCAGTCTTGCATTAACTTTTGGAAGTCACCAGGGGTACTAGTACTTGTACCACCTTAGTCATTCTGAATCCCATGTGTATAAAACGTATGACAGGAAATATATGAAAAGGGGCTTTGGTGATTTTTGGTGATTTTAAACTGTTAACAAAGGAACCTGCAATTGTATCATCACAGTGGTAATGGTAAACGGTAAACGGTTAATGGTAAACATGAAATCTGTCATCATCACATAACATCACAACATAATTACTGGAAATAAAAATACCTTAAGGATACTTGATATCGGGATAACAGTGTAAGCTATGTTAATGAACACATGACACATCGGATGACAAGACAGTCAGATAAAAACATTATAGTTCAAGTGGATACAAAGAGGTATTAATATACATTTTAACTTTGCCCACAGACAAAAAGATGAAATAGAAGAAAGGGACAAATGGAAATCTTTGTTGTAATACTGAGTGAGTCAACAGCCTCCTGTGGTGAAAAATTGTAAAGTGGGGACCTGGGGCATGGAAAGTAACAGAGACACAGTGGTTCAGTGAAAGTAAATGGCTCTGACTCTCCTACCCATCACTGAAGGGGGAGAGGTTAAAAAAAAAGCAGGGAAAGGACGGAAAGAGGGGGAAATGACTGGCGACTGTGTGGGAAGCGAGAGAGGAGGGGCCTAAAAAGTATGAACTTGTGTATGATTTTGCTGCAGGAAGCATTAAGAAGGGAAAAGACTGCAAACAGGACGTGGTATACTCACTCGTTCATGCTTTGCTGAGGACGAGCCGCCTCATGGCTTCTCACAGGGTGACTTTTTCCACTGGGTCACACTTTTTCTAGTGCGCTCTTGTGTTCTTCCTAAAATCCGGAGCATTCAGCTTGAAGCCGTGCTGCTTTTCCTCTTCCACTGTGCGTAATTTCTATCCAGGATCGCGAAAAGGCGACATCACAACAACAACAACAACAAGAGGACGCGGGATCCAGACCGAAATCCAACCAAGTGGGGAAAATGAAAGGCGTCCTGGATTTCTGCTTGATTGTCCTCATGCTGCACACTCCCGGCGTGCTGTCCTTGTCCACACGTAAGTTGCACGCCAATGTCCATCGATGCGCAGCGTCACGGGTTGGGGTTTAGGCAGGCTGCTTATTGGGTCCAGTGACACCCAAAAGGACCTGTTAAAACTTTGTGTGACACTGTCCTGCCCTGGAATGCACGGTTTCAAAGATATAACTGCTGAATATGGCATTTGAATAATAGTACATCACAGCGTAGAAGGTTGTAAGAACAGCTACCAGAACAGCACAGTGACACCACATGGGATAAATATTTTATGAGTGCAGATGGCAATGCCTTTATAAAATATCATAGCATTTCTTATATTAAAAGTGATAAAACAATAACTAGAGCTCCAGTTAAGAGAAACATAATAGGATACAAGGACCAACAATTAAAGGGCTCATTGTGTTTAAAATGTGTTGCAATGGAACATAGCTTCACAGATTCCTTCATAAGTTGGCTCAGGACACAGTGGATCTACTCTACTTGATTTCTGCACACATAAAAAAAACAAAAACAAAGGACAAATGCCACTTTTGTCCACCTGACAGCTCCTGTTATTGATGTGACCTGCTGAAGTATATTGGTTGTTTCCCTGCAGAGAAAACTCATATCCCAGGAGGCTGAATTTCAACAAGTCAGGCCATAATTCGTTTAACACATGGAGGCTTTACGAACCGCAACAAAACTGTGACATCATTTGCTCAGGTTTTGGAGAATGTTAACCGGCAGCTTAATGCACAGTAACGTAAATAAATCAAAGTTATGTCCGCTTCCCCGTTAAGTGGCTGGATTAGTTTTTATGGTGAGCTCACTGGCAAAGAATAGCTCTTCAGAGAGCATCTCTTGTATTCATCCTGTTTGAAAGGCGCTAATAAAAGAAAGTATAGTTGTAGGAGCTTAAAGGGGACAATGGACCTTGATCATAAGCTGCACTGCTGTTTAATATAGAGCCTAATTGATCATTACGGTTTTATTCACTGTAATAATAGATGGTGCTTTCCCTTCACTCAGTGTCCTGTGATTTACTGATGCCATAGAAATACATCTAAAAATGTTCCTACTAACCCTATAATTAGTTTTTTTAATGCAGCACATAATCTTATACAGTTTTACTTTATATATGCCTACAGCATATAAAGTAGTATTTGTGTTGGATGTGATCATTTATTATAAAATATTTGGCTCCAAAATACACAGCCCGAAAAATCAACCTTTTTACCTGAAATTAACATCTCGTGTTGAACTCTTTCTTCCGCCTGTGCTTGCCCAATTTAGGCTTGCCGAGATAATCTCGCCTCTCCTCAGATAACACTTTGAGTTTGATACCAAAAAATGTTAATCTATTAAAACACAAAAAACATCCGGAGACGTGTCCTCGATCCTTTTTCAGATGGCGTTACACGGCTCATTGTCACTAAATGTGGCGTGACTTCTTCCACTTGGCTCGTCCACAGTGGCCCCTCAAAATGTTCCACATGTACGACTATTGTACAACGGAAAGAGAAAAGAAGAGGCTTTCTTTGAACTGCTGCATGGATGAGCGAAGAATAAATAGGTCTTTAGAAACAGGAGGGGATGTCATGTACCTTTTGAAGACTGACAGCATAAAGAAGTGTTTTCAGTCTGCAGTACACTTCCTAATCTCACTTCTAAACAAATTCAAACCTTCTCCTTAACTCATCCTCCACTATACTGGAGTCTCATCCTTTGCCCCGATCAGAACTGTGCTTAATGCAGCCTCAGCCTCTTCAAACAAATAACACTTAACAAAGCATTTCCTCAAGCAGAGACAATAAACAGCAGTAATTATGCCTGTATCACTGCAGTGTTTGAACTGTGAACGAAAGGGTGTTAGAGGGCTTCACACCCCGCTCCAGGGCAATGTCCCATTCTTAGAGCCTGGAATACATAAACACTGATTGTCATTCAGCTGGATCAGCATCTAATCACAGCCCCCTTTTAGTCCGCTGTATCTGGTGACAAAGTCAACCAGCCTCTGTGCATGTGTTTGTTTGCGTTTGTGTGTGTGCATTAATGTGTGGAAGTGTCGTGTGAAAGCTCAAGATGGGGTTATGATATTAATATGGGTGCACCGTTACGGTCGAATGAACTTCTTCAAAGGCGGCTCTTCCATAAAGGGCTACACAATGTCTGTCAGCGTAAGGTGGCTGGCAGCTGAATAGATGTGGCCCCGGGCGCAGATTTGTAGTGGCCTGACAAAGTGTTTATGTTCTCTCTTCATGCTCAGTCATTCCTTCCCAGAGATCATCCTAAATACATGTTTTCGTAGAGCGGTCTACTTAGGTGGGCAGGATTTATTCGAAATCCTGAAGAAAGACTTGAAGAAAATCATCTTCTCTCCTCTCTTCTCCTCTCTTCTCATCATTCTTTGTTTTTCTGCTGCTTTGTTCACCTGTAGTGAAAGCAAAAACCCATCTACTATTCACCTGCCAGTTCTGTTAAGCTGCATTTATTCACAAAGTTTGGGATCAAGGCGTGTTTTACAGAAGAGAAAAATATCTCTAATTGTCCCTTGGAAAAATCAGAATCCCTAACTACTCTTTGTTTTGCAGTTTGCCAGCTTTGAAATATGATAACAAAAAATAAAAGAGACATGGCATGTATTTACTTAGCAACTTTAATTTTGAAGTTTACCAACTGTTATGTGGGGTTAAAAACTGAAAACCACAAAAAGAAATAAGCAAACAGCTGTACTGACTTACTGTACAACACGCAAGAAAGCCTCATTTCCACAAGATCTGATGAAAAACAGCAGGTTTAACAGTTTTTTTATCGCTCTAGATTGATTTTCGACATTTTCCCACATTTATTCGCAGCACAGCATGGAAATTAACACGCAGAAACTTTGAAGCACTTTAAAGCAAATGTCCAAAGATTATTGGTAATCCACCAGGATTAACGTATAATTACTTTTATTCATTTATTCTTAGGTGGGTAGAGCGTACTCCAAAATTGGATTAATAAAGATTTTATGTCCACAAAGTAGAATTTGGAACAGATGTGTTAAAACAAATATTCTACACTGAAGCAGTAAAGACTGAGCTATTCTCATGGTTATCACATTAATAAAGCTCCAAAAAATGCATCATACTTTACGAAAATTAAATTCATTATTACATTTTTTAAACTGCGCTTGGAAAATCTCATCTTTATAACTTTAGAACTCCTCCTCAGTTTGTGAAAGCTTTCTGTCCAATATTTAGAATCCTAATCTGGTGACATCATTACTGTGCATCAAGCAGCATTTGAAGATATTTATGTATCCTCTTCTTCTAACATCCATCTTCTCCTTTCACTTTCATCAAGATGTAGCAGTCATCTACCCCCAGGACCCTGTCCTCCGCATGGGATCAAACCTGACCGCCAGCTGCTGGGTTCACCCCGACCTCGGCATCCATGCCACCTCTCTTTTCTGGACGCTCAACGGTCAGCAGTTGCCCAGCTCTCTCTACAGAGTGCTGAGTCCAACCAACCTAAGTGTGACGCTTGCTGGCCTCAATGCATCCAAACAAAAGTCTGGAGACAACTTGGTCTGTCACAACCACAAGGGACACATCTTGGCTGGCTCCTGCCTCTACGTTGGCAGTAAGTGTAACACTTGTTGCAGTGATGCAGGTGGATTTTTTGTTCATTTGTCTAAAACTTTGTTATTTTCTAAGCATTTTATTTTGTTGTCTAACATGCATTTTATTTATTTATGTATTTATTTGGGAAAGGAATATATATCGGCCTTTGCTTCTGTGATTAACTGTGATGAGAAGTAAAGCACAAGTAAAGGCTTGTTCCATTAAAAACAAAGTGCAGGAGAGGAGTGTGAGAAGTGATACACCAAAAAGGTCAGAGGCGTGAAAAGGAAATGGGACTAAAGAGAAACAACAAGGAAGTAGTGGGCAGATTTTTAAGTGTCCCTACACAGTTGTGGCTATATTTTATGTTTAGTATTCCTGCCTTCAGGCCCAGCTAGAGGCCTCCGTGTGTGTGTGTGTGTGTGTGTGTGTGTGTGTGTGTGTGTGTGTGTCACTGTGTGGTGATTTGACCACCTGTGTGGTCCATTACTCGCACTCACAGGGCACAGAAATTACAATTTACAGACAAAAAAAAACAAAACATTTTTTGTACTCCCGTATCACCACAATGCATTATCAATCCGCTAAATTGTCCTTTTAAAGTTTTGCAGTAAAATTCGTTGATAAATGGTGTTAATATGGTGCATGAACAGGAATTGTTTTTCTCCAGACAATCTCCCTTAACTTTAGCAAAGGGTTAAACACATTTTAGAAATGTGCCTTGGACATTCCTCTCTTGCCAAATTTAGATGACACTAATTCTCCTTAGCTTGTGCCTTGTGAATAGCAAACATTCAAGTCACTACTAAATCTCCAGAGAGCCAAAAACCAGTACACAGTGACCGTTTCCAATACTTTGATTGGATTGGATTTGTTTGACAAGACTCAGCCTAATTCTGAAGGTATTTATTGAATCATCATAGATTCTTCACCTCTCTTGATTAAAAAAGAATCTGGATCAGTCCAGGAGAAAAACAATTTTTATGGGTACTCGGGTATACAGTTTCTTATCCACATCAACAAATATGGTGACAGGAAACAATGCTGTGATTCAAAGAAGGTCATGGTTTTTGTTATCATTTTACATATATAAAATGTCTTCTTTAGAGTTATTATCTATAACTTTTTTAATAATCATTATGTGTTTTTTTTCCATGAAACAGATGATAAAACACGAAAGACCACAAGATTGTATAAATTCCTCCTGCCACGTTTGCTTTTGTAGAGAAGAAATGGCCACACAGTCGTTTTTGTCCAGAAAACAACTGGACTATTTTTTAAATCCCAGCAGCTAGAAGAGTCAATAAGGCTTCGGGAATTAACTCGGGTTGTAACTGCTGTCAGTGGGACTGGAAAGCACTTTGCACACACTTTGTGTAGTTAGCGTCTCCAGTCAACAAATAGTCTTGTACATAATTCACTGTAAAACTACAAATATTCAATCTTACACATTACTTTTGGTCTTATGTCACCGAATTAATTACCAAGATCTGGGAACCCAAACAAAAGTCTGGTCATGAAATGCCTGAGCAGACAGGTTGTAAAGAAGCCAGATTGGACTAAACTTTGGAGGTATTACTAAAGTACACTGAAAATGTTGGTAATACTCCCACAAACTCTGTGTGCACACAAATACTGCACGTACAGTCATTAAACTTACACTAGAGACTGTTTGGGTAAAAATATTATAGCCATTGTTTTCTCTTCCAAATAAGTTTAACCAGCATAAGGTTTTGTTTAAAACATGTATGATGATCTGAAGTCTCGTGTTTCTTGTTCAATCTGACTTCTTTTTAGTGATGTTTGATAAACAACACGAATGCCATCTTATTATTAGTCATAAAAACGAGGGCCAAAGCTACAAAAGTAATATCCAAGTAGTAATAAATAGTGTCAAACGGACCTTTGAAGGATTGAGGACCACCCAAATGTCCTCACGCCTTAAAAATGTCCTCACTCTCAAAGTCTAAAATTCAAATTGGTCTACGCAAACAGAGATGAGTCCACAAACACACTCATGGACACGCACACACACACAAACACACACACGGACACAAAAGCAGACACACAAACACATTTTGACTTCTCTGTTGGTCCTTCTCTTGTAGTTCCTATACATAGAAAAATGACATTAGAAAAATGTGATTATGAGATGAGAAAAGGCCTGTGAGGAGTCGCATTGCATTTGGTCAGACACACACAAAGAGATGGGGTCGGGATCTTAATCTCTGTACGACACTGGTGTTGAGCACCCTGTGTTCTGAGAGACGAAGAATGTTGGCAGGGATCCCGAGTCTGACCAAATCAGACAGTATATACACGCACACAGACCAATTAAGAAAAAGAGACACCAATTTCTGAGGAACATCGCTGTTGGGTGAATTACACTCAGGAGGAAGAGGCTGAAGTAATGGCTGGAGGAAACTTTGTACCCTCACTGACCCTTTGTCTTTTCTCCACTTTCTTTCAATCTCTATTTCCCCGATCTTTCTCAATCTTTACCTTCTGTTTGTCTGTAACCTCCTTCTCCCTCCTCAACCATTTCATTCACCTCTTCCACCCTTTTCCCCTTCTTTTCCTTTCCATCTCACTCTCTGTCTTCGTTCCAGTGCCCCCAGAGAAGCCGGTCAATCTGACCTGCTGGTCTAGGAACACTAAAGACCTGACTTGCAGCTGGGCTCCTGGAGGGAAAGGAGAGACCAACATAAGCACACAGTACACGCTCAAGTACAAACTTCGGTATATACTCGCACTCTACAGCTCCACTGCAAATCATTCAATCCAAAATTGTGTTTGAAAATCTCCCTTTCTTTTATATAATAAAAAAATAATGTGTAATCCCAGATTTTACTTTTAGTTGTCCACAGAAAGCAGAGCACTATAAAAGAAAAAATGTTTACTAAATCTTCTTTAGTAAACACATTTGTGATAACTAAGTGCAGTCAGCACTAACGTCAGTGACAAATACAATGTGTTTCCACTGGCTGCTTCAAATTAAAAGCTATTGTGTGTTTAAATATGAATGAGCAACAGGAGCAAAAGTTCAGTTTCCTTTACCACTTTAATATAGCTCTGATACAGTGGTAGGAGGAGGAACAATATAGCAATACTGTTAAAGGGTGACTTCACATATTTTCAACTTGCTTTCTATGGCAAGTTTTTCAGCTAAAAGTAGACAGATATTTTGATATAGCGAGGTCAGAGGGAAGTGTAATGACATTTGTGTACATGTACTACTCAAACTAGAACCAAAAGAAGCAAGTTCAAAATCAGTGAACGAGTCCTTTAAAAATGACACCACCCTCTAGACTCTTTTGTTAAGTGTATTGCTACTTTATTAAAGCCCAACAAACTCTGCTTCAACATGTGGAGAAACACCAATGTTGACAAGCCTGCCATGCCTAGTTATGATTGCTAAGCTATAATTGGACAATGATGAAAATTGATAGAATTTCTGAGTAACTTATTATAAAAGGTACATGTAGAGAGATGCCATGACCGTGCCAAAAGCTTGTAAATTAAGGGAGTAAAAACCAAGAAAAAAAGCATTCTAGTCTTCAAATTTCAAATCTTTCCACCCAAAATCAACATGTTTTGAGAGATTTTTTTATGATACTAATGTGCCTAAAAAAAAAATCCAAGGAACAAGTGGAGCTGGAAACAAAGAAAAAAATATTTAACTCTCTGGCAGACCTTGTTTTATGAAAAATAACACCACTGGTAGCCAGAGGCTGAAAGTCTTTGCACAATAAAAAAGTCAAATTTCATGAGAATCAATAAAATGGATTTTCATCTGGGAACCATACATTTAAAACAATGAGTTTCACATGGGCTGTAAGCTCTATTCACATTTTTTATTAATTAAATCAGACATTTTAAAACACAAAAAAGGAAACTACTTGACATCCAGTGCCCACAGGCGTGCCAACAGAATGGAAATCCCTTACTGCTGTCAGATTAGGGTAAATCAGGATAAACTCATAACTGGTAACACATTAAGTTGACAATTCCATGTCACTTACGTTATTCAAGGATGCTGAGTTATTTCTGTGCTTTTGTTTTCCTCCCAGGTGGTATGGTAAGGAGAAGGAGTGTGAGGATTACACTCACACGCAGCCTTACTCCTGCAGCATCACCAGGGACCTGCATCTCTTCACGCCCTACGAGATCTGGGTGGAGGCCTCTAACCAGCTGGGCCGGGGTACCTCTGATGTCATCACCCTTGACATCCTCGACGTGGGTGAGTGTATGAAGAGGGGAACTTTGACCTTGTACAGCTTAGATCCTAGTGTCAGTGAGTCCCCAGGCTACAACCTATAGTTGGTGGATAAAAATGGATCATTGTGTGTGAGACTAGTCTTTTACCTTTATTGTTGGTGTCTTCAAAGTGGTTGCTAGGCCTGAGCGCTACATCAGAATCCCACATTGTCAATGCAGCCACTGAAGGAGTTAAAAAAAAAGAAAAAAAAAAGCAAATATTTAAAATGATTTCTCCCAAAAAAGAAACAAATTATGAAATTTATACAGTAAAAAAATATATTAAAACACAGAAAGAACAAATGAAATATTGCAATCAAAAATATGTGAAATAAATATATATATATATATATATATATATATATATATATATATATATATATATATATATATATATATACTGATGAAAATGAGCTGAGTTTCTTTGTAAAATAAACCGCTTTTATTTTATTTGGAAAGGAACCCCTCAGAGCCAAAACCCTTGTTTTTCTGTTGAAACTAACCCAGACTAACTTGGTGTTGCCTGTCTAAAATTAGCATGTTAATCGTCATCTGGCTCATTTGGCTCCTGGAACGCACTTGAAGGACTGACATGTTTATCTTAATGGTAGCTTATTTAATGTTTGACATTTTAGGAAATAGATTATTTGCTTCACTACTGAAATTTAGATGAATAGATTGATCCTGCCTGTGTGTCAACTTTGAGGTAGGGCAGGGAGGTAATTAGCTCAGTGCTGCAAGACTGTAAGCAACGTTAGACAAAACTAGACAAGCAGCAACTCTACAGCTAATTAATTAACACGCTGTATCTTGTTTGTTTAATCCATAGAAAAATGGTGTAACATTAACAATTAGTGGTTGTGTAGGGGATTTAGTTCCAGACTCATCCGTTGCTGACAACAGTAGCTTTAAGTTTCCACAGCACCAGGTTGACCCAGGCTCAATGGCTCTAACTGGTAGCTTCATTAAATTGACAGGAATGAGAAAACTATAGCCTAATGTAACTCTCAACAAAAATATAAAAATGCCAAGTTTTGGTTTCAGTGGATTAACATGCAGAAACCTGCACAGTGAACATATTTCGTAGGAATGAATAGGAAGCCATCAGTATCCATAGGTGATAGCTGAGCACAATGACGTGCTTCAGTTTTGACATCATCATAATATAACAAGGCAGCTATAGCACGAGTACTTGAACACATAAAGTGGTTTGCCTAAACAAACAAACAAATAAATAAACGAACAAACAAACAAATAAATCAACCTCTAGAACTTACAATTTGCAGCCAGCTAAACCAAACCAATGCAAGTTTTGACTGGATGTAGAATATGTGAGCTGCCGTTTGGGGTTATGTCTTTCCCATTGTAAACGCCATCATGCTGACAACAAGCTCAAATACATTGAAGCTACATGTGAAAATGGTTTAATAACCCTACGGCTACTCAAAGGGGAAGCAGGGAGTTCAATCCAGTTTATCATCTCATTATCATTCCTCAGATGTGTCTTGTGACCTGCAGGTTGGGAACTAAGCCTGACTGTAGTATTATCCTCATATGGGCATTTTTTAAAAATCCCTTCACTTGACATCTTCGGCGCTTTTATTCGTACAGACAGGACGTTGGCTTGACTTCTGTGATTTTGGCTTTTGGAGAAAGTCGTTCGCAACTTTCCCATCCGGCTTCACGTTGATAGGAACTGAGCAGTGTTCCCTTTTAAAGCTTTGTTATGTGGTGCGTTGCTTAGCTCAGTGTGGTTTAAGCAATCGGAGCATGCAACACAACTTCTTCTCAAATTCTTCTCTTCCCTCATTATCCCCCCAAAAAACACACTGCTACATGTCCACACCTGGACAGGCGTAGGTGTATGACGAACGGAAACGCCCTCTCTTTTGATGAGCTTATTTTCTCTTTAGTCATGCTCACTGGACACACACACACACACACACACACACGCACACACACACACACACACACACACACACATATAGAAACACTCGCTAACCCCTTTATATGTAATATTGGAATGTTGCAGACCAAATCCTGTCTCCAAGCCTGTTGCAAACCTTCAAGGTCAGAGGAGTTTGGGCTTTGAGGCTTTAGGACTTGGACCTGAAATAATACGACCTGATTAGCCTGGAACTATTCATCTGGGTTGCTCCTAAAGTGCTCCTAATGGTTTTAGGGAAACTTGGGATACAGCATATGGAGTTTCAGAGGTGAACACGTCATTAGTGAGGGAACAACCGTCCATCAAACTGTAATCCTTTTCTGTTCCCTAATGTATGCATGCACACACACACACACACACCTGTGTACACACCCTGAGGGCAGGGCAAGGCCTAGTAAAAGTATAGAAACAGAGAGACAGGCGGAGTGTAGGCGGTTTCTGGACTTGCATCTGTGTGTGTGTGTGTGTGTACACGTTTGTTTCGCTCAGGTTGCTCTGGCCATTCTTCCCAGCCAAGCAGTTTCC
This sequence comes from Channa argus, assembly GCF_033026475.1. Classification (NCBI taxonomy): domain Eukaryota; kingdom Metazoa; phylum Chordata; class Actinopteri; order Anabantiformes; family Channidae; genus Channa; species Channa argus. Next base: position 15,128,380 of record NC_090212.1, read on the forward strand.
ACAACACTAGCAGGTCATAAAACACAGCAACCACACCTGCATGCTTGAGCTGCCGTGAGTCACGCGTCTACGGTGATGTCCAATCAGTTGTGAAGGCGAGGCGGAAACACCTACAGTTTTCTCCGCATTCCTCAGTAACGGGGAGCCCTCTGAAGTGAGAGACTAGAGGCAACTTGTATTGGTTTTTCGCTCTGGAGATGATGATGTGTTGAGGAATGATGCAACATAAGTTAACAGTTAATCATCTGTAATTGGTCATGCCTCATTGACTTTTATTGGCAACTGCACGTAATGTATAGTATTATCACATTTGCTGTCATTGGAGGGCAAGTAACTTAGTTTGAAAACTAACTGGATTTCTACACATTCCAAAGACGTGCATGTTAAGTTACCTCCCCTCAGTTTCAATAAGTGGATGAATGGGTTGTATAGAAACTAAGAGCTGCTGTGGTTGCAATGATTTTATTTTATCTGGAAATCATAAGTCATTATCTCATTATCTTGAATTATCTATTGAATTATTTTGAATAATGTACTAGAATAGCTTGGCATGTCAACAATGAAACGTATAATACACTGAAAACTTGCCATTTTCAATATACTAAATAATAAATCTTATGTATGAGATGAAGCTTGATCGTTATATAATTTGGCTTTATTGGCTGTAAAGGAAATCCAGATTCAGTGTAAAAGAGAAACAGATCCAGCGATTCTTATTTTTTTAATTTAAGAAAGGCGTAGAGGATTATGACGTTTCTTTTTTTGGCCTTGCTTGCTGCTCGGGCCTGCTCTCAGCCTAAGAGGTTTTGCAAAAGCTTTAGAAACCCACTTTTGTGCTAAAAATAAATAGTTTTTCTAACATAAATAGCCACCATCATTGGATTTGCACTTCTTAAACCACCCATGAGTACACTCTGTGAATCAAACTTCAGGGAAAGCACCCACTTCCTGGCAACCATGAAGAAATCCTCTAAAACTCTCGTGTCAGTTCTCACTTTTTCCCTCCTGGGTCGTCTTGTTTGTTTACTGGTAAGGCAGGACATTATGAGTGAGGAAAGTTAAAATAATGGTCTGTCACCACGTTTGTTTGTCGAAAAGATAATCATTGTCAGATGAAAAAGCCTCCTCCAACTCACACAAGTCTTCCGACACTAGAAGGCACTCCGAAACCGCAAACTTCTGCCAATGTAGAACAATCCTTCAATGTGCTGTTAAACATGAAGACATCACTCCTAACACTTTAAATTTGAATTGAATGATTTCTTGACCATACAGACATAAAGATGCCCCTAAGCTAGGAATTTTTGGAGCAATGGCTAGAAAGGAAAATCTCAACCATCTGTCCACCAGAAGTTTATCATTAAGCTTTTAGGATAGAAATAAACGCGTTAATAGATGTAATGCATTCAAAATATCCCAGTTTGTGCCTCTCATGAAGTCATTGCACATCTGAGACTTTGTAGTTATAATTTCAACACAGCCACAGATACAAGCCACTGGTTTTCTTGATATAAGACCAAAGGTTCATTTGGCATCTTTTTAGGCTAAAATCCCTTAAAGAATCAAAACAAAGAATCCAATAAAACCAGCAGAAACCTATCACAAGACTCTGTAGTTCAGCTCTCAGAGTTTTTTAGCATCTTTCAGCGTATTATTTTGATCTTACCATATTTGATTCACGCTCAGTTCTTATTCTAGCTCAAGAAGCTGTGCTCAAACAAGAACGCTCTGATAATAATGATAATAAACCATATGCTATTTTGATCAAACAGCAGACACTGCACTGTACCAGCTCAACTTGACTCTACTCGCCTTTTTTGTTTCGTTTTCCCAGAAGTTGTGGATGTTACCTGCTGACTGGTACTTTCTCAGGATCACCTCTGTTGAGGTTCCAAATGAGCTGAAGTAATAGCAAAAGATGACGTGAAGACATTGCAGATTACTAATTGGTCAGGTAGAAGCGTCATGACTGCTGTGTCCACAGTCATCTGAACTAAACTGACCACCAGGTGGTACTATATTTGAAATGGAAAAAAAGCACCTGCTATCAAAGAAAAGTAGAGTTGAGCCAAGTTGAGCCTGTACTATGCAGTGCAAAGGTGGCTAGGTAGTAAAAACAATAGAACTAAAGAAGCCAGTATATCTCACCTCAGGAGGTAGCAGAGACCAAAACAAAGCAAAAAGGAGAGTATATATTGGACAGAAAAACAACTCGAGTGGGTTCTGTCTTTTATGTTGGCTTTGTGTGTAAATACGTCCCATGTGCCCCCATGTGGCCATAAAAAGCAGGTAGTGCTGCTTTAAAAATCTTCAATGCAAAAAGTACAATGATGGCAAAAGGAAGTGACAGTCAGAACGTTCGTAATCACCTTGATCATACTTGCTTCGATTTTAATGGAAAAAAGTGTTTTAGGATGCAGGTCATAACTTGTAGCTGTAAAGTGATTGTGATTTTCATTGTATTAGTGTCAAATTAAAGGCACTAGCTCAGAACACAATTACGTTAATGCACAGGAAGTGTGTGTGCTTGGCACTGTAGCTATTATTTCCATTGTCTGTTAATCTGCTGCTTTATTTCTTAGTTAGTCATTCGGTTTGTAGGATGTCGCCTTAGCAACGCTACAAACCTGAAGATGATCACTGAAAACTACTTAAAAGAATGTTCACATTTGAAGGGGGTGATTTTGGGCACAGCTTCAGCTTTTGATTCGACCTTCCTGCTTAATAACCTGCTTGATCTCCTCCAACCCCAGTGACCACGGACCCTCCATCAGGTGTGACGGTGAGTCGTGTCGGGCAGTTGGAGGACCAGCTGAGTGTTCGCTGGGAAGCTCCTCCCGCTCTCAAAGACTTCCTGTTTCAGGCCAAATACCAGATTCGCTACAGACTGGAGGACAGCCAAGACTGGAAGGTAAAGGACAAGGACACACAGTTATAAAGACGTTAATTTGTTCTCTTTGTCTCTTACACTCAAACAGCTCATAGCACCGAAGCACTGTTCCAGCTGTTTCTCATCTCAATGTTGTAATCACACTAATCTAGTCTGATTGAAGCCTCCTCTGCCAGATGAGTTAATAGCTGGGCTAGTCAAAATTTTCATCACTCATAAATGTAGAAGTCAGGATTTGATCAGGAGCAAAACCCAAGCCAGAGCCACTGTGTATACTTGTACTCAAACCTTCAATGAATGAAAAATATAGTGCAAAACCTTCAGTCATGCAGATGGTGCTTCCCAGAATCCTTTGGGCAAGAGTGAAGATTCTCCAGTAATTAAGGGGGAATTACAAAGATGTAATGTAAGCAAGTCTTTGCTCGCAAAGTGGAAAAAGAAAAGAAGGGGAGTGGAGAAACGACGGAGGGATGAGAAGGAGGAGAGAGGAGACTTAAATCCAAGTAACTTTAAGGGTTTAGTGGTGAAAACAAAACGCAATTTCCCTCTGAACTGGCCCTAATCATGAGGTCATGCTGAGGAATGGAGGGATGCATCTCAGCTGTTAATGTCTTCAATATGGCTGTAAAGACGCTCAGCAGTAACTTCTGCTGATTTGGCTTCTCCGCATCACATCATTAGCCCTCTGATGCCTGTAATTTCCATGTTCTGTTTTCTGTTGGGGTCGCTCTTAACAAGTGTTTACAGACAGAGAAAGTGGGGATTATTAACTGCAGCGTGTGAGTTTCTTTCTCGCTGTTGTTATTTTTGCCAGCTGTATGTTTGTACCTGTACCTGGGCCTGCTGTCACGTGTATTTCCCAGCATATCCAGCTTTGTTATAAGTAATAGAGAGCAGATTTGTACCCAACAGGCACAATTACATGAAAATATTTTCATAAACATGCTGATCAGGAGCCACCAAACAATGTGGTGTTCATGCATATTTTGGTCTGTGCATGGTTTGTGGTCTCTTTAACATCTTGATTCTGCCCATTGGTATTTAATACTGCGGTCAGACCTCCAGCACTCAGCTCCTCTGTGTTTCTGTCTTGTTTTTGTTTTTTTTGTTTCTTTCTTATAGGTTATGGATGATGTTGGTAACCAGACTTCTTGTAGACTGGCAGGATTAAGACCTGGAACTGTGTATTTTGTCCAAGTAAGTGTGTGTCCATCTGTACAACAATATACTTTACTTAATATTGCTCTAAGGTTGACAGTTTAAATAGTTTTATTAATTCCCTTAGGTTCGCTGTAACCCTGTAGGCATCTATGGTTCTCGCAAAGCTGGGATATGGAGCGAGTGGAGCCATCCCACCGCTGCGTCCACACCCCACAGCGGTGAGCAGACTCTAAGTTGCCAGTGTTTTTTGCTCTTGGCCCCATTTTCGGCAGCCTTTTGGTACTCTCTGAGAGCCAATTTATACAATTTTACAATTTTAAAGGCAATTTGCACCGCTACAAGTTTGGATCATGGTGTACTACATGTCCCGATGCTCTCTCCCACTGCTGGCGACTAACAGCCTCAAAGAAAAAGAGGAAGATTCCCCTTGTCTATCACACACACACACACGCACGCATGCACGCATGCACGCATGCACGCATGCACGGGCACACACGTGTGTGTGTGTGTGTGTGTGTGTGTGTGTGTGTGTGTGTGTGTGTATATATATATATATATATATATATATATATATATATATATATATATATATATATAGCGCATATTCATAGTTGAACTAAAGTTGAACATGTCAAAATCAAATCAAATTTAATTAAGATGTAGCTTAGAAATGCCAGTTAAATACCAATTAATCTCATTAATAGGGTGAATTCGGTGCGACCTTTTAATTTAAAACCTTATGAAAACATTGCAACATGCATCACATTTATGCCGCCACATTTAAACGTCTGAGAAACATAAATGAATTTGCAAATACATGTTAAAAAACTAGGCTGGCTGAGTTAAACATGTGCTGGTTGTGTGACCACTTGTTTCTAATCCACTGGCTGCTGTAAAACCATGGTTACGTGGGGTTGTTTCCTCCCCAGACCTCAGCTGTGAAATTATTCAATAAAATGTTTTTGTAACTTCTAGAAATAATCGGCAGAACAACTATTAAACACGAAAGCCAAGAATTTTGGCCTGAGTATGAGACTGAATGGGGTTGTGACATTCAGTGCTTGAACTTTTCAGTTCCCATTTCTGTATGTCACAATGGCACAGACGCTACACATCTTTGAACAATTTGCAACTTCTTTTTTGTTGTGTTCCCTCGTTTAATTGTGCCCATTTCTGTTTCTCTTCTGGTTCTTCTTTTCATTGGCTACACTGTGACGTACTTGAACTTTAAGTATGTCATTACTTAATCTATTTGTTTTACTACATTTCAGATGACAATGTTGTTCTGGTGACTCCTTTGCTTTTAACTCATATATATAATTTTGTGTTTTAAATAAAACACATACAATAAGCTTGTTAAGTACAATCCAGTGTTGATCAGTTGTTTTGCCATTTGACACATTACCAAAAAGCAGTGTCACACAGAGAGACTTCATGTCTAAACATCTCACATGGTTCCAATTAAACACCTGTTTTAAGCAAAAATAGATAAACGTATCCAATATTCCACAAAAAGTAAAAAAAAAAAAGAGTTATGTGAGAGAACTGTTTTTCTTCTTTCTCTTCGCATTAATCATCTCATAACCCCTCAGATTTATCCTGTGAACCCACTGGCTTGAAACCACTGGAATAAACTGCCCCCTCTCTACATAAATCTAGCTCCAACTCAACAGCAACAGCAGTTTTATGATACTTACACGTTTTTACATTAGTACCAACCTAAAGGTTTTCCCTGTATAACCTTTTTTCTTTAATTATTCATACTTGCAAGTACATTTAGCTGGTATTTCTTTGCTTTCTCACTTGTTCTCCCCTTTGACTTTGTCTCTCTCCATCCCTCTCTTCTCTTCTCAAAGAGCGGTTGATGTCGGGCTCCTGTGACTCCAAATCCAGTGGGGACTCCAACTCCACCCTGCGCAGGGAACTGAAGCAGTTCTTCGGCTGGGTGCGCAAGCACGCCTACGGCTGCAGCAGCATGTCCATGAAGCTGTACGACCAGTGGAGAGTCCTGATGCAGAAATCCCACAAAACTCGCAACCAGGTAGGTAAGCATCACTAATGCAGGGATGAAGCATGTGCAGACACACAAATCTACTCAAATCTGAACACAGACACGCATGCAAACACGTGCAGCACACACCGACACATGCACAACGTAAAAACTCTGTTTCATAAAAGCTGATTTGTAACAGATTCTGTCTTTCAATATAGGTTCTCCAAGGGGATAAATCCTAGCACACCCTGCTTTTACAAGCAGAAAACAAGTCAAGAAAAGAACTGAGTAATTGTGTTACAGTATGTGTTCTTGTCTGTGTGGGTGAGTGAGAAATGAAAAAAGAGATTGTATTCATATATGGGAAATATAAAGACAATTTGCTTTGAACATTTTGTGCGGACACCAGCAACAGACGTGAGAAGACATTCAAAGAAAAACAGTGGGAATTTCCTCCTTCGTGCATCTTCTCCAGTTGACACGAGCGCTGCTTTTGCTTGAGAAGGTGCAACTGGGGAAGGACTGAGAAGCTGGAGCCATCATGGACATCACAAACTCACAGAGGACATTGTAGCATGAATAAGTTGGACCTCAGTAAAGACATTTGACATGGTGCCTGCTCTAAATGTCAAAACAGATTCAAACAAGGATCAAGAAGCATTTGTGTGCTGAAGTATTTTAGGAGCTTTTTGGGTGAATTCGAAGCACCATCTAGTGGCTGTTCGACGTGCATGGATACCCCAATCAAAGCGTTTCCCGTGTTCCTGATGTATAAAGACAAAAAATTAACAGATTTGTAACAGTATTTGTAGTTTATGCTTATACATGTGGATAATGTGCCAAACTGGTTCATTCAGGATTTCTCTGTTCCCGAGTGACAGTATGTGACTGATGACATGACGGTGTTTGTGTGTGCAGATGTTTTCATGCCCTGATTTTTGTACTGAATTGTACCAGCATATTTAAAACTGTATAAAGTTATGTTTTATCTTAAGTTATGTTTAGTTAGTAAAGAGATATCAATGACTGAAGTTTTTATCAATCTTTAATGCTGATCCGTACAAATGTCACAAGCAGAGATTTTGATAAAGAGATGAATGGATTCTACAGCTGCAACGCAGACATACACACTCTTCTCAACATGTTAACGCAATCTTTTTTTTTTTTATGGTGCTCCACTTATTGCTTGACACATTTTCTGCAGGGAATTTGGTCCAATTGTCAGAGCTGTAATATTTCCAAACAGCAGTTTTTCATGTCCCCCCAGAATTAGCAGATAAGAGTTTCTATGCAGCTTCCATACACTTCTGTATACATGCAGCTTGAAACAGCATCTTTGATCTAAAGGGATACGATCCTAAAAGAAGGTAAACGTGCTATATCTTCGATAATTTGCTCTTCTCAATAGTGACATACATTACAGTGGAAAAGGAAGATTACATATTCTATAGGCAAAAGTGTGTTGAAAGCTTATATTTCTTCTGTTTATATTTCCATGACATCATGGAATCTCTGTTTAGTACAATGAGCAAACCAGGATTTCCTGAAATATTTTTAGATAAACACTGGGAAGGATAATATATTCATTATCAAAAGTACCTACTAGTTCATTAGAGGATCTGAGGGAGCTGAAGCCCATCCCAGCATGTGAAATGTGTTCAGGGATTGTGGCAAGCCAGGGGCTTGATTGACCTAATGTGCAATATTTCAAAAACCATAGAAAAAATGAAACATTGCACTGTATACAGTAGAATCAAACAGTCCAAAAATGTCAAGACTTGGAAAATTAGTGTTCAGTAAAACAGTGGCAGAACGTGTTTGCAGCTAGAATTCAGTTTGGTGCTTATGACCAAATCATCCTTCACAGGCCAAAGTGATATAAAATGTCAAGTGCTGCCCACATGGTGGCGCTCTCTGCTCCTTAAATCTAATTTGCTCATCTTTAGCCTTTAACTCTGTGAACGGACTCTTTCTAACTGACAAAAAAACAGAGAGCCAAGAATGAAAACATAACGTTAGAGCGCGCTCTGAAATGCTCATGTGTGTGGTCCATCTCGTTCCCGCAGTGAGTTACATCGTTTTACAAATCTAACTCAACTTGCTGCCTTTTCATAGACTTATGACTTATGAAAATTAAGACACTAGTTTTGTTTCCTGTCAGTGACCCGGCCAGGCTGTGAGTTGATGGCTGCTGATGCTACTGCAGAGTCTTGTTATAGAGCCTGTGACCAGTCGGTCCCTGGTGTTTAATTTTTAAGCGCTGTGGGGTTTTTCTTGGTCAATGCTCTGCTCTACAGACTGTAGTTACTTTGCGCCATTGATTACTGTACATTTGGGTTTTTAGTTTCTAACATCTCTTGTGTTTTCCTTCCTCAAAAAAGCTACTGCAGCGTGGGTAAATAAACATGGGTACTCTACCTGTTTTTTACTCACCAGCAGCCTCAGATCCATCATTCTGCTGTTTACGGTGTGTCAATCGTTTGCAGCATTAAAATGTTCCCATGCCGATTTACTAAGTAAAGAAAAACTGCGTGATGTTTAAGACTTTGAATACATCCATTTTCAGCATGTCAAATGTCATCTTGCAAAAGAAGAACAGTCTGAGTCTTTTCATTTTTAATTCCATGTGTACTGAAGAGCTATTAGTTACAGCATGCACACTGTAATTGAGAGCTCCAGCACACATTCTGCAGTAACCTGATGCCTCGGAATAGGATGCTTAATGAACTTCATTACATGTGACTGACATGATTGTTGTTGCACTGCTTTTTCTGGACCCTTCAAAGTGCACCTTTCTTCCATATGAGTCCATATGTTCTGCTGAAGCGCATTCATTGTTGATTTTGGTCTTTATTCAGCTTTAAAGTACATTTCTAAGTCATTTTAGTTGTAAACTATCACTTTTCACCTCTTCTGAGCCACAACAGAGTTGAATGTTTGGCCACAGTTTTGAAAATCTTTTGTCCCGAGGGGACCCTGGGGAGAAGGCGGTGGAGAGCAGGTTGGAGTGTGTGCACGGCCTCAGTCAAGATAGAGTTTCTTTACCTCGTTATCATGTATAATTCAGCCCAGGAGGCCACAGCTCACCTGGAGAGAGACACACAAGAAAACGATGTGTCTGAAGTGACGGAACGCAAAGAGAAAGAGAAGAGAACACAGACGAGAGAGACGAAAGACTTCAGCAGAGTATGGAGGGGGAGGTGAAGAAACGGCCGGTAATTTCAGCTAGAGAAAGAGGTCAGTTTAAGGAAAATGTATGTGTGTGTGCATCCACATGGACTATGTTATAGATGAAGTGGTTTTGCTATTATACAGCCATTGAGACATACTTGTTTGAGATTTCTACTTTGTTTGGAAACCATTCCCAAATAAACAGAGGAAGGATGTTAAAATGCATAACCATAGAAAATAAGTCAAAGAGCTCCATATGGAAATCATCAGAAACAACACGGCCTGAGCCAAAGAGCGGTGGGTGTGCTATACTGCTGCATTGAGCTGAATTGGTTGCATCATTTTCGCTGTCCTCCTCTTCCTCCTCCTCCTCCTCCTCTTCTTTCACGTTGTAAGGCCCGGGCCCTGCGCGCTACGCTCTGCCCCCTACAGTTGGATACATCAACCATGACTTCACCAAGCCCAGCAGCCCTGCGTACTCCTTTCACAGTCGCCTGAGCAGTGCCAGTGAGTTTCTATATGTTAACCTGTAAAGCCGGTGTCTTATCTGTGATTCTTCTCTACAGTAGTTTAGTTTTTACCCCAAGAGATCCCTATTGTTTCATGTTAACTTTTCAATGCCAAATACCTGTCAACTTGTATCTGTGAGGTAAAAAAAGGATCTCTGGATGACTTTCTGCAGTGGTCGCTGTGGACTCCAGTCCAGGGCCGAGGTACCACATTGATGCCAATGTTACCCGGTTTGGCCGGATGGAGATGCCATCCTACTCTATTGCGGGCAGAGGACGGTTCACAGAAAGTAAAGGTGATACAAATGGGGGAAAAAATAATTCCCACTTGCTTTAGTCTGGTGAGTTTTTTAACAGAATAATGGCGTTTGCATTGTATGAACATACATTCTGGGTAAATTATCCATGAAAGGCAATGGAAACTTGTTCATTTGGTGTATTAATGAGTGCTCTAGCCAAAGGTTAGAAAAACACTGAAAATGACAAAGATAAATATATGCAAAGCAATACCTTCGCCTTATTTGGTTGTTTTTCTTCAGCATCTTTGTATATGAGACTGTGATATCTGCCCACATACTTGATAAATGTTGAGCATAGAGATATGTAGTTAATTAAAATATATACATAGCAGCAATAAGGAAAACAGTGTGTGGGATTTTTATTCAAGCTGTGTTTCTTTCTAAAATTCTTGAGCTATTTAACTAAAAATAACAAAGACAAACAAAAAGGAGAGGTCTTCCCAAACTGATTCCTTTCTATGCCCATAGGTGGGCTGTTCCAGACTCCAGGTCCCGGGGCCTACAGCCCAGAAAAGGCTTCACCTCTCAATGCTCACCACAGGCCTCCATCCTACACTATTGGTTCGCGTACCAGATACCGCTCTGTGGATGCAGTACCAGCACCCAACAGGTGACAGCAGGAAACCATACAGATTACAACACAAGTGCTTTTCAAAATGTGCATTTATCCTACTGCGTATCGATGGCATGATGAAGTAAAAATACTTCTAAATACTTTTTCCTTCTCCCCACCAGCTACAGTCTTCCTAATCTGCTGGGCTGCCAGGTTCCCAACAAACCCTCCAGTGCCAGCTACAGCTTTGCAGGTCGGAGAAAGGTCGGAGCTCCCTCTGAAGATCTCTCCATGAGTCCCGGACCAGCAAAATACAGCAGCACCAGCCCGGACATTTACCGCCAGCGCCAGCCTTCCTTCTCCATGCAGACCAGGACTAAAAGGCCCAATTATTCCTCTGCTAACCCCGGCCCGGGCTCATACAGCCCAGAGAAATATTATTTGCACCTACCCAAACCCCCATCCTTCACTCTGGGTGTCCGACACTCTGAGTTTGTCACCCCACTTGTTGTGGATGTAGCTGACTAATCATTGGATGCTTTAATATCAAATTCCTTATTTTTTATTACAACTTCACACCATGTCATGTCCATATCAGTTCCCTCAAATACAAACATTGTATGAACACAAACTGGCAGCATATAAAAAAAAAGCAGATTGACGGTAAAATTCTTAGTGAAATATTTGACACAGTAGAGATTATGTGCTTTATAAATAAAGATGCATATCAGCCATTGTTGCTTGAATTGTATGTGCACTTCAAAGAAGAAGCAAACTTGTCTGCAGCTCTTCAGTTTGACATAAAGAATAAATAAGTAAAGCAGGGAGTGAAAAGGCCTCATGGATTTCTCCTTGGTATGGTGATTTTTACGGGTGAACTCCAGTTGCTGCATTCGCCCAGACCCAGCAGCTCTTTAGCACACACCTGGAACAGGTACGTCCTCCCTGCACTCAGTCCTTTCAGTTCAACCCTGGTGCTCTCAAGAGGACCCATCTATGGAAAAACAATAACAATGTCATTTAAGTGTTTGAAGTTTAAAAAGTAACACACAGGCAAATATTTATGTTGATTTAACAATTAAATTGGACAATGGCATTTTTTATAAATCTATAGATCAAATTTAATGAATTAATACGCACGATATTTAGGTTTCCAAGTTGTGTTGTGACTTTGGCTGATGTTTAGTTGTTTAGTTTAGTTTACATGCATTGCCATATGCCAGTTATCATGAACTACATGTGGGTTTCAGACCTTTGAATAAGCCCTGCACCACCAGTGAGGTTAAGAAGAATAAAAAACAATGTAAGTTACAAAGGTAGTGTACAAATCTTTTCAAAAGTGTGACTTATAAAATATAGTATAGTTATTTAACACTTTCAAGTTAGTTAGTAATTGCAAAACAGTTTTCACGGTTGGTCGAAACCTTTAGGTAATTTTGAACTTCCTGAGTGATGTCAGCGTTATGTGTAAACTCCAGAGTTTTAAAACTATCTTGCAGTTGCTCTTGAATTTTGTGGTGAAGATTAGTCTTACATTGACAGATCTTGGGGTGCCCCTGTGTTCCCACTGGTACAGTATCTGGTATTTTAGGGGGAAGATATCCAAGTTGTCCCAAGTGGGGGGAGGAGACCATTCAACCAACAAATCTTTGATATTATGAGGGGAAACCCTGATGTCTACAGGAGGATCTGGTTTCACTGTAGAACGAAACAGAGACAGAGGAAAGAATATTACCGTTTTCTTTCAGTACATTCTACCTTATCATTTCAAGTTAAATTTAAAATTCTCTGTGTATCTGTTCTGTAAAAGTTCATACAATCAACATTTCCCATTTTTTTAAAACTCAGTTTTGCATTGATGATTATAAGTATATAAAATTTCAGTTCTTACCAATATCTTCCAACATAAAACTTGCTAGATGGGAGCTGCTTCCACCAGAATGAACTGCTGTCACATTGATGATATAGTTGGTAAGAAGCTTCAGGTTGGGCAGCTGGCAGTGCCAGAGCTGAAACAGAGAAAAGATAATGTGCAATTTTAGGAAACACATATACAGTAAATAAGTTTTTGGTCTTCAAATAAATTAAAATGCTTAATATTTTCTATATTTCATGTCTGTTTTTTAATTCAACTTTAAAATGTAAAAAAAAAGAACTGCTAAGTATTTGCAAGCTCATTGCTTGGTTTTGCCCTGAGATAAAATGGTCACCGGTCCAGGGAGTACCCCCGACACTGGTTCCAGATAATACAGATGGATGGATGGATGGAAGTTGAATGGGCAAAAAAAATGGTTTGTGGCATTTTCAATATTCAGTAAATCCACTGTGGCCAGTTAAGAGTTATTTGAGCAACATTACAGTACGGAGAAAAATCAGAGAAAGCGGCTTTCTCTTCATTATAATATTCATGATAAATGAGTTAGTAATTGCTTTCATTTTAGTTAAACGAGCGAAACGTGACTTCTGGAAAACCCCTGTGAAGATGGTTTCTCTGCAGGTCGGTGGTGCAAACGAAAATAAACTGATACCTGTTGAGAGGTTGGTGAAGAAGAACTGGGTGGGATGAGATGGCAATCGTTGGTGACTGGTTGGCTGTGTCTCTCACTGAAAAACACGCACATTTACACATATAAAAATAAGTATGTTAATCAAAATTTGTCAGATGTTTCTATTAAACGTGAGACAGTGGAGAAGGAGAGCAGTTGTTTTCTTTGTCACATGTACCTGTAGGTTGCAACATAGTGTATCGGTGGAAAGTGGTGGGGCTCAGGCCAGGAGCAAAGCGTTGAATTTGGAAAGTTGGCACACCAGCAGTGCACTGAGGGAGTGGAAGGAGCATCTGGTGGAAGATATGAGTAATCAAATAATGTGCCACATGATCGGTGCATAAATGATAAGTAAGTATTTAAAAATGTTCATGTTTCATGTGTTAGCTTAACTGTGGGCTTCAATAGTGTATTATTGTTTGGTTACTTGTCTTCTTTTCTTTTCACTTAAAAGGTAAAATCAACTCAACTATGACAAATAATCAATAAAATATGAATCAGACTATCTCCAAAACGGACAGAAACTATAATACATCCAGTCATTAAAAAAACATCCAAAAACAGGTGTGGATACCAGGCACAGATATCATCATGAAAACCTATAACCTGCCAATGATATAACAAAACAATTACAAACACACACACATACACACACACACCACAAACTAAAAATGGCCATAATTTCACTCACAGATTTGTACTTACTCCCTGATGTTGCAGTTGCTCTCAGCAGGTCTAGTGTGTGGACTCCAAGAACACACACAAGAATGACAGTGACACACACACTGCTAAAAAGAGCCATTATGTTTTCCAGAAATAGTGTCTAAAGCTAGTTAATAAATACTTTATAAATACTGTACAGTCGATACTTCACTTTGCTCCGTTTCTTTCTGACCTCTACTCCACTTAAAGTGTCAAAAGTTCTGAAAAAACAGATGACCGATGACAGATGACTTGTCTGCTTGAGCAGCAGCTGATCAACACCTTAAAAGCAGTTGTGGTCATAATGAAAGAGGAACAAAAATGCGGTGCTATACAGGAAATAACCGTTGTTTTACAGCTTATGATTGATGAGTCAAGTTTCTTTATGTCACAAACAAAACGTTTTCCTTGTTTGAATATTGTATTCAAATAGTTTACAAATGAAGAAGAAATACTGTATATACAAAAATCTATTTAAAAAAAAATCCCATGTTACATAGATCAGGATTACATGTGTACTTTTACATAAGTAGAGAAAATATCATAAGGGAAAAGTAGTAAACAGACAAGAAAGTACTTTTTGCAGCTCCAACTCAAAGAAACTCTCGTCTGCTCAGTCCCGTCCCTGTTTTTGTCCTTTCGGCTTATCCCCTGAGTTCAGGGTCGCCACAGCGGATCATTGTCCGTATGATGATTTGGCACAGTTTCTACGCCGGATGGCCTTCCTGACGCAACCCTCCCCAATTTCTACAGGGCTTGGACCAGCACTGCACAGCTGGGGGAGGGAATCGGCTGTTAGGGGTTCAGTTTCTTGCCCAGAGACACTTCGACAATGCACTTCGACATGGTCCATGGACAACTGCCTTTCCAAATGAGCTACAGCTGCCCCCACAAACAGTATGCTACATACCTGTGTGAATTACAGCTCATGTTTAAAGGATAGGTTCACAATTTTTAAATGTGCATTAACACAATGGCCAGGTGCCCATATGAACACTTAAAGATGTTTTACTTGTTTTAGCAATTTCTCCAGCTAAAACTGACAAGGAATGGAAATGATAAGACAACTACACTGTCGAAAAGGAAAACGATTTTGAATTTTGAAGAAAAGACTACAGGAATATGTTCATTTAATGTATGAAATTCACTTTTCATTTACAGGCAGGTGCCTGAATTAAAAAAAAAAAAAAGTTGTGATCCTATCCTCTAAACAAAGAGGTCTGATCTTTTGTTGTATCCAGATTTGTGCCTTTTCTCTTGGCAGTGGTCAAATCCGCTTTGTTCATTCACAGTCCAGGACCTTTTCTCGATTGTCTCTGTGATGCCACGGCAGCTTTTTGGGTCTCCATCCAGAGAGGGAGCCACTGTGGACACTGCAGCTGACCGCAGGAGCTCCATCTCTGGGTATACTAAGGCTGTGACGTCCTCCACTGGTGGTCCGCAGGGAGGTGAAAGCTTTGCTGATCCAGCTGTTTCTGGCTTCACGGAGTTCATTGGCCAGGGCTCCTTTCTCGTGCTCCTGCTCCTGATAATAAAGAATCATGTGAGTAATCTAAAGCTTTACTTTAGATCTTAGTGCTTCAGTTTCAGTAGATAATGTGCAGCAACACTGCACATTTCTATTTTATTGAGGAGAAGCTTTTGCAAGTTAAATATCTTTCAGTCCTTTTTGTAAGTCAAAGGATTTGGGGGTTTGGATAACATTGTAATGATGTGTACTGTGTGCATATATTACATTAAAAGGACTCTCAAACACACACGTTCAGTTTTTTAGTTGTTTTGTTGGAGATCTGATGTGGCTTCATTTTTAAATCACTTAAAAAATAATAATAATAATTATGCAGAAAACTATAGAACATTTAGCAAATTGAGCATATGAGTGTAAAATGACACTGTTGAGAAGTGTGGCCCACCTGGATTTTGCACTTAGCTTCCACCATCTGGACTTTGGTCTGGGCCAACTCTTGTTCTAGCTCCCTGATCCGAGCCCTCAAAGACTTCGTCTCCGGATCCTCCTTCCTCTGCTCTGTCTGTCTGGGACATTCGCTGTCCTCACCCTGGCCTTGTGCAGTCGTCCCGCGTCCTCCTGTCACAGCTGCAGTTGGGGAGCCCTGACCCGCAGTTGATGGCTCATCCGTTTTAACAGTGTGTGGACAGCGAGGGCATGCTCTCACTGCATCCTGCAAAAATGGAGAAGGGAAGTAAAAGGTAGTAAAAGGTACTTGTTAAAAAGACTTTTCTGCCCCAAATATGCAGCAACTGAAAACCAGTGATTCCTGCTGTTGAATGTGATCTCTAATGAGAAAGTTATGCCACTGAAGTTTTCTAAGGGTTGAAATTAAATTTTCGACTACAACGTGGTGTTCAAGATGAGGCAAGAAAGAGGCAAAGGAGAGATGAAAGTTTTGCGTATGACAGGAGCGCTCCATAGAAGGAACTCACCATTCTCACCTTGAGTGAATCCAACTCTTCTCTGTGGGCGGCCTGCTGCCTCTCCAGACGGTTTGTCAGTTGAGAGCAGATCTGAGAGAAAGAGAATCAGGATTTTACATCAAGCAAACCATCACTGAATTCTTTATTGATATACCTTTTATAAAGTATACCTGCTAAATCCCAGCAACCTACTTTTCAGTTTTCACATTCCCATCACACAGTTATTGATTCTCTGTACCTGTTTGTAATCTGCAATGATAACTGTCGACCTTTTGACTTCCTGCTCAGTTTTCTCCAGCTCTCTCCGAAACACTTCCTTTAGCTATAGAGAGAAAGATAAATTTTTTACTGGTGCATACCTGTAATTACATACCGACAGGTATAATGTCTATGCTATGAAGTAAACAGATCTTTATTTATACCCTTGTAACTTCCTCTTCTATCCCTCTTTTCTCCTCTTCTGTGGCCCGCAGATGATGTCTGGTCTGTAGAAGGTCTTTGGTGAGTTCGTCCACTTTGTCTTCAGCCTGTAAACAGAAAACAAAAACTGTAAGTAGCATATGAAAAAATATGTTATTACCAATGCGTCAGGCAAACAGCTGTCTGTGTTTCCAAGACAATAGAAACTCGTCACATCCAGATGCATAGGATATACAACAATGCCACACAAATATAGCTAACAATGATCTGATTTTTAGGTCTTCATGTGACTTCTTCTTCAAACGTTTGATCGTTTCTGTGCCAGAATATTTCAAAGTTTAAGTTAATTGTTCCTCAAACTATTATTTATACATGTATCTTTGTATAAATGACACAATGCTTAGTGCTGAAAAATTTGAAATTCAAGCAAAGAGCACATGACATTTTTAGCTCATTTTATAAAGGTTACGACTCACTCATTTTGTCAGGGGCGCCTTCATATTTGAGAGTTTCTTAATAATATTTTTTTTCATGAGCACTATCTAACCATACCTTGTCAAGAGCATTCCTCAGGGCGACCTTGCTGGTGATCAGCTTGTGAGCCAGGCTGTCGTTTTCCTGCTCCAGACGGAGGCTGGCCTCCTGAAGCCGGTGGTTTTCTTTCTGGAAAGCAAAGAATTTCTATCAAACTGCAGGATTCAGAAAGCTAAGACGTGGAAATTGGATCATTATGGGCCAAGAACATAGTGTCAGTTTCTGCTGAGATGTAAGATGAAGTACTGCTGGAGTTTTAAGACAGGGTAGTTAATAGTGGAATTACTTAAATTCATTTATTTCCCAAGAAAGATTTCTAACCAAGTATTTGTCCAAAGGGTCTCCTTCTTCATCATCCATTATCTGAAGCCTGCTTTCCTTCAGTGTAGTCTTCTTCGTCGGGACCTGCAGAAAAAGAATCTAGTCTAATTTCTAATTGAAGACAGTAATGTGGGATCATATTTGCTTAAAATCAAGAAAGCTATAGCCTCTACACACGTCTGGTGCTGGATGCATGATGAGAGCAGCAAATCAAAAACAGACCCTTAAAAGAGATCAAGAGAGGGATGAGACTAAGGTAAAGGTGGGAAAGATAATTTAGGACACATGACCAAATAATAGTGAAGGGGAGGAACTAAAATGACAGACTTATTTTATGAAATATCTAAAATGAACAATCAAAATCAATTTCCCCTAATCTCAGATTGCAAATGCAGAAGAATGTTGGTGTTGCTGTGTGCATTCTGCTCATGCCTGTAACCACGAGTCAGTTTAGTAAACAGAGGCCACAAAGGATGTGGTATCTGTTAGTTTAAAAATCAGACACTGTATGAAAATGTTGCAAATCCAAGTTGTGCGTTGCAAGATTTGATGACTCATAGTCTATTCAAAAGTAAAAAAATGTAGTATGCTATAAAATGCTGAACTTGTTTTGGGAAACAATGCGTGGTTTATTAGCAGTGGTGCTCTGTAAGCAAAGTGTAATCACATGTAATTGAAGGAATCCATGCAAAAGTAAGTCTTACTGTAAATGTAGGTCCAGTTTCTGCCTCCAGACAGGCCAGGATCTCCTGCTCGCTCATCTGTTCCATAATCTGGGCATCATATGCCATCATGGTGGACACCTCCTCCATCATCTTGCCCAAATATGCAGTCCCCAGAGCTGCTATACCACTCGCACAGACACAAACAATCTCAGCCTTTGCAGGTGAAGCCTCCAAATCTAATCAGCGAGACATCAAAAACATCCACCCGGTGTCTCAGACACACAGTCAGGTACCAAAAGATGAAGTCGTCTGTTTTCAATTGCAGTAATGCAGGTGAGCAGTCGATCCAATATGTAAGCATAAACAGGAAGTATCAGGATAAAGTCTGAGTCATCCTGAGACAAGGAAACTTCGCGTTCAAAGGTGAATGACTGACACGCACTCCAACAGGTAAAGTGCAGCTAAGCTATGATGTCTATCACCTACTAAGAAGTCACGGCCACTTACACACAGGTTAGGGAGAGCGGATATGAAAGGTAACAGGTTCAACGGGGTTTATAGGATACCTGAGAGTGTGTGTCAAAGAATAACAGACTTAGCCACACCCACATCAGTGCTCACCTTTTGTTATTGTGTCACATGTATAACACACACACACAAACAACACCTGCTGGATTATTCCCTTATTTCAAATCAATTCAATGCTTGATTTTGACCGTTTTGGTAATAACGTCCTATAAAAATATATATTTATTATTTTTATATGCATTGATTTTTATTTATTTTTTAATTTGTTTTGTTCTCACTTTCCCCAACTCTACTTGGCACTGGTGCTCTGCCAACGTGCCAGACTGTCAGCCTGACACTGCTGATGTAGGGAGGAGTAAATGATGTGGTATTTGCGATATGTCACCCCAGGGTGTTGGTGCGACACAAGTCTGTCGAGCTATTTTTTTTTTTTTTTTTGTGCCGAGCAGCCTGACAAGACTGTAAACAGGTCCAGCAGGTAAAGTGACAGAATACCTAAGTACAAAGTACATTCAGCACCTCCGCCCATAATGATACAGACTGTACCTCCCCCTACCCCACTACACATTCTCATTTTCAGTTCTACATCAAAATACAGTTTCTGCTAATTTCTCCCCTTTAAGCTGAAATCTCTCTTGAGAGGTCAGCTTAGTTTCACTTCCATTTTTGAGGCTTCGATGTGCAGCTACTTCTCCCTTCAGCCTTTGATTTTAGTGTTAATGTGATTTTTTTTCCCGCTGTATGTCGGTGCTTTTCTATTCATTTTTTTTTTCTTAGCCAGAAACTGTGAATTCAACATTCTGTGCATCTGCGTCACTGTCAAGTGAAGTGAAGAAAAACCAAGAAAAAAAAAAGTCCAGGCAGATATACAAACATTTATTACTCATCAAAAAAAAAAGGAACAGTTTGTGAAACATGGTGAATTCTTGTCTTTTGTACACTTCATCAAGGTATACCAAAACGTACAGCAAGAGAATAGGAAAAATACTATTCTGAACAATCAGAAAAAAAGAATTTAAAAAAAGATGCACGGATCAGTTCTGTACAAGTACTCTTTGTGGTTTAATGCTGTAATTTGACACTGAACTTTAGGGACCATGACCTACAGTGTGCTGGATATGTGGCAGTGAACACCGATGCGGAGTAAACATGTTAAAAAACAAAAAAGTAGTTATACACATATTAATTTGCACATACGTCTAAACAACAATTGGTTGTGATGAGGAAAGTTACTCTAGGATATGTGATAGTGAAGCTCACAGCTCAGTGGAAACAATGTGATGTGACAATATACTGAATATAAATATCTTTATATGCCTTTTAGCCAACAAGCCTTTAATGTTTTTCACACATTTAATTCAGCTTTGATAATTGAATAAAGTTATTTTCCCCCTCCAGTTCCAAATGTACAATTCCACTCTCTTCCGTGTTCCTCTGTTGTATTATACTGTATGTTTCCGAGACACACAGGAGCACAAAGAAAACTCAAGCTGGAAGAAAAATAGCAGTGTGTGAAAGATTCACATTTGGTACAAACTCACTAAAACACAGCTAAACTCTGACATCCTTCACAAAACTACAATACTCCTTAAAAATATATAGATTCAGGCATATACTGTGGAATAACACTGCATCTTGTCACTGTTCTGTACAGCAGATATATTGGCTTATACTGGAGATACAAATATTAAGCTTTGGGAAATTAAAAATATGGTACATCATTTTTTTTTTTTGGTTATGCCTAAAACATCTTTATAATTTTTGCATCCATCTCAGTCTGTAACATGACAAAAACTTAAATAGATTACCTTATATGGAAGACACTGCCGAGCCAGCCTCTTTGTTCTTGTCTAGTTTCATTACAACTAGTCAGAAGTTAAAATACAAGCCGAAAAAATTCACACCGGACTTTTTTTCCCCCCACGCTAACTATAACCACAGTCCTTTGAACAATTGCAAGATCCACAAAAATGCTTCAAAACTGGAAAATTATCCTGTACACTTCACATCTTTCTTCTGGACATAAACATTAGTAGTTTCTATAGTTGTCAAACGACTAGAAAACTGTTAGCCCTCATGTACAGTAGTAGCTGGAGGGGGTGCAGGGTGGGTGGGAAACATTTCAATTCAATGGGTAGGGTGAGGTTGGGTGGGGTTGTCCCTGGAGAAGAGGGTAAAAGCAACTGGTGGTGGTCCAAGTTTTACGCTGTGCATTTTGTAGCCAGGTGTGATCACAATGTGAATGCGGAGCTACGACAGAACACCGGCCATCCCAAAGGGGATTGTCTCCTTATGATCGGGTTTCACCCCACAGCTCACATTTGATTCCACGTGTAGAGAAGTATGACGTGTCCACTGTTTCTATATGGTCAGAGAAGAGGGTTTTTATGGCAACCTTACTTCGGTAGACAGTCTTAAATCTTATGCAAGATGTTTGAAAAAATGAAAAAGAGTTTATTTAGTGCTCACTGATAATGAATTGATTAAGAAACGAGTCTCATTTTTCTCATTTATATATTTATAAGAAAAAAAACTCTGGCATTACCCAAACTCATTGTAGGCTCAGCTTTTGATCCAATCAAGATTTTATTTATTTCTACATGATTGGTCATTTCTATTTAGGATTCCTAATTATTGTCATTTAACAATGATTAACTGGATGTGGACTAGATTGGTTTCGAGCCTCACTGGTAGCCTATTGTCAAAAATGTGCCATTTATTAACGCTTTGCTCTATTCATTATTTTAAAATATGTGTCTCAACATTTGAATTTTGTTACACTGTAAGTAGAGTCCAAATGACATTTATTCATGACATATTTATTATATATGATTAAAACAACTTTGCTTAATTTTGTTTGTTTTTATTTATAATTCAACTATCTACATTATTGGAGGTACGGTGCAGAAACAGAGCACATCAGGTGTTTAAAACAAGCTTTTGTGGGGAATTAGTTTTTGTATTCCATACACTTTACTGACATACATTTAGTGTGTTGCAGCTTTGCACCTAAAGCAGAAAAATGCTCTATTTTAGTGTGGCCTTATACTACATATGTCAAAGCATGACTGTGACCAACTTCAAGTGTGGCTTGAATGTCTGCATCAACAACCTGGCGATGATCACATCCACATGTGGCCCAGTTACCAAAAACGCATTTAGTGCCAGTGAATCAAACTGCGGTTGTACTTGACTTGTGTAACACATCCCTGCTGATTGAACACAGTTTAATGCCGTTGTCTGCAGCTCCACCGGGACTGCTGCCCACACAAAGGCTCTGTTAGTGGGCTCATATATGGATGCTCTCCCTGGATGGTTTAGTCTCGGTATAACTGAGGCTGTGGGCTTTTGAGCATGTGAGTGTAATTGTGCTGTATTGTAATACGTCACCTGAAATTAGTCCCAATCAAAAGGGCATGTGCTGGGTATGAATAAATATGTCAGTAAAGTTTTCTCTGTGTTTGTTTTTGTCTTCATGGTGCAGCAGAGGTCAGACCTGGGTGCTGTAGGAGCGATGAGGGGGAGGAAACATGTCCGTGGGACTGTAGTAACTCAGAGGGGAAGAGCCCGGTGGGTTGGCAGAAAGCGGAAGAGAGACAGATCTGTTCTCATAGTAGGTATGGAAGCCCAGCCGTTCCCCTCCATTACGCATGTCATCTGTGAGTCCTGAATGCAGGGGGTATGGCGAACAGGTGGGGCAGTGGTTGCGGAAAGAACCGGTGTCCAGCTGATCCAGGGAGACAGGGGTGATGGCTGTGCCGTCCATGGCGAGGGCGTTGCAGGTATTGCAGGGAAAGTGAGATAGAGGGTCTGCTGCTCCCACCACAGAGCCCACATCCACCTCAGAGTCATTCCTCTTACAGCAGTAATACTGTGGAGAGTTGACGAGGAAGAGACAAAAGAGTTTCAGCATAGAGGGGCTGGGGTTCGAACACAAACTGCATATTAAAACATACAGTACGGTGAACATACACTCACTGACCACTTCATTAGTTACACCTGTACAATGTCATACAGCAGCTCTGCAATGAATTCTTTTACAAGGTTGTAATTTCTCAGTTGTTAATTTGAAACTTCAGTTTCACAACTCCTCTTTTTTGTCCTTGGGTGAGGATAATGTTCTTAACTGCTGTACATTGAAAAAACCCTTAGGTAATGATGTCTGTTTAAACCTTTGTTTCAAATGTTTCCAAATGCTTAGTTTTGAAACATCTACTATCACATTACAAGTCTATTCATACACAGTGATACTGATACTGCACAGTACCTGGAGTCTACAGTAACAAAGCACTGCTACAATGCACAGCAGTATCACTCCGGCGAGAATTCCTCCGCTTATAACAACCGTTCCCGCTGACATTCGACCAGCTCTCCATCAAACCCTTCAGGATGAGACAGGGACCAAGCATTTAAAGGCAGAGATAAAGGCAGAGATAAAAGAGACGCCAAACAAAAAAAAAAAAAAAAAAGGAAGCACATTCAACTTTTATGTTAAAATTTGCATCAGCGCATTCAGTTTACGTCCAGCTGTTTCCATAATGCCTGTAATGATAACTAACGTAGTCTGAATTAGTACATTTATGTGACTGCAACAGCTGAAGCATTTAACACGTGGGTAATGCAGCTGTTTTCAAACAGCTGGAGCTGGTTCAGGTGTCACACATACAGTGATATGCCACCTTGCACAGAACAGAACAGCTTCAGTGGTACATGGCATAAATTATTTTCGTACTTAAAACTCTACCCTTGAACACGTCACTCTAAAATCTCCCACATGTGTTTTTGGGTTACGATGCAGTGACCACAGCTCATAGCTCACTTCATTTCCTTTCTCATCCAATCATTGAGCTTCGTACAGAAACCTTTCCAGTTGTGTTTGTTTTCTTTCTCTGATTATTTGCCTCGTTTCTGAGCAACATGATGTGGATACCACTGTTTTGTTTGGGCTCTAAATAGGACGTAATATTTCCAATAATGCGAGTCAGCAAAACTGTTTTGTTTACTGTAAATAAGATATATTGGGTAAATCTGACAGCAATGTCTTTGACTTGGTAAAAAAGTGCACCAAAAGTTACAATAAGCCACAAAAGAAAAACATTCACAAATGGCTCTGAACGTACTTACACAGAAACAATAACAGTTCCTGTGTATGTAAGTAGGTGAGAAATAAGCTCATCAGCATCAGCAATTATTACGTCACAATAACCCACGAGTGATTATCTATTCATGTAAGCGATGATGTGTGTGAAGAAACTGTTCTTGTGTGATTTTTTTGGCTTACAGTGTGCTGCAGCACGAATCAGGTGGGGTCATCACCGGGTCAGCTATATACCATCCAGCAACTTGAATGGAACAGATTATACAGCTTTAAAGCTAGTCTTATTCTAATACTGACATTGTTTAATTGATATCACTGTCTGTCTATGTTGTCACATCTGCTTATTTAACGTACTGAGATCGGTGCCTCCATTTTTTTTTTGGTCTTTATTCTCTTTATTCTTCTAGGGTTCATCTGTGTATTCTGGTTCATACATGTACGCTTCTGTTGAAGTTTCATATGAGCCTCAGCTGGGTTTCGAGGGCTGTACATTTTGGCCCTACAGTCTAATGGGTAAAATTTTATGTACAGTGTTTAACAAAAATGCAGTGACCAAACCAGTCCAGTTTCAAAAAAACCTAAACCAGTCCTTCAAAGCTCTATAAAAGCTACACTAAAAACATTCACAAGCCCATATACAGTACTTTATTATTTAGTGAGAGTGATATCGATCTTTATTTAAATTCTTTGTAGTTGCTGTTGAGTAGTAATAGTAATTTTTACATCCAGAATTGCATTGTGGGGATATTAGCAGAAACTTGTGTACATTCCACAGTCACAACTTTTTTTGCTCAATTGTGGAATTTTTGAGGGCACTACAGTCATTACCTCAGTCAAAAAGTGGTAAAGGAAATTAATCATTGAAACAGGAACTTCCAACAACTTCAAATCATCATTTCTGTTTATTTGATGTTTATTAGGTAGTTTTACAGATGCAGGTTATTTTAATTTCAGACAAAACCAGAATAGCTTATTAACTGTCACCAGTATTTATGCTAAGCTAACTGCCCCTTTTTTAGCTTTACAGAGTCATGAAATATGAGAGTTGTATCCTTTTTCTCAGAAAGACTAATAACAACAACGAAAATAAATAATAATAATAAAAAAAATAATAATACAGTTCCCAAACTATGAAACAATTTCTTTTTATTACTACCTTTCTGTATGAGCCATTTGTGGCTAATGGTATGGGCTTAAAGGGCACAGCAATAACATCCTGTCTGAACTCTATTAGCAGAGATGGACACTTACATTAGAAGACAGCAGGAGATGCAATGATGGAGGAGTGTGGGAAGGCAGGAAACCATGACAGGCCTGTGGAGTCTCAAATCCACCTCTCACTCGAACTCCTGTGGGACACGATATTAACTTTTGTCAAGAGGAAATGGTTTCAGTAGCATGAGAGAAATACAGGGAGAGAGCAAATGATTTATTGGCCATCTATTTTTCTACTCAACTAATTGTTTAGTCTCTAAAACACAGCAACTAACAGTAACTCTTCAACAGCATCAACGGCTTTCAGCTTGTCCCTTTTAGGGGTCGGCACAGCGGAACATGTTCCACATGTTGATTTGGCACGAGATTTTACATTGGATGCCCTTCCTGACACAACACTCCCATATTAGCCAGGATAGGGATCGGCACCAAGGTGGCCCTTGGTGGATGGGTGGGGCCACGCCTGGTCTGGTGGGATTCGAGCCCGCGACCTCCTGCATCCCAACCCAATGCTCTACCACTGAGCCTGTCAGATTATGATATTGAATTGACTGGTTGTTTCTCTAGAGTAACGTCACACTTGCTGTTTTATATGTCTTGGAAAATGGCTTTGCAGTAAAATCCATACAGACATAAATTGCACATAATTAGATTCACTACAGGGATTATTGTGAAGTGTGACTGGATTTCAACAGGACCGCTTGGATGAGAGACAGACACCAAGGATGTGGATGAATTAGCATGCTGAATGCAGCACCACCTACTGTGCACACCAGCCATATGGTCAATATTATAAATGCATATGTGCTGTTACAGTTCCAGCATACTAAATCTGATTCGAACGTGCATGTCCTGTCAGTTCGGTTTACTGTGACTGATTCAAAAGCACCTCTGAAAGCTGTGTGGATAATTGTCATCATGTGTGCATACCAATACAGAAATTAGGTTGGACAAATAAAGTTATATTTATGCATCTGAATGTCCTGCTGAGGCCATGTACAGTAGGACGCACACAGCAAGACATCAGACAGCCCTAATGCCGTCAAAAACCTATATATATATATAAACACTTACTGGCAAATTGCAGTCAAGTGGTGGACTTTTAAGCTGTTGGCAGAGCCACACAGCAGCAAAAATGGCAGATGAAACAAAATCAAGACATCCCACATATAATTATCTCCACCGCACACAGCACACGCACCGTCTGGCCTCAAACTGAAATTTGTCATAAACAGGTTTATTCGACAGTAAGCAATAAATTAGCTGTGCAAGATAGAATATGCACATAGGCACTTTGATTTCCTCTTCCTGGCAGTCACATGGAAATACCAAATCAACACATAATCTAAATATTAATGCATTTAGAGAGAATCATATGTTATATCCGCATGTAAAACGCTTGATTTTGACATCAATTAGAACTAATTTAAATGGCTGAGTTCAGGCAGAATTATTCATTTTAAGTGCTGCCATTATAGTAATTACAACACCAGACGACTTTGTTTATCTACTGCTCAAGTTGATTAACTAATACATCCAGATATTTCTCTCAAGAGCAACATTTAATTATCACAATTAAACAGATTAAAAAAAATTCTCATTACTGATGTATTAATGTAATTTTCTAACAGCTATGAGCTACTCAAAGCTGTAATTTGCGACGAGTTTTAGTCTTATTGGCTAATGAAATGGTTTAAACTTTCTAGCACAATTGCTGTCGTAATGAGGAGGTTAAAACATGAACAATTTTAGGGTTGGCTGCTTTGGTCTGCTGCCTGGTTTTGGAGCCACATGTCTTTGCAGCTTGCCTAGAGTCAAATCCAGCAAAAAAAAGATGTCTTTCCTATGTGCCTCCTTTGGCATTAAACTGTCTGAGAGCAGCCCTTAAAACCTGCCATCAGGCAGGGACAGGATTATAAACCTTAATATTTACCACCGAATGCAAGTGAATCAAATTGGTCCACAATCATACAGAGAAATGTGTTTCCGTGAGTGTGTTGAAATGAGCATGTGAGCCTCCCTCCCAGACAGCTCACTCAGTGCAGTATCTTCCGTTGCGTCATCGTACTAAATTATATACACCACGGGCCACGATAATGTCGTTAAAAGCGATGTGAAGTCTCTCTTGCTCCCCATTTCTCCATCTCTAGCCCCCTACCTCTATCTCCTCTGTTGTCTTTACATTCTTGCCTCTTCTTTACATTCTTTGTTCCCCATCTGCTCTTTAATAACCAGCCTCCTCTTTCCCCTTTGTGTATCAATTCACTTGAAGAACTCTTAAGCTGCTAAAGCTACTGTAGCACAGTTAGGCAGAAATTGTGTCCCTCTCTGATGTATATAAACACAGACAGAGCAATGGAATATTTTCAGAACCACAAATAAGCGATTTTGACTAACAGGCAACCAAATTATGCTAGAAAGGGAGCATTGAGGTAAAGCCTCAGATTAGAGCATTTCCAACAGACTGGAGAGACAAAGACGCCAAGTGACAGAGGTTGGGAGACTCAACTCTAACACTGTCAGAGCATCTTAACCGACGCAGTTCATGTATGACTCTCAGTGGGTTCAGAGCTGTCTGATTCAACTGGGAAACACACGCAAACACAAATCCAAGCAAAACCCCAAGATTTAACAGTAGCCTGAAAGGAGTTAGAGGATCTGCCAGAAATCCTGTCAGTTGCTGACTTGGACAAGTGACAGGGATGAAGAGGGGATGAGGCAGCCTCAGAGGAACAACCAGGCATCTGATTTCCACAACACAAAACATCTTTTAAGTCATTAAGTGTACAAATCTCAGGTGACAAGCAGATTAAATGTTTTTTCAGTGTTTTCCTCACTGAATGAGAGGAGGGCTTGAAGTGAGTGTGTATCCCCAACATTTGCAGTGATTTTGAAGATAGCTGATGCAAACTGATTTATTTGTTCCAATGTTTCAGTTAGGGAGAGAGACAGACCTCAATCACCAGCTACATCCTGACTTAACTCTCCGAAACTGAGTGTACTGCAGGCTGATGGAGATTAGGAGTTTGCATGTTAATGCTTAATGCATATTATCGCATATATATATATATATATATATATATATATATATATACATATATATATATATATGTTAGAGTATACACACACACACACACACACACACCATCAGTCATCAGGCACTGGGGACCCCTGGACAAGTCATTCAGTTCAGTTTGACTGTGTCATGCGAGTTACTAGTATTAACAATAGTATTGTTTTCAACCAAATCGTACTGCACACGGACCAGTATGTCTCCCCCCTCCCCCCCTTTCTCATTTTCTAACATGCAAAACGTATATTTAAATGCATGATAAGTGGGATGATTACTTCTTTGTTCATGCCACCAGGCATCATCCAGTTTCAGGCTTCATATCAAAGTTGAAAGAGGTGGAGAGGTTTCACACTCCACTTGCAGGACTATATTTAGCTATTTTGTCATCTCTTGACATAGTAAAAAGCAGGAGATGAGAGGCAGATGAGAGAGGTGTCATATTTTAATTTGTTTTCTCAGTGGGAAATGAAACAATCCCAGCAATCAGCTACATGCACACACATTGCCCACCAAACACATGCCTGATCGAGAACTCGAGAGGTAAAAACACTTCCTCCCTCGGATGTTTCAAGTGGGATGATGTGGTGATGATTGGTGTTTTGAAATTAGGAGCTTGTTCTCCCATGTGATGCCTGAGTGAAGTGTGAAAATTAGAGAAGCCTTGAAAATTAACACTTAATTAGAAAGCCCAACTTTATCTACACCGTTATGGAATAGTTTGGGGGAAAGGCGCTTATTTGTGTTCTTGCAGAGTGTTTGATAAGAAGCAGTGCTGTGTTTGTCCGTTTTATTACCGAGCCTCAGCCGGCGGCTAATTAGCTTAGCACAAAGAAAAGAAATCGGGGGGGAAAAAAAAGGTACTTGGCGTTGTCCAGCTGTAACACAGTCTGCCAAAGAAGCCCTTCAAAAGCTAACTAATTAGTGGCAGCTGTGGCTTAAGAGGTAAAGCAGGTCGTCCACTAACCACAGGTTCGATCCTCCATTTACATCAAAGTGCAGCCCCAGCAGTCATTAAATCCCATTTAAATCCTGAGTTGCCCCAGCAATTGAAAAACTTGCAGCTAACACAGCCATTGGTGTAGTTCCCTTCATGGAATAATAAAGTACATAAACCACCGTCGTGCACTGTTTCTACTAGTGTATTGTTTCTAGGCGGCATGAAATAACTTCCTGAAGTTCTGTCATGTGTCATCTGTTATCATGAGGTTGCCTGGCAAACAGTGGAAATCACTGTGCGAGCCAAGAAATTGTTTAGCACATAAACCCTGGATTTTCTCAACTTTGGACGGAGCAGAGAAGCTATATCCCTCTGTTTACAGTCCTTACGCTAAGCTGACCATCTCCTGACTGCAGCCAGTTCCAGACTAAAGTGACATCTTAAAATAACAGTTATTATAAAAATGTGAAATTATGAAAAACCTCATAGTCTCATACCTTCATTCACAAATGGTCAGTCAACTTATCAAGTAATAAACTTATTGTTGCAATTCAGTCATATGACCAATTTTTACTTTATGTTATTAAGAAAATGTTCTCACAATTGCTCCACATTAGCAACAATATTTCTTCTCCTTTATAACTGCATCTTTATCGAACAGAACTGTGGCAATGGTATTATGTAATGTGCAGAGATCACTTGGGAGGGTGAAACTCATCAGTTTCATTTTAATTCTTGATGTAAGAATATAATGGAAGGTATTGATAAATGTAAGTAACGGTGAAGATAAATGCATTTTAAAGAGAAGAAATAGATAAGCTTAGAGATTATTTTTCAACATGAGGCAGACAAGAAGGAGAAACCCTTCACGGTAAGGGAGGGAGAGAGCTGGAGCGAGAGGGTGGCTGTACCTGAGTGGCTCTTTGATACATCCATTCTTAAATAATATGAATATTTCGCTGGGGTGGCCTCCAATTTTGTGCTGGAAATCACAGCGAGTCCCTGCAATTTTAAAAGCCCCGGGGCTTCAATTATTCAAATATCATTCCTTTAACAATATTTTTCCATCACAGGGCAATTTACCCAGGTAGTAAAATCGAGACTTTTCTGCCTTGTCCACCTTTGAAAGCACTCATATCAGCGTGTGAGGAGAGGAACACGTCTGCATCTAGGACAAAGACATCCAGTGCCAGTGCAGGAGGAGTGAACAAAGGCAGAGGAGTGGGGGACAAAAGGGGGGAACGAAAGTGAGTGATATAATTTAAAATTCTCTAAAATCAGCCGTCAATTTCCTTTTATGGTTTAATTAGTGAGAACTGGGTAGGTGGACTGAGCAGGGGTTGGGTTCTGTGCAGAAGGTGCCAAACCATGGAAAACATTGAAATCAAAAGATGTGAGAGCTGAAACGAAAGTGAACACAGTTTTGCCTGGAGCGCGATCCCTGAGGTGCAGAGCAGAGATCAGACATGGCACATAAACAACCTCATGGCAAACAAGAATGCTCAAACACACACACACACACACGTTACCTGTAGAAGTCACCATCTGGGGGATAGCATCCTGGACTGTGCTGCAAAGCCCTCAGAGAACAAAAATACACGACCTCAGTAATAAATGGGATGTCAGGAGATGCCTCAGGCCCCAGCAGTGATGTGGTCAGCACTGTTTGGTCGACATAAAGCAAGCTAAAGTCAGTGGAATGGATCAGTCTTCATGACAAATTACTTATAAACATCCATTACTTCTGCATTAATCCTGTTTCACCCTAAGTACCACATGTAGCAAACTGCAAATTGTAGTTTAGTTCACATACATTTTGTAAGAATGTATAACATTCACTGTATCACATCTGTAGAAAAGTGGCCATAATTCTGCAAAGTTAATTAAGCAATTTCAGGCTCATTTCTGCTGAAAAGGCTAGAACATAATATAGGCTATATGATTCTTCTTATTCGTCTGTTACTTTTGTGCAAACAGCTTTATATGGAGTTAAGCAGAACAGGATGGAAGATAAACCAATCCAGAAATTGATTTTACCTGCCTACACTGTTCAGTTTTGTCATTAGGATTGCAAGTAATGTCAAACTACACTCGATCCTTTTTTACGGGTTAAAATGATATATTAATACTTTTCTATCATAAACACAACTAATGTTTTAACTGATGTCACTGGTGGAAGTCGATTTACAGCGTTCCCAACACTAATTAGCCCCGTTTTTATCCAATTAATCTGGCAAATGAATGCGCAGATGCATTCAGTGGCGCACGGATGATTGTAAATCCACAAGGTCTTACCTTTCAGACTGAACGAAATCTCTGCAACCTGTTTGACAGACCGTTCATTCTTTTCATTGTATATAATTATGGTCGGTCCAAAATTGTACACGGGTCCACGGGTGCGCGGGCGCACACTCACACACACACACACACACGCACAGTAAAGTCCGGTGATTTCCTTTCCAGCACAGGTCATTAAAGCCGCCCAGAGCTTCCCTCTTCCCGCTCTACCACCGGAACCATCGTGACATTATCCGCCGTCGGTTATCCTCTCTTCCCACAGCCAGGTGCCAGTGAGGGCCTGTGGGAAATCTCATGGCATCCTCCTCCTCCTCCTCCTCCTCTTCCTCCTCTTCCTCTTTGAAGCGCTAGAGACAGATGAGACGAGGCAGCAAGCCGGCTGCTGAGTGTCATCCCTCGGCATGGCTGCGTCCTCAGCGCGGCTCCGGGGGGCGGTTTGGCACCCTCTGCCGCCGGTGCCGGTGGGGTGGAAAGAGGATGCGACTGTGTAAGCCTGCACACCGTGTGATAACACTTATATGGGTCGAGGGGGTGGCAGAGTTTCAGTGGGCAAGAGAGGGTCAGCATGAAATGCGTAAAACCGGTGGAATGCGGCGGCGCATTGCATTTTGCAGAGAGAAAAAAAACAAAAAATTATGCGCTGCGCAAATAAAGTTAAATAAGAGCTGTCGGGAGCCCGGTGGCTCAGTGGTGCATTGGGTTGGGATGCAAAAGGCCGCAGCCACCAGACCACATTGGTGCCGTTCCTGAGCCCAGACAAAAATTGCGGCAGGAAGGGCATCCAGCGTAAAAATACATGCCACATCAACGTGCGGAACATGTTCCGCTGTGGCGACCCCTTAAGGGCCAAGCTGAAACCCGTTGACCTTCACACGTTGTACCACATATGCATAACAGCAGCACTGCCAATGCACACACAGTGGTCATTTAACAATTTCCAGAGTGACCACTGATAAATTAATAACAAGACTGTACCAATTTCTAATAGGTGGTGCTTTACAAAAGCTTTATAAGTTGTAACAGACGATAAGTGGATAAATTGTCGATAAGTTACTTACATGCATAACTTGTTAAAAATCTTCTTCCTTAAAGAGGCCTAGAACAAAAGCTGCAGAATCATCACCTGCCCAGCTGAATTATCGTTAAAGTCCTCTATCGATAAATGACAAAGATTTTAAATGTTAAAATATAGCATTTGGCAGGTTAAAAAGCAAGAAAACTCATGAGCATTTATCCTGTCCATTAATGACTAAGCTGGCGAAACAAGTGGTGATTTCATAATGGTATATAGCTGATCTGTAATGCACAAATAAATCTTTCATTAACCATTTATAAAGTTGTTGGTTACATTTAAAACACCTTTTATGAGTATTTTGATAGAAATTGGTAAGTTTTGAGTAAATTGAGTTATAATTGAGTAATAATTAATAATTAAAGTAATTTCACAATAAATTAGAGGTTAAATAATGTTAGAACGATCACACTGGAAACATGCTTCAAGCTCGTTTCATGTTGTTTGGAGATAAAAACTGAATTCTCAGGTAAAAGTGGAACACATGCATATTTGCAAGTAAATAAATAAATAGCTGTAGCACTTCCTGTCAAACAGGACAGATGTGGTACAATCTGAAAGGAAAAACAGATTGGGTGAATGCAAGCTGCTGTCCATGTTGCTGAAGTTTACCAAGAGAAGGAGGATCATCTTTATTGCAGATACATATTTAAGAAGTACTTCATAATTGGCTGGAAAGCAGCTGGAAAGCAGCTGGAACCAACCATCTCAAACTGCTTCAACAACCAAGGTCCATCTTGCCCATAATACTCCTATAATGAGGAGATTAGGCCTGGCTCCACTTGTTTAAGCGTAATCTTGATCCAGAAAAATGGTTCATCTCTTTAGCATTTCTCTGCCTCTGTGTGTCTCTGAGGCTAAGTTAAGCTAGCTTTGTAGCAGGGGGCTGATGAAGGCGGGCCAGTGGGGAGTTCTAAGATTACAGCGCAAATCGAATAAAGGAGTCGACACATTACAGCGGCTTAGATGATACACCCCACTGCACTGATTAATTTAAAACCAGCACAGTGTTGTACGCGGCACACAGGAACACACATCCACACAAACAACACGCGTAAACCTGGCCAGCCCCCTTCTTTTACACAGTCTTTCCCTCCATTTACCTTCCCTCTCATTTTCTCTCCACCAAACACACACACGATGCTCAGAACCACTCAACATGGCTCCTGCCTCATGACTACAGTTCATTATTGCCTTGGCAGGGTTTCTCAGATGAAATTAGAATGACAACAGGAATGACACAGAGTGCAGCAGTGGAAAGTTTACACAGGGTGAATCTGAGAGCGTGTGCGCGCACTGAACAAATCTAATCTTCTCTGATTCATGGGCAAGCTTGTCTGCATGCATTTGTGATACACTTACTCTTTTCCCATGTACTCAGTCGAAGAGATGGAGATAAGAGAGCCAACAAGACAGAATGGCTTCTGACAGTAGAACACAGCAAGAACACAACTCTGGGACAAAGTCAGAAAGCCTCTCTGAGCAGGACCACCAGTTACTGTTGGCAGCACAGGCTGAGTTCATTCAGTGGCAATACCACATGTGACACAGTTACATACCCCTAAGGCTGAATTATTATTCAAAGAAGTACTGAGACACCGCTGCTCTCTCTGTTGCTCAGACGGACAACAGGGAGCGGCAAATTCCCTGCATGTTTTCCTCAAAAGCAGAGATAATAACAGAGTAGAGGGGCAGCTTCATATACATTAAACCTCTTCAAATGCAGATGGTTTCCACAGTTTTAGGGTTTCACTTTTTAATAAACACTGTTAGAAAGTTCGTCTTTTCATAGCATTTGGAGATGTAGTGATTGTTAGCTGTACAAGCAGCTTGGCCCTGGCGACAAGAGACACATTTTACAAAGGAGACCTCTTTACTACTATCTGAACTCGAACTATCGCGAGAAAAAGAAGGTATAGTCACAGTGAGCCATGAAAAACTTTATTGGCAGCGACTGGCCTTCTGCACCACAGCACGGCAATGTATGACAAGTAAGTCTAATTACAGCAGTAAAAACACAATTTGATTTATTTCTTATATGCACAGCACTTAATTCTACGTTACATAAAGAACATGATTAAAAGCCCTAAAAGTCTGCAGTTTAGAGATGAAGTGAATACAGATGTGGGGCTCAATTCACCATGTTTCAAAGAGCTCTAGCAGTGGCCACTTGGTCTTTAAAAGGTGTTTTACAAACACCAAAATAAAGTCAAGTGGCTTCTCAGCTCACCACACTGAAACATCACTAAACCTTTATGTGAAATCCTGAAGTGCAGAGCGTGAAAATAGATTTTCTAGTTCTTTAACCTTCAAAGCAGCGCGGGCTTTTCTTCTTTAAGGATGAATTCTAGCACACACAGTTCAGAAGCTGTGTGGTAGCTGTGCGAGCAGGGCCACGCTTCTGTTCATTTGTTACTTGGTCATATACACAAAATCAAGCTCCAGTATCTCTTGTTTGAAGTTATGTAAGGCAAGTAGCCCGTGCTTAATATCATGTACTCCCAGAAGAAAAGATAAAATCAGCTGATGAACCAGGGATGCTCAGCTGTGATCACAATGTGCCGAAAGCTAATTAGGTCTGTTTGTCATCAACAAAAATGCACTGTGGGATCGTATGAGTGTGCATGTTGTCAAGCTAATTCCACATTGTATCATTAGAAACAATGTGACGACACCATCTTTCCCACAGTTTCCTTTTAATTTTGTACTGGGTCAATTACTCTATGGTACACTATTAATTTTACTGTGGAGTACTACCTCCACAGTGCACCCGGATTTACATTATATACTATATCTTTCATAAAAAGGTAATTATGGATGGATTAATGAGCAGACACAGGACAAGGAGCCCAAGAGTTTCCAGGAAACTTTCCCATGGAGTTGACATGCACTCTGAAATGGGCTCATCTACAATAATACAGCCTTCACTGATATTAATTTACAAATAAGATTGACCTGCTTCCTCATGTTAACGTGGTTTATTAAGAGGCCATAAAAATGGGTTGCTTTTTTAAATTATAGTACAATGGACGATTGCATAACTTTAAAATGGAGAATGTTAATATCGTTGGTGGTTCCATATTTGTCGGGCAGGAACCGTCCTTTCTTGCTTTCTCGGTTAAATGAATTCTTTTTCCTGTTCATGAGGTTGAAGGCCATAAAGAAACGGAGTATAAAAAGTGCTTGAACATGCTCCACTCAACCACATCCAATATCTTGGCTGTAAGCCTGATCTTATTACCCAGCAGCATTGGGTTGACCCATAGTAGTCTTTTTTACAGACAGAAGGCTGACCTCACTAATTCTCCAGTGGCTTAATGGGAGCAAATCTCTGCAGCCGAGGAGTAAGCTCTGGCACAAAAGCTGGAACCAGAAGAGTGGAAGGATGTCACAGCAGTCTAATAACATCCATGGTGTTAAAGTGAGATGTTCAGCAGTGACACATTCTGGGTGTCTCCATACCACACAAAGCTTGTTCAGCCTTTACACAAGCCGTTTTGCTCACCCATTTTACAGGTAGCACAGTTATTTTATGTGAGGCTACTGTGGATGGAGACTTTGCTACTGTATGAGACTTCCCTGTGGGCATATTATTCAATTCTGTTAACATGCTCTGCTGTGCTGGGCTCTGGATTAGTTTTTAATTACATTCAATCGTGCAGAGTGTCACCAGCCACAAGCTCAACACAATATCGCCTCCAACAACAACAAGCTTTTCCTCTGGGAGCAGGTAGAGTCTGTGACTAATACACATATACACATACATTAAAGCTGTGTAAATTAAACAGCTGATGCCACACTGAATCACCACCATGCAAAGCCTTCTGACTTTAAAAAGACCTTGTTGTGTGTCAGACAGGGAATTCTACAAATGCTTGATCCTCTGTGGCGTTTGTGAGGTTTAGTGTTATTTGTATGTCAAGAAAATTGCAGGTGTTGGATAACATGGCATTTACAGAAGAAAAAAAAAACTACAACAATTCCTTAATACATGCGCTTTCTGTAGTCAGTGCATTGCTTCATTTCATTCACTCACTACTCACTGATTTATTTATTTGCACAGCTTCATATCACAGCATGATCCAGGTCAGCTAATAGCAGTAGCACATAGAGTTTGAAATCCAGCACATGATCACTCAATCACACAATCTGGAGTTAAAAAGGCTTAACGTTTTTGGAATTAGCAAAAAACGGGGATTAAGTGCTGTAGCAACAGTAGAGCTGTGAGAACCAAATAAACAAGACTTTGATCCAAAGTCAGTGTGGGACACTAAACAGGAGAGTGCGCCCCTGCACGGCCAGTGTCTGAGAATATTAAACAATTTAGAGAGGAATCAGAATAGATTATCACTTAGCTAAAAGAAAACTATCATTACTTCCAGGCTTTTCGCTTATGCACACAGTGTAAGTAAAATCTACAGCTGGACCCCAGAGACAGAATCCAGGACCAGGGGAGCCAAAGCGGTTTCAACCTTGCTTCACCTCCACATAATAAGTGCCTGCATCTCTAATGAGGCAGCGTTCCCGAATGTGGCTCAGTAAGAAGCAAAGCTCAGCCATCTCTTCATTTCATAGTCTGAGCATGAGCTCATTCGAGTATCTTGTGGTAGGGGTAGAGGGGCAGGCCTTTAATGAAAGCAGGGATGTCCATGATGGCTATGGCGCCTGCCATCTTGGGTGAAGCAGGAAGGAAAGTCAGCTTAGACACTTCGCCATAGGTTGAGCCACTTACATCCTCCTCTTTGCCCTCTTTTCCTTCTTGCTTTTTATCACCACCCTCCTCATCATCATTTTCTTCAGCTCCAAATCCCACCACCTTGACAAGAAAGGGAGATATTTTGGGATTTGCTACATGCACAAAGGCACTCACACCTAGAGAAGAGCAATGCTTACATGCACGCTGAGTTTGCGACTGTCCTGCCCTCTGTGTTCTTGAAACCAGGAAACCAGCTCAGCTCTGGTCATCTGCTTCAGAGCCTCGATCTAAACACGCAGAAACAGTGGTGGTTATAAGAATGCTAGCTGGGCTAAAAGACCACTGCAAATGTTACATTTTAATGTGTGGTCCTCACCTCTCTGCTGAGCCTGTCGAAGACGTACTGCTGTGTAACAACCTCGGCCCAGTTCCTGTCCACCTCCTCCCCAAGGTGTGTGTCCTCACACTCCTTCAGCTTTACTAAAGCGGTAACCTGTACATAACATGCAGTGCATGGAGTTTACATGTACGCCGTACACATGATTAGGAAATTTGTTCCTAATCGATTGTTTAATCCACAAAAGTAACTTGAGCAGCAACTTTTAACATTTCTAAAAACTTTTTTGGATATGCATCGTTTTGTTTCAATTCTTTTTTTTTACTTTTTCATAACCATAGGAAACTCACAAATACACAAAATAATTCACACAGAGACACAGACCTGAGTATTAAAGGCATCCTCAGTCAGTGCATTGAGCTTCTCCTCAAATGAAGCCAAGAACTCTTCAATCTTTAACTCCACCAGCTCGGTACTGAGAGAGAAAAAAGCTCATGAGAGGAAAGAGATATATTATAGGCTGCAGGGTGTATTTGATTCCTTTAGTCATTTATCAGTTCTACTCGCTTCTCTTTCCAGGTCCACATAGATAAATTGTAGCTTGGGTTCAGGTGAGCAGTAAGACAGATTATACCTTAGTTTGGAGAAAGCATTTGAGATAAATCCTACCTTGCTTTTGGGCTAAAAAAGCAAGGTAGGATTTAGGAAAAAGGTTATGATTGTGTTGTAGACTAACTTGAACTTGGTGGCCTGTGTTTCCACAGTGACAGAGAAGCCCAGAACGCCTGAGGTGTTTCTGCAGGTGGGGTAGACATGGTACCTGTGGAGGGAGTCATGAAAAATAAAATAAATAAAACTTGGAGAAGGGATTTTGAGAATCAGATTTAAAATAACTACATCAGAAAGAGCATTACATTTGCGAAAACCACCACCTGTCCCGATTTACTTTACTTTTCACTGTGTAATAAAGTCTAAATAAGGAGAGGATTGAGAATACTTCATATAGTAGCTAGCAGATGAAAAAGGTTTGAAGTCTGGATAAATGTGAAAAAGCAATATTCAACGTAACTAGAAGAGTTCTGTATGAAGCTTAAAGAAAATGTGGGGAATGTCATCAAATGTCACTGAAGTGCATCAATTTCTTTCTCTCTCTTTCTCTAAGTGACACACACGCTTTTATATCCAACAGAGTGAAATGCTGCACTCCTGCTCCCTCTTACCAAAAAAGTTATAAATCAGTTACAATTGATTCAGAAGGCCAGTGCCCCAGTGCTGCCCAGGAAATAAAGGAGAGAACTCATTATGCCTGTTTTAAAGTCTTTTTAACTAATGGTCTTGTACCAGCTCACTTGTCTGTTGTGTCTTGTTTACAGTTCTTCAAATTTCCCAGACAAACATTTGGGTTAAGCAACTTTTAGTTTCTATTCACCACGTTGTTACAACAGTTAGGGAAGGAAAAAGAACAACTGAAAGTGTTGATGTTATAAAATGCAGAACCTAAATCTTTACACTGGCATTTTATTAAATTATTTGTATTCATATTATTTATATTTTCCTGTTAATTCATAATTCTATTGTCAGCTTCATATGTAAAACCCTTTGCAATTGCATTGCATTAACATTGTGCAACAGGTGGTATAAAAAGTTTTTTTGCATGGCTGAAACCCTTAAATGATTTATAACAACATAATGCAGCTGTAAGGAAATGTGTATATTGGTATTATAAACTGTAATATTTAGTGTGTATTGCCTATGTTCGCTAAATTGGAAAGAAAATGCCATAAAATGCTTGAGAACTGCTATAAGAAAGCTAAAATGGGAATGAATAACAAGAGAAACTCACCCCAGAGTCTCTTTGGTCCTAAGGAAGTCAAAGCAAGGTTCCTCCATGTGCATCTGAAAAAAAACCCAAACAAAACAACAACAACAACAACAACAACAACAACAACAACAACAACTCAGTAAATCATGGAGAGACAGTCAAATAAACTCATGAAATTAATTCACAAAATAGCTGGATGAAATAAAAAAAAACAAAAAAAAAAACTGAGGTACTAACCACTAACAGTTCCATCAGAGTGTGTTCTCTTAAGGGCTTGGGGCCAGACTAGATAAAAAGTAAAGAGTGGGATTGAAATAATGTGTGTTAGGCATTAAAGCTACACA
Organism: Channa argus; assembly: GCF_033026475.1. Taxonomy (NCBI): domain Eukaryota; kingdom Metazoa; phylum Chordata; class Actinopteri; order Anabantiformes; family Channidae; genus Channa; species Channa argus. The sequence continues at coordinate 15,167,997 of NC_090212.1, forward strand.
TTGAAGATATGGACGATCTAACATACAGCAAATGTGCAGATGTCTACCTGATAGTAAACAGTGACCTCAGAGTTGGCGTCTCCTTTATTGAGTGATTTGACTTTACAGATGTGGTGCTTCAAAGGAAGCTCCACCACTCTGAACGTCACAGGCACCTCTGTTGGCAGCTTGGAGAACTGCAACTTCCTGCCAGAGGAGGGAAAAGAGGGGCAAAAGGTGAGGAAAGAAGAATGAGGGGACAGGGAAACAAAATGGTTAAGGAAGCCAGGAGAATAGGAAGAAAGATGAAAACAAAGCAATAAAGAAAAAAATGTGATGACAGTGAAAGCAGAATCGTTAACTAATTAACTAGAGCCAGTGACGGTGTGTGGCAGCAAACAAATCTATTTGATTGTATAGTATTGGTCTTCTCCTTAGGGAGTACATTCACTGTAATAGCTGACTTACTCTGTGACATACTGCAGGAACTTCACTGACTCCTGTGGAGGAAACACAATACAGTGTAATGAGAGTGAGGTGAGGGAATCAGCAAAACAAAAACAATGTCAATCACACGCAAATTCATTCAGCTGCAAACATAAACATTCACTAATAAACTAATTAGAAATTAACTAATCTTGTGTCCATGTCTTTGTGTACTGAGTGCTGTAAGTAACTCACAGCGCTGCTGAAGTTGCCCTGCACCAGTCCCTCAGCGTACAGCTCAGCCCTGAAGTGCCGACTGAACTCCATCAACTCCTCGCAGGTCGGGCCTGCCATCACAGCCTGATATTTCTCCACCATGGACCAACGAGCGTGCTCCAGGATTAGCAAACGAACATCCCTGAGAAAGAGGAGAAAACAAAGAGACAGGGGAAAATAACAAACAAAAGGAGTTTTTTTTTTTTTTTTTAATTTAGGGCCGTTACACATTTCACCACTAGAAGGCATCATAGACTTGATGATTACCCCGATAGTGAGATGAAATGCCAGAAAAAAATACAAATAAAACAGACAACTCACTTGCTGAGTTTCTCAGGTTTGATGAGGATGTTGAAGTAGGTTTTTTTCAGCTGCTCTGAGAACATGCTGAAGACATCAGGGGAGGCAGCGAAATCAGCCAGGTGGTCAATGATCAGGTGGAACAGCAACTACAGTAAACAGAGACATGACAAAAAAGCAATTAATGCAAAATATAAAACACTACATACTTCACTGTTTAAGTATCCATCCCCTTTAAAGTGGATTGTGTAATCATCACTAGTGTAACCTCTTTGGTTTTAGAGGTCACACACACACACACACACACAAATGGAGATTACCTGAGTGTAGTGAATGTGTTTAAAGGATTTTAGTATAAATACACGTATATCTGCAGGCCAATCTCAAAATCTCTGTCCTGCAAGAAGGAGACTAGTGAGAGAGAGTACCAAGAAACCTATGCGTCCCCTGAAGGGGTTACAAGTCTCAGCGGCTGAGATGGGGCAGACTGTATATAAAAAGGATAGTGAAGAAAAAGCCAGTGTAGGAATATGGTCAGAACGCTTCGCTGAAGGCATGTAGGAGACTCAGAGGGTGACTAGAAGGAGCCTGATGAGATCCAAATTTGCTTTGTGACCATCACAATAGACACTACTATGTTTAGTGCAAACCCAGGCACATTTTCACAAAAATATCACCCTGACTGCGAAGCATGGTGGTGGCAGCATCATGCTGTGGGGATGCTTCTCTGCAGAAGGCTACAGAAGGCAAAATGAATACAGCAAAATGTAGAAAAGTCCTACAGACAAATCTGATCTAGTCTGCAAGAGAACTGGGACTTGGGATATTTGTTTTCCCGCAACACAATGACCCCAATCATGCAGCCAAAGCCACACACAAATGGTTTGAAAACAACATTAATGCTCTGGAGTGGGCAAGTCACAGCTTAATTGTACAGAGAATTTGGGGCTGGACTTGAAAGGGGCTGTGCACTCTCAATCCTCATGCTACCTGGTCTGTCACATAAAATCCCACTAGAATACATTTATGTTTGTGGATGTAACATGAAAAAGTTCAAGGGGTATTCATACTTTTTTTTAAAGGCACTGTATATCAAGAATAATTGTGTGACTATGTCCAAATGACATTGTGTCTATTGAGCTGAAAAATTATTACACTGATCATCACTGATCAACATATAATCTTATGAATCTCACTGTATCAGTGCATTTTTACTCACAGGCAGTTTGTGGTTAAATCCTTTGACCTTGATGACCAGGCCGTGTTCACCGGCAACCAGTTTGTACTCCAGTTGAGCCACTTCAGCCTCATATGCCGGCTCTGCCAGGTTATGGCATAGGATGTTGACTAGCAGGTCAAACAAGACCACACTGGTAGGGGAAGGAAGAACAAAGGAGAATAGGAAAAAGAAAAGAAGAACGGAAAGTATAATAGGGAGTGAGAAATAGAGGGAAGGAGGTAAAAAGGATGAAGTGGAGGGCAGGGGGGCGGTGCAGGAAGCAAGGGAAAAGAAAAAGAGCAAATAGAAAAGGACAGAGAAAAGATGGAGGAAGGAAGGAAGAAAGAAAGGATAAAAGCAAATGAGGAAAAGAAAAACAAGGAGGTTTGAAGTGATGCAAAGGGCAAGTGGAAGGCAGATGGAGGGGGAGAACAAATTATAAGAAGAGATAGACGGATGGAAGAGAAGCAGATGTTAATTAGTGTCATAACAGAAAACAAACGCCGTTTTCACAAGGTCAGATTTGAGCCTTGACTTACTTCTTAGCAGATTGTTGGATTACAGGAGAGATTAAGTGGAATCGGATGTAGGCTGCAGCAGGCAAAGGACAAATAGGTGTCAACTTCTCCCTAATCATATTAAATGCCTTTATGGAAACATCTTGCATGCTAAATGATGCACACAATAGAGAAACACAGACTTCACCTTTTGGGATTTTGAATTTGTTGTCCTTTTTGTACCACAGGCAGCCTCTGTCGCTGTCAGCTATCCGGACAGGGAACTCTGTGTCTGAGCAGTCAGAGGGCTTCAGGGTGAAGTCAGTGGCTGAACAGATGCACATAAACAATGAATCATCATCTTTACACTTGGTACTGCCTCATAAATAATGTGTGTGTTTCAACAATTCAATATGTCCACTTTGGGGATAAACATGCGGCACCTTGACAATACAGGGAAAGATGTCCCCCACACTCCCCACCCCACCCCACACAAATAAATTATTCAGGAACCCTTGGGCCAATAATTGAAGGCACAGCGTCTCTCAACATTTTGTCAGAATTGACTATGTGATGTTGTGGCTTTTCAAAATTTACAAACCGAACAGAATGTTGCAGTGTAACTGCTCCTTAAATTAGGCCAGAACAGTGCCAGAGGTTCCCTGATGTTTAAAGCCCCAAAATGTAATATTTATAAATATATGCTATATTACAATAACCGCTTCTAAAGCCTATTGATGGTACAGTGACTTTTAATAAGGTAAAGGGCGCCTCAGCTCTCACCACAGTGGGCCTGAATCAGCATTCACTCCACTATGCAACTTTTGAGTCCCATCCCAGAGACCTTTTGCAAGAACTGCCTTTCAGAACTGCTTTACAGCACAACGTAGATCCGTAGTCTCATAAGACATGCACAGATTTTCTTAGCACAGCTAAACATGGGAAGTGTGGGAAGATGGCAGTGAAACGAGGATGAGAAAAAGAGAATGTACTCTGAGTACTCTGAACTTACCAATACTTTGCAGTCACTGATCTCTTTGAGGTTACAATGTCGACCCAAGATGTCTTCCACCTGAGTGCTTCTACCTCCACTCTTATATGTCACCCTATATATGTCACTCTATTCACTACAGCCATTTCCATCCTTTTTACAAAGTCTACCACCATCTGTCCTTCTGTGTTCCTGTCGTGAAGACCAAACCTGCCCATCACACTCTCATCACCTCTGTTCCCTTCACCAACATGTCCATTAAAATCTGCACCAATCACCACTCTCTCACCTCTGGGGATGCTCTGCATCACTTCATCTAACTCACTCCAGAATTTCTCCTTCTCTTCTAACTCACATCCTACCTGTGGGGCATAACCACTAACAACATTGAACATCACGCCTACACTTTCCAGCATCAGACTCATCATTCTGTCAGTCTTTTCACCTCTAGATCATTCCTCACAAGCTCCTCTTTCAGGATAACTCCTACTCCATTTCTCTTCCTATCTGACCCATGGTAAAGTAAAAACCTTGCTCCTAAGCTTCGAGCCTTGCTACCTTTCCCCCTGGTCTCATGGACACACAGAATAACCTTCCTTCTCTGCAACATTTCAACAAACTCTCCAGCCTCCCCTGTCATAGTCCCAACATTTAAATCCCTATCCCTAAATCCCTGTCAGTCCTACACTCTTGGCTGTCCTCTTCTCTCTCTGCCTACGAACACGACTTCCTCCTCACCTTCTTAATCAGCCCCAGTGGCGGCCGTTGTTAACCCGGGCTGCGACTGATCCAGTATGGAAGTCAGATTTGATAAGGAAGTCATGGTTCGCATGTTTAATCTGGCATGTGTTTTACAACGGATGCCCTTCCTGACACAACCCTCTGCATTTATCCAGACTTGGGACTGGCACAAAAAGACACTGGCTTGTGCCCACTTGTGGTTGCATTACAATTATCAAAACACTTATATTTCATTAATATTATTTCAGTGATAATTGTTCTGGAGTCTTTTTTGAGTATACATAAACTTTTCCCAGTTTCAATGGCTGTCATAGGTACGTAACCACTGATGCATTTGGAACGCGACCAGCAGAGAAGGCAGTCACTAAGCACGGATTTCATTATAGTGTCACTCACATGCAGCTTTTAGCATTAATCTACGATGTGAAAGTAAATGATGTAAACTATGCCGCCATATCTGTACAAACTCTTGTAATATTACTCTATGTTAGTTGGACCAGCCAAGTGTACCTGTCCTGAGTCAAATTTTTTAATTTCTATTTCTGCATGACATAAACATGTATCTGTTACTGTATCTGTTAGTAAATGTATTATTTTTCTTTTTCACCGGTAACATAAAAAATCCCCATAGTTCTCCCCCATAAGTTTTCCATTAAAAAACATCCTGTCCAAATGGGGCTTTTTAATAAAGGCTAAGTTAGAGGAGTTAGACTTAGTTAAGTTACACCTTCATTTGATCAGTAGAGTGTTATAAGAGGGAAATCATTTGTTCACTGTTCCTGCACATTTGGTCAATATATCTGATTATTTGTTGGACAGATAAATGAAGAATAAAGTAACAAACTGCTCAACCACATCCTGTTCACAATCTTGGACACTTTTCACATACTTTTTAGCCAAAGACACACTTTTTGTGTCAAAACTTATTCACGCACCAATGAACCTGTTCTCAGCAGGAAGGTGGAGGTCACTGTTCAGCTCTAAGTTTTGTGTCCAGCGCTTCATCCACTCCCGCTCGATGTCTGCGTGGAGGGAAAATATTCATTAGCATAAAAGATATACAGCATTTCCAGCCTGAATTCATGTTTTTCAAGACTTTATCACTAAAACAATATTGGTTTTAAACATTTAGATTCTGTTCCAACACTATTGTTCACTGTCTAAAAGACAGAGATAAATGTTGGCATTTCTGCTGCTGGCTCCCTCTCTCATTATATCAGGCTGAATATCACCACACAAGGGGAAATAAGACAATGTATGCACTGAATGCCTACATTGTGGGAAAAAGCTGCTGCAATGACAGAAAACAAACACAAACACAGAAAGACACACACACAGAAGCACAAAAACACACCCTCTATGCTATATTGTGTGCCAAACCACTTCTCCCTGAGGGGACACTGGCCCTCATGTTCTGGTGACAAAAGCATCAGGTTGGCTTTCTCAGGAGTGAGGAGGGACAGGGCTGCACTGATCACCTACACAAACACACACACACACACACACAAATAAAGTAAACTTTTCAAAGCAAAAGCAAAGAGGAGAATAATGATTTTTTTCCCTCTGTTCCTAAATTACTTGTTTATGTGAGAACAATTTTAGCTGTCAATCACAATAAGAGGCATAAAAACAGAACAGAAGTTAGTGTCATCATAGAAAATATGCAAAGCCACAATTAGACTGCAACATCTGAAAATAATAACTCCAGGAAATATATTTATGGGATTCAAAGGTGTAGGCTAAGAAATCATTAATACAGACAGGAAAAAGTCTTTTAAGTGACCCCAATATTCAACAACATCTAAAATAAATAAAAAAATACAAAAAAAAGGGAAATATTTTAGCTACTTACTTCTGGGTTGAATTCAAACATCAGCTGATCTCCTGTCAGGAAATCTTCTTTAGGAAACAACTGCATATTCTCACAAATGTCCTCAACATACTCTATAGGGTCAATCTGACAAAAAGCAAATCAGTCTCACTAGTCATAAGCACATCATTAATTTGCTGGTTTTCCAAAAAGCATCTAGCACTAGCACGTATAGTTTAGATCCTTACCTGCTCCTGATAGTGAAACTCATTTGCTTCAATCCTCTGAATCTCCTGGTATATTCTGATTGTATAAACACAAAAAACAATTATTTACCTTTATTATCTCAGAAAAACTCACAACATCAACAGCAATTGGTGTTGGTCTTGGTCTTGTCTTGGTCTCACAACACTAAGGTCTTTGTCATTGTCAAGGGGGTCTTTACTACAACACTAGTATCCAGTATAATGTATTATTTACTGCTGTAAGTGCACCTTTGTTGTGTTGTTTTACAAATCTATGTGTTTGTGTGTGACTGTACCTTTGCTGTGGCCCAAATGTCTGCAGCATTTTCAGGTACTGGAACACCAGATGAGTCACCTGAAATAAGGGACCAGAGAGGAATTACATGTCATAAGCTGAAAGGGCTTCATCATTAATAAACCATTACTACATTCATTTTGTTGGGTATATTAAGTGAAATGTACAGTTAATATTGATAGACTATAACAATTATACTGATGAAAGAGGCTGCCAATCATGTTGACTGCGGTTATATGATTACAGTCATTAGAGCAAGCTATGACATTTAAAAAAGGTGATTTCATTTAAATACTAAACAGAAAGTAATGAGAGTGTTTGTGTGCCCCCTGTTTAGAGATCCAAACATAAAAATGAAAATGTCAATTCTGCCTTAGTAGAGTCGTAATTATTAACTATGACCTATCTGTTTGCAAGAGGAGAATAAGGGGGAGAAGTGTGATTAATTAATTAATCTAAGCAATTTCTAAATAGGACACTTTTTGACGTGCAATACGTCTTTAGCTCATGGCTTTCTTTGTGTACCATCAACTTTTTTACAGGTCAAGAATGGTATCCCGAGAAGCAAGGGGAGACTCCACAAAGGTTACAGGTTTTGTTTATTCCTATGGACAGTGCTTGTACAAGACATAACACTACCCCTAACTTCCTCCCATCCCCCCTCGAATTTTTTCCCCCCGCTTGCACCAGTTTCACATTTTGATGACTGTGTCTGTAGTGGGAGGAGAAGCGCTGTAGGAAGCCTGTCACTGATAATCTGTGGCACCCTGCAATTTCAGTGTCAAGACTGACGGAGTTTAGTGCCATCTTCAGCACCTTCCACCTGCTGGTAAAATCAAGGCAGTTTATTGGAAAAAACTGAGTTAAGAACACAGTTAATCATGACAACTAAGCTGTAGCTAATATCGACCGCACTTTGGAGCTGCAACATCTAGAAAACTACAGTAGCACCCTCTGATTCATGCAACTCCAGCTTTATCCTCTCTATATGAAAGAGTTGTGGATGAAATGCTATTCAGAGTGAACAACATCCTTAAGGCTACTGTAGCTTTTATAAAACAGTTATGAATCAAAGTTTTTTTTTGGTAAAACATTAAGTACTTAAGATCAAAAACAGTGCTGCTGATAAATGATCATCAACAGCCTCTTAATGTAAAATAAGAGTTGCTATAGCAACTGATAACTGATTACTTCTTTGAATTTACCTGTAGTATTTATGAAAACAGGCTGCACGTGCCAGTCCATGGATGTAACATTTTAGAGCAATTATTAATAGTTCTTCTATTTTTAATAAAGAAATTTTTTTACCTGGTAGAAGTTTTGGAAGCCTTCATCAGTCAGGGTGATGGAGATGGAGAAGATGGAGTAGGTGGCATTTTGGTCAAAGCCAGTTTCACTGTTTCCTCCAAACAAAGCCAGAGCCCAGCACCTACACACACATGCACACACACATGCACACACACACACACCCACACACTAATTACCAGTGATTTTTATAAAACAGGGATGGGGGTAAAGATTTGCTCACTGCCATTAAGTGGAAAGACAATGTATAAGTTTTAAAACATTTACAGCCCAATAAGTAGGAGATATGTCACTTGTTTCTCTGTTTCAGACAAACACTTCTGTGGTCTCTTTGAGGCACTAAGCATGGTTTTAAAAATCCCTAAATCATGTGTAATTGTATTAAGTGTATGTCCTGCCTCGATAGCAGCCTTCCACTTATTTAAAATGAAAAACACCTTTTACACACTAGAAACCCGGATAATAATTCAGTGCAACTATCATATCATATAATCATCACCATCATATAAAAAGACATATTCTTGTTGTGTAATGATGCACTTATATAAAAAGTATGGTTTAAAAAAATCTTCACCGTATTCATCTCACAGATAACAAAGATGTTCACTGTGATGGATTACACCAAGTGAGTTCAAAGTGTCTGAAGGTTTATAGATTGCATTGAAAATGAATCCAGTGGTGGGGAAACAAATACATGAATAAAAGTATAGTCTCCTCTTCAAAACAACCATATTCAGAGATGTAGAGTATAGAGCATTATGGATCTGTTGTACAGTTAATGTGGAATAACCTGAATAACGGTATAGTCCTTTAAACTTTGAGACATCTAACCAGCATCCCAAAGGTGCATGTGATGGCTGCTGCCCAATTTTACTTGGGGGGACAAGAGTGACCCAAATTCAAACCAGTCTCTTGGCCCTTGAGGTGATTGTCTGAACTCAATAAAAAAACAACCGTTTTACAGCCTCAGCAGTTTGTTTGACTGGGAATTGAGACTGAGTGCTCTCAAATTTCACTGTTGTCATTTATCAACAACTGAATCAGCACACACAGTAAATAGGAACATTCTATGAAATGCCCCAAGTGGTGCTGATGGTAAAGGGACTTCTGGATGGGCTCTTGGTATTGTGGCACTGCAGAGAGTTTGGTGAATCACTTTACCACTTAGCAACAAGGGGCTGAAATGCTCTTGTACAACCACATCTAGGGATGAGACTGTATGAATCATATCGTCAAGTGGGCTGGCAAAGCATATAGTTTGAAGATTGGCCTCCAACACACAGGGCTTAAAAAAGCTCATGTATACCCAGCAAATTGAAGGCCTTTTAATTGGTTTCTGGAGTGCCCTCGAATCAGAAAAACAAACAGATAGAGGCAATAACACTCACTTCTTCCTGAGCACTGAAAGGATGCTTCCTGTGCCTTCGTGGCCAATAAGCCAAGAGATGTAGTGGAGAGGCTTCACTCTTAAAAAAGGAGAAAAGAAGATGAAAAGGCAAAATAAAAAACATTGATTTAAGCCCTCTACAATTCAAGACAAAGCATGGTATCCTTTAGCTGCTCTAATTTTATGTTTATATAAGTAGTCACCATGCTGCAGAGAGAAGACAAGGGCATGGAAATGAACAGAAACAACACATTCGATGCAATTTCACTCAAAGCAGGGGTAAACACAGTCTATTATCCATTGTCTGTTTCTGCATTTATGTACCCTTCACCACGCACCCTATGTCCTCTGTGCACAGCTCACCTGTAGTATTTTTCCTGAGGGGGAAGAGCCCAGGTTATGTTCAAAGCGTGAACTTTCCGGACAGGAACAACTGCAAATGGACAGTTAAAAAAAAAAAAAAAAAAAAAAAAAAAAAAACAGAAAGATAAATGCAGCTTATTGATACTGGATTTAAATTTCCTCTATACCACTGGGCCTCAAAGCTATTGGCCTGTGATCCCTTAAAACAAAGCTGTGACCGTACAACATTTTCATCAGTTTGAATATACACAGGTTGTGAGCAACTTAATCAGCGAGTATTTTTCATGTATTTTTCATTGTAGCAGAAACATTTTGTTCTGCTCTGCCATCTATAGACCCCTGTTATTTGGGGGGAACTGCTTCTCTACAGAGTGCATTAGTTGTGTTCCGACAGTGAGATGGATCAGTACCTCTGTAAAGCTTGTTGAAGCCAGGTGTGTCAAAGGGTTCCAGCATGTCAGAGAAATCTGGCTTGGGCAAACCACTAAAGACACAAAAACAGAATATAGAAAAGTGACCAAGAATAAAACTGTACGCTTTAGCATTAATTAAAAAAAAAAAAAGTCAACACAGCACTAAACATGTTTTTTCTACGTATTTATGGAAACAACAGAGAAGATGTGTATTTTGTAATTAACAGGTTGACAAGAGATGATTAAAAAAGTTTCCTAAAGTTTGAAAATGACTGTTTTCAATAATTGTTTGTATTTCATTAAAACCGTACATTGTCTCCACCAGGACAACTCAAGAATGTCAACTTTTCATGTTATATGCTTAATACATATTATTTTACTTTACCTAAACAAGTTAAAATTACTTAAGACAATATTACAAGCTCACAGACGAGGGACATTTCATATAACCCAATAACTGAAATAAAAGCTTAAAAACTGGTGGTTGTGGTTTTCACATAACCGTTATGTGCATGTTGAGTTTCTTAAAAAAATAAAAAAATACTACAATGACTCAAACAGCTTAAGAGAAGTGGAGCTCTCTAAAACACTAATTCAGCTTGATTTTTCAGTTGTGTGGTGTAGCCAGTAAAAAGAAGTAGAGGAAGGCTTGACATTTACATTTAAGCAAAGTCTTAAAAAATATTCAGACTATCTATATGACACCAGCACCTCATCACTCTGACTGAGAGCCTCTTCTCCGATACTCACTTGTTGGGCACCTTGCTGAAGATCTCTCTCACCCACTCCTCCAGAGTGTCCAGCTTCTCTAAAGGACAAGTGAGGCGAGATAAATTAGAGTTCGAGTGCATCTCAATAATTCTGCCTGAAAACTCATAATCCAGAGTTCTGTTGAGAAAGAAGTGCAACACACTACTGTAGTAGTGACTACAATTTTGGCTACATGTGGTCCTTAAATGCCCAGCCCACCATAGGTACACTATGTTTGCACATATTATAGTTATGTTAAAACACTTTTCCATATTACCAATGTAACAAAATACATAAAACAGTATCAATTATGGTTGTGACCATTCAGTCATTAAGTGTATAACATTGTATTTCTATACAGATTTTCCTCTTAAGGATTCAAATTATACATAAAAAGGAATTTACAGAAAGAGATTCATGCACATTTTCAGCATTACTTTTAATAAATTAGTCTAGATGATTTGAGTACTCCTACAGTTTGTGTATCAATAGATACAGTATCAATACTATCAGATCACAACTGCTTACGACACAATGGTAAAAGGTCAATGACTTATCCTTTATTAAAAAAATGGAAGCAATGGATCCTCTGAGCCCAGTTTTTTGATTGTGCTATAAATGAATTAAAAACTGAAGAGTTATTCTTTAACATTATGAATCTTAAAATTAACACTTGAGTGAAGAGCTGTCTTCTAAGAGTAAATGTTTGAGGCCTGCTTTACCTCTGACCACAGACAGCATATACAGTAGTGAGTACACATGTACATTACTGCACCAAGATGCCGGGTTACAGCATTAGAGGTCAGTGAAAACAACCTTTTTTTAGTGTTAAGATATACATAGATAGAATTCACGTAATGTAATGTAACCTTTGTGTCACTTCACCCTGGCTGTTTTGTTAGGTGAAGGCAGTTTTTAGTGGCGTCAACAGGAAAGCATCAGACTTATACAGAAGAACAATATTTCAGCGGCTTCAAGATGGTGAGTTTTCTCAGCACAAATACTAACACTAGTCATCATTTTACTCTGATCCAGCAGTTAATTAGCTGGGTGATATTTTCTGTGAAATCCTGAAAAAAAAAAAAAAAAAAAACAGTGCTCTCAGAAATACAGCAATTTGAGTTGATTCGGGAATAATTTTCCACAGTTGGCTGAACATGCATGAAGTAAATCTTTATTAGAGCTGTGACTAATGATTGTTTTAATTGTTGATTAACCTACAAATTTCTTTTTCAATTAATCAATTCGTTTGGTGTATGAAATTACTGAAAATCAATTAAATTTCTATTATCTACTAATTGACTAGCTCACGATGTGTAAAGAATGGGATAGCTTTTTCTGACCTTTTGATTGCACAGCCAGAGTCATATAATGGGCAGAGTAGTGTTTCTTCCAGAAAGCACGCAACCGCTTATAGACATTGATCTTCTTCGTCTTCGGCTCCTGCTTCAGTGTCTGAGCGTTACCTGATGTTGTCAAATAAACAATCAATTCTGCAGCTTTGAAAAAAAACAGAGGAAAAATGTTTTGTAGATGCAGAGATTTAGGCAAGATAGGAACCTTGGCGTCTGTCTCAGCTCTTGTATTTGTTATTAGTGAACACACCTCAAGGAGGCCCTGCGTGTATTATGTGTCCCAGTGGTTGTGTTTAACAACTCACCCCAACAGAACTTGCCCATAGGGTGTCCAGGTTTGGCCAGACTGCCAAACAGCATCTCCTTCCTGTGGGAGTCTGATGGCTTAGCCAGCTGGTATTCTGACAGAAAGAGAGACAGAAAAACTTGAGACGACAGAGAAAGACAATCGATGGAGTGCAAAAGGGCTGCATAAGGAGAAAACAGCAACGTGGTTGATGGAAAGTTTAACTCCAAGAATCACACCTGAAATTTAACTTGCTGGATGCACAGAGGCACTAAGACTCACCGCTGTCAACAGCCTCCACCTCCCTATCAATGGCGTCTCTGATCATTAGGGGGCAGATGAAGAACTGAGCCCACCTAATAGGGTGACACAGCAGAGAAACCAACATCAGGGGCCAAAAACAAGGCAAAAGGACAGGAAACCAGTCTGACAGAAGCAATCACATATAGACTTATGCACACCCCAAACAAAGGCAGAGGACTGACTGAATCTATAATGTTTGGCTGGTTGGTACACATGATAAGGCAGGATTATATACACCGCGTATATAATATTCTGATCAATTCAAATTCAGATGTTTATTTTTATATCAGTTTTAAGCAACCTCCATAGTATTTTTCACAGAGACAAGTTTCTCCATACTATAATCACCGCTACTAAAATGGATAACTCCATATACATACTAAGGGGGAAACCACGTTTGATAATCAAATAGGCCACACTATTATATAAATGTTTGCACCGAGTGAAATTTCTAATTAGGTCACAGAATCTGGTGGCTCACAGAGGTTGCAGCTACCAGTTTACTGTAAGTTTGAACCCTGCAGAGTTAAAGCTACGGTATTTTATAGATTTATTACTTCCTAATACATTTTTGAAGGTTTCTTGGAAATAAACCACATGGTTTTGTAGTTACTACAGGAAAACTACAAGTTGGAGACCATTTGATTTTAATTTATTGAATTAGTGTGTTATGAGCTTATCATTGACTTCCAGATGCATTTTTGTGAAAGAAATTACTGCAATTAAACTCCAGTGAGTCATGGATCTTTTTTATATGTATCCATTCATTAAATAATTCTTCTGTTTTCTTTAGTTGTGCATTTATTTGTAGACACTTTTCACAGTGTAGGTCATCTTTTTCCTATAAATAAAAAGTTTCAAGGTTGTGTTAACTTAGTGTCTAGAAAATAACTGGCAGTGTACCAAGTGATCATTCCCTATTTTACCATCAATTAGAAGTAAATTATATAAAAACCTCTTAGGAAATTATTTGGAAATGAATTAAAATTCATTCAATCAGTGACTTGTATATATTAAATTATCACCGACATTTTTTTTAATTTCAATTTTACGACGTTTAAATTCTAAGACCACTTCTTAAAAATGACTACTCCAAAAACAAAAACCTCTGATGCTTCCCCACCTGTCAAGAGCCTCTTTGAAGCTTTTCCTCTGGACGTCAAACTGGAAGATGGTCCTCTCACAGTCAGTGGAAGCATTGTCACTTCCTCCATGCTTCTTTAGAAAAGCATCAAAGCCATTTTCTGAGGGGTACTTCTCACTACCCATGAACACCACTGGAGCAGAAAAGAGAAGAAATGGTCCGCATTTGAAGTTTTCTTATTTATGTGGGCAACTGCCCAAACAAAGAGTGGAATTATTTTTTTTTTAAAGTGAGCCACAAAAGCTGTTTTTTCAGATGTAGGTGTTGAAAGAGCTTTAAATATTGCTGTGAACATTTAATGACAGCTAACCATCTTTAACAATAACAACAATTTATCCGCTGACAGCAGCAAATTCTCAAATTTGCTGTCTTGCACACACTGAATGAAACAAATTCATGTCTATTTTCTGTTAGGGGAAGCAAGGATGGATTGCAAACCAGGCAAACTGGGCACATGCCCTAAGGCTCAGACCCCCTGGGGCCCCAAAAGCCCCAGGTTTAATTTCACGCAATGTGTCATTGGGTTGGTAATAATAAATTATTTGCAAGTTTGTTCTCTAAAGTTAGGAATATCACTAAAGCCTGATGTTAACTGAAATGTTGAGGGTCTTATAGAGAATCTTGTATCATTATCTTACCCTCAGGCTCTGTCTTACACAGTGTCCTCTTTTTAAATCTAGTATTAGGCAATTCTTTTAAGCACACTGTGCAGGTAGTGCTAGTTGTGTAGTCTGTAGCTTAAACCAAAAGGGCATATGAAGGTGATGGGATTGATACACAATGCACTGAGCGCAAAAGCAAAATTGGTGAAAAGAGGCACAAAGCCATAGTGGGTTGATCTGACCAGTAGAAGGGTGTTCTGGGAATTGTCAGATATTAAGCTTCTTATCTCAAATAGACAGAATGAGCTAAGGCAGACCAAATAAATGAAACACTGTCAAATTGTGATTCTTAGGAATTACTTTACCAGACATCAGACCTGAATTTCTCAGTGTGTTTACTCACTGTGTTCCAGAAAGTGGGCAAGACCAGGAAGGTCACTGGGGTCACTGAAGCTGCCCACTCCAACACACAATGCCGCTGCAGACTGAAGCACACAGAATACCAAGTCACTTTTAAGTCTGACAATGTTTTTTCTTACCGTCAAGAAAACCCGAAAAAGGACCATAACCATACTACCCAACCCAATCCTTAAAAAAAAAACAAACAAACAAAAAAAAAAACTGTACGACTTTGCAGCCAAATCCTTAGTAATCCTTAGGTCTTGTTGCTTTATGACAACAAACAATTAAAAATTTAACATACCATTTCCTCATGTTGAAGTAACATTTGATAAAAACTACAATACCAACCTGATAAAAGAGAATTATTTATACCCTTTTCTAACATTATGAAACAAATCTTTATGTTCTGTTTTACAAATGTGTGTCTTCTGTAGGAAAAAATGGGAATAGACCCTGAGAGACCCTGAGAATGCAGACAGGATGTTAAGCGTTCATACAGTACATAGACAAATATTTGAATTTCATTAATTCATAGAATTGGGAATTTAACAATAAAGAAAAAAGAGAATATTGAAAACCTTGTCACATACATTGCTGAAACTCTGTAGAAGATTTAGGTTTAGGTTTAGATCAGTTGTGCTGACAGCTCTTGTGTTTGACTCAACTTGAGCAGAAATTTTAAGTGTTCCTCCTCTTCATTAAATATACTAAGAGCTAAATACGTATGAGCAGTACCTGTTTCTCTGCATTTCCTTTCATCTTTTTCCCCTCCATTTCATTGTGGTCGTCTTCATCACTACCCTCCCCAATGTCATCTTCATCGGATTCACCATCTGATTCATCACCAGATTCATCCTCCTCATCCTCTTCTTCTTCCTCCTCCTCCTCCTCGTCTTCAACACCCTCATCTTCTGACAGTGGACCTGTGTAGTCTGAAATGAGCAGAGCTCGCAGTCCATTGTCCAACACAACATACCTAAAAGATGTAAAGTCATAGGTAAAACATTAAAAAAAGTCTAAGATAAAGTATCATCAAGTTTTACAGTTGGCAGGCTTTTTATTGTTTTTTTCCCTACTTTAAACTGGCTGTTAAATTAAATGTGTCTTTGCAGACTGCAACTTATATCACTTGAAACTCTCTTGTTCTATGTATTTTCACAGCAGAGAGTTTCTATGCATGCCCCACATTGGCCTCAGGCCCTGGTGTGTGCTTACAGCATGAAATCGTCCACTCAAACTACAATCATAATATACCGATCTGGCTGGAAGAGAAGCTCGATACCATTTTTGGATCTGGGTTAGTGGATCTGGGGCATTTTCTCAGCACTTTCACTAATACAGAAAACAGTAATCTCTTATGTGTATCGTTGCACATGAAATCTTATTAATAACATTGACTGAGAGGACACTAAACAGAGGACATAAATCTACATGATTTATGGCTTCTGACTACACCACAGTGCATAATTAAAATACACAAGAGAATGGCAACATCTAGTATAAAGGCGTTAATGTGGATGTGATTCTTCTAAACTGTGCAGCAGTGAAGTCTCTTACCTGTACTGTTTGGGGTCACTGGGGGACTTGATGATCTCACTGTCTCCAACATTGTCCTCCCCTCCTACCCTTGCATCCCCAGCAGCCAGGCTCTCCTCCCAGGGTACCTGCTCTGGATCTTCTGCTGCTGAGGTTTCCTCCTGCACCGCTCCTGAAGACTCAGACACTGGGACGGTTTTGGACTTGTTTATCTGCGGCATCCTTGGCAAAGATGATGAGACTTTGGCACTGCGGGCTGACAGCAAGGCGCGACCGTAAACAACAGGACAGCTCGCTGTCACCGGTAATTTACTCTTCAGCACGGCTACACACCGTGTCAACCTCTACAGTAGAAGACCCTGACTAAGAGACGGCTATATCGAAATGAAAGCTCACGAACAAGCTACCCAATAACACAGATTCATTAATTAAATGTACTGCAAGCCCATCTTTGACCTGAGCTGTCATACACACACACACACACACACACACACACACACACACAAACAATACAGCTATTCACACAGACTGTCTGGTGGTTTCGCTCTATTCAGCTGGATGTCAGCTAAAACACGGCCCGGGCAGGCCACCGCAGCCAAAGCCTGAATCTCTCAACACAGCAAAGCAGACCACCAACAACCACAGCTAAAAAGAAATCACTTTAGCATCCTTTAAAATGCGGAGAAATTAAACAGAAATGACCACTGACGGCTTATGAGAGAATTAAATGTGAAAATTCTATATATATATTCTTTAAAATAAGCTTCAACTGGTTAAGGCAACACTCGGTTTCAAAGCGAAGCCAAACAGAAAAACAAAAACTTTTAGTACTTCATGAAGCCAGTGCTACAACAACACAACGGTTACCTTCCTGCCAGAAGGGCCTCGAGATGTGAACGGTCGCTCCAACAAGGAGCGCTGTGATTAGCCGAGAACGTTCAGCTTGTTATTATGTCGACATCTGATTGGCGCTTTTCGGGAAAGGGCGTGGTGTGTGTATTAACACGTGTGAACCGTGAAGTCAAGAGTGGTTAAATGATACAAAGCTGCAGGGACGGGGAAAGCAGCAGCGACAAGTAGCCAACTGGATGGAACTAGCAGATGCTCGCCATCTGTTTATGATTATGACTGCTACATTGGGAATGTTGGACCCATCACTTGTCATGACCGGTAAATGTCATTTTATGGTAGTTCTTTTTCCAATGTTTAGACAGTATAGTCAGTCAGAGTGGAGTTAGATGTAACGTGTCTTATCAGTTATAGCCGTTTAAAAGCCACAGTGCTTCATTTAAATTGTAGCCCCCGCATCTCTTCATGCACCTGCACAAGGTACCATCAGGGATGATTGGTTTAGGAGCCGCTAGGTGGCAGGCATAGGCCACGAGGGATCATGGGCAAGTGTTACACCTGATTTTTGAGCGTGGTTCAAGCCTCAGATGCTTCCTAGCCCACTTTTGGCTGCTAATCTGTATTTTTCCATGAAATTTAAAGAGCTTTAAAACAGATGTAAAGACAAAAAAAGCCAACATAAAACAGCAAAGAAACAGAGAACATTGTAAACAAACAAGATACATTTCTAGTATGGATTTACTGGATTATACTGACTAATATTAGTAATATGCACTACCTCAAACTTTTCACACAGTGAAACGGTTGAAATAAAACTCTTATCATGAATAAGCTACATTGACATTTGTCCAATACCCTTCTTCAGCCTCCCCTCTGCACCGTGTTGGCATTTCACCCCTGTGCTGTGCCAATATGTCCTCCCCCTCACTCACCAACTCTCCCTCTGTGTGTCTCTCTGTCTGAAGCCAATCTGATTTGCCCCTGGGCTTCTGTCGGCAGAAAGAGGTGATAAACACCGCAACCATGACAACTGGTGAGCCAGGCACATGCCTGAGTTCCTGTATCCTAATGGGTTTATTTGGCATCCACTTATCCTTTAATTCATCAAGTCCAGCATTCACCTGAGCTGATATTAAGACACTCGGGACAGATGAAAGCATTGTGGCTCCAGTACAGTTTGAGTTTTTTCATCAAAGTCTTTTGAGATAAGTGCATCTATCAGCATGTAAGATGAAACTGTATTAACACTAAAACCTCCACACTGCTTAAAATACAGCCTGGATATTACTCACTAAATAAACATTTCCCGTCTCATTATAATTAACAGAAATGTTAGCATATTGATTCTTTCTCATCACACAGAAAGTGAAAGTGCTGAGCTGGTTCACACAAACATATTCTATTGATCAGTAATGGAGCACATGCGAAACCACAATGAATGATATTTTCAGAGCAAAGGTGCTAGCACCAGGCATAATGCAGCAAGTACAGAGCTGTTGCACGGCTGAAATTGCTGGGCTGTGGTAATAGCAAGGATAAGCAGCCTATTAGGACTGCGTGAAAGGGCTTTTACGTGACTCGCTGTGTGAAAACTTACAGAGCAAAAATGGTGGCAGGCTTGTGTTAGTGATCGATTGGACAGGCCTCTGCAAACCATGAACCTTCCCTTTAATGCCAACACATATGGACTTTTCTTGGTAAGGGACATTGTATTAGCACAGCTGCAACGTGAGCCATCGTAACTCGCGATTTTTTCCACTTTTGTACCCCTTTCTATGACTGAGCCCAAATTGAAGTTCAGATCGGGCACCTCGGGCCTCCCCAGAAAAATGTGTCTGTGTAAAAACGCAATGTTGAAAGCAGCCAGCTGAATCATTGTAGGTATTATGAATTTGTCCCCCTCAGTCAGCTTCCTGTAGAGTTATTGGAGGCAGCAGCAGCAACAAGAGTCTTTACCTTAAGATGCTAAGGGGCAAGGTTCCCATAGCAACTGATCTGACTCCTAATTAAAACAGGAGATTTGATTAATTAGCTCAACGATGTGTATATGCGTGTGGATGTGTGTTGCATGACTCTCTGTATGTGGTATGTGTGTGGGAGTCGGTATGTTCTTGTGAGTCACAATGTAACTTGTGTAGTTTGTGCTAAAAGAACAGGGGGTGTTGTGTGTGTGTGTGTCTATGTCTGTTTATGTGCGTATTTTTGGGCCTGTGTGTAATCCTGTGAATCATTAATATGTTTTCATTGTGTGTGTGTGTGTGTGTGTGTGTGTGTGTGTGTGTGTGTGTTTCAAGTCTCCCGGGAGGCTTGTCCTTGCCTGCAGTACTACTGTGTGAATCAGAGGTGAGTCCTCTGGAGTTGCCCTGTGCTTTAATGTGGAGCTAATGACAGAACCACCTGCCCTCCTCTCCACCCTCCTGCCCCTCCCTCTCCTATATTTATCCCCTCTATTTCTTTTTTCCTCTTCTCCTCCTCCGACTCTTCTCTCTTCACCATGTATCTCACCAAGTCATCACAATTCCCTCTAATCATTGTGTCCTTTTTGCTCTTACACACAACTTGGCTGTTTGTTTTTTCTTTTGTCCCTTCCATCCTCTTCAAGAAAGAAGTTCCTTCGCTTTCCAAACGAAACTTACATCACACCTTAGCGTGTGCATCGACTTAGGATCTTCACTGATTGTCCCTGTAAAACTTGCTACTGTAGGAATCTGGAGATGGTCATTGATGCCTAACTAATCTTGCAGGCAAAATCAGAAAGATCCAATGGTACTTTTGTGAATGTGCTACCAAATTATTTGTGCTGGCACTTATTATCTGGCCTCCCCAGATGATTCACAATGCAGCAGCACGATCAGCCTAAAAGGCCACATCACACCACTGCACATATCTCTAAACTGGCTTCCAGTGGCTGTTCAGGTCATGCTTAACAAAACAGCACCTTCCTGCATGAACACCTTCCTCCAGGTCTACAATATTTCTTGTCCACTGCACCCAGCCGAGGAATGGTGCCTTGTGGTTCCTACACCACACAGCAAAAGACCTAATTTGCTTTCCTAGTGTAGTAATGAGAGACTCTATGGAGTATCGCCCCTTAAAGAAACCAAAGCATGTGTAAAAGGACAGCACAACAGTATGTGAACAACACGTCGCATTAAGGAGATTTTCTGACCTGTGGATTGCAGAGGGAGAGTACTATCTTACTCTTGTCAGTGCTTGTCCTCCAGTCTTGAGTATGTGTTCATTCGTGCATGCAAACCAGTCCCAGTGGATATTTTCGCAACTAAAGCATAATTGGAGAGAGCTGCAAAAATGGGATGACCACTTCCTGCACCATATCTATAGTGGAGAAGAGAAAAAGAATGAGGAGGGAGAGGAAAACAAAGAGAAATAACTCAAAGGAAAGAATGTCATGTAAACTAGTCTGAATTGACAAGAGCCCACAGGAGAATCAAAGTAAGAAAATAAAGAATGAAGAAAGGGGGAGCAGGAGAACATAATGGAGGAGAGAAAGGGGAGTGAAATAGAAGGAATCTAAGTATGATCTGACAGAAATAATTCAGATGGGAGATAGGAAAAGGCTTTGGAGAAGAAGAAAGTGGAGGAGGAAGAAAGGAGAAGTGGCTGAAATGAAACAGCATGAATCCCCATCCATTTCAGCACTGGACAGCTCCACAGACAGCACTAGGCCAGTATAAATAGATCCCCTACTTTAGAGGCTCCGTCAATGCTCCGAAAAGTGCTTTATGTGCTCAGAGCGGCTCCTGCCCCTAGAGAACAGACACACAGGTATCTGATGGTGCCTGATAACCATCTTCCCTCAGTTCCTCTCCGTTTGTTTTCTTAATTTAGGGAGCCTCCATGGTTCAACCACAGCACTTCTGTGAGGAAAAGCGGGTGCTTTTTTTCCCCCCCAGATTCTCTGTCACAGGCATTGTTGCACTCAGAGGTAGATGATATAGCCTCAGGTCTTGGATCACATTACCCCTGCTGCAGATCTAGCATCCCCAATTACAAACCAAGACATAATATCTTAGCATCAAAACCGTTGCATCATTGAAGCTTATTTCTATTCATCAGCCCCAGCCCTGCAGGTTATATATGACTTAACTGTGTGAGAGACAGTCTCCGCTTATGCGTGTATTCATGTGACTGTGCACATGCTTGATGTCTGCCAGCCTGTTTCCATTGCAAGTGAGCGTTAAGTAGCCTTGTGGGGAAGCTGTAATACAGCCTAATGCACCTGAGAGCCCTGAAATCTATAACCATCATCTACATCTTCCTGATATTACTGGAACCGTCTCTGTTACTGTTTCTGATAGGAATCTCCAGGGAGAGCTTTCCCCTCCAGTGCTGTAGGGAGAGGTATGGAGAAAATGTGTGTGTGTGTGTGTGTGTGTGTGTGTGTGCGTGTGTGAGGGAGAGACGCACCTCTCCATTTCCTCAAGGTGATTCACCTTAATGCACGCTGAAATCAATGTGAAATTGAACTGAAAATTGAACTTTCAGCTCAGTAATGTGAGAGACACGTTGTTATTAAATCTTTTCCTATATCCACGAAACCGGCTGACGGATGTTTGAATGCGTGATTTTAACAACGCGTCACCACGGTGTCCTTGATGGAGACCCTGACATTGGTCCACTGGACACTTTAGAAATGTACTAAGGGGCCTAAACAGTAGTGATGGAGGAGCAGTCACCTAACAGGCTATAGTAGCCGGGGCTGACAACTGGATTCGGTGTTGGTGGGGGGCTTCATTGTTCTCCATCTCCGCGGCAACTGTTGCGCCCACCACCTCCATTTGGCAAGACAGGTGTTTTGATGAAGGCCGTGCAGACTTCCAGGCCTCCCTGTAATCTTCGCCGTTTCCCCTCGTAAAAGTCACCACAGTTTTCCCGACTGATGCTCTGTGCGTGCTCCAGCGCGCGTGTGTATGTGCGCGACGAAGCCAGCTGGCACGAGTCGCCATGGTAACACACACCGGTTTCACGAAATCCGTCGGTGCTTAAGGGCAAGAGGAGAGATGAATAAACTAATGAGATTATAAATTATTGTCGGTATAGCTGAACAGTCGGGGTATTTTTTATTTTATTTTCCCAGACTACACACGCGGGCAACGTGAGGAGAAAGTTTATGGGGCCCATTGTCTGTGCCTCTGTTTTGTCTCCTGTAATCTGTTTATGATGAGGACCTGAACTGACTCCTCTGGTAAGTGTGAACCCACCCTGCGCGCTCTATGCCTCGTGTACAAACAAGCAGTTTCGCGCCGCCTTATTGCGTGATTGATTCCGGCGCCGTCGTTCCCCCGTTTTAACCTCTATGAATTACCTAGTTGTGTTTGAGATGGAGAGAGGATTCTCCATCATCACGCAGTCTACAACTCCGTGCACTGCACGCCTGTCCAGCGGTCCAGTGCCGCAGCTCCCGCGGTCTGCGCTGTGAAGAAGCGGACCTGCATCCTAAAGCCAATCGTTTTTTTTTTCTCTCTCTCCCGGTTTTTATCCTCCACCTCATTGCAGTCTTATCACGTCTCCCCCTCTTGCTCTGGGCCCCCTCCTCCCTCCCTCCCTCCCTCCCTCCCCATCCGCCTGAGCCGCTACAGGAGAGGAGAGAGAGGGAGAAGAGTGCGGCTGAATGTGAACGACATGTCGACAGTCAGCCTCTAAAGTGTTTTCTCGGTCGTTCCCTAATTCTTTGGCGGCGGACTGAGTGAGTGTTATCCGCATCCCTGCTCTGCTAAGCGTCGCTGTGTGGATCAGAGAGGCTGGTGGGGAGAGACAGACAATGGGGAATGCAACTGGATTGCGTTACTCTGCCAAGGATTTTCACACATAGCCTGGTAAATGTCTTAACAGGTTCTGTTAATGACTAAGCTGTTTAATTTGTCCAGCTTTATTTCTGCTAACTATTACAATTTCTTTGCTATAATGTTATGGGCTAATTGATTTTCTTAGAGGGCTGTGGGCTATCCAGCCCCATAGCCCCATACATTTGATCAGTGATGCTGCTGCTCATCTGATAGTGTGGGTCTGTGCTGGGAGCAGGGGCCCATGTAAAAGGCAGTGTGCAGCTTGGTGAGGCTCTGTGTATGCTGACGGACAGAGAGGACGGAGAGGGACAGAGAGATAGACACTGGAATTATGTGACATGAATAATATGGCGAAGAATAAGCAGTGGCCGTCATCTCTGGTCCGCTTGCGTCAGTGTGCAGGTCTAGGGTAGAGAGGAGGCATAAGAAAAAAAAAAAACTCAAGAAAGACAGGGAAAGAAGCCACACCTGTGTCAGGCCTATTTTCAGATGGACATGGAGACAGAGACAAATGGGTAGAGAGAGACATAGAGTTTAAAATTCTGCTGTGCTGTCAGCGGTCAACACACAAGTCCTCTCCTTTTTTGTTACCATAATGATGCAGAGCTATGTCGACTGCTGACTAGTCCACTTGGCTGATTGGAGAAAAAGGCTCGAGTGTTGACTGTGTTCCTTCTTATTAAGGAAGAGATGGCCTTCCACCAAAGCAGAATCTAACAGGAGGGATCCCAGTGGTCTATCTGGACTCAGTATTGATCTCCCCTGTACCCGGGGCTTCAGGCCCAGCGATAAACACTGCATTTCTTGGACTAAAACGAAGACCTACTGGGACTGTGAATGGGTTATATTTCGTGTTGTATTCCAGTTTGTCAAACGCAATTAAGCGTGTTGCCCTAGATTGTCTTGGGTGAAGCGTACTTGCTCAGACACTTGGATAAAATGCACAAATCTTCCCCATCTTAAATAAAAAAACTTTTACCCTTCTGTTTATGCTTCTATAAGCCCTGAATGATTGTCCACCATGTATTGCAGCATCACATGGGTTTGTTACGAAATCATACACTCATCTACACGTGCCTAGCTACCTGTTTTTGTACTTGGCAAGCTATAAAAGCATACTTTTTGGCTTCGGTTTGACCTTTCTCACATTGTTTTCAACACACACGCATGTATCTTGGCTCCTGCACCGTTTCTCTGTGAGGCAACCGTACACTGTGCAGGGCGAGAGAAAGGATTTGATGTAATCAATATCAGATTTCAGCTGTTTCACTGTGAGCTCTCATCCTGAGTGGCAGCCTTGACTGACTTCTTACTGCTTATGCAATCCCACTCCTCTCTCCCACCTCACCCGTTTCCTCTTCCTTTGTACCTGCTCTCTGCCCATTCCCGTCTCTCCGTTACTCCATTCCTGCACCTTCTTCCCATTTTTCCTCCTCCTCTTCTCATTTCTACCTCTCCCTTCATCTCTCCCAGTCTTAATCATCTCTGTGATTGCCCTTCCTCTCTCGGCGGTGATGTTTTCACTGCTGCCTCCTTGTCTAACTCGCTGATGCTAGATTATTGCTGTATGATTACAGCTACCATACCATCATGATCATCATTGCATTTTGTATGGCAGTGTTCAACACTATATGAGCGGATCGAGATGCTTTATCCAATTTAGATCTCATTAAGACTTGAGAGGAAATATCGCCATGCAAGAGTGTCATCTCAGCTGTTCTTTTTTTTTTTTTTTTTTGGTTTTGTTTTGTTTCTGTTTTTAGTACTACTGCAACCTTTTCTCATTCTGTTGTTGTTGCAGTACCATCATCATCATCATCATCATCATTATCATCACTATCATGTTCCTGCCCATCCCTGCATTGCTTTCATGTCAACCCTTTTAAAATGTTTGAAGAGTTTTGATTTGCAGCGATGCTTTCACTCCACTGTCATTATCACAATAATGATTATGACAGGACTCGATGGCTGATAACCTAACATATTCTTCTGATTGATAATATGGGGTATTTTGTGCTTCGTCCTTCTGTTCTCGGATTGCCATTCATCTAAATTGAGCAGTTCATTAGACAGAAGCATTATGAATCTGATTTGCATTTACCCATATTCATATTGCATGCATTAAAACAAACACGCGTGACATTTCAGCTTCATCGGACATTTGAGAAAGCAGATGAATATATTCATCACAAGCACCCACCCCCTACCCCCCACCCCCAATTTGTCCAAAAAAGCCACTTTGAAAATGATAAAATGTGATTCACAGGTGAACTAGCCCACGTGCTTGCCTCTGATTTGCATTGTCAGGGTCAGAATTTGAATATTTAATTCAAAAGCAACACTGCGTCAGCTGAGATGCTTCCGTTTGTTGTATTTAAATCAATATTTCCTGCTTTTGTGAACCTAGATTTCCCTGTTTTCCTGCACTGAATACATCTTACATATGTTTACAGAGATCCAGTTCTTATCACTGTGTGCTGTGGTGGCCTCCATTATTCTAATGCAATGTTATTCATTCCCCATGCCACTCCAGTCTGTGTGATTTAACTTTCATTTTCTGAGTGCTTTAGTATGCTTGTGATGTATCATCAATCTGATTCATCCTGAACTGACTTTTGCTGTTGCCTCCCTGGCTGTTTGCCCTCTTTTAACTGTGTGCGTGTGTGTGTGTGTGTTTGTGTGTGCCTTTGCCTGTCTGAATGTATGTATGTGCCGTGCCTTAACATGCAGTGCGGTGAAGGGCCGATGTCAGGCTGTAGCCCCAGGCTGCTGAGCTGAGAGGGAGAAGCAGGAGGATGCAGTTGGTCACTCTGGCAGTGGCCCTGGGGTGTGTGTGTCTGTCCCGGGCATCACATACCCCCACCCCTACCCCCACCTCCACACACACCCCTCTAGTGGACAACTCTGAGGAGGAAGTGGATGAGCCGTGCTTCGAGCCATGCACGTGCGAGGTTAAAGAAGGCGTGCTGCACGTGCACTGTGATGGGCGGGGCTTCACTAATGTCAGCCAGGTATCAGTCATTTATGTGAGATTCCCATTTACCCCATTAACATCTCTCCAAGTCACACATCAAGTCTCCAACATGGCTTATAGGTGTTGCTAACTGTTAAATTCATGTAATTAATTAGATAACTAAGCAGACCTCTAATTAATCATTCAGGTGTCACAGTCGTGGGTCCGCCCTTTCAAACTCAACCTCCAGAGGAACTCTCTAAGGCGTCTCTATAGCAACGGGTTTCTGCACCTTGGCAACGCAGTGTCGATAAACCTTGGTAACAACGCGCTCCAGGACATCCGAGTGGGAGCGTTCCATGGGTTAGCCAAACTGAGACGCCTGTACCTCCATGAGAACAAGCTCGAGGTCTTCAGAAATGACACCTTTGCTGGCTTAGAGGCTCTGGAATACCTCCAGGTACTGAGGATAACCTATACCGTATTCATGATTGATAAGATTATTGATAGATTTGCCCAATATTACAGATATTGCAGAGTACTTACCCTTTCTAGCTGCATTCAGTCTGTTTTTCAACTGCAGCCATTGTACATTCATCACATTTTCTACCTGCAGGCCGACTACAATGTGATCAAACGAATTGACAGCGGTGCGCTGAGGTTCCTCTACAAGCTTAGAGTTCTCATCCTCAATGACAACCTGATCCCAGTCTTGCCTGCTCATCTGTTCAGGTTAGATTTTGATTATTATACTGCAAAGCTCTTGAATTATGCCTGGACTGATCTGCAGAAATATCAGTGTCAGACACAGTTAGCTAGTCAATTAATGTTTCTTTTTGCATACAATTTCATACTATAAAAGATGGATTATTTTTCAGATATAGCAGCAGAATACTCGGCAATGAAATGTGTGAACCTTTATTTTCACTTACTCTCACATTGTCCTTTCATCTAACCTAGCTAACTATCCCCCTCCTCCTTCTGCTTCAGATCTGTGTCTCTGACTCATCTGGACCTGCGGGGAAACCGTCTGAAGAGCTTGGCATATGCTGGAACCCTGGAGTATGTTGGTCGCTCCCTCATGGAGCTACAGCTTGAGGAGAATCCCTGGAACTGTGGATGTGAGGCAGTGCAGCTACAGCAGTGGCTGGGTCAGATCCCCTACACAGCTGTAGTTGGGGATGTTACCTGTGAATATCCCTTCCACCTTCATGGCAAGGACCTGAGGGAAATTCCCCGGAAGGAGCTGTGCGCTGACCTGCCAGATAAGGAGCTACAAGGAGAAGGGGCTGGTCCACCAGCAGGATCACAGCCCCAACCTTTGCCCCCTAACTCTAAACCCAACATAAACCCGCATCCAGGGAGAGTAAGGCCAACTAAACCATCCTCAATGGTTCATGGCTCGCGCCAGAACACTCATACCTCCTCTACTTCATTATCGTCTTCCTCAGCGGAGCGTAAGGACAAGGAGAGACACCCTAGGCCGACTAAAAGGCCTCGACTCTCCAGAACGTCTCCCACACCTCGCAGTCTGATGCCCAACCAGAATCCTCCAGTGGCTGGCTACCAAACACGACCCCCAATCCCTATCATCTGTCCCCTGGGCTGCACTTGTAATCTGCACATAACGGACCTTGGCCTGACTGTGAACTGTAAAGAGAACGGCTTCCTCAATGTATCCCAGCTCACACCTCGGCCCCTTAATGGCCGCAAGCTTTACCTGAGTGGAAATTTAATCCAGAGGATCTACCGCACAGATTTCTGGAATTTCTCCAGTCTCGACCTGCTTCATCTCGGCAACAACCGCATCTCCTATCTCCAGGAGGGGGCTTTCTCCAGCCTGACAAGCCTGAGGAGCCTCTACCTGAATGGGAACAACCTGGAGAGGCTCAGTCCTCATATGTTTCTGGGGTTGCAAAATCTAAGGTAAGAATGTTTTGCTTTATATTGCTCTTGGCATTTTAGGCCCTTTGGCCTTATTGCACTTCAAAAAAACAATTTTGATATTTAGAAATTTCTTTATAAGTATGTGCAAATTAATTTCACTCTAGCATTGGCATAGCACAAAGCAGAACATTTTGATTAACATTATTCCAGAGTTTGATTGAAATAAAAGGTGCCCATTCTCTTCCAGGAGTGTCACTTTGTTAGTCACGCTGCCTGATGCCATGCTCCATTTGAGGCGTGAGCCTGGTATGAGTGACAACATGAAAATTAATGTATTTTTGTATTTAATACAGAGGTGTTGATAGGGCTGTCAGATGCCTGGATGATGCCAGGAATTAGCTTTTTGGAAAAAGGTTTATTATAAAAATGAGTTGTCAGAATGATGCATATGAATAATTGTCAGATTAAGTTTACAAAGATAATTCCCCTCAAAATAACTTACACAATAAATACCTATAGGAATTGCATTTATTCAGTGTCATGTGTAAAGAATATGAATGTTTATGCCATATTTTTACAATAAGAATACCATTTAGACATATTTTCTGGCTCTGCTGTCCACTGTATTTCCACAGACCTATAAGTTTGACTATTAATCAATAATATACTCTTATAGGAACTTAAAAAAGTCTTCTTCTTAACCTATTGTTAGTCCCTTTAAGTGACTTGTGGGCAAGTGAACAGTATATGTCATAAATTCCAAGAATGGAAGAATATTAGATGACTAGCGTGCAATGCAAAGTCAAAGTCTTCAGTTCCACTGACATATTCCTAAGATTACGCTACCTTTTAATATTGAAAAAGAAGCCTTAAAAATTCAAAGTTTTTTTTTTATTTAACATGATGATCAGTGATGCCAAAGCAAATGTAAGTCCTCGGTGTAAAATTACACAATATCATTTAAATCTGATCAGCTAATCAGCTGTGACCAAGGAAAGTGCAGATTAAATCAAATTTCTGTTATTACTTCTTTACATAAATATTCATTGACATAATTATCATTCTGGGGTGCAGGAGTGGTAAATTACACAGCGAATACTTCAAAATAAATCAATTTGAAAATGTGAAAATTCATACTGTGCACTAATCAAGAATCAAAAACAGTGTTTTTATACCAGTGTAAGACAAAGGCGGACAAACAGCGGACTCATTGAGTTGTTGGGATGTTTTTAGATTTCGTGTATTTTTAACGCCAGGTATCACTAAGTGCTAACATCCAGCATGCCCTGTGTATTCTCTTATTTCTACAGTTCACTCTCTTTATACATGTAAACACTGTTTTCTTCCCTACTTTAGGTACCTTTACTTTGAATACAACGAGATCCGTGAGGTCGATCCTGGGACTTTCGACTCTATGCCGTCCCTCCAGCTGTTGTTCCTCAATGCCAACCTGCTGCGGAGCCTCCCTCATGGTGTCTTTTCTGGAGTTAATCTAGCTCGCCTCAATCTGAGAAATAACCACCTTCTGCAGCTTCCTATGGAGGGCGTGCTGGAGCACCTCACTGGACTAGTACAGGTTGGTGCAAACTTAAAACTCTATTTGGTGAATGAATGAGGAGGTTTCAGCGCGGGTGGATGCTTGAAAAAAATGACTCTGATCTGCTAACCTGAGCGTGTGTAAATGAGTCAGATACCTGGCACGAGGCTTTTAGCAAATTTAGGCCAAATAACATGCATTTTGTTGAGTGACAGTGGCAGGGTGAAAAATGGAGATGATTGAATTGGATCACCCCTGCTGATTTACTAAACGAAAATGTGCATAATTATGCAGAGTATATTTATTTCAAATGTCAGGCGATGAGATTAAAAGAACTAATCGATTGCCAAGACACATTATATTATCACAGCTTGATGAAATAAACAAAACAAGCTGAAATCTTGGATCAAGCCATACCCACATTTAAAAACCTCTGGCAGCCCTTGATTTCCTGGCCTCTGGCACAGCTGCAGTATTCTCTGTCGTCTGCATCGTCTGTTGTTTTGAGAGCTCCACCATGGCATATGGGACTACATTTGCGCCTCAGGTATTGTAATTGGAAAATTGCAATTGACTCGATTTGCATAAGTGGTCTTAATAAATCAGCAGCTAAACTGGAGAAAGCTGAACCCCTCAAGTTTTTGAGCATGGTTGTAATTAATGCACCTTTTAGCAAATATGTGTTAAATTCACTTTTTGTGTTAGGCCTTAGCTTGCACATTTGACTGTAGCGTTATGTGGCTGGTTGCTGTACACAATGCACTGATAAGGACCAAACCTGAGGTATTATGTTTTTCATCCTGCCTCCTCTCACTTCAGCAAATTTAATGTACCAGGCTTTTCTTAAACGACCAGAGTAGAATGAGGCAAGGTGGGTGTGGATTAGCCTGAATGTCATTGTGAATTTCCGTTTTACTTTGCTCCATGAAAAATTCCTGATCCTAGGTAGTGTGGGTGAGGCTGGCACTTCAGAGGCTGTTTCTAAATGTTTGCTCAGGGGAAGGACGACAGTGGTTTATGAAGCTGGAGGAGCCATGTGGAAGTGTATTATGTTTTTGTGCTGTTATGTGCCTCTGATGTCCAAGGGCATTAAAGCGCTCACCAAATGGAAGTACACTGTGGGCCATATTCATACGCCCAGCGGTATCATCATTGTACTGCTCAAAATCTGTGGCACCGTAATTGAATTCATTCATTTACCAGGGTTGTTATTACTCCGACAAAGCCACATTAGCACTGCCCATGGACTGCAAAAAATAATGTGACAATGATATCACCTGTTACTGTTGGTCTGTTTGAAGCCTGGGAAGTGGGATTTCTGGGCTCTGGTTTGGGTTTTTGGAGCCAGAGTTTGCACAGTAAAATCAAAGGCTAACACAGATGGAAACAGGGTGAATCTCACGGCTGCTGTAAAAAGCAGTGCATTTTGATAATCATAAAGCAGAAGCATGTATAGCTAAGAGTCATTGTAAGAATCAAGGGCAGGATTATACTGTTTCACCTACTTACATGCAAAGATATATATTTATTTTTTAGAAATACCTCCCTGATATCTGTTATTAAAACATTCTTGAGGCATTAAAGAGACAATAAAAACTGCTGCGGTGTCTAGAATTTCATAACTAGAGAATTAATTGCTGCAGAAGAGAAATTAGCACTAAACTAGTGAAAAAAATCAACCTAAGTGAATCAGCATCTTGGTGAATGCCAGAAATATATACTGTTCATGGACACAATTGTCTTTGTCAGTAAACGCAAACAAAGTGTAGTTGAGTAGCACTCACTCATCACTGACAACTGCAATGAAGAAACCTGCCATGTTTCATGTTGTGTGGTGTCAGATAGAAAAACAATGCACACTCAGGAGAGACGGATGGAAAAAACACCAGGGGGACTATTGATACAAAACCAATATGTTTAATGTCCAACTAACATGCACTTCATTATTACCTTATATCTTTAAGGTGCTATACAGACAAATCTTACAAAGAATAGAATAACATTTTGGTAAAGGTGCTTATGAGTTTGTTGCTAAGTTGCAATGCCAATCACATTTTCAAGCTAAACAAATGTAAACTGACTCTTAGTCATCACCAAAGTCATCAGCCAAACTCTTTTTGTTGGTGATCGGATCGCATCATTTGTTAACTCAATCGTGGTAAACAGGATGCTTCCTTCTGGTTAAAGGCTTATTTCAAACCCCATGAAAGCTATAGAAACAGTCAGGAATTGATAATGATTGATTGATCTGTTGCAAATTAGTGACTGTGAGGTGTTAACCTTGAAAACACTTTGAATAGGTGTAATTTGAACAGAGTGAAATAGTTACCAACCAGCCACTGATTGAAATTACTACCAACCTTGATGAACTCATGTAGACGGTGACGTGAATATTTCATCTGAGGAAAGCAAAGTGATGCAGAGTCACTGAATAAATGCAGGATGTTTTATGTCATTTGTTAAGAGTTTTAATGCTAATAATTAAGGTTCGCAGATGCTAGTTTATGAATCACTAACATTTTACCAAATCAGATCTTAATTTTTTTCTTTCGGGCCATTCATTTCAGTGGGCTGGTTTCCATATGTGTTATAAATATTATCTTAGCACAAGGATAACCAGTGGGTATATTCATGCAGCAATATAAAGCAATATTTCACTTGAAACTGCACAGCAAAGCAAAAACATAACCACCACCAGGTGTTTTCAACATAAATATTGTATCTCAGTTAAAGCTTCTGAGTAGTCTGCTTTGAGCTGCTGCAGTGTGTGACCAGTCCTCTGGCAAGCATACAAATGTATTTTCTATTTCAGGACAGAAGATGGACTTTGTCTCATTGACTGTCTTTCTCAGTGCTTCTTATTTAGCATCATATGCCAGTAAAGACTGTTCCCAGCCTTTTGCTGCACTGTAAGATCTTTTTTTATTTCTTGCAAAATTTTCTCACTATTCAAGATGGGAAGGAATGTACTTGGAAAGGTGACATGGCATGACAGAAACCGTATCAGACTCATTATTGGATGAGTATTTCAATGTCAATATTGTGTTTCTTTCCACTCCATTATCTTCTGCTTATCCACAGTCGGGTCACGGTAGCAGCAGGTTCAGCAATGTATTCAGTGAGTAGGTGAGTTGTCTGATAGTTTGCCAAGTACTTCCTTGAAGCCAAACAACAATCTCTCTCCACAGTCTCTCCAAAGTCCTCCCACACCTGACTTTTGTGTCCACAGCAGATGCCATCGCTCTGGCCTGCCAGTACATTTCTGAGTGGTGGACTTTTTAAACATGTATCCAAGTAGACTCTTCACAAATGTGAACACGGCCAACTTAAGTGCCATGTGTTCTGAGGGTGGGAGCTGAAGACCTCGCAGACATGGGCTTCAGTCAGGCGTTTCCAGCTTACGCTCACGACTGCTTCAGGTTAACAAGGCCTGTCCAGCAATTTATCTTCTGCCAACTATTCCAAATCAGTCGATAGCTCTGTTCCCGTCTTTTTATCCAAGCCATAGATAATACAGCCACAAAAAACAGCCATTGATCTGAAGCCTAAGGTTTTCTTGTGCCCCATACACTCATGAACCACTCTTGAATATGTTCAAACATGATGTTTCTTATGGCCAGTCTATGCCTAGCAAAGTCCAATGATGCACAACTCGGGTTAAGTTGAGGTGGGTTTCCTTTCTAATGTGTTCATTCTTTTTTTAAAATTATACAACATAAAACAATTTCTGGGTGCTTTTAGTTGTTAATTTGTAGTAGTTTTCTAAAGGTAAATATAGTAACAGTATTGAGTGATGTGTATATACTTCCATAGTCGATTGCAGAACATTTTAAACAGAAAATCCAGATATCCAGATAAACAGCATTAAAGTCAGGGTTTGTTTTCCATCAGACTAAAAAGATCAAGGGCTTCTTTCTAGACTCACCATGTTGCACTGATGTTTAGCAATCATACAGAGACAAAGATGCCTATTTCTCCACTGAGAGTAGCCTCAATGGACCAGAAACTCTTCCTCTTTGCTCCTTGCTATTACTACAGCTCTCTCTCCACCTACATGAAACACAAACTGTTGAATATAACAAGTTCATGCCCCTTCTCAAGAGGTTATTGAAGTCACTCTGGGAAATATGAGAAATCACTATCTCAGGTAGAAGTCGACGACGCAGCCAAACTGAGCGCGAGTACACTATGAAAGCAAATTACAACACTTAAAAAAAAAAATACTCCTAAAATGCACTCAACATCAGAGAGTGGTGAAATTTAACACTGTGCATGGGTGAATTCCTTTGATGCATTTCTTCAGCGTTGTATGTATAACATATCACAAATACTATACCCATGAAGACACATTTCCCAATATATACATTTTTTAGAAAAACAAAATTTTGCGTATTCTGCAGATTCTGTTCAAATGCACTCTTTTCATTTTTGCTCTGTGTATTATTCAAAAGACAATGAAACACATTCATCAGTATGGAGAAATGTTGGCAAGCTGAAACTCAGTGGCGTCTCGTCACAAGAGACTACAGCAAAATCCCTGCACCAGAACTTCCAAAACCTGCTCATATCGACTGTATTTCTGAGAGCTAAGTGGAGCAATTCTAATGACTGACAGGATATTACTGTTTGGGCAAAGTGATCAATTATAAGGCACGCAGCTCTCTGAGAACATCCTGAATTTCTCCCTCGATGTGATTTCTTCTTTTTTTTTTTTTCTTTTCTTTTTAATAGCTCCCAAGTAAATTTCGGACAATTATTGCTTGATCCTTGATCTTTGTTATAATGATAAAAACCCACAAGAGCAAATTTAGTCTTCTGCAGCTAAAGCATGACATTTTATGCCCAAAATTGATGGCATTACTTAAGACAGGCTAAATATATTTTCTGACAAAAGATGGGTTTTTTTGTGTTTTTTATGGATTTCTTTCTGAGTACATGGTACAGCATTGAAACAGGGAATTTGGCTCTGATGACTTGTTAAAATCATTATCACTAACATACTGTATTTCGTTTTGTAGCTTCCATCTTCAAAAAATATACATAATGGTTTAATGCACTCACATTTCAGTGCAACACTGTGGCCTAATTGAGGGTCTGTAATTTCCTTTCCCAACAACCTTTGATTGACAAGTTGACAGCAAATCACATACTAGGTGACCAGGCTTATAAATTGCAAATGGTGTTGGACAGATGCTTGCAAAAGAAAAGGAAATGGGGCCCTTGGGATAGAAAATTATACCTGTAATAAAAATGCTTCAAGAATTTCAACATGATTTACAGTAAGACAGTACTGTAGTTGTGAAAGATGCAAAACTGCAACTGGTCACAAAGTGTTTATTTACATTGTCTCATTACACTAATGCAGAAACCTGCAAAACTGCCCTTTTAAAATGGACCTTTAATGTAGTGGACGTGTTCAAACTGTGGCTCAGTGTTGTTTCTTCTCACCCTACACTTGCAATTATGTCATTATCAAAGCCAGACACAATCCCACAGTGGGCTATCCTCACCGAAGGGAAGGAGCATCCTGTTGTTCAGAGTAAGATATGGGGAAGTAGTTGTACCGTGGCTCCCACAACAGCAATGCTGAATCATCTCGAAAAGCATCCATCTATTTCTGCAATCCAGGGAGATGGCCTAACCAAATTAGCATGACAACATTTGTGCAAGCTCCTTGGAAGTGTGACAGAGAGAAAATCAGCTGTCATTGCCAGTGTCATTGCTAAAGATATGGAACAGATCACTTCTGCAGACAATACAGCGTGATTCCCTTTGTCCATAATCTGCTTTAGCCCTTGCGACGTGTGGCAAAGTGAATATCTGAGTTTGTTTTAGGTTGTTTTATCAATAGCTTGCAATGAGAAAATGGATTTAGGCACATACCTATTGGATTACAGCACAAGGGAGAGTTGCATCACATCCCATCTATTGTTATAAACAAAGCGATGTGATACACTCACATGCTTGTCACACAAAACCTGCCAGTGAGTTTTGTGAATAACCACTTGTGTAAACTCTGAGTGGTCTTATTGTAAACTACAGTAAAATATTTCTATAACCGGCTGTAGTGCATGTGCGAACAGGTTTTTATAAGAGCACTTATAGGTTGTACAAGCTGAATTGGTCAATGCTGAGATCATTGTTTTACTTGGAATAGATCAGGCCTGGGTACAGCCATTCAGGAAATGTGAGGCCTTCGATGTTTTCATAACCCTATAATGAAATTATTTACATTAATCAGTGCTATTCATCACCTGCATACTTCAGAAAAATCATTCAGAGACACTGCCCATTATGGAGAGCTGTATTCTATTATGCAAATGCCGAAAAACTAATTTTCCATAACTTCTTGCTGGTGAAAGGCAAGGGTAGCAGAGAAAACATAATTTTTCTTGTTGTCATCTTATTAAAGTGCTGGCTACTGGCTTATTCTTTAACACAAGAGACATTTAGTTAGTAAAATGTATGACATGAATGCCAAAGTAAAATTATCTTTTTTTTGTTTACATTCCTCAAAATGATTCATGAATTTACAATTTATGGCAGTCTACTAATTACTGTACTATTACACAATGACAACACACTGTGGTTTTGTGTATTTTTCCAGGTGGACCTGCAGCAGAACCCATGGGAATGTAACTGTGAAGCAGCTCCACTGAAGCGTTGGCTGGAGGGGCTCAGCGCAGTGGTGGTGGTTGGAGAGGTGGTCTGCCATTCCCCGGAAAAGACCAAAGGCGTAGACCTGCGCTCCCTCTCCATGGAGCTGCTCTGCCCTGAGCTGGAGCCCCAGGAGGACCAAGAGCAGGAGGAGCAGACCGCTACCTCCACCGCTGCAGACAGAGGTGTGTCGGTTGGCTACCCTGGATCAGGAATAGGCCCCCTGATCCCTCCGGGGAAGGATTCAATCCCTCTGTCGGTGTTAGTGCTCAGCCTGCTGGTGTTGTTTGTCTCGGCATTTTTTGCAGCAGCGGCACTAATCGCCTACGCCCTGAGGAGGAGGGACAAGCTGCCGTTCCGCCGCCAGGGAGAGGTAGACTTGGCTGGCATCCAGATGGAGTGTGGAATCTTCACTGAGCAGACACACCACCACCACCACCACAGCCTCCCTGAGACGCCGCCTCTGCCTCCACCTGAACACAACCATGTCTACGACACCATCTTGCCCCCGGAGGCTGCGTCCAAAAGTCTTGACCCTGCAGCGGCGTCACACATGTGTAGCAACCCCATCTACAAAGAGGAGAAGGATGCTGCGGTGAAACAGCGACCCCAGCAGCAGCAGAGCGAGGCAGGGTTCTGCTCTGCGGCAGAGAAAGAGAGGGAGTGGGCCCTGGAGGTGTCCTCATCACCCATCGACACCGTTGCAGGAGCGATGGGACCTCTCGCCGGCCTTCATGGGAACGGTATCCTCTGCCCTACAGTGATCGACAGCCAGGGCCCCACCCCTAAAGTCGAACTGGTGGACTGCCTTTTCAGAATCCCCACGCCCGAGTTCAGAGACCTGCCAGACAGGTTTGCAAGGCCACCACCCCGCTATCCTCACCCCCAAGACTCCAAACAGGACACCAGACCTGACCAAATGCTTGTGGTTACCACCACCAGCTCCACAGCAGGTGGTGGCAACAGCAGCCAGAGCGAGCAGGCAGCAGGAGAGCAGAGAGCCAGACTGAGGACCACACCAGACTATATGGAGGTGCTGGACCGCTCATACCAGTTTTAACACTTTTTTTAAACTCTCTTCCTCGCCCTCCTCTTCCTTCTCCTGCTGACACTCATCTCTTGTCTCCTCATCATCTCCCACTCCAATCATTCAGTAACAATGACTCCTGTACAGAGGCTGGTGTGGCTTTGAGAGAAGCCTGTGGGAGAGTGTGACTACACTACACACAATGTTTATTCGTGGATAACTGAGGTCAGTTTTTGTATTTTCCCCACTACTGGCATATAGGTTGGTATCTGGCAAGGATAAGCTCATCCCTGATTTCTGGCCACAGGCAAAACTTCAGCTGCAGCTACAGTGGTATTTTTTTTCCCTTCATTACTCCTTACGATCGTAAAATACAGAGGCTCTGTTTTTCTACTCAGTGCCACAACGAGCAGGAGACAGTACGGCGGTGGTGGTGGGCGTTCATATTATCACTCACAAAAGACCTGCGTGGAGGTGAAACACACCAGCTCTTTGCAACATCACACACAGAATCACAAACTGTGATAGAGGGAAGGTGTGGAACACGCTGGACGGACACGCAAGATGGACGATGCAAGAGGGAGAGGAATGACTGAAAACAGCCAAGTGCCTTAGCAATGAACAGCCAGCAGTGTGGTCAATGCTTATTTTTCTATGAATACAGATCTATTTATCTAAACAAAGAGGTTTGACTACCAATGGATGGAACGCTGATGGACAACTGAGACTAAAACCAATCAAAGCCGCTGAATAATTGCATTCCCTGGATGAGCCAAAAATAATAATATACCCAGTTAATATTGGAATTGTTTGTATGCGGTTCAGTCCATTTTCATCTCATCCAGTTAACTTAATTTGCTTATACAGTTGATTTTTTTCAGGGCTAGATGAGGGACTTATCCACAAATTGTTGGTTGCTATGTGAAATTATAGGGAAAAAAAAGGTTTTATGAAAGCAAGGATACAGAAATGATTATTTTTTTTGAATGCAAAGCAAAACAAAGAAAGGCTGATATACTGAAGGACATTGTGGCAATGGATGCATTTTGGATTTCTTAATCAGCCAGGCTTAATGGGGACACAAGGACCTCTGCTCCCAGTTTTCTTTTATTGGACAACGGCACCGGGCTTATTGTATTGTTTTTTTAGGCATTCTCAGAGGAAAATAGAATGGGGGGGAAAAACAATGGACAAAGACCAGGACGTGAAAGCGTTTTTTTGTCAAAAAAAAAAAACAGACACTTCTATCAACTATCAATTATTATCTTTTATGGAGGTACCTTTTTATGCTTTCATCTCCTACAGTAGTAGAGGCAGTTGTGAATATATTTATTCTTAGTTTTTGCGTGTTGAAGCTCTCCTGTAAAGGATCATGTTATATTACTGTATAGGATGATTCTGCATCTGGTTCAGCCTTCTTACCGCCGACCCACAAAATACAATAAAGGGTGCTACGTAAAAACCTTGTGATGGCAGCTGCTGTGAGACAAATTAACACACACACACACACACATTCCCTGACCCTTGCTTTCCCACTTGCTTTCTCTGTCCTTATTGCCTTAATGGTGCATGAAAGAAACAGCTCGAGGTATCCCTACGCCTATAAGCTTGTCCACGCAGCTTGTTGGAGAGCTCAGATGAGAATTCAGCAATGCTGAGAGCCTGCAGGGTTATCACATGCTAAAGGTTGGAGATAGAAGCTAATAGTGTAAAATGTACCACATTAATGGTACAAAATCAATACAGTCTATTTGTGAAATAAGAACATGTAATGCTGGCGGCCTCAGGGCCAGGATTGTGAATTGTTCCATCTCTCTTTAGCTCTGTTTCTTTCTTAATGATTTTCTCCATCTTCTCTCTGCCGTCTGTTTTCCTCAGCTCTTTATTCTTCCTCTGTCCTTCTCACCTTTCTTCTTTGTTCTTTCTTCTCTCCTCTATTTCCTCTTGCCTTTCTTTCCCTGTCTTTGCTCTGGCTGTCAGCTCAGCTTTACAGGACGGACACAGAGAGGTGCTGTTCTATATGCTGCTCAACACACAGGTAGCTGGCACTGAAGTGTGTCTATGTATGCGTGTGTTTGTGTGTGTGCTTTATTTTTTTTTTTTGCATCTCTCCACTGTGCTCCTTCCATCCTTTGGTGATGAGTGCAGTTCTTCAGACGCCTCCTCACTCTCGGTGTTCAGAACTCTGTTGCACAGATAATCCCCCTGTGGGTGCATTTGTGTGTGTGTGTGTGTGTGCTCACACAGGACTGTGTGTGTATTCAGAGGGGTTTGCCTTTGTTTGTAGGTATGTGTGTGTGTTTAAGAAAGTGTGTGAAGTTGGATGTTTGTGCAGCTATTTGAGTGTGTGTGTGTCTGTGTGTGTGTGTGTGTGTGTGTGTGTGTGAGAGAGACGAAGAGAGTGAGAGCGGCACCACAGCCATAGTCCAGCCTTAATCCTCTAAGCTGTGTAGTTCACTCATGCCACATCAGCCCCATTGTGTCTACAGACAAAGAAGCCCAGTTAAAACTAAATGCCAGTTAAAGCAACAAACAACTAATTATAGCATCATTCCATCCATTCTCTCTCTCACTTTCAACGCTTCCTTCTCACTTCCTCGCTTGTATGAATACAGAGTGCCTGATTTTTAAAACACTTTCTGCTCTGGACTCATTCCAGTACTGTGTGTGTGTGTGTATGTATTTTGCTCTGTGTTTCCTTCTATGCATCTGTGTGTTTGACTATCTGACAGCTTTTCCATGGTTCATGTGTTTGGGTCCTGTCAGAGCTGTCCTGTCACTGTGTGAAAAAAATCATTCATTTCCCAGAGTCGAGGATGAAAGAGTCTTTAGACTTCAAACGCCTGTGGGCCTCTGTGGCTTAGATTGCTTCTCGCTCGTCCTCCACCACCGTGTCATTTATTCCTTAAAAAAAAAACTCTTCGGCTGTGGCATCGGTTAAGTAGAGATGGCAGAGACATGGCGAGGAGCTGGACAATTAGCCTGATTAAAACACTGTCATTTTGCATAATAGATTTAGCCTGTACTGTGATAAGGCAGATCCTTTCTGAGTGAGTGAGTGTGTGTGTGTTTGTGTGTGTGTGTGTGTGTGAAGGCTGTTGTGAAGGCACGGAACCATATTCTTCTCTGCATAAACATGTGGGGTATTAAAAATGCACAGTTGGGCATGGTTTGATGTCAGTGAAAAGAGATCTATTTAAAAGTCATGGTGCATAGCTGCAGAAGCTTTGGTGTTTGGGCATGACAAATAGTTGCAGTTGAGCTGGTCATCACTCACAAACACACGCAGACACACAAACACATAAACATTTACATCATTGTATCAGTGCGGCAAATGTGTATGCACTTCCCTCCATACAAATACAAACACGCAGTTTATATATAGGTAGTTGGCATTACAGTTTAGTGATAACAAGGGTAATAATCATGTTACGTCATAGTAATAACTAAAGTGGTGACCAGGTTGTCGGTTGGTCTTAAACAAATTTAGATTTCGACTCAAAACGCGGCTGGGGAATGCAAAATTCTACTTAATTTCATAGTAATATTCTTCTAAACTGAAAACCAAGGGCCAAAGATGAATTAATCTATTAAAATTTATCATTATTATTTTATTTTTATTTATTATTATTATTAGTTTAATGTTAATATTGTGGAATACAAGCTATTAATCTCTGGACATTCATATGTTCTAAGAATTTCCATTTGAACTGACACAAGATTAGACTGTACTAAAAATATCAAGATATTACAAAAGGGAAAAACAAATTAGCTTTCCGTGTTGGACTTCTGCTTTTGTTGCACCGGTTTCATACCCTGTTAATGAATCATATCCTGTCAATGGATTTCAATCATTTTTCTAACATGTCTTGAGTCAAACGGTTACTGCTGCTGGAGAACATCGAGCCTTTTAATGTAACATCCAAACCCCTGTAGCTACTGACAGAAGGGTGACCGACAGATCAGATTGCTGTGATGTGGTGACTGAGAGCAGATAATCAGTGGCCTGGTTGTCATTAACACGGGCCAAACTGAAGGTGACAAAACCATCTGAATTCACAGAACAGCTTCTGAACGTCTTTGTGACAAATGCATGCTTAGCTAAGACTTCACACAGCCGTCTTTGCAGATGCTGTTTCTTTGTTTGTGTGTTCATTTACAGTTTTTTTTTTTTTTTAATATTAATTCACCTGCATTTCATTTTAAGTTCTTCAAGCAGCCCACTTACTGGTCGTAACATGATTAAGCAGATGCAAATTATGAACTTACCATGCCAACATCTTGTCATCCACCTGTATTGCTGAAGATTGTTTGCTATAACTTGATATTATTGTGACAATAAGTTGAAACAGGTAATTTAGCATTTTTCCACGGTTGTGCATGGTTGTTACACCATTATTACCCCAATACCTTGTTATAACTAAAGTCTGCGTCTGCTAAATGACTAAATTTAAAGTGTTGAGCCAATATTACGTGGTTTCTTTTCCCCAACTATTAGCCCCTTATTACTTTTTATTAATGAGCTATTATAAAGTGAATAAAGACACAAAAGATACATACAAGCACACATACAAAAACTATGTCTGCTGCAGCGCTGTGATGTTGGATTGCTCTGCATTGCAGTAATCTGCTCCACTCTTCTCCTCTGCTCTCACCCACAGACAATCACTGACTCTTAATGGACAACATCAGCAAGTGAAATACCTACAAAGTGAGCGCAAGACATAGAAAGAGAGGGAGAGCGAGAGAGGCAGACGGAGAAGGGGGGATAAGGAGGATGCTGTAAGGAAGAGGATGATGTGATGGTGGGGAGGGGGGACTAAAGAGGACAGAGGGAGATTTGAGCAAGGATGGGAGGAGATGAAAAGAAGGGGAGAAAGATCAGCGAGCGGGTGTTTCCAGGCTTAAGGCTGCTGGAGGACTTGTTAATTTGAGTGTGAGTGGAGAGTTACAGTAGGAAGTGAGAGGGAGGGAAGGAAAATGTCCTTACAGTCGGCGTGTGAAATGGACCCATATACTGTATGTGCTATTGTGAATCCACACATTTCTGGCCGCCTTGGCTTTGTGTATGCTCCCTGGCACGCGACG
Source organism: Channa argus (assembly GCF_033026475.1). Classification (NCBI taxonomy): domain Eukaryota; kingdom Metazoa; phylum Chordata; class Actinopteri; order Anabantiformes; family Channidae; genus Channa; species Channa argus. The sequence goes on from NC_090212.1 coordinate 15,210,427, forward strand.
CCACCCACATGATCTCTGAAAACACTGGAAGCTCAATTGCCCATCTTCCAAACAGTTACCATCAGGAGATGGAAGATTTCTGTATTTCCTAGTGTAACATGACGATGCTTATTTACAGTGCTGTGATGCAAAATGGCAGATTACTCAGCTTGTTGGTTTGGTTATAGTAAGCTGATATGTGTCTGTTACGGTGTCATTCTCCTGTTACAGTAAGCTGGTGTGAAGACACTAAGATGGCAGGGGCTGGGCCCAGCTGACAACATCACATAAGCTTCACAGGTTTTGAAAGAGTGTGTGTTTTTATATCTTGGTGCACATTTAGGTGATTTCTTAAGTGTTTGTGCAAAAAGATCGGAAACAGACAGAATGAGGAGAATAGGATGAAAGAAGTTTTTTTTTTTTTAATTTTATTTTTTTCACAGAAAAATACTTGTTGAAAAAAGTGTATGACTTTCAAGATTTTCACCTGCATTTAAAGTCCCCACACATTCAAAAGGTGTTGAGTTTCCTGCTGCAGTAGAAACTGTTCCCCTCAGATTTCCTGTAACATTGAGGAAATGCTTGTGCTAATAGAAAGTGAGCACAAAATTGTTGGGAAATATAGATCCATGCCTGAAAGTGATTTCCAAAAATGGTAAAACAGAATAGGTTTTATTTTATTTTTTTTAACTCTAGTATTTCACTTTTTTTTAACATTCCCTATTTGCTGAATATTTGATGGATCGAGAGCTTGAACAAAAATCACAAAGCCTCTGGATCAGTGTTTCTCTGAAACAACTATAAGACAGTGTTGATCGCTCCATAAATCCTGATTTGTGAATGTGCCTTCCTGCAGTTCCAACTTGTTTCCTCCCATGTCAGTAGCAAGCCAGGAGCAGAGGATTAGAGTCTACCTCAGCGCTGGAATGCCTGGTGGCTGCTATTGCACAGCTCCCATCACCTCCTAAATACCCCAGTTGGTGGTTTTAGTATTGAGAGGCAGTGGGCCACACAACTGTCGACTTTGCACTTCATTTATGATAAACTTAAGTCGTCCTTAATCTCCGCCCGTCGCCGTGTGTTGAACCAGTGTTTGGAACAACATGTTTATCTGGTGGGGAAGGCGAGTGGAGTGGGAGCCAGGGGAAGGCACCCGTTCACAGAGATAACCCAGTATATCTTCTCTCCCTCCAAGTGCCGTTCTGAAACTGGGACTGTGATTGTGTTTACGTGTCTGGGTGCAGGGGCGTAACAGTGATTTATGGGTCCTGTGCACAGAGGGGAATTCTGGGCTCTCTCTTCAGTTTTTCATCCCCAGAGTTAAAGCATCGAACATCTGAATTCATCTAAGCCACGATACAAAGTTCACACATTTTTATTTCCTTGTCACTTTCAGAAAGATCCTTGGTGCAGCAACATGCAAATTAGTACTTAATAATTGCTGTGATGAACAGTAATGGGAGCTTGGAGAAAATATATCCTCTGCTTAAAGTTATACTGTTTTTTGTTGAAGGGGTTTATTTTGAAGGCACTTTCCTTTAGTGGAACAGAATATACGTAGTAGAGAGGCAGAGAGGAAAAGGGGAGAGAATGGGAGATAACATGCAATATTCAAATCAAGGATGATTTCATGGTGCACATCTCAGACTAGTAGGATGCTGAGATGCCCCAAAGTCAAAAACTGTTGTACTCTTACTAGTTCATACGCAAAAGCAGACACACAAACACTGCATAGCGAGCTAAAAATTTACTCAGGGTAAATATGCAACATTCCTGTTCTGGTCTTGTGCTAAACCTAACACCTATCTGTCTTAATGACATGAGTAATAAAAATTGATTCTAAGTATTGACCTTAACAAGTGTTGGCATTAGATAGAAAACCATAACAGACACAAACACATTTTTTCAACACTACTCAATATTTTTACATCAACAGTTAATCGAATGCTGTATCTTTGTGTAATGTGAACTAACGGCTGTATTGATGAAGCCACAGAAAAATCACCCACCTCTTCACTTCCCCGCAGCTCCACCGAGCCTTTTAGTGTCTTTCAGCATTTAAATTTGACCCGTGAGTCTTAATAAACACCACTGGATGCTACAGTCCCTGCACCAGAGGGCAGACAAACTTAGTACCTAGCTGGTGAACACAGCGGAGCACTTGGCTTACTCATTAGCTAAAGAGCCAGGTAATTCCCTCAGGAGTTTCCAGAGACCGAAAGTTAAAAGTTAAATGGCACTTGAACACGTAAACGCTTGCAATGACTGCAGTCAACAGCCAAACAGAAATATGGAAAATGCAGATACTAACTGTAAACAAAGCACTGTAGACGATTTATAGCTCCTTCAAATCAAGAATATGTTCTTGTATTGGAATGTTTATATGGTGAAGATAAAAAATGAGAAAAGCCTTCTGTGCTCGCCCTCCTGACTCCTCTGCTTATTTAACATGCTGAATTGTCTGAAGCGTTGCCAACAAGGATCCAAATAGTACCGATGATGTGACATAAAAAGTAGCATAAAAGTAGCGCAACAGGGCGTGTGTGGGTGGGTAAGACATGGACAAAATCTGTGTGTCTCTACACACACCGCATCATTGAAAATTTATTATCACTAAAAATTAATAGTACAGTTTAATGTTTAATACCGATACAGTATTTATATTACGCTTATACTCATCCCAAACCCACAGTTTGAAATACATTAATTTCTATGTACATTTTTGTATTTATGGTCTGTGGCGATCCTACACTAGATTGCACTTAATGCGTCCAGCCTTTGTACTTTTAACAGTTAGTCTTCAAAAATTTGTCTCGAGAACACAATTGTAAGGCTGTTTACAAAAGTATCTCCCCTGATTTTGTTTCTGCTGGCTTGCCTCACATAACTCGACACTGCTGCTGTATCACGCATATTATTTGTTTGCTGTTCTCATGATTTCCACCAATCCGTATTTCAAAAACCAGAGCAGTGTGAAATAGGAGTGTAAAATTTTCATAAATCTACGAATAATTCATAAATATACAGTCAGGGATGACAAAAGACATTTTAGTTCAGACCGTTTAGGAGCGATGGTTCATCCTGCTGAGGCGCCGTTTACATGAATGCACAGGCATAAGAAAAGCTGTGTGTGTGTGTGTGTGTGTGTGTGTGTGTGTGTGTGTGTGTGTTTTCACAGAATGAAAGCAGGTTGATGGGAACATGTGCCAGTTTTCCAGCCGTGGAATGAATCTGATCTGCTCTCAAGACTGTATACTCCTCTCCAATGGGGGACTCATAAAAGAAAGCCCTACATGAAATCTATTATGCTTAATTCCCCAAATCCATAATACCCTCAGAGGTCTTAATCTCCATCCCATTCTTATATAAATTAGCTTCCTCGTCTCTGGCAGACAGAGCTTTCTGAGTCGACACTGAATGCCCAGACTTCTCCACTCTGAGTTGGGTGGAATCGCAGTCACTACAAGCGACGATGCCTAATATTTCCAAACTCACTATTTAACATTTTGCATCTTGTTTTTAAAGCATATACAAAAACAAAGAAGTGTAAAAATGGCAATGTGCATGTTTCATGGGTTATTCTTTTCAGAATTTGTATGGATTTCTCACGAAGTATATAAACATAAATCACAATGTTGCCATGGATTTATTTCCACAGTGGAGTAGAGCTGACAGTTTTTTTTTCTGCCTATTTGTTTACGATTTAGCACATTTCCACCAATTTAAGTTTGCCAAATTAGCTATTAGCAGTTTCTGTTTACAATGGATGTATACAACTATCCCTGGATCACTTGTGAGGATTCTCAGGCAAAATCCGGAGATTAAATTGTAGCCATCGGGCTCTAAGGGAGGATTTTAAAGTAGCTTAATTGCATGCGTGAGCTGTGTGTGGCAGCCACTGCTGCTGCCTCAGCTGCTCACCTTGTTCATAACACAGGACCATTGCTTGGCCAGACTATAATAACTAACTAGCCATTGTTTTTGGAGCACGAGCATGCACCTGTGCAGTACTGCATCTCTCCGTAGCATCTCTCTCCCCTCACTCTCTTTCCAACTCGTCTTTACCCGCCCGGGGGAGGCGTCTCACATTATGAAAACCTCTGGATTAGACAAATGATAACACAAACAAACAAACAAAGGTGCTGGTAGGCTACCGGTTATTCCCAGCTTTCAGTGTTTGTGTTAAGCTGAGCTAAATGACTGCTGGCTGTTGTTTCACTGATACAGATATCAATCTCTTATTTAACTCTTGGCCAGAAAGCAAATTAGCATATTTTGGAAAATGTCAAAGTTTAGCTTTAACTGCAGGGGGGTAGCCACATATCCAGTGACAAATGTCCATTAGGAAACAGAGTGAACTTGTTCTTATGAGGGCACAGAAACAAGGAAGGGTGAGGAAGCAACGCTTTTTGTAGGGCTCAGATGTTTTTTTGGCCTCGAGTTTTTCCTTTTGTTCGGGGCATCTGTCAGAGGCTGTTTTCTCGAAAGTGGTTCTGGGATGAGGATGAGTGAAGCATTCGAGTCTGTGTGTGTTGTGTGTGTGATGCTGGATAACCGGGGGCGATGCTAGCGCAGCTTCGAACCAGGAAATAAAAACAACATTCCAAAGAGAATAATGCAGCAGGAGGAGGAACCTACTTCTACCATGGTCCCCTGGCATTGCTCACTCACTTGTGTGTGTTTGTGTGCCACTACCAGCTTTTGTGCATCAGTGTGTGTGCTGGTTATGTACACATGCTTGTCCTCCAGCACTTGAGTGAATCACACACACACAGTCACATAATTAGTGCTGGGTCCCCACAGCGGCATATTCCAAAGATTCTTCTGCACATTTCCAAAGAACACAATGTTTTGATTCTCTGTTGCGCAACATTAATCATGGGGAAAGACTTTCACTGTTTTTTAGGACATTTTATACCCCCCCCCCCCCCTTTACTTACTCTCCCTAACTCTATTACCCCTCCCTCTCCTCTTAATCACTCCTACATTCAAACACCTCCTTCTGTAATTATTTCCTTCTCTCCACCCACCCTCTCTCCATCCCCCTTTTTATTATTCTTTCCTCCTCCACCATCCCTCCTCCTCAGTTACTTCTTATTTAATCTCAGTACATTTTTACTAACCCCCCCAAACATAGACACACGCGCATGCACACATACACAGCACTCCTCATTCCATCTCTTCCTCTTTTTCCTTTCTTTTTCTTCTGTCTGTCTCTGTTAAATGGGAGCAGTGACCCCATTACAGAGCGTCGGTGCTGCAGAGTGGAGGAGGAAGAGGAGGAGAGGTAAGGAGGAGCTGGAGGAGGAGAGGATGAGTGGATGGATTACATTCTGTGTGTTTGAATGGGATGATTAATGAGTGCCGCCTCTAGAGGGTGTTATCCCTGCTCCGGACCAGCAGGGACACCACTGGGTCACCTCTAGTCAAACACACACACAGAGCTCTGATACACACAGACAGTGCAGACAAACGCTTTCACGCTCTGCAAACACACTGTAAAGCACACACACCTCTCACAGCCGTCACTGCTGACATTATCATTAACAACGCTGGGACAATGGGATCAGGGGCCACAATGGCAAACACAACCCAGAGGTTGTGAGTGTTCACAGTTCATGTGCATGACTTAATGCTCCTACCACTACTTCTACTGCAGCTGTAGCTGCTGCTGATTGGGCAGATTTACGCCTCAGCCTTTTAACTCTTTTCTAAAAATTCACTTACAAATATGTGATTGATTTAATTTGAAAACATGATTAAACCCTGAATTAAATATTATTGCAAAGCACTTGATTCTTAATGACAAACAATAGTTTTCGATATCTATAATTATTTTTGTGTTAATGGCGTGAGTCAAGTAGTTGCTGTCAAACCTCTCTTTTGAAGCTGGAAAAACATGCTCCTCAATTCACCACAAAATGTTTAAACCATTTATATATGGAAAATAGTTAAGATTTGCATAAAATCAAAAGCTAATTCTGATACTATTTATGGTTGGCATTTATTCTGCAATAACAATTCAATGTATTTACATTCAGTAATTTGCTCTCTACTGTATATAATAAGTTTCTTGAAGGTGGCAGAGTTTGCTGCTCCCACGCTGGAGTCGGATTGCTTAACCAAGCTCGCAGGACTTAAAACAATGTATTCATGTCATCCAGTGCAATTTTATTACATCGATAGCAGCTTCACTGTTTACTGTTCACTCTCTTTACACTGACACATTATCAAAGTATCATTTTACTCCTGCTTCCTCTATTAGCTGTAAGAGTAGAGTAAGAGTAGAAAACACAATGTATGCGTCTACAAGGTTGGTGCTGAAGATCATCATTCATCAAACGTGATGATTTTTAAACGTTGCAGAGAGTAAAGCAACAAAAAGTGTGGCCGCTATGAGCTGATAGAGTTGTAGTTGACAGGCTGCACACAGGAAACTGACTTTCAGTGCCATGCTGTTGTGTGGAAAACTCCTCACAGTGTGTGCAGCTTTGAGGTTGATATTATTTGATATTATGATATTATTTCCTATTTTTGAAAAAATGATGAGTTTATTAAGCTGCACTGCAAATATAAACCATTTAATGATTAGTGGTATTTCTACTGTGGTATTTCTAAAAAGTAGCTGCTGAATGAGTGTTAAATTAAAAGCAATATTAAAATGCACGTATATTACCAATTCATATATGACAATTTAAAATACAAATCTTATTTTATGTCATGGCTCAATGTATAGGGGGGTTTTAGCTAATGAGGGGTATAGAGTAGATATCTTCCCCCCTGAAGTCTAGACACTGATGGTGGTGCGAGGTGATAAACTAGGTGTAGAACTACCACCAGAAGTAGACTGGACAGGTGTGTGGGGACTGGAAAGATGGCAAAGGACAGGTGAGACTAGAATGGAAATGGAGCCAGACTCTGATGATGAGGATGGAGGATGAGGGGTGCAGAGGTTTGATGAAGACTAGGGTGGAGCAGCAGATGATGAACGGAGTGGCTGATTCGTTGAGCAGGTGGAGGAGTGGTTGAACCACGCAGCACTGAAATCACAGTTGACAGAACCCGGGAGACAGGGGCAGTGGTGAATTTGACAGAGAAGGAAAAGCGCCCTCCAACAGCCGATGAGTGAGGTGGAATGGGAGAGAAAGCACAGGAAGGGAAGAGGAAGGTATGGATAAAGTGTCCTCCTGATTAAAAATGTGCTTAGCTTCATTAAACAAATCCAAAATGTGAGAATCTAAATTGCTGAGAGTAAATATTCTCTTGATTGATTAATTCACTGACTAATTGTTTCAACTCTGCACAGCACTCTAAAAGAATTACAGTGATGCCATAGGTGTTTTTGAATGATGCAAAACCTCCGTTTGAAAACGCCTTTTGGACTCTGCTGTGTTTGCCCTCATTTTTACTTTCCTCTTTCATTCCGTCACTCCACGGGATGTTCTTCTACTTCCTCTCCCCCACTGTTTCTGCCTCTATAGAAACAGCTCTCGTATACTTGAGGCCCATGTGGACAGTTGATGGCAAAATGAATTTCTCTCATTCCCAAAATGATGAGAGACGATGGGAGACCGGGGCACTGCTGATGTTGACTGCAGCAGAAGACGTTGTGGTAAATCATTCCAAAATAAAGTCATCCAGATCCCAACCAAATGTTGCACTGGTCTCTGCTATGTCTTCTTCAGGCTCAATAAAACAACTTATAACAGTAAATTAGTAATTATAAGTGAGATTACCCTACAACTTTGCGCAAAGTTAGAAGACGGCAGATACCCAATTGTCGAATCAAATACATTTGCAGCAAAGTTTCCAAAAACTGCACAGCTGAGCAGACTCAGCAGAGCAGAAAGTGCCACTCTGTTCAGCTCATTCTAACCCAGAAGGGCTTTTTTAAATGTTGCATTGTAAATGCATCCCCTCTACATCCACAACTCCGCATGTAGACCGAGTCTGTGCTTTCTGTTATTCAAATAATAGGCTGGTTATAAAACAACACGCACTCACAACATCCAGTTTTACCAGCTGTCATCTGAGAGTTGGTAATTTCAAATGCTTTTTTTCTTTTTTGCTGTGCTTCCAAGATCTCGCAGCTTTAACTGTTCAACCTCCATTTCTCTTCACTCATTTCTTGCTTTCTTACACCTGAGTGGCTCCTGAGCTCTTTCTCCTTCTCTCATTTCAGCCTCATAGCAACAGTGAACCGTAGGCTCTCTCTCTCGTCTGCTTCTCCCTCTTTCATCTGCCTCACTCTGTTTACCTCACTCTCTTTTATGGTGCACAGTTGAAGTCATTACTCTTACCCCTTTTCACTCCAGATCAAAAAACGTATCAAGAGAAGCTGAACTGGACACTGAGAATCTGTATACACCTGATTTTAAGGGTGAGCTCTGTTTGTCCACCTCTGGCTTTTCATTTTTATTTTTTAAACTGTCACGATAATCCACTTAGAAGCACGAATTCTGACTCCCTCATCTGAGCATCTTAGCACTTAAAATCATCTCCCATCTCACTGTTTGTATGTTTAGCAAACCCTTAATGAGGAGAAGAAATGTAATGCTTCACCTTGCAGAACATTTTAATTTTACCCTAATTAAATGTGGACCTGTTCATATACCTTTTTACAAAGGGTTCCATATTAGAAATGACACCCTGCAGTTTTAGTAAGGATAAACAGCAGCTGTTGGATGTATACGATATTTCTTAGCTTCTTTCTCATAGTTAACAACACTAAACCTGACTATAAATTAATTAATCTCAATAAAAATCTGCAGATCTCTGTACACACCTCATTCACAGAATGAATAGTTGCAGCACTGCATCATTTCAGTGCAATAATGCGAGAGAACATGTGTTATACTCTGTGTGATAACATTTGAATAATGTTAACTAGCAGCAAACACTGCAGAAGCATTAAAGCTCAGTTGGTGCCAACAGCTGAAAGCATCAACATGTTGTGTTTGTTTTTCCAGAAGTTTTTTAAAATTGAATATAGTCTCTTTTCTACAATGTGTACATATCACTATTTTCAGTGGAGTCTTTGAAGTAAGTGAATGCAAAGGTACAAACTCACAGGGATTTAATAGAAGCTGCTGGAAAAACTGATGCAGCTTGTTGCGCTTATGATCAGTAACACTGTGGTTTGCTATAAGGCTATGAACCATGAGGAGGAAACGTTCGTAAATGCATCTGGTGAATAGATCCATCTCATGCCAAACTAGACTGTACTGAACTAAATGCGACTGCAAAGAGCGGTGAGCAGCATCATGACCAAAGGGCAAAGGCTAAAAGCAGTAACAGGGAGCTGAAGAAGTGACATGGCTGCTTTTAAAATGTTACCCTAATGAGTGTGTGGCAGTGCTGCCTTTGTCGGAGGCAGGAGATGTACGCTGCTCAATTCTATTTTCAGTTTTACCTCAGAAACCCCTGGCTTTCTTTCCCTCTCGCTCTCTCTCTCACTGGTGTTGCAGGGCAGTTTGAACTTCAGTTGGTGTCGAGTTGGAGGCGGCGAGCGGGGGTGAGTTGCAGCTGTGCCTGGGAGGTGGAAAGAGATGAGGAGCAGCACCTGAACCTCATTAACCCTCTGTTTTTTTTTTTTTTAATTTTATTTTTTTTATTGCCCTGGTCAGTTGGACAAGTCTGGTTGGAGCAAACCCTGTGAGCTCCGGGAACAACACCTACTGAAAAAGAAATGTCTGTTTATATTACAGCCAAAGTGTCTGTTTGTATTATATATATAGGATATTCACAAGATATATGAGGCTCACTATATTTCCTGACTTTCTTTACCATAAATATTTCCTTAATAGGAAGGTACATTATGCCTCTTTTCAACTAGCAGCGTGTTTTTAATCCCTTAACATCCTGTTTAACCTTCCATTTCCCCTAATGTAGCTTTAAGGGGGTCAAAATTAGATTTTGCATGGTAATATCATCCACACATTACCTGTAATTGCTTATCCTTTGTAGGGTTGTGGGGGGGGTAGGGGGAGGGGGATTGCAGCCTATCCTACCTGCCATTGGGCGAGAGGCAGCGTAAAACCCTGGACAGGTCCAAAACAGAGGGACATACACAGACAGCCATTCACACCTACAGGCAATTTAGAGTCACCAATTAACCTAACTCGTATGTCTTTGGACTGTGGGAGGAAACCCACGCAGGCACAGGGAGAAGATGTAAGCTACCTACTAACTGTGAGCACTAACCATTCCACCACTGTGCTGCCACGTGTCATAATATCATATATTACGATATCTGGTTGATCTAGCTCAATGTTTTTAAATACTTTTTCATGGCTGCAGCTTTCCAGCCAAGGGAGGGGTTTTCTTGAGCATCGTTTTTTACAAACTTCTCTGAGCTGCAGTCAGATACAGAATGCTTGGTGTCTTTGGACAAGATTGAAATAGCCACTTTACACATGTCATTAAGAACAATGATTGCTTAGTCACAATTGCTTCGCCAATTATCTTTCAATTTAGTCAGGGCAAGAATTTATGAGCCACAGTTGCGTAATGTGACAAAGTGAGGATCTCAAAAGATAAACGATCACAAAGTGTACACTTGATATGAAGGGTTCAATATTTATCAATGTTTTGGCTGTGGGTCTGTATGCTTTTAAGATCCATCTTAATGAAAGTATCGTTATTATTACCAGTGCATCACTGACTGTAGGACGGTTAAGGATGAGTTGTTTATGAGTCTGCCACCTGTCATGAGTTCCCATCCCCACATTACCTGCTCTAATTTAACAGCACCAGGATTTCTCTTCCATCCAGCTCCTTCAGAAAATATCAGGTGTTTTAATGACCGTCAGACAGATGAATGCATGCATATGTACACACACGCATGCAGTCTCTCTTTCTCTCTCTCTCTCACACACACACACACACACACACACACACACACAACAACAGTATGTACACTTTTAATGACAGCCAAGCCCTAGCATTTATTTTAATATTCATGCCTTTACGTAACCTTTATGTAACTATGGGACATGTGTATGTGTTTCTACTGTGTGTGTGTGTGTGTGTGTGTGTGTGTGTGTGTGTGTGTGTGTGTGTGTGTGTTGTGTGTGTGCTCCATGCACATGTGTGGAGTTTAGGTCTTTTCTCTGTAGTTTCCCTCATTATGAGAAAGCTCTTTAATGTTTGTCTCCCAGTGGAGAGGGGAAGGGAGTGTGAAACTGTTATTGCAGAGAGAGAGAGAGAGAGAAATCTAAGGGAGGGAGCCAGACAGACACTCCTGCTCATGCAGTATGATCTCTCAGATGATGACACCCTTATTTGTCTCAGCAGGGGCACCTACACCGATGCATGTGCTCACTGGGCTGGTCCATAGTCTGTATGACCTCAGCAATATAGTTGCAGTAGACAGAGAGAGAATGATTGGGGTGTTTTACTTCAGAGGATAATTTGGCTCGGGAGGGGGTCAGGAGAGGTAGAGGAGGTAAAAGAAGAGGAGGTGGTGAAGGAGCAGAGGTGAGAGATAAGAGGTAGATGTGTGGATGAGAAGAAGAAAGCAGGGGGCAAAGAGGTATGAGGCAATAAGTAAAAGAGGCTGAGGAACAATGATGGCAGGAAACGAAAAGGCAGCGTCTGCTCCCATCAGAGTCTGACTGTACATAACAGTGACTGGAGAGCCCTTAGGATTGTGTGTGTGTATGGGGTTGTGTATATATATATATATATATATATATATATATTTATATATATGTATGTGTGTGTGTGTGTATGTGTGTGTGTGTCTGGGCATGCTCTGTTGGTCACTGATAACCCCACAGCAGAACTGTCACAGTCACGCTTTCACTCAGAGTCACAGCAGTGTGGGCACAGTCTGTGTGTGTTTCTGAGTATATGTGTGCACATTTGTGAGTATTTGATTGTGTGTGTGTGAGTGTGTGTCCATCTGCCTCTGCCTGTCGCTGTCAGCTTGCCTTAGCGTTGGTCTGGTACTATATTCCCTGATACCTCTCCAGTATCAGGGGCCATAATTTAAGACGGCTCAGTGGCCGTGTGGGGAGTCCACACATCAGGAAGAAACTCAGAGTGTATTGCGCAGCTAACAGGAGCCTCGTGGCCATTACTCCTGCACAATAGCTGAGCAGCCAGCTGGAATGCCAGGAGGCATCTTGGTGGGCTGTTGCTGGACCAAAACAGAAAACAGAAGAGGCAAGTTGGTAGTTGCTTTAGTACTCACTCAGGGCCTCTCAAAACCGGGGAATGGTTTCAGATAACAGGGAAAAGATAACAGAGACATTTCCCCTTTATGCTCCTTAACTATTATGCTCCTTAATTATTGATATTTTTAGGAAGCATTCTTCTCTTTGTGTGCAATTAGTTTGATAACTTGAGACAAACAGAAACTCTGTGAATGACATAAAAAAAGTCCACTAGCTGTCAGAGGTCCTCATTAAAATCATTTTCTCCTCCATGCCTGAGGGCAGAAATGCCACAGTTTGCAATTTTATATTCACAAATATTACCAGCAATAAATATTACCAGTTAGTTTTGACAGATCCTTATTTTTTTTATTATTTGTATATAGTCAGTTTGAATGATGTTTAACCCTTGGATGCATAAGTGGGTCTAAAATGACCTGGTGAGGTCGTTTTCTTGCAACATATTCGTAATGAAAAGTTGCTATCGTTTCATTGCCCAGGTAATTCTCAATAAACATAAAATGTTTTTGATATCGTGCCACTTAAATTTTTAACCTACAATTTAAACGTTTTATGAAATTGTATTTTTTGTATTACTACCCCAAGCATCCATAGGTTTGTTAAAATGACAAGCATTCATTTCCTATGAATTTCATGGGAACCTCAGATACTCTGAGTGTCAGGGATTTTATATTTGACAACACATTTTAACATATACTCTTTCACACTGTTAAAGTTTTGAAGGGCAAGCACACACATTTCTGAGGTAAAAAAAAATGAAGCTATCATGATTGTATATATTGTGTGTTTGTGTGTACATGTGTGTGTGTGTGTGTGTGTGCCACTGCCATCGGTGTGAGAGTGTGTGTGTGAATGAGAAGCAGCATTGTAAAGAACTTTAGATAAAAAGGTATATAAACGGTATAAGTAGCCATTTACACACACACACAAAATGGATGTTGACATTGTTCTGTTTAATAATTATATTTTCAAATGTTCAAAATGTTTAAAAAATGTTAGAAAGGTTTAAACAGTGAAAAATAAAAATATTTCAAACATGAAATCATTGTTGTGTGGACGAAAATATAATGCAAAATATAATACAAATGATTCAATTGTAAACAAAATGACAAAATTGGCATAAAAACACATTGATTCTAACACGGCTCATTTTTGACCCACTTATGGAGAAGTTTAGGGTCCAGTCACTCATGCATCTAAGGGTTAATTATATATATATATCATCTTCTTATTCTGCAAAATAATGCTTCTGAGCAGGCTCCATCCAAATTGAAAACATGTTGCACAACTCTTCCCCAATGCACTATGCTTTATTCACTAAACCTTTTCAACTATCTTAGCATAATGCATTGTTGAAGAGCTGCATGACATGTTTTATTTTTGATAGATTTGCTTTGAGTACTGCACCTCGCTGTGAGTTTGCTCTGAATAGAAATATTTTATCAGGAGGTGATTAAAAATAACAATAGTTATGGAAGTTTAATGCAGTGTATAATAGGCAGGGTTTTACTTACACAGGGTTTTACTTTAGTTCATGCACAGATGTTGAGAATGAGGTCATTAAATAACAGATAATTGCAAAAATGTCAAGACTGACTGGAGAACAAGTGGCATTCTGATGCTTTGAGCTCAGTGCTAACATGAGCAGTACGTAAATGAAACCCAGTTTCAGGGCAACACCTCCAAACCGTTCTTGAGACATTTCATTCAAGCCCTAAATGTCAATCTCCGAGTAGCATTAGTGGAAAGGTCTTGGGGCCACCAGCAAGTTAAGGTTAATCTCCTGAGGACGCAGGATTTCATGGTGATTTGCTTAATTATTGTTGAGATATTTCAGCCTGGATCAAACTGATGGACCAAACAAGGGACTGACATATATGGAGCAAAGCCAGATATGAATGCACAACATTCATTTATCAGAATGCAAAGAATACTGAACATATATATATTATAGGATCTGCGATTCAATCTGAGGGAGACTAACTATTTACAATCATTCTCTCGTCTCGTCTGTGGTCCTTAATATAAGACAGATAATACTTTTGCCCCGTTGTTATGTTGTTTAGGATTAATACAATTACCATATTGTGACATGAATACTGAATATTGGACACTATAAAAACTACTTAAGGTCCTGCTAATAACCCCAATCATTTCACTCAGGCTTCCAAAGTGAATCACTCTTTAGGCCTTTAAATGATTTAGAGCTATTAAAGCAAACAGAGAAGCTCAAGCACAGCTACTGATAATTTACTTGGCAAACACTGAGATTTCATGTGGAGTGAACAACAATAAGTGTTGCAAACCCTTCACAGTATCAGCAGCCAGTTTATCACTGCTGAGCTAAGTAAACCAACTGTGTGACTTTCAATAATTTGTGGATGTATTGTATCAGCTTGTAGTAGACTATTGATCCTCTTCATTTAGAGAACATATTGAATAGCTGTGTTAGCAGTGCTCATTTTTCATTTTGCAACCTATGAAAATTGGTGAGGGCACTTTACATAATAAGAACCAGCAGAGTGAAGTTTGTAGGTGTGTCAGTGTTGCTATGCTGGATGGTCAGTCCACCAGTTTTGACTGAGATTTCCTCCCACCAGCTGTTGGATAAATTGCCAACAAACGTTTATTCACAGTAACACAACCTGTTTTACCTTTAAGGGACAACATTCTGTCATCGGCGATCGTCTGTTGATCGTCAGCTTATAGGCCGATTCAGCTTGTTGTTGGTCTCACTGGTGAGAGAGACCACATTATGAACAATGCCAGTTCAGGTTGTTATTATCAACGAGGTGTTACGGTTATTATCAGACGTATCATCGATCAGAAGTAGTTATGAGCTGTCTGTGGTGAGGGAGAGTAGAATGAAAATTCTAAGCAAATGCTGCTCGGTTTATAGTCTCACAAGCAAGCACAGAACTTGGAGCATTTGGTCTTTGCCTCCTCTAGATTTTTGACATTGGCACAGTGTGTCAGAATGACCCCTTTTACATGAATTTAAATAATATTACTGGATTATAATATATGATGCATTATAATGCTAATGTCTTTAACGTTGCAGCTGATAACAATGGAGCTGATTTGAACGACCTTAATTAAGCATTTTGCTCATTAAGTCTTATGATTATACTGTATTTTGTACTAATAATCAGATCTCAAAAGTAACTATATGTAGCTATAATAATCAAATAAATGTAGTAAAGCAAATGTATATTACATTTCTCTGAAATGTAGTGACGTATAAAGTAGCAAAAAATGGAAAAAGTCAAGTTAACTACAAATCCCTCAGAATTGTACTTAATGTACCACATTTTAATCATGTGGTACATTATACTGTCGGACACAAGTATCATACAACACATTTACGTACTGTGTGGTGGTTTTGCCAACGGTCTGTGGTCCTCATCACATTAAATTACTTCATGTTTTGCTTTGCAGTGCAACAACGTATCTTTCCTCCGGTGTTTCTGTCAGTGTGTGTCTGTCTCTGTGTAATATATAAATGTCACATCATGTCACTGGCTACATACTGTAGCTGAAGACGCCTCCTGCAGTGCCTCTTAAAAATTCCTTTTTCTGTTTCAATCAAAAATAACACTGACATAATTAGGAATCAGATACATGTGGGTCTAATTTGTCATCCGGTGAGTTTGCGCTCTTTCCAAACAGTTAATTTCAGAGCTAATGATGCAAATCACTTTCAATTTTATTACTTAAAGTAGCAAAACATGTGATATGGTTGTGTCATGTTTTTGCTCAGTTACTGATTAGATTTCCTGTCCCTTTGGCTTACCAATCTGCAGTGATGCTCTTGTTTAAAGAAAAAAACAACAACATATTTTTCCATTTACAAGTGACAAATACAGAATGAGTTGGATGTTTTCAGAGCTACCTATGAATGTCATAGCATTTTAAAAAGAAGACAAAGTCTAGTAGAGAATGTGTCACTCAGCAGCGCAAAGTCAAACTTACTGTTCTGTTCTAGAGATGTAATTGTTTTGTTGCATTGTGAAATAGTCTTTTCTCATTTTAACTACTTACTCATCAAACAAATTTGTCAATATAAAGACAGCATCATGAAGTATTTTGTCAGTTTGAGAATAATTTTAATGCGCTGTCAGGTTTACAATAAAATGTAATTACAGTTTTGACAACACAAAAAGGAGAAATGGAGCAGGAGAATCCGACTGCTTGGTAAGATTCGTCCTTTGATTCCATTCTGTGTTTTCTCTTACCTTTCTGATTAGTTGGTGATTAATTGTTTTTTATTTTACTCTTGCATGTCTAAATTAACTCTGGGGAGCTGTTAGGAGCTTAAAACAGTCAAGAGTGACATGCTTAGATTTAAAACATGTTCATGTAAGGTTTATTTTTCTCCAGATTAAAGAACAACTGTAAATATGAGGCATGTAATACGTTTTAACGAGTTTATTCTAATAAATCTCTATCTTAGGAGGTTTTAATGAGTCTATACTTTGGGGAAAAGGTGTCTGTGATCTTCTGTCTTCTCAGAAGCCATAGTATCTCATCCTGTACTTTAATGTTTTGCTGACAGTCCTCGTCGGGTTTCCTGCTCTAGCAGGATTAGTGACACCTTATTTCCCATGCATTACAAATCATCTTCATTTTCCGAGTTCCCATACCCCTTTATGTTCCCAGACCAGTTGACAAAGCATCCTAATGTTTGTAACAGTTCACTGATTACCAAACAGCCTGACAGCCCCGCTGGCTGCTGCACAGCCGGACAGACCCATCGGGTTGCTCTGCTTCTGGTCGGAGCTCTTCAGGCCTGATTGCCGGGGGAACAGCGAGACATTTTTCAGCCTCAATGGCTGCCAACTTATAAATAGCTCCCTGTAGTCCCAAACTGATGGAAGGTCAATTTGGTGGATCAAAAGGGCTCAACAGGGGCCGACCTTGTGCCCCTATAACTTTGTGGGTTTCAATTGTTTCCTCACCTTAAGTGCTTTTCCCCCCTCACTAGTCTTGTACCTTTACTGCCTCTCTTCACATCTGTGCTGCCTCTCTCTGCTAAACATCATCTGTAACAACACAAAATACCATAAAGAATTAAATTAACTCACATAAGTATATAAGATATACTTATAAGGTGCTCAGTGTTTTTTTACCTAACGCACATCTTGTCAAGGCTCCTTCTTCTACTCTGTGGCTTCAAAAATACATTTTTGTGCATTTGTCAATTTCAAGTGATGTGATTGGAAGGAAGGTGTATTTTGGAGAGCGTAGGAAGTAGGGAGTCAGGAGTCAAAAACTAACAGAGGGTGAAATGTTTTTAGAAGTCCCATTTTTATCTCAGCTGTAATTCTTCTTTCACTTCTGCTTCATCACTTTAAAAGAGAGCCAAGAGGTATAGTACTGTATAAATAATATACTGATAGATGGATGTGAGTGATGTGTGTGCGTGCTGTGATTTCACACTGCCACGGCATGAATAACAAGCTTAAACTATGTCTTGACTCTGTCTTTAAGACTTATCAGAAAATCATGCAATGCCCTGTCCTTACCCTGCTGAGCCATATTACATACATTTTATATTAAAACCTGATTTTTTTCTGTATTACCCACCCCTGGTTTAAAATAGATCCACTGTCCACATACTCTATAACAGCATCCGCACAGGTTTACAAATAGGTGACAAAGTTTAAAAGGGCCCCTTCCTATTTCCACATGACAAATGCTCCTGTGCACAAAGTGCGCTCCATAAAAAATGTTTCTCCGAGTTCGGGGGAGAAACGATGAATTTCTCTGCAGAGCTCTGACCTCAACCCTATTCAGCAACCTTATCCTGTGGCTGAACGGCAGTGAATCTCCACAGCCACGTTACAAAGTCTTGGAGTGGGGCTGTTCTATGCATTGTGAAGCCCATTGTTTTGTACCCACCTATTTAGTTCTCATGTTGGCATAATTTTGACCTTGTGATGTAAACATCAAGTAGCTTAATTTAGGTTTTTCTCTTGGATGTCAGCAGCAGCACAGCAACACTAAACGGATTTAGCATGCATTGAGCAATGTCTTCTTGTGTTTAACTTTTCTTTGATTAACTTTGTATTATGGAATGAGCTGTGGAGTTACATACAGCACAGGAGATCCGTCCAGGTAACTTCAGTTTGTCTCATTACGGGAGACTATTGCCGTGCAATTGCGTCGGTCACTCTGTGTGATTCAGACAAGTGTGGGTGCAAGTTTTGCAGTGGAGACAACTGTGCTAGAATTGTGTTACTGATGAGGACAAGAGAACATAGTTGTTGCAGACTTCATGAGCTGTCTGTGCAGCCGCCGTAGCCTGTGCTTCATGTAGGGTAGTCATATTTTTGAGGAGATGCATCTTGTGTGTGATTCAATCTCTTATGACTAAATAGGAGAACTATCTTTTAAAATCTCAATGACATTTTTAACTATGCCAATAGCTAAAAATCCAGCCTTGAAAAAGAGCTTATATCAAAATCAGAATCAGAATCAGGAAATACTTTATTAATCCCCAAGGGAAAATTGCTTTCATCCAGATCATCCATCCCAAAGTAGGAAATTGTGCATAAGAACACAACATATAAACATAGAAAGTGAATACAATAAACTACAATAACATAGTTAAAAATTTCATTAGAGTATTTGATCTCAGAGGGAGGAGTTATAAAGATTGAATGACTTCCTGTGGCGTCCCAGGCATCACCACCATGTCATGCAGAGGATGGGAGCCATAAGTGCAGCACTGTCACTATTATTGGTTTAAATGTTTGAATTGAGGGGATCTTAAAATCCACCTTCTTTATTTATATAAGGCCCTGTTCTGACGTCCATTGTTGGCACTTCAAGTAAAAAAGCAGTTGTTGTTAGTTCCTCTCGTCTCTGGTTGTTAGAGGTCTGGTCTCAAGTACTTTGTCTTTCTCTGCTTTTTGTTTCAGTCTAATTTTAGTGCATTCCCTACAGTGTGATACCTTTTTCTCTGTTGCACAAACTGCTGCGTCTAAATAAAACACACTGGAAACTGCCAGCGTGTCAAGCAAACTGCAAGGTGGTGTTTAGCTGGACAAGGACTTCCACCCACCTTATGTTATTTCCTTTTGAAACAGTATTACCGCAGTGTCATGGCAGGTCAGTGATGTCCACTCCACACTCTAACAGCTCAAGCACCAGGCTCTGTGCCAGCAGATGAATGTCAACCAACAGTGGCGAGAGCGTTCGAGGATAAGGATCTCCTCTCTCTGCGGTCACCTCTAGGAGTCAAATTCATACAAGGAACGTGAAGTTCCTCTTACCCCCCTGCTGAGAGGTTATGTTGTTATCTGTGACTGCAGATTTAGCCTGAGGGGTTGAGAGTCCACTCCTGGGATGTTGTCTTCTCCTCTGGTTCAGCTCATGGTTTGTGTGGGTTGGTTATCTGATGACATAATATAATCCTTCCACAAGTATCTCTATATGATGTTTTGTACTATGCTTTACTTTGAAGCCCTTCTGTGGATTACACGGGGAAACGGGGCCGTAACCTTTTCTGCTCTTAATCTCTGTACAGTGCGAGCATTGCAGTGGCATATTTACTGTTGGAGGACAAGCTTTTATAAAACACTACACATGCATTTAGCAAAGCTCTTTGCATGACTTGAAAAAATAGTAGTTAACAATCATAAAATGCAGGTCTTAAGTGAGACCTTTCATTTGGATCATAATAGAATTTGCTCCCATGCCAGCAATAATTTTGTGCAGGTAGGTGCCAATTGTTTCCATTTGCACATTTTAGCACGCACATCTCCACAGGAGGTCACGATTGTGTTAGCGCCGCTCAATTGCTTTTGCTTGGAAGTAATATTGTTCGTACCTGTAAAGCCATTTAGACACAAAGGATAGCATTTAATTCCACTTCCTATATAGTCTAACAAAGAGTTATGAGTTTTGTTCTGTGTGCAATAGGAACACCTGAACATTGGTGGTTACAGTGGATTCCCAAGGCTGCCAGTGCTGTAGGTTGACTACTCCTGTGTTCCTCTGGAGGTGTGTGTGTGTGTGTGTGTGTGGGTTTAAGAAAGCACTGAAAACATTCTGCTGCTGTGAAAAATCGCTTCAAAGGGGCATTTCAGTAGAGTTGACTACGGTAAGATACGTCTTAAAGAAAACACTTTCTTTCTGTGATGGATCTTGGTAGAGGTGCATCCAAAGAAGACAGAAGAGGCAATATGTATGAAAATGAGCAGAGCAATGTTCCAAAGGCTTCAATACCAACAGAGAGGGGATGTTGTAAAATACTACCCCCTGAATATTATTGCTCTGGGATGCATCACTCGTCATGGCTCCCAGCAAGCTCAAATAAAGAGTTGTCTCCCTGCCACAGGAGGAACAACAACAATACAAACCCATACAGACCCACAGATTCAGACAGATGCATGTGTGACGCTCATACATATGGGTATTAACGTGGATGTGCAAATGCACAGAGGCACACTCACATACAGTCAGCACTGAGGTGCAGTGCAACAGTTGTCTGTTCGCTAAACCCTGAAGCTCAGCAAGCACAACTGCACAGAGCAAAAGAAACGGATTAGGCAGAGTGTTTACCTGCTCTAAAATAAGGCTAAAATAATATCTAAAGAGCATGTCATTGGCTAACTACGCTTTACTGTGGGGATAGGGACTAAATTTCAAAATACAATTTTTCTATACTTTTCTACAGCCACAGCATCTTGTGATGTGCAGCTCCAGCAGTCAGTCTGTTAGGTCATTTAGCATCCTTTCACAGTTTTAAAAATTTCACCTAAGGCTGGAGTTTTAACCAATTTGCATTCTTCTGCAATAAAAAGTAAAAATAATAAGATGAGTAGAGATGAGCAGTGTAAAAGTATGTGCTCGCTCTGGCTGAAACAACCTGCCAGCTACAAAATCAGTGATTGGTGGTTTAAAATGAGTTGCTTGTTTTTTGTTGCGTCTGTATTTAAACAGCTTTAAAAACCTTTTTGTAAAATATTTAATACTGCAAATTTCAGGTGCCAAATCTCCCCCCGTCATTACCGTAAATCACAAACCTGCACATTGAAAACCGGAAGCTTGTCAGTAATGTGGGCAGGCTTTGAGCAAACAATCACTTGGTGATAGGGACAAACAAGAAGACCCTCCCATCATTTCATACGTTAGGCCTGCTGCTCCATTCTGTCTCCTCCCTCCAAGCACTTCCCGCTGTCCCATTTCCCATCTCCATCTCTCTCTCTCTCCATCTCTTTCTCTCTCTTCCCCCGCTCTCTGCCAACCAGGATGCTGACAATAGCTTCAATAAAGATGAATTGAAATTGGCTGCGGCTGGATCCGGCTTCCCAAGACACACAATGGAAGGAGCTAGTGCTGTAATTATTACTGTGAATTCCAGCACACTGTTCAGCAAACTCATTCTCCCAGTGTTCCCCCTCTGCTTCCTATCTGTCCTCTTCCACCTCTCAGGAAGATATTTCGCTCTGTCTACATCGCCCTTCTTCCTCCTCTGCCTCCTCTTTAGTCTGTCTTTTCGTTCACTCCCTCCCTCTCCTGCTCTCTTTCTGCTCCCTCCTTCTCACCCTATTCAACTCAGTACAGTCCATTATTGTTGTTTGCTAAAGTAGAACTATAATTTCACAGCTGAGGAGCCAGATCAGGTCTGGAGTAGTGATTAATAATCTGACGCTGAATAATGATTTCATCCTCCATATTCAGCTGTAGGTAATTATTCGCTGTGTAATCGTGGAATAGATTTGCTCATGAAAAACAGACTTATTCAAATGTGAGATAGAAACCGGAGTGCCTTGGGTGTGTCGAGGCATCTGTGAAGCTAAATTTACATGGGTGGGTTCCAAATATAGGCCCAGGAATAAGATTAGAGCATTAGCATGGGCGTCACTTCAAGCCTCTCTGGTCCCTAAGTCTTACTCTGTCATGTTTCAGCCGCTGAAGTGAGGAGCATTGCCCGCCTATCCTGCTCATCACAACTCTGATGAATGTGTCAAAAGAAGTGATGCAATCAATTTCATTCTCTTTGTCCTTGTATCTCTTCTTGTCTATAATGATAATGGATTGCATTTATTTTCTCAATGAAAGTCGGTGGATCAAGAGGTGTCGGGCGATGAGAGACACAGTGAGAAGGAGGGCTGCAGAAATGAACTTTCAGATTTTCTTAGTGTCGTTGTTTGGTTTTTAGTCAGTGCACCTCAAAACAGCTAAGCAACGTACCAGGAGTTGTAACTCACTCAGACACACGTTCACTTTAGACACACAAACAATTGCTTCTGAGTCCATGGGAAGCTCATAACAACACACAATTCCCTCTTTGCATACTTATATGTCTTGATTTACATTCATAGTGTGTGTGTGTGTATGTGTGCGTGTTGACACAGCTTTGGTTATTTTGGCTCTTGCTGAGGATACATCCACATTATACAGGTGATCAAAACAAAGGTCACAATGCAATTAATCCTGGTTTTCATACCAGTGATATGTGTGTGTGTGTGTGTGTGTTTGCTCAGGCTTAGTTATTTTAGGCGTTGTCAACAAAAAAGTAAAATAATTTTACTGTAGGTGCAAGTTTCTCTATCTGGTTGCCAGGCAACCAAAAGCCTTGAGTGGGTCCACAAAAGGCACGTGCATGCACGGACATCCAGATGTACACACACGTGCACTGGCACCGGCACTGGCACACGTGCATATAAACACACACACCTGTGTGTTACTGTGGTAAACATCTAGCTCTATCGGCTGATAAACAAAAGCTATCACCCTCGTCACAGTGTCCACTCTGGGGTTTGTTCTCACAGATCATATGCCAAATCACAAACAGTGTGCGAGTGTGATCATGTGTGAGTCTTCTCCTGTGTGTGTGTGTGCGTGTGTGTGTGTGTCAGGGGGATTTTAAAGTGGCATTGTTTAGACTGTTTAGATAGTTCTGCTTGCCAGGGAATCAACAATCCCCTTTGTAGACACACGCACGCACGCACACAGACACATGCACACATGAATGTGTGTGCACACAAACACACGAACACACACACACAGTGATACACCAATACACTAAAAACATAAATGCATACTCCAAATATACACACTTCACACACAGACACACAAATACACATCAATGACAGGAAGCAGCTCATCCCCATTCAGGCGTGGGAGATAGGCGTCAGGTAGAATTTTTTTTCTCCATATTTTCTCATGATGACAGGTGGGGTAATGGGCCATTAGATTAACACCAAACAGAGGAGGTGGTTTCAAATGTAATGTAATGCTTTGTTGATAGAAGGCAGACACTGTGCTCCTCCTGACTTAAGCTTTTTGGCAGCATATGCCCGTACACGTTTCATTCAAAATAAGGCCAATGATGATAGAATGAGGCAATCTCTGCTCTTTAGGGTGTGTGTGTGTGTGTGTGTGTGTGAGACAGAAGAAAAAGAAAGGCACAAAAATGTAGAAAATAATGGTGATAAAGACTGTGTGTGTGTATGCATGTGTGAGTGTGTAAAAGTGCGTGTGCTCATTAAAACCAAAAGAGAGGGAGCGAATGAAAAAGAAAAGCTTGGGAGAGAGAATCCTCCATGCCCGTCAGCAAGGATTTAGTGATGAGGAAATAAAGGGTCTCTCATCTTTCCTTAAGATGTTCCCTCTTCAGGCCGCTCTGCTTCCTTACTTCTTTTTGTTAATTGCCATTGTACAATGCTGTAAATTCCCTTTGTCAGCACAGACTCTGTGAAGACGAGGAGTGTTAAAGTTCTGACCGATTTCAAAGAGGAATTTTGTTCCGTCTTCCTACTGTAGATGGAAGCGGCAAAACTAGAACACCTTCAGCTGCAGCTTGTTTCAAGTTGAAGAAGATGATTAGTGTGTGGTGGTGCCAACAGCCCCTGCAACAGGTCAGACTGTAAGACTACAAAGCTAAGCTAAGTGATAATAACTTGCAACAGCATGGTGAAAAGGATAAACAACACCTTGACTGGAAATCGAGTGAAATTTATTTTAAAAACAGCAAGAACTTTGTCTGCTGCCTTCATGAAATAACAAAGAAATCAGAAATAGTATGTTGTAACCACGTCAGCCTCCTTCAAAAATAAGAAAATCTGTAATTGAAAAAATGCAGGATAAAAAAAACATATCCAAGTAAATTTCACACTCCAAATTGTTAAAAAATTAAGTCCATCCTTGCTCAAAAATGTCAATGTCGATGTCAATGTGTTCTTACGTTATGCACATGTTTGGGCTGCAAACTGTTTTCTAATTTTTCTGCTGAATAAATAAAAGTTTCTTTCTGCTCATCTAAAATCTAAGTTTAAGCCATGTGTGTTCATCACAGCTAGTTTAAACAATAATGAACAACAAGAACAATGGGTGTTTTTTTGAGCTTTGAAACATGTGTGGGTGTGTTATTTAATACATTTTGAGTAAATATATCCAGTAAATTCTCCTTATTATGAAAATACATAATTTTCATTTTAATCGAGTATTATTTTATCATAGATTTTAAATTCCTCTTTCAGAATCTGTGTTTAGAAATATTTTTCCTATTACACTCTCTTTTTATGTTCTTTATTTCATTGTCATTGACAGTTCTAAAATTGTGACGCTGCCTTGTTTCCAGCCTCTCTTGAATGAGTTCTCCAAAACATTACGCTTACACACAGTTTTTAAAAGTTTCAATAAAAAAAAAAAAAGACGACTTTGTTTGCAGTTTGATGTGTCCTGTGACCTGTTTTACACAGGTCTCTTTTATCATCCTAGGCCCCTTTTACTGTTCTATGTAGGCACTAATCGGCGTTGGGGATCAGTACTGACTGTCCTTTAAGCCGCCTCAAGAGGTGCTCTCAGAGGTGGAGTGGTTTCACCCCAGCACCTGTGTGGCATTGAGCCGGTGGTGCTTTTTTTTATTGTTTGTGCAGGGAGGCTCTCTCATGCACGCGGAGGTACAAACAGCAAACATGATTCAGACTCAAGTAACAATTGTGTAAAATCATTTTCAGATTTGTTTGTAGTGCTCAAGCAGTACTCACACATCAACTTTGAGTCTAAATTATGTCCCAAATGCACAAAACTAGTCACATTGGTTGTCACTACTTCTGTTGTGCCAAAAAATGGTTTTCTATCCTATACTCACCCTGTTCCCTCATGCTTACCTTTCACATTTTGGCACGACATCGTCACCAGTGTAAAACGAACACTACAACATCTTTAGGGCAGCGTTTTGTCGAGTGTAAGCTGAAGCGTATTAAGTAAGGGTCAACCTGACACTGGTAAAGTAGGGTCTCTGTATAAAAAGGGCTGTATGGAAAAAAAGATTTTTGGGCTTCAATTGTGGCAACTTCAAAAATTGCCTGAAGTGCTGAGTGGAGGTGAGACTTCCATGGTGTAGTCGCCAAGCAGAGATGAGCTGGAGGCTACAGAGGTCTGGGAAGTTCACATCTTCCTAACTTTGCACTGGTTTCCTTTTCACACCTGGCTAATAGTACACAGCAGATGTTGCAAACATCTATATCCATCTACACCAGTAATACCTGAACATCTAATTTTTTTGTTATAGCCAGACACTGAGCGGGTGTGGGTGAGATGCTTTCGACAGTGGCGTGCTGGGATGATTGACTGAAAGACCAGGTGTGTCGGTGTGTGTATGTCTGTGTGTGGTGATGGTGGTGGTGGTAGTGTGTTAGGGGGGGTGGGGGTCATGAAAAGTGACATCATGAAGCAAAAATGTAGCATGAAAATAAAAAGTGACATCACTTGGATGTTTGGAAAAAGAAAATCTGAAGGGAAATTGATGGAGAAATGTTTTTTGAGTCGCAGTCACTTTGTCTAATTTGTGCATTTACTTAATTGTTTATTTAAAAGGAAACTCTTTGGGATTTTGAACATTTTTTACAGACTGGATTTTCCACAAATGAGAGACACGTTGCCAGGACACAGCTCGAAGCTGTGGGCCCTGTGACAACAATTCAACAGCAGCTCTGACACAATATCTATAATCCTTGACATGTTCTAGGGCTCCTGTCCAGCTCTGGGTGAAAACCTTTTATCTTCACAATGTCAACTTTTCCCAGCCTAAGAAAAACTACTTTACTTTTGGCTGTGTGACAATGCATTTTTGACACAATCCAGTGAGTTTCTGAGAAGTATTAAAAGGACAAAGACATGGCAAATATAGAACTGAATTGGACATTTCACATTAACTGAAATGGACAATGAAATAAGACACCTCCAGCGATGACCGTGATAACCAGCCACAGTAATTACTTGAAGGTGAAACAATGAGTGCTTGTAAATCAGAGGGAAGAAACGAGCTGAGGGGCCGTCGTTTGTGTTTGGCGCTCAGCATCGGCAGCGGATCAAGATGGCAGAGCATAAGCGAGCTAGTCGAGGCCGAGCCAAGGAATCCAAATCAGGACAGAAACAGGGTAGTGAAAGGCAGATCAATGTGCGAACCGCCCTGCTTCCGAACAGTGAAGAAAACCATCTTCTCTGGATGGAAGGCTGTTTTTCTCCTGCTCGCTTATCTTAAGTCACAGCTGAAGAATGTGCCTCTGCAAAATGTTTAGTTTCTGTAAGTCTGGGCCTTGAAATGTAAAAAGCGGTAATCTGTGGGAACCTTTGTTTTATTGTTTATCTTTGGTGCCTCGTTGCTTTGGTGTTTATGTGCTTTTCTCTGCAGAGAACACTGTCATTCAAACATGAGCACAAGTCATTTGCTTTAGATTTAAAGTTTTTGTTGCAAACCAGTGAAACTGCTGCTGCTGCTACTGAGCTTCAGTCACTAGTGTGCTGTTTTAATTGGCAACGGGGGTATAAAAGCTGACATTTATTTGCACTAAAACATTACGGATTATCATTGCTGTGTCGATAGAAAGATGAAAATGACTGTTTTACTTACACGTGATTTTACACGAAATGTGGCGGCTTGGTCTTTAAAACAGCCCAAATAATTCCAGGTAAAAGTGACAATCCCTCACCAGTTCTAGGCCTTAACAAGGTGATGTAAATAAGGTGGAGGAAGCGGGCAGGAGAACATCCTAAATCGTCAAAATAACCATTAAGTACCAAAAGGAGTAGCGCTCAATATTTGTGAAACCTGCATTTTTCCCGCTTCTTTCTTCTCTTTTTTCTTTATTTCTTTTGTCAGCCTAAGAGGCTATCCATCTCTCTGCTTTTAGCCACAAAAGAGAATGAAGTGCTACACAACCGGCAGACAGACAGAAGGAGAGATACACAAGCAGATTACCAGACAGATAGATCAGGAGGTGGTTGAATTATCTATGCAGCGCATCACAGCAGTTACAACTTGTGATCACAGAAGGAACAGGAGGCACGGAGACAGAAAGAAAGTGACTGGCGTAGCAAGAGAGAGAGAGAGAGAGAGAGATAGGCAAACACAGGTGAGGAGAAGGGAGGAGGAGGTGCATTTGAAAGAAAGAAGGGAGTAGAAGAGTGGAGGGAATCAATATACCCAATGCGATCTATAGAACTTTCAATTATCCCAGTGCAGCCTGTCAGCACTGCTCTTGAGGAGATGAAGAAGGGACTGAATAAGGGAGGAGGAGGTGTTGAAGGAAACATCCGTAAAAGGGTGAATGGATGAGAAGGTGCCTCTTGTTTCGGCGGTAGGACTGCAGCATGTGATGGTGAACAGTGTGTTGCAATGCAAATTTACTGTCCTGTTTGTCGAGCGGCGCCGGCTGCAGAGGACAAAAACACCAGACACGGGAGAGAGGGAGAGACACAGATAGAAAGAGAGAGAGAGAGAGAGAGAGGGAGTGAATGGAAATGAGAGGCAAGAAGAAAGAAAACAGAGGGAGGGGAGCAATGAAGGGAAAGACAGAGAGACAAAGACAACAGACGGGGGCGAGGAGGGTTGCTGTGAGTGGAAATATAGAGAAAACAAAGGGGAGAATAACAAAAGCTGCAGAGAAAGAAAAACAAGAAATACATTTAATAGAAACCTTCCACTTACAGCCGCTGACTTCCTCTAAGAAAATCGAAACAGACTGTTGCCAGAGCCCTCACAGGCCTGGGAAAAAAGATCCACTCTGCATGAGCATTTTCACACTTACCACACAGGCTGGCTATGCTACACCTGTGAGGACAGGGTATTGACTCACAGTGCATTTGCTGCTGGCTCAAAACCAGAATATGTCACATCTAACCATAACGCTCAAACCAGTTATAACTTTGGGACTAATTCTTCAGCCGTGTAAAAATGGTTTCGAGCTTCTTTTCATCTGTATTTCGATCACGTTTACAGGTTTGGACTCAATGGCACGGCTGGGAGACGGCTGGTAAAAGTTCAGCACTTTCTCTTTAGTGGCTGAGGCAAAGAGGCAAAAGGATTTGGCAGAAGTTTGGTCAGAGATCCCAGCAGAGTTTGTTAGCAAGAATCCAAAAATAATCCAGGTTGAGGTATCACAAGGGGGAGAAGCAAAAACACTAGCTCCAAAACCAGCTCACACTAGTAAAATGTAGATAGAAGAGTGAAAGCTAGAGGCACAAAGGCAACTGAGACAATCTGCCATCGGACTAATGGAAGCAGGCGGATAAACACAGCATATTAAAGCAGGTGAATAGTTAACTGCTGAATGCCAAGGTGAGATCCAGGGTTTCTGCAGGGTCTGAAATGACTGGGATGTTAGTGGATATGAAAGAGGACATGGGGGGAACAATGCAAATGACTGAATGATCTGTGACAGTTTTCCGAGTGTGAATCTCTTTTTTCCTGACGTTCTCTTCATCTTACAGGCTCAAAGAAGGTGCAAAAGTGCGATTTTCTAGCATGTACATAAACCAACAGGAACAAATGATTCTGCCACTATAATAAAATCTGACTCCTGTTGGGAAAAGAAAATGACTGTACTAATAATGCAGCCCTTTAAATTCAACACACCACCCGCTGCTGCTGAGACATTTTAAATTCAGCACTTGGAGGAAAAAAGGAAAATACCCCATGCAGTCTGCTAAGATGGGCTGATAGTGGCTGAGTGTCAGTGCACTTGGCTGCTTTCTGGCAATAAAATGTGAGCCAGATATGAAACATATGCATGAACAGAAACAGCTCTCTCCAAAGCAAAAAATGTACCTACCAGTACGCCTACGGCTCAGGAATTAACACTGTAATTTAATTTAGTTTAATGTACAGAAATGTCTTAGGTGAAGGATGCTGCTGTAACTTTATTCCTGCTGGTTGCCTGACAACTTCCTGATGCTATAGAAACAGCAAAATCAAACAACAAATCTTTTTTTTTTTTTTTTGCTTTTGAAAAGATAAAAATGTTGATTTATTTTAGATGATGTGCTGGTTGAGGTATTTGTGGAGCAAATAATATGCTTGCTGTTTCACTGTGCTTCAAGCCTTTTTAAGCCAAGCTAACCAGCTCCTGTAGCTCTGTGGTTAACACACATACTGTACATGAAAGGCTGTCCTCACAAGTGTAGCTAAGCCTGCTCACACACACACACACATACAGAAATGTACGGCACAATTAGTCACAGACTTAACAAACACTCAATGCCAACAGAGGAATAAATGCAATCTTCAGGTGTGTTGATGACTCATTTTAATCGATAGGAGACAGTCCAGCTGCTGGAAACTCCAGGGAGGGCGGCTCTCACAACTCAGTGGTGGGTCACCGAGAGAGATCCACTGGATCGATAGATCATTTACACTCAAAGAGGAAATAGAGAAGCAAAACCAAAGTTATTCGAGTGTGTGTGTGTGTGTGAGAAAGAGAGAGAAGAGAAGAGAGAAGAGCTTTGTGGCACTAAGAGCTCTTCTGGGCCCACAAGACCCACTTCTCTTTAAAGAACTTTCATCATCCTCACTCAGTATGAGTGTGTGTGTCTGCATTGTGCGTGTGTTTGTGTGTGTTTGTGTCCCTGCACCCCTACAGTATATGTGTGTTTATGTGTGATAATTGGGCGTAAACAACAGTGAGACAGTAATTAGGGATATGCCATTTCCCTTCTTATCTCAGCTGTATTGTCTTAAAAGGTGCCTATGATTATGATTGATGTGCCTTTTATTTAGCGTTTGTGTGTGTGTATGTACACTTTGTGCAAGTGTGTCTGATAAAGGCTTATTGTACTCAGACTCAAGCTGTGCTGCATTGAAAGGGGGCCGTACTGAGTCATTATGGTCAGTAAGACATCCATTGATCAAACTGTCAAGCATCTATGTTTGTGTGCGTGTGTGTGTGTGTGTGAGTGTGTGTGGCTTTGAGTGTTTGTGTGCTCTTACCAGATAAGCTAATTGCTCCTTGCCCAATAGAAATGCAGTCTAATGGCTCAAAAACATCAAGTCAATTAGCGCATAACAACAGGCAGTGATATATTCATTTACTTACACTTTTCCCCTCATCTAACTCACTTTAGACTCCCTGTTTGGTGTTCTTTTTTACTATTCTTTCTTTGTGTAGACTGCTAGTGTGTGGCTTCTACACACACACACACACACACACACACACACACACACACACACACACACACACACACCTGCTTACTGTATGCTGCTCCTTTACCTACACATAATCGTCTGTGCACACCAGCTGGAAATGAGGCTACACAACATGTGACGATAACTGAGAGGTGGCAATACCTTAGGGAGCTGGTGTACAACGCAGGAGACTGTTTCATGTTCAGACACACGAACACACACACATGTACAAGACACGGATGCAGGCAAACACAGATACTTGCCAACACAATAATTTATTCAGTCTAAAAAAAGGAGATCCTCTGAATCCCTCCATCAACACTTCAAACACACACAGACACACACACATACACCCACACACGCACACACACACACACACACACACACACACAAGCAGTGCACAAATCCACATGTCCAAAAGCACACACATCACACGGATCACGCACTTGGAGGTATCCGCAATAAAATGGGATTAACTGTGGCTGCAGATAATCCTGTTTGTTTGGTTGTTTTTTAAAGTCAAAATTTCTGCTGCACCACATTCAACAAGCTCTGGAGTTGAAACCCAATTCCCCCCCACCCCCCCCACCCCCCCAAGGAAAGTGGGCATCCACCCAACTGTGCTTCATTCTGTACATGCACATGTATTGACTTTTAACTGTTTTCCTACACAGATGTGCAAGTGTTGCTATGTTCCAGCTCTAAACCAAAAAGCCACTAGTTCCATGGATATTTTTACTGCTCTGGTAGCCTAAAGGTGCAAGATTGAGACGGAAAATTCTGGCTCAACTCCCCAGGTCAGCTCGCAGGAAAGTGGGCTCTGGAAAAATGAATGAGAAAAGGCAGTTAGCACTCATATGCTCCAATGAAGCCATTCGGCAGTCGACAGTGGCAGATATAGGTTTCACTCCCATGTGTGAATGTTTGCAAAAGCGGCAATACACCAGAAACAAATTGCACTGTGCAAAGGCTGTCTGTTGCATTACAAACCACTGAGATACTCCAGATTGGTGTGCTTTTAAATTGCATCTTTACCCATATTATATAATATATTTTTACTCTGCTGCTGGTTTTAAGGTTTAAAGTATAAATTCTGAGACAGACGTTTGGTATTTGGTTAGTTGTTATAAGCAGTTGTTGATTTCCAGAGGAACTATCCTGGAAGATTGTTTCGTTTAAGCCCAAGCTAAAAATAAATACATTGAATCATTGTATCATTATGATGTTACATTTTAAGTTATGTTTACCTATTTTATATTTAAAATTCAAATTTTTGCTTGTTCAGGTGACCTGCTGTTAGGTTAGGAGGCAAATGGGTCAAATCATATCTATTGAACACTGTCTATGTTTTGCACAACAATATATTAATCTTTTCTTGAAATGTCCGAGACAATTATTGCTAAATTGTCAGGATTGATGGAATACTACATTTCTTCCTTTTTGAAACAGCAATAATAGTTTTTTCAAACAGCGGTTTACAGCAAATCATATAAAAAGTGTCAGATTGGGATCACGAAACAAAATGAAACGAAGGGTAAAATGTGGCACAAAGGGAGATAATTAAGCATGCGGCACTGATGAATTTTGATGATCCTGCTTCTAGTGTGTGTTTTGTCTTCTGGGGGTTACAGGAAAAAACATCACACATGTTCAGTGAAACTCGCCCTGATTATGTAAATAAAGGTTAAAATTAACACACCCGCTGATCCACGGCGTGCGCCACTTCTTTTAAAAGCATCGATGTTTTCATTTTGGAAATGAAACTTTTGAACAAATACTTCCTGCAGCATCTGTCCCCTGTTCTGCTTGACCTGATTTATCTGTCTAACGTCTGGCTGGCTAAGCCTTGCAACTTCTTCTATGATCTTGTCTAAATTTACATCTCTCTACATGCCCCTCTAATCGTTGCTGAGAAGTTCTCATCGCAGCTGATGAAAGAGTAAGAGGTCGATCAAATGCAAAGCAGTCTCTCCAAAGCCTTCTTAGCATCACACGTTGATCTGTCTTTGTGGCCTCCAACTCAATCAAGAAAGCATCCCATGAACAGTGAAGAAAGTGTGAGAACATTATTGTTGTTATTGAACATGTGTGAGAAAAAAAATTGCATGTTTGTGCGTCTGTAATAAAGACATGTGAGAAGGAAATATTAATCCAAAGGACCAAAACAACCAGAGACATGTTTGGCCTTTAACGTCCCAGATACATTAAAGATGTGGTATAAAACATGCCTGTCAGCATAAATTACTGTCAAACTCAGTGTTCACTGCAATACAATACAAACATGACACAGTGGAGAAAGAGATTATGGAGCAGCAGTGCTTATCAGATCCAACTGCAACTGAGACAACAAAACTACAGGTCTCAATTACTTTGTAAGCACAAACAGCTTACAGGAAAACAGGCTGCAGTCACCGATACTCTCTATTTAAAAGGTTCTCTGTGGATTTTTTTTTTTACCACCTATAGGGCAAAGGGGCAGAGTTTTCCCTATTTTGTTTGTGTGTCCTTGTAGCCTTTTGAAAGCTGCACACATCAATATTTTTACAGTCAGGTTGAATAAAGCAGAGGGAAAGGGTACAAATGGGTACTAATTCCCATTCACGCACAGTGTGTTAGTTAACGATTCCTTAACATATTGACTGAACACCAAGATGTTGTCAGTCAACATCAAACCAAACCTCTGCCCACAACAGAGGATTACTGACAATTCACAGTAGCAGAGAAAATAAGAATAAATCAAAGGCTAATTCTAAATCTTTAAATCCAAATATGTTTGTGCCGCAGTTAGTTTCTGACCCCCTAAACCACGTTACTGTTTTTGACTTTTATGATAAACTCATACTGAGAACAGGACTATTGACATCAATACAACAATCAATGAATTTAGTCTTTACTGTTTTTCAGTTCTGCACCCTCAGACAAGGAAAACCTTCAGAAGTGAAGACGACGCTGAAGACAGTGGAGACAAAAACTCTGATGACCACAATGATGAGAATCTGTTGAGAACTAAGGAAATGGCCTGATGGTGATAATGGAGAGGAAAACATGAAGGCAGCGGGAAGTACAAATACACAAACAAAAACTTACCCACTGACATTTCTACTTAAGTAAAAGTAAATAAATACATGTTTTATATATTATTTTAAATATTAAAAACAAAACTACTCCACTTTTTTTTTCTCCCTGTCTCTGTGGACCTCAAATTTGATTGGAAATGTATTTCCTCTAAGATGTAGTGGAGTAAAAGTCAAAGTAGCCTTAATTAAATCTACCTCAGTAAAGTACAGATACGTGGAAAATGTACAGTAATGAAGTACTTGTTTCTTTCGTCACTTTCCACCACTGGTGGTGACCTTTACTGTGGTGCCAAGCAGAGAGCACACTGCAGAAAAAACCCTTACTTAACCTATATTATCCATACAGGAACTACGACTTATCTAAATGAGCTCCTAATAACCTTAATGGCTGGTTACTTTCTATGACATGTTACTGTAGGGAGCTCTCGGATTGCACGTGATTAATATAGCTTTGTTTTCCATTGTAGTCTATTTGTGGAGCATAATGAAGTTTGTTATGGGCAGGAGGGAGACGGCAGCATTGGAGCAGGATACTCTTAATGGCTTTCAAACCTTAGAAACACGCTCAGCTTACATCAAGAGAAGAATTCAACTTTGTGATCGCAATAATGCTAAGACGACGTATAATACTAATTGCCTTATAGCTTATAGCTTAGCTCTGTAACTAATTTCATTGCTGAAATCTCATGAGGTCTTATCCAAAAATGTTATGATATTCCTATAATACTCTCCTACTGTGTCTGTAACACAATTAAACTCTTCATTTAGATAAGTTATTAGCTAATACAAAGAAAAACTTTGTTGAGTTGGTTCTCTTCAGTTCTGCAGTTCACGATGGAGACAACTTAAGAGTCTTGTTGGACCTCTGACCCTCCGGAGAAGAGAATCTGTGCGATAATGTCGAACAAACATTTAGAACTGCAATATCACCAAGTAAAAAGGCTCACACCATCAAAAGGGATGAAGCAACACAAATGTTATTGTTATTAATAGCTTAAAGGTGACATACGAGGCCTTTACAAACTGTTTCGTTTGTATGCTATAATTGGAATCTATTTTGCTTCATTCCTCCAACACAATACGAGTGTCAAGCCCCCATCTATGACTCCCCTGGGGAAATCTCCAGCTGGCTGCTATTTATAGCCACCTAGTCCTGTAAATTGAGATAATCGACAAGGTCAGTGCCAAAGTCTTTAATCACTTGTGGCATCTTTCCTATCTGGTGTACCCGGAAGAACTGTAACGAGGATGTGAGAAAAATGCTTCTCGTGTTTAAGTGATGATTTAAAAACATTAATAGAGGTGTCCATGTTGTTTCAGTTCTTTTATGGCAAGATACAGCTGGCAGAAATAGAAAGGAAATATGATAGCTGGACATATCTCACCAGAAACAATTTTAGCAGTATGCATCTTAATCTCTCAATGCCACCATCTGGACGAACATTGCAGGCATAATTTATTGATTCACGTGCTCTTCGTACAGTGCAGTTAAAACTAAACTGACCGGATGTTCTCACTAATCACCATTCTCTTCTGAATGTGTGCAGTTTGCTGTCTGCATAGCTTTCTTACAGCAGGTGGAGACATAGGTCAGCTGTTATTGTGCAGGGAAACGTGGTGTTTAATGGGGGACGATTAAAGACATGATAATACATTTCCAAAATTAAAACTGTTCATGTAAAATCAATCAAGACATTTTCTACCAGTTGAGTTCTGGATAGAAAAAAAACACTTCTCATTGGAAAGTCAGTCTGCACTTGAACTGATTTACATATATGGGTCGGGTGTTTCCACAGTTGGGAGGATGGGAGACTTCGGGGTCTCTGCTGACTAGGCCGCTCGTTTGAAGATCTGCAGTAGGAGGTTAGTTTGGTTTAGATGAGCAGGGCCCTGTGTGTCGATAGGGGGTTTGGATTAGTGTTTTCAAAAGTGCTGAATCGTTTAGAAGTAATGATATGAGAGAAATCAGCCCACTCCTGAGATCTTCTGCTCATACCGGGATTGTAGACATAGCAAAAAAGCCTGAAAAATCCCCTTAGTTTGATTAGATTTTGTTTATGTGAAAAACACAATGTCAGCCTGCTCAGGTACTGTATATTTTATATAAAAATCTTTTTAGGGGACTAGTGTATTATTTGTGTCTAGGGATGAATTACCAACTAACCGAAGACATTTAAAGGTTTAAAAAGGTTCACTGAGTGTCAGTAGCTTTCAGACATAAACTGTAGTAGCATGATGACAATCTGTCAGATGCTCCAGTACTTTGGTCCAGACTGAAAAATCTATTTGATAGATTGCAGTGAAATGTAGCAAACACATTCACTGTCCAACTGACCAACTGTCCAAATACCAGCAAAGCTAAGGACATTCCCTTCAGGCTTAGCTGTCCTTGCATGCAAACATACTACTTTAAAAGATGGTAAGCATACTTGCTTATCATCAGCTTGTTAACTCTGGTATTGTGAGAGAGTACAGAGTACAGCCTCGCAGAGCCACTAACGTCACTCACTCTCAGCTTTTGTCAGTCCTTCATTTGGAGCTTAAATTCAGCGAATTCTGCATTATTGCCTATTGATATGGACCTGTCCGGTGGATAAGTCCTCTTTCAGAATGCAGCTTTCAGACCTTGTTATTTTAATGCGTTTCCTGCTCACAGTCGGCACATTATAAATAAAGTTATGCTTAATGGCATTGCCACAAACTAACGTGGAAAAAAAAAAATAGAGAGCCAGGTAATGTTCCAGCTCAACTACTGGTTGGTCTCTGGGCAAATAATGAAGCTGACATTTATAGTCTGCTGTGAGCCGCACTGCTCCCTAATAGGTTTATCCAGCCATGCTTGTGTCCTTATAGCCTTGTTAGAAAATTCTGTGGAGAAATTATCGGTGACTTAAAAGAATGAAGGAAAGGTTGATCTAACAATCAATGATTCCCAGTTGATGCACTTGTGTATTTATATATACGTACACATTGTACAGTGCACATGCCTTCAGTGATCAGCCACAACCTTAATACCACCTGGTGGTGTTAATGCTGTGGACAGGGGTCAGCATGACTGCTCCAACCAAATAAAGCACAGTCTATGTGGCTACACCACACACAGTTAAATTTAGATTATCAGGTGGTATTAAGTGTAAGTGGTTGATCAGTGTATTTGTATATGTTTGTGTACATCAACTGTATACCTTATGTTCTGTAGCAGTTATTCACTAGTACATAGCTGTTTTTAAATGCTACTGTCATGAGGAAGGTGCAGCAACAGCCTGAGGTTAATGTTGCTCTTTGGTGACATCTGCTGGTGGAACACGTTTACTCTTTTAAAAAACTTTAAAATTAATGCTGATGATGTGGATGAACTGAACCCCTAACAGCCCATTCCCCTCCCCAGCTGTGCAGTACTGGTCCAAGCCCGGTAGAAATTGGTGAGGGTTGCGTCAGGAAGGGCATCCGGTGTAAAAACTGTGCCAAATCAACATGTGGACAATGATCCGTTGTAGTGACCCCTAGCTCACAGGATAACACAGGATAGTATATATATATATATATATATATATATATATGTGTGTGTGTGTGTGTGTGTGTGTGTAAAAGGTGTAAATATCAGGATGACAATGAAAACGACACAAAGGAGCTTGTGCTTTATATCATTGTACACATTGTACATATCTGCACAATCAATACTATTGCACACTCTAAAGATAATAGTCCTGTATAAAGTGTTGTAGGAGGTTTGTTTTTTCACTTACTAAGCAGGAGAGCTGTGTGTGTCAACATTTTTACTGGCTTAAAGGTCAGTGGCTGATTGAGAAGTATGGGAAATTAAAGGACTGAATAAAACATGAAAACAAAACAAATGAAACACGGTTATGGTGTTTTACTCGTGGTTTTTAGATAGTGTAGATGTTTCTTTATTTATGTTTTCTAATTGCTTTTGTTGTCGAGGTGTATGTAAAAGTTGGAGTGGTGGAGGAAACGCACACCCCCACAAATTGAAGTATTCTTCACCTGGTGTGTGGATTATTTGGGGTCTACCAGATAAATAAAGCAGTTCTGACTGGTTTTTGATGTACAGTAAGTTTAGGAACGTCTGAATACTTAGAAAAATAGCAGAACTGCATCTGAACTGCTACATTCAACTTCTGTGTAGTAACTAATTCTAAAAAAGGCATTATTGTAAATCTTCTGACATAAAGAGTAGAACAATTGATACTATCTTGAAAGACCTTGAAAAATGTTTTAAAACGGAACGGATTTGGAACGGCCCTGTTCCTGTTTGACTGTCTGGACATGTGACTAGTTGAGTAGTGCATCATATTTTGTTATGTTACAGCCTTATTTAAAAATGGGTCAAATTCATTATTTCACTCAGATTTCTACAAACAATACCCTATAATGACAACGTGAAAGAAGATTGTTTAAAATCTTTGCAAATTTATTTTAAAAGATAAATAATTAAATAAAAAAACCCATGTACATAAGTATTCACCGCCTTTGCTTTGTTGAACCACCTTTAGCACCAATGACAGCCTAAGTCTTTTTGAGTATGACTGTTTTTTTCCGGTTTCTCCCATTTTTCTTTGCAGTACCTCTCAAGCTCCATCAGGTTGGATGGGGAGCATCGGTGCGAAGCCACTTAAGGATCATGAAGGCCACTGTGCTCATTGGGACCTTTAATGCTGCAGAAATGTTTCTGTACCAATTCCCATATCTGTCCCCTGATTACAATCCTGTCTCTGAGGTCTACAGACAATTCCTTGGACTTCATGGCTCAGTTTGTGCTCTGACATACACTGTTAACCGTGGGACCTTATATACTGTAGGTGTATGCTTTTCTAAATCATGTTCAATCAACTGAATTTCCCACAGGTGGACTCCAATGAAGTAGTACAAACATTTAACTTAAGTGGAAACAGAATGCACCAGAGCTCAATTTTGAGTGTCATGGCAAAGGCCATGGATACTTAAGCACAAGTGATTGTGTTCGTTTTTCTATTTTTAATACATTTGCAAAGATTTCAAACAAATTTCTTTCACATTGTCATTATGGAGTATTGTTTGTAGAACAAAAATAATGATTTTGATCCATTTAGAAATAAGGTAACAGTGCAGTGAATACTTTCTGGATGCACTGTATACTGATTAGTGTCATGGTCCCAGTGCACTTCCTCCCTTTGGACTTTTATTTTGTAGCCGCTTCTCCCCACTTCCTGTGCCTAGTTCTGTTCCTTAGCTTTACCCTCGTTATCCCTCATTGTTTGCACCTGTTCTCCTCACGTTTTAAGCTCAGTCTTCCCCTCATTTACCTGCCACATGCTTGTAGTTTAATTTGTCGTCTAACACACAGTCAATGTTCTGAACTCTTGGTAAACCTGACTCTTGCATTCTGGATCAACGCCTGTTGGTCTGAGGTTTGCTTTGTGTTCGTCCTGTCTCCTAGTTGTTTTTCTGTGTGTATTTCTGGTAGGCTTTGTTCCTTGTCCTTTCGTTAAGACTGTGTGTTGTTTCTGTTTAATTACTCCCCTTAGTCTTGTGTAATTCTGGTTTAAAAGTTTGTTTCTCTTCTGTGTCTGTTCTGTATTAGTGCGCTCATTTTAGTCTCCTTAAATTTTGTGGTACTCGGGTTTCACGGTCAGTGATTTAGGTTTTATGGGAGGCTTTTTAGTTATATCTTTATAATCCGTCTTGTTTCCGTTCGGGTTTTGTGTGCAAGGTGGTTTTCCCTGGGATCCGTTTACTCAGCATTTCCATTTTCATGTTTGCCTTCACACCCTCCTGATAGGAGCAGTTTCTGTTCTTTGACAAATAAAGTCTTTTGTTAGTTCAGTCACTCGCACAGTCTCCTCACTTGTCATCATGATAATCAGTTTTTGAAATGACAAAACTTAGTGTTTGGCGCAGTGCTGCAGCAACAATTCACATCAGATTCCACCCTGTATTGTGTGAAATATACCCTTCACTATACGGACAAAAAATAAAGTTTTGGGGGTTTTTTTCTACTGTAAATAAGTTTCAACTATGTTACTAAGCAAATTTACTCAGTTGGGGTATATAGTCTAGCAATCAACATTAATAGCACCTGATGGCTATAATATAAAAATATGGTTTGAAAAATGCTGATGTATCATTATAGGTTAATTAACTGTTCACATTAGTGGTTAAAATCCACCTTCTCTGCAAAAGTGATTTCTGACCCTTATTTTTGTTTATTAATGTACATGTTTTACCATAATGACCATAATGTTTTGTCCACAATCACCATTCAGAAACTAAAGTAGGTTGGCTTTTTTTTTTTTTTTTTTTTTTTAACTTCACATTACTTTATCTTTGAGATGTGTGTAAAACTTTATTGGACTCCCCCTGTGGGAAATTTAATTGATTGGACAAAGTGGTGAAGAGTCGTATGCTGGAGCCAGGGTGTGCACTTCTGAAGCCTTCAATGTTATTGGGAGCCCAGTAGCCACTAGGATGGTTCCAGGTTGCCATCTAATAAAAGCAAGATAATCTTTGATCAGCTATGTTGACCAAGAAACCTGTGGTCACTCTAACAGAGCTTCAGAGGTCTAATGCAGAGATTGAAGAACCTACCAGGTGCAGAGTGTCTGATAAAACTAAGGTGACAATGAATGAATAATTTGTTAAGGACCCCCACCCCCACCAAACAAGAAGGAGCACTGGTCAACAGAAAAGGACAGAGAAAAAATAAAAGTACTTTCAATACTTTAAGTAAGATATAAATCAAGTACTTACTTATTTACTTAAGTAGAAATTGCAGTGGGTACTTATACTTTTACTCTAGCACATTTGTAAATTATACAAATTCAAAACTCATTTTTTCCGAGCATGCTTTGCTCCACCCTGGAAGGAGACAAAGACAGCAACGCCTTGGATGTTGTCACCTGGTATGAGTGTGAGGAGAGCCGACATCTGATGGACAGGGAGCATGTCAGCGCTTGTAAAATTTTCTGTTGTTCCTCAGCTCTGCATCAGGAGGAGAATATTCTTGTGTTTGTGGTAAGTTACACATTTTCATCAGATGTGGTGTTGGAGGATGATAGTAGTGTCTTACTGTTTTTGTACAGCTCATATCAATCTGAATGTTTGCTGCTAACTGAAGGGGTTGTTGTGTCTGTAGTCAGGGGACACACGCGCGATGATCAACCAGTTCAGCCCGCTTTACAAGCTATGCTACAGCTGTGTATGACTGTGATGGAGGAAGTAGCATTGCTACATTCAACGTACTAGTTCCATGTGTGTTCCATTGTGTCTGTAGTCAGGGGACACACGCGATGATCAACCAGTTCAGCTGGCGTTACAATATATCTGTGTAGGCCTGTGCCGGAGGAATTGGCATTGCTACATTCAACGTACTAGTTCCATGTAAAAGGAAGTAGCACTTTGCATTCATTGGCTTACTGTCAGCCAAACTGGAGTTATAGATAAGTCAGTCTTTAACACTGCCTCCTATTTTGTTTTTTTAAGTTGTTTGGCTTTTAATATAAAGTAAAACTTTATTCGTATTAAAGTATTGAGTAAATGTACTAAACAACTTCCTGTTACATCTGCACAAAGACATGGAAAGTGAGCCATCACACTGAAATGCTAGATCACTGTTGTGCCAGTGCAGGCAATGAGGCAGAATATGGGATTTAAACCAAACTGGCCAGAGTAAAGTGGGAGATTTCCAAGTGTTATTCCCTTTTCTCAAGGGACATTTATTATTAATCATATTTTCTTCAATCCCCATGAAGACAATAACTCTAAATTCACACAGAGAATTTCCATCAGTCTTCTACCTGGATTAGATTAGAGTGGGGTGTCAGTCTGATATTTAACAGATTTTTGGATGACAATTGGAGACAATTCATCATGGGGATGGACCAATAATAAGTAATAATGATTAAAGCGTGTGTTTTATAAGATACATTTTTATATAACATTCAATGAAAAGACAAAAAGCAACAACAATGAATGATCCTAACAAGTCAACGCATGATAAACACCATTCAGCCACATTATTAACACTGGTGGTTTGAATAATGTGGGGAAGGACATGGGAAG
This sequence comes from Channa argus, assembly GCF_033026475.1. Classification (NCBI taxonomy): domain Eukaryota; kingdom Metazoa; phylum Chordata; class Actinopteri; order Anabantiformes; family Channidae; genus Channa; species Channa argus. The sequence goes on from NC_090212.1 coordinate 15,252,141, forward strand.
GACAAGGTATGTGAGCTGATTTTACCCACTTCATCTGCTCACAGGTGGTTAAGCCACAATTACACGTTGGCATTCAGTGTGTAATATTTTTACAATAAAACCATCAGGTTGTATTAATGTTGTGGCTTACGGCTGCAGTATTTCTCTGTAATTATACAGCTCAAAAACCTATTAAAACACATCAGTGAGCCTCAGCTCTGCTCTGCATGGCCTTTAGTAGAATCTGTACTGTAGTTTAGCTGTCCCAACTACAGAAAACTGTCGATTCAATTTACCAGCTGAAAATGTTCCTTTACATACTGCTGGGTACATGTAGCCTGTGGGTTTGGGGGATGAACTGTATTATGTCTTTCAAATCCAATTCTGGTAATTTGTACGTTAATCGATCAAATAAATGAAATAAAAGTAAAGTCTGATATATACCCATGAAACTATGGCGCAGTAGAATTTATTTGTAGCTGTTGTAACAGACATTTTCTGTTTGTAATAAGAAGAGAATGGCAGCAGAGTGGTAGAAAATCCAGTGCTTTGTACTATTTTAGCTTTTTTGGTTCCTGTTGACTGGAAACTGTATTTGGAATTCTGTGTATAAGAGTAACTTTTTTAATGGCAAGGTGCTACTTACAGGACCAGTTCTCCACACCACTTTTGGTACTGGGGTGTTACCGGTAAATATTATTATAAAAACATCATCCAAAGATGTGGTAAAACAAGTTAGAAGTTGGCATTGCACTATAGTACAATTAAGCAATGCCCTAAGAGCTACCAGAGCAGTCTCTGGTTAATTACACCTATTGCAAAAGAAAGTTCAAAATTTACAGCAGGGTTCCAAGTATAGAGTGAAAGTTGTGATATTAGTAGCAGAATGTAACCTGCTTTTAAGAAAGAATATTATAGTCAGATTTACGTGCCAGCACTGGACAAGAATGGATATCAGTTTCCCTCAACTCACTTTGCATTAAATGCAAAAAGTGCACACAAATACATCATCATGCTAGCAATAAGCATATTTTCTTTAACCCTCTAATTTACATTGTGTGTGTGTGTGTGTGTCTGTGTATATTTGGATATTTCTCCATTATAATTCTTCCATCCATCACACTAGAAACAAAACAAGGTAACCATAAGGGGGCACAAGCCAGTGTCTTCTTGTGCCAGTCCCAGTGGATAAATGTAAAGGGTTGTGTCAGGAAGGGCTTTCCACCTAAAACACAGGGTGGCGAGGCAGAGAGATAGAGATGGGAAGGAAGTGCAGCAGTGATTAGGATGATTAGGGTTAATAAATATAAGGATGGAAATGTATTGACAGGTGCCAGGAGTGTGATGGGGAGATGGAAGGAGAACTTTGAAGAGTTAATGAATGAGGAAAATGAAAGAGAATAAAGTGTAGAAGAGGAGACTGTTGTGGAGCAGGAAGTAGCAAAGAAGTGAGGAGGACGTTGAAGAGGATGAAGAGTGGAAAGACAGTTGGTCCTGATGACATACCCGTGAAGGTATGGAAGTGTCTTGGAGAGGTGGCAGTAGAGTTTCTGACTAGTTTGTTTAACAAGATCTTGGAGAGTGAGAGGATGCCTGAAGACTGGAGGAGAAGTGTACTGGTGCCTATTTTTAAGAACAAAGGAGATTTGTAGAGCTGTGGCAACTACAGAAGAATAAAGCTGATGAGACACAGTGAAGTTGTGGGAAAGAGTAGTGGAAGCTAGGCTAAGGGCAGAGGGGAGCATTTGTGAGCAGCAATGTGGTTTTGTGTCTAGAAAGAGTCCAACAATTTCAGTGCTGCAGTGGTTTACATTAGATTGAACATATGTTCATGTAAAGTGCTGCACAGGACAGAGGTTTAACCCTTATGTTCATCCAGAGGAACTCAGAGAGGTGTGTGCATTTTAAATACATCACATTCACACCTCCTCTCGTTCTTACTGTGATTTCTAATTCTGTCTCAGGTTGGCAGTCTGTCTCATCTTGGACAGGATGCACAAGAGTCAACCATACAAAGGGAAGATCTTCCTGCTCTTCATTATTGTCGTCATCTTCATCTTCATCAGCTTTGTGAGATCACCTGGGACTAATTGGTCGATTCCAAAGCCACGTGGGGCTCAAAAGACTTGTCCCTATCAGGTGTCTGAGCAGACCATCACCCCTCTCATCAACACAGATCATTTTCTGGTATCGGCCTACACGGACCAGAGAGTGAATGGGTTCAGTATACGGATCATCGGCATATTTAAAAGAGACGCCATCCAAACCCTTCACTGTGTTTTCTGCTGTGAAGGCCACTTATCCACTACAACTCCAACAACAATTTTACCTCACTCAGACCACTTTGGTTTTCCCTTTGACACTACAGATGTCATGTGTCAAGTTCCTTCTAACTGTGATGCTACACATGTCACTCTGCTGACTCAGCCCGATGGTGTGAAGGCATTGAACCACAGTTGGCTCCCGATAAGAAACAAAAATATGAAAGTGGAGAATAAGATTCACTTTAACTTCACAGTCTGCATTTCCACACTGTTTGACAAATACAACAACGTGCTTCAGTTTGCACAAACTCTGGAGATTTACAGGTCAGCACAGAAACACCACAAAGTTTAAAAAAATGAAATTAATCAATGGCGAAAAAGTTGAATTGTTTTTTTTATGAAGAGAACTCATAAGAAGGAAGAGATCATTTTCAAATTATTTTATTTGGATTACAACAAAAACATAGAACAAACCATAGATGCGGATGTCAGAACTTTACAAGGTAAATATACTGTAAGACAGCAACAGGAAAGTAATTCAAAGCTTAAAGAATGAACAATAGAAAGACGTGTTTGATGAGTGCTGTGTTTTTTTTCTGTTTAAAAGTACCCAGAAAGCTCAACGGTGTTCTCATATGATGAAGTATCAGGTTACAGCCAGAAGAAGGTTTGATTACTTTATCATAAAAAAAAACAAAAACAAAAGAAAATTTGCCTGCTATCCAAAAGTAACAGATTTGATCTAAAAGCACCACTACAGCACTCTAGTTACTAGTCAAACCTGGCTCAAAGCTTTTTTTTGGTCATACTAGCTGTTTTCCTTTAAGTTAGAGCTATGGCCTTTCATCCAAAGAATTATAATGAAGCGTCATGATGTATATAAATTAAAACATTTTGGGTTTTTTTGTTGTTGAATTGAGGCATAACAAATCCAACATCCTTGAAAAAGGAAAAGCCTTTGCTTCTGTAGCACTGCCTTGTTTTATTAAAAAAAGGAAACTTGTACAGTGCCACTGATCGTGCTTTTAGCCCTGTATCCCTGTATCCGGTGTAGTTTCCATGTAAGCTGCATGGCGAAAAACAAAGCAAGGCAAAATCAATGTAATGCATTTTAATCTTTGCCTCATCTTGCTCCAGGTTGCTGGGTGTGAACAGGGTGGTGGTCTATAACACCAGCAGTGGTCCGGACCTCGACCGCCTATTGCGGAGCTACAATCACGGGGGCTTCTTGGAGGTGGTTCCTTGGCCCATTGATCAGTATCTGAGGCCGTCTTCTGGCTGGCTCTTCTCACAGTACGGAGGGGATTTGCACTACTTTGGCCAGCTGACTACACTCAATGAGTGCATTTACAGATCCATGGATCGGTCACGCTATGTCCTGCTGAATGACATAGATGAGATAATAATGCCATACCAACACAACAACCTGATGAGCCTGATGGACATGCTCCAACAGCAACATCCAAATGTAGGTCATTGTGTGTGTGCATTTACACATTTCGCCTGAATGCATCTGTCATGTTTTGACTTTCTTTTCTTTTCTTCACAAATTTTTATGCCCACCAAACTGGAATCCATGTCATGCAGGCAGGAGTGTTCCTGATTGAGAATCATGTCTTCCCCAAGAAACCCTTTGAGCAAAGTAAAAAAAGCCCCCTGCCCACCTGGAAAGGGGTCCCAGGCTACAATATTCTGGAGCACATCTACAGGGAGGAGCCTGATAGAAAGTCGTTTCACCCTTACAAGATGATAGTTCAGCCACGGTATGAGGACTTCTTATACCATTTAATGATGTCTCAGGAGGAATATTAGCTTCTGTCCTCGAGGCTCAGTCAATAATGCCGATAAATATGGAACTTGGAACAGAGATATTCTGGAATAATTTAGTGGAATGAAAGGACCCTTTCAAAATGATGAGTTGAATGAATGAACTGACAAGAGTTCACTCAACTCAGTAAATGATGTTTTACAGTAAAAACAAAGTAACAGACTTCCCAGCATGCACTGTTAACTCTAAACTATTCAGTAGTTTGAAGAAAACTTTCATAATGCTAACTATTTTTACATATTTAAAGTATATTTAATATTTTGAAAATATGAAACAAATTATTTTAGGCACTACCAGACACACTACCAGCAGCCTTGGATGTTGCCTTTGTGCTAATTTTGGTAAAAAAAAATGACTTCAGCAGCTGCAGCAAGGAGTTCTTCACGTGAAGAAGTGATTGTTGACAAAATGTATAAAGAAAGAAAAATATTTTGACTGACTGTGACTAAATAATTGAATCAACTAAACATATTGATTTAAGTCTTTGTTTTTAAAGTTCAGTTAACTGAGTTGGTTTTACTAATATTGAACTAGCTGTTAGTTTAGTTCAGTTTAAAGCAGCAGGTGAACTTTTGTTTCCGTGTTGAGCAAACTTCAAATAATTGACATTGTAATAAATGTATTGGGTCAATGTATGACTGACTATGTGGGAATGTTTATGTATGTCACAGGTTTGTGGAGCAGACCTCAGTACATGATGTGCTTAAGATGTCTGGAGAAAAGGTCAAGGTCCCACCAGAGGTCTGTCATATCATTCACTGCCCAATCAGCACCCCGAGACAGTGTCCACTGGAGCAGCTCTACGTGGACACCCGACTGTGGGACTTTAAAGACAATCTTATACCAAGAGTGAACGAGATGCTGACGAGAGGGGGTCTGTTGAAATCCACAGGAAAAAGCTGAAGGGATAGTCATAGACACTACAAAAAATGTGGATGAATTATAAAAATCTGTTTTTATTACTGCTGTTACCACAAACACAGATAGTGATTGTCACCACTTAAATTAAAATATACATATATATATGTAAAAGGTGTAAATATCAGGATGACAATGAAAACGACACAAAGGAGAGACAGATGTTACAATAAGTGTAATATTGTGCTTTATATCATTGTACACATTGTACGTATCTGCACAATCAATACTATTGCACACTCTAAAGATAATAGTCCTGTATAAAGTGTTGTAGGAGGTTTGTTTTTTCACTTACTAAGCAGGAGAGCTGTGTGTGTCAACATTTTTACTGGCTTAAAGGTCAGTGGCTGATTGAGAAGTATGGGAAATTAAAGGACTGAATAAAACATGAAAACAAAACAAATGAAACACGGTTATGGTGTTTTACTCGTGGTTTTTAGATAGTGTAGATGTTTCTTTATTTATGTTTTCTAATTGCTTTTGTTGTCGAGGTGTATGTAAAAGTTGGAGTGGTGGAGGAAACGCACAACCCCACAAACTGGTGTGTGGATTATTTGGTGTGTACTGGACAAATAAAGCAGTTCTGACTGGTTTTTGATGTACAGTAAGTTTAGGAACGTCTGAATACTTAGAAAAAAAAGCAGAACTGCATCTGAACTGCAACAGTCAACTTCTGTGTAAATTTTTTTAAAAAGGGATTATTGTAAATCTTCTGACATAAAGAGTAGAACAATTGATATTATTGATATTATCTTGTGACCTGTGACCTGTTGAGTTTAGCACATACAAACATTTGGTAAATATTTTTAAGTCAAATGTGTGAAAGTTTTGTGGTTTTTGTTGAACCTGTGAATAATTCATATTTGCACACACAAACTCAATCTGCAAATTTTCACATTGTTGTTATGGAGTTTTTTGCTTTGTTTTTGCATGTGGTGTACAGTGCATCATATTTTATTATGTTACAGCCTTATTTCAAAATAGGTCAAATTTATTATTTCACTCAGATTTCTACAAACAATACCCCATAATGACAACGTGAAAGAAGATTTTTTGAAATCTTTGCAAATTTATTTTAAAAGATAAATAACTAAATAAAAACCCTATGTACATAAGTATTCACCGCCTTTGCTTTGTTGAACCACCTTTAGCACCAATGACAGCCTTAAGTCTTTTTGAGTATGACTGTTTTTTTCCGGTTTCTCCCATTTTTCTTTGCAGTACCTCTCAAGCTCCATCAGGTTGGATGGGGAGCATCGGTGCGAAGCCACTTAAGGATCATGAAGGCCACTGTGCTCATTGAGACCTTTAATGCTGCAGAAATGTTTCTGTACCAATTCCCATATCTGTGCCCTGATTACAATCCTGTCTCTGAGGTCTACAGACAATTCCTTGGACTTCATGGCTCAGTTTGTGCTCTGACATGCACTGTTAACCGTGGGACCTTATATACTGTAGGTGTATGCTTTTCCAAATCATGTTCAATCAACCGAATTTCCCACAGGTGGACTCCAATGAAGTAGTACAAACATTTAACTTAAGTGGAAACAGAATGCACCAGAGCTCAATTTTGAGTGTCATGGCAAAGGCCATGGATACTTAAGTACAAGTGATTTTGTTCGTTTTTCTATTTTTAATACATTTGCAAAGATTTCAAACAAACTTCTTTCACATTGTCATTATGGAGTATTGTTTGTAGAACAAAAATAATGATTTTGATCCATTTAGAAATAAGGCTGTAACATAATAAAATGTGGAAAAAGTTGCAGTGAATACTTTCTGGATGCACTTTATACTGAATATTAGTGTCATGGTCCCAGTGCACTTCCTCCCTTTGGACTTTTATTTTGTAGCCGCTTCTCCCCACTTCCTGTGCCTAGTTCTGTTCCTTAGCTTTACCCTCGTTATCCCTCATTGTTTGCACCTGTTCTCCTCACGTTTTAAGCGCAGTCTTCCCCTCATTTACCTGCCACATGCTTGTAGTTTAATTTGTCGTCTAACACAGTTAATGTTCTGAACTCTTGGTAAACCTGACTCTTGCATTCTGGATCAACGCCTGTTGGTCTGAGGTTTGCTTTGTGTTCGTCCTGTCTCCTAGTTGTTTTTCTGTGTGTATTTCTGGTAGGCTTTGTTCCTTGTCCTTTAGTTAAGACTGTGTGTTGTTTCTGTTTAATTACTCCTCTTAGTCTTGTGTTCAATCTGGTTTAAATGTTTGTGCTGTATTAGTCTGCTCGTTTTAGTCTCCTTAATTGTTGTGTTAGTCGGGTCTTACGGTCAGTGATTTAGGTTTTGTGGTAGATATTTTAGTTTCTTATAATCTGTCTTGTTTCCATTCGGGTTTTGTGTGCAAGGTGGTTTTCCCTGGGATCCGTTTACTCAGCTGCAGCAACAATTCACATCAGATTCCACCCTGTATTGTGTGAAATCTACTCTTCACTACAGGGTCGTACAAAAAATAAAGCGTTTTTTTTTGTTTTTTTTGTCCTTTCGGCTTTATCCCGTGAGTTCAGGGTCGCCACAGCGGATCATGGTCCGCATGTTGATTTGGCACAGTTTTTACGCCGGATGCCCTTCCTGGCGCAACCCTCCCCAATTTCTACCGGGCTTGGACCAGCACTGCACAGCTGGGGGAGGGAATCGGCTGTTAGGGGTTCAGTTCATCCACATCATCAGCATTAATTTTAAAGTTTTATAGAATTTAATTTAATTTTAAGTCTATATAGAAGCTGCCCCTTCTATATAGTCTAGTAATCGGCCACAACATTAAAAGCACCTGATGGTTATAATATAAAAATATGTTTTGAAAAATGCTGATGTATCATTACGGGTTAATTAACTGTACACATTAGTGGTTAAAATCCACCTTCTCTGCAACAGTGATTTCTGACCCTTATTTTTTTAAATAATGTACATGTTTTACCATAATGTTTGTCCACAATCACCACTCACAAACTAAAGTACTTTGGTTGTCAGCCTGCACTCACTTGTTCGCTTGTGCCCATGTATTAAAAATACATCAGCCAGAGCCACTATTCCAGTGGGTGTATTTCTTTATTCCCAAACTGGTGATTCTACTGTTTAAAAAATGTAGCACCATATGATGCAATTCCTCCCTTTTATTTTAGCTGGTGAACTACCTATGATTATTGTGGGCAATATATATATTTTTTAATCTAAATTAAAATTAAAAATTTAAAATAAAACAAAAATCTAAATTATCCTTTAAATTCCATATTAAAACATCTTAAATCATTTTCCAAATGTACCACCCTAATTGACAATCGTGCCCCAGTCTGGCTACCGCAATGAAAAAGTTCTAGATCCACCCGTGTTTAAAAGGTAATTGTACTGGTTCTGTTGGTGTTACATAATTTGACGGCTATTTTTCGGAACTGAAATAAAAAAAAAAACTGAGGTGACAATGAATGAATAATTTGTTAAGGACCCCCACCAAACAAGAAGCAGCACTGGTCAACAGAAAAGCACAGAGAAAAAATAAAGTACTTTTACATTTAATACTTAAAGTAAAATATAAATCATGTACTTACTTATTTACTTAAGTAGAAGTGCAGTGGGTACTTATACTTTTACTCTAGAACATTTGTAAATTATCCCAATTCAAAACTCATTTTTTTTCTCCGAGCATGTTTTGCTCCACCCTGGAAAGAGACAAAGCTGGCAACGCCTTGGATGTGATCACCTGTTAACACTGGTATGAGTGTGAGGGGACCCGACACCTGACGGACAATGAGCATGTGAGCGCTTGTAAATTTTACATGTTGTTCCTCAGCTCTGCATCAGGAGGAGAATATTCTTGTGTTTGTGGTAAGTTACACATTTTCATCAGATGTGGTGTTGGAGGATAATAGTAGTGTCTTACTGTTTTTGTACAGCTCATATCAATCTGAATGTTTGCTGCTAACTGAAGGGGTTGTTGGGTCTGTAGTCAGGGGACACACGCGCGATGATCAACCAGTTCAGCCCGCTTTACAAGCTATGCTACAGCTGTGTATGACTGTGATGGAGGAAGTAGCATTGCTACATTTAACGTATTAGTTCCATGTAAAAGGACGTAGCACTTTGCATTCATTGGCTTACTGTCAGCCAAACTGAAGTTATAGATAAGATAGTCTTTAACACTGCCTCCTATTTTGTTTTTTTAAGTTGTTTGGCTTTTAATATAAAGTAAAACTTTATTCGTATTAAAGTATTGAGTAAATGTACTAAACAACTTCCTGTTACATCTGCACAAAGACATGGAAAGTGAGCCATCACACTGAAATGCTAGATCACTGTTGTACTAGTGCAGGGAATGAGGCAGAAGATGGGATTTAAACCAAACTGGCCAGAGTAAAGTGGGAGATTTCCAAGTGTTGTTCTCTTTTCTTAAAGGACATTTATTATTAATCACATTTTCATCAATCCCCATTAAGACAATAACTTTACATTCTCACAGTGAAATTCTATCAGTTTTTTTCCTGGATTGCATCATTCATCAGTGGTATAGGCCATTGTTATTATCAACTTCACAAAAAATAGTGCTACGAAATGAGGTAACGTGACATCATGTAGAGTGGGGTGTCTGTCTGATATTTTACTGATTTTTGGATAACAGAGGTCTATGCCAGGTTTAAGCCTAAACTGTGTTGAAGACTGATAGAAATTCCTTCTCAGTGGAGACAATTCAGCATGATAAACACTGTTCAGCCACATTATTAACACTGGTGGTTTGAATAATGTGGGGAAGGACAAAGTATGTGAGCTGATTTTACTAATTTTCTTTTTATTTGTACATTAATCAAATAAATGAAGTAAAAGTATATCTGATAATCTGATATATACCCATGAAACTATGGCGCAGTAGAATTTATTTGTAGCTGTTGTAACAGACATTTTCTGTTTGTAATAAGAAGAGAATGGCAGCAGAGTGGTAGAAAATCCAGTGCTTTGTACTATTTTAGCTTTTGTTTCCTGTTGACTGGAAACTGTATCTTGAATTCTGTGTAGAGTAAGAGTAACTTTTTTTTACAGGACCAGTTCTCCACTTTTTACAGCCAAACACAATTTTGGCACTGGGGTGTTACCGGTAAATGTTATCATACAAACATCATCCAAAAATGTGGTAAAACAAGTTAGAAGTTGGCATTGCACTATAGTACAATTAAGCAATGCCCTAAGAGCTACCAGAGCAGTCTCTGGTTAATTACACCTATTGCAAAAGAAAGTTCAACATTTACAGCAGGGTGCCAAATATAGAGTGAAGGTTGTGACATTAGTAGCAGAATGTAACCTGCTTTTAAGAAAGAATATTATAGTCAGATTTACGTGCCAGCACTGGACATGAATGGATATCAGTTTCCCTCAACTCACTTTGCATTAAATGCATAAAGTGCATACAAATACATCATCATGCTAGCAATAAGCATATTTTCTTTAACCCTCTAATTTACATTGTGTGAGTGTGTGTCTGTGTATATTTGGATATTTCTCCATAATAATTCTTCCATCCATCACACTAGAAACAAAACAAGGTAACCATAAGGGGGCACAAGCCAGTGTCTTCTTGTGCCAGTCGCAGTGGATAAATGTAAAGGGTTGTGTCAGGAAGGGCTTTCCACCTAAAACACAGGGTGGCGAGGCAGAGAGATAGAGATGGGAAGGAAGTGCAGCAGTGATTAGGATGATTAGGGTTAATATATATAAGGATGGAAATGTATTGACAGGTGCCAGGAGTGTGATGGGAAGATGGAAGGAGAACTGTGAAGAGTTAATGAATGAGGAAAATGAAAGAGAATAAAGTGTAGAAGAGGAGACTGTTGTGGAGCAGGAAGTAGCAAAGATTAGTAAGAGTGTAGTGAGGAGGACGTTGAATAGGATGAAGAGTGGAAAGACAGTTGGTCCTGATGACATACCCGTGAAGGTATGGAAGTGTCTTGGAGAGGTGGCAGTTGAGTTTCTGACTAGCTTGTTTAACAAGATCTTGGAGAGTGAGAGGATGCCTGAAGACTGGAGGAGAAGTGTACTGGTGCCTATTTTTAAGAACAAAGGAGATTTGTAGAGCTGTGGCAACTACAGAAGAATAAAGCTGATGAGACACAGTGAAGTTGTGGGAAAGAGTAGTGGAAGCTAGGCTAAGGGCAGAGGGGAGCATTTGTGAGCAGCAATGTGGTTTTGTGTCTAGAAAGAGTCCAACAATTTCAGTGCTGCAGTGGTTTACATTAGATTGAACATATGTTCATGTAAAGTGCTGCACAGGACAGAGGTTTAACCCTTATGTTCATCCAGAGGAACTCAGAGAGGTGTGTGCATTTTAAATACATCACATTCACACCTCGTCTCGTTCTTACTGTGATTTCTAATTCTGTCTCAGGTTGGCAGTCTGTCTCATCTTGGCCAGGATGCACAAGAGTCAACCATACAAAGGGAAGATCTTCCTGCTCTTCATTATTGTCGTCATCTTCATCTTCATCTTCATCAGCTTTGTGAGATCACCTGGGACTAATTGGTCGATTCCAAAGCCACATGGGGCTCAAAAGACTTGTCCCTATCAGGTGTCTGAGCAGACCATCACCCCTCTCATCAACACAGATCATTTTCTGGTATCGGCCTACACGGACCAGAGAGTGAATGGGTTCAGTATACGGATCATCGGCATATTTAAAAGAGACGCCATCCAAACCCTTCACTGTGTTTTCTGCTGTGAAGGCCACTTATCCACTACAACTCCAACAACAATTTTACCTCACTCAGACCACTTTGGTTTTCCCTTTGACACTACAGATGTCATGTGTCAAGTTCCTTCTAACTGTGATGCTACACATGTCACTCTGCTGACTCAGCCCTATGGTGTGAAGGCATTGAACCACAGTTGGCTCCCGATAAGAAACAAAAATATGAAAGTGGAGAATAAGATTCACTTTAACTTCACAGTCTGCATTTCCACACTGTTTGACAAATACAACAACGTGCTTCAGTTTGCACAAACTCTGGAGATTTACAGGTCAGAACAGCAACACCACAAAGTTTAAAAAAATGAAATTAATCAATGGGGAAAAAGTTGAATTGTTTTTTGTAGAAGAAGACTCATAAGAAGGAAGAGATCATTTTCAAATTATTTTATTTGGATTACAACATGCTAGTTCACATAGATGCGGATGTCAGAACTTTACAAGGTTAATATACTGTAAGGCAGCAACAGGAAAGTAATTCAAAGCTTAAAGAATTAACAATAGAAAGACGTGTTTGACGTGTACTGTGTTGTTTTTCTGTTACCCAGAAAGCTCAACGATGTTCTCATATGATGAAGTATCAGGTTACAGCCAGAAGAAGGTTTGATTACTTTATCATAAAAAAAAACAAAAACAAAAGAAAATTTGCCTGCTATCCAAAAGTAACAGATTTGATCTAAAAGCACCACTACAGCACTCTAGTTACTAGTCAAACCTGGCTCAACACTTTTTTTTGGTCATACTAGCTGTTTTCCTTTAAGTTAGAGCTATGGCCTTTCATCCAAAGAATTATAATGAAGCGTCATGATGTATATAAATTTAAACATTTTGTTATCTTGAAAAAGGAAAAGCCTTTGCTTCTGTAGCACTGCCTTGTTTTATTAAAAAAAGGAAACTTGTACAGTGCCACTGATCGTGCTTTTAGCCCTGTATCCCTGTATCCGGTGTAGTTTCCATGTAAGCTGCATGGCGAAAAACAAAGCAAGGCAAAATCAATGTAATGCATTTTAATCTTTGCCTCATCTTGCTCCAGGTTGCTGGGTGTGAACAGGGTGGTGGTCTATAACACCAGCAGTGGTCCGGACCTCGACCGCCTATTGCGGAGCTACAATCACGGGGGCTTCTTGGAGGTGATTCCTTGGCCCATTGATCAGTATCTGAGGCCGTCTTCTGGCTGGCTCTTCTCACAGTACGGAGGGGATTTGCACTACTTTGGCCAGCTGACTACACTCAATGAGTGCATTTACAGATCCATGGATCGGTCGCGCTATGTCCTGCTGAATGACATAGATGAGATAATAATGCCATACCAACACAACAACCTGATGAGCCTGATGGACATGCTCCAACAGCAACATCCAAATGTAGGTCATTGTGTGTGTGCATTTACAAATTTCACCTGAATGCATCTATCATGTTTTGACTTTCTTTTCTTTTCTTTACAAATTTTTATGCCCACCAAACTGGAATCCATGTCATGCAGGCAGGAGTGTTCCTGATTGAGAGTCATGTCTTTCCCAAGAAACCCTTTGAGCAAAGTAAAAAAAGCCCCCTGCCCACCTGGAAAGGGGTCCCAGGCAACAATATTCTGGAGCGCATCTACAGGGAGGAGCCTGATAGAAAGTCGTTTCACCCTTACAAGATGATAGTTCAGCCACGGTATGAGGACTTCTTATACCATTTAATGATGTCTCAGGAGGAATATTAGCTTCTGTCCTCGAGGCTCAGTCAATAATGCTGATAAATATGGAACTTGGAACAGAGAGAATGATGTTTTACAGTAAAAACAAAGTAACAGACTTCCCAGCACGCACTGTTAAGTCTAAACTATTCAGTAGTTTGAAGAAAACTTTCATAATGCTAACTATCTTTACATATTTAAAGTATATTTAATATTTTGAAAATATGAAACAAATTAATTTAGTCACTACCAGACACACTACCAGCAGCCTTGGATGTTGCCTTTGTGCTAATTTTGGTAAAAAAATGACTTCAGCAGCTCCAGCTAGGAGTTCTTCACGTGAAGAACTGATTGCTGACAAAATGTATAAAGCAAGAAAAATATTTTGACTGACTGTGACTAAATAATTTAATCAACTTAACATATTGAGTTAAGTCTTTGTTTTTAAAGTTCAGTTAACTGAGTTGGTTTTACTAATATTGAACTAGCTGTTAGTTTAGTTCAGTTCAAAGCAGCAGGTGAACTTTTTTTTTCCATGTTGAGCAAACTTCAAATAATTGACATTGTAATAAATGTATTGGGTCAATGTATGACTGACTATGTGGGAATGTTTATGTATGTCACAGGTTTGTGGAGCAGACCTCAGTACATGATGTGCTTAAGATGTCTGGAGAAAAGGTCAAGGTCCCACCAGAGGTCTGTCATATCATTCACTGCCCAACCAGAGCCCCGATACAAGGGGAGCTGGAGCAGCTCTATGTGGACACCCGACTGTGGGACTTTAAAGACAATCTGATACCAAGAGTGAACGAGATGCTGACTAGAGGGGGTCTGTTGAACTCCACAGGAAAAAGTTGAAGGGATAGTCATAGACACTTAGACACAAGGGTAACAGGATTAATGCAGCAACAATGAACAGATACAATTACTAGTGAGGCATTAGACATGTGCAGGGGTAGCAGGACTCTTTCCTCCTGCAATGACATTTAAAAAAAAAATGTACCTCCTGGATTAAACAAGGCTTAAAACCCACAATTCTACATGCAACATTTAATCTGTAGGTGGATGTGTAGCCAAAATTCTAAAAATATTCTAATGGCAAATAAAGACTAATATAATTTGAGTTAAAGCAAAACGAGAGGCCACTTAGGGATTTCAAATTAGAGACGACCATTGGTCAGATTTACCCTGTAGATAACTGTATATAAACAGAGTTTATTATCATGTCACTTTAAAACAATTCATTGAATATATTATAGACCAGACCTGGTCATATAAAGAGGTCATGGTGGGAGGACCCAAAAATGGACTCAATTCACTCACTCAGATTTTTTTCTGAATTTCAGCCACCCATGCTGCAGTTGGATTTACATTTAATTGTTTGTTTTCATAAAAGTGTCAGAGAAGTGAACATGAAATATGGGATGATGTTTTAGGTCTTTAGCTTCTACAAGGTTTGAATGTGCTTTCATCTTACTTTAGTTTCTACCATCTGCAAAATTAACAACACTGTCTTTTGCCTCGATTGTACTTTGTGATTAAAGCTAATTGGAAAATGTTAGTAGGCCAGTTAGCTTGGATTTTGATAATTTTTTCAAGATGCATTAAAATTTACATGGAAAAATATGGTCGATTGCTGTTTACATGTTGAGGTGTGACTAATATAGTGGAAACCGGGGGGGTTGCAATGATAGGAAATTTAAGGTTGCAGCAAGTTCCTGTGACAGTTTGCTTTCAGATAGACATGAGCCACTGAATTAGGAAAAAACAAATACAGAACTCACTTCATGATGTTTATTGATATATATACAGTAAATATCGAATTATTCAGTAGGATACCTGCTGATTATCATGAGCTTTGCCAACAGTGTGGGATCATGAGTTTAATATTCTATAGTGTCATTACATGTCAGTTGTTTTAAACTGCTTTTCACCAATTTGAAACATCAGCATATATTTTAGTTGCCTTAAAGGAACCTGCCTAAGCTCTTCTGTATGCTGTGCATTATGTGTTAGAAATATATCGCCTATAAACTACATTGCTTTTTATATTCAACTGATTCAGGAAACCTTGGAACACACTTTATAGGCCCACTAATAACAAAATCCATATTCACTGCATTCTATATTTAACTTAATCAAGTATGGCCTTGACAGGGGGCCCGGTGGTTCAGTGGTAGAGCATTGGGATGGAGAAGGGAGTGGGTTTGAATCTTACCCCACCAGGTGTGGCCCCACCCAGCCACCAAGGGCAACTTTGGTGCAGGTCCCAAGCCTGGACAAAAATGGGAGGGTTGTGGCAGGAAAGGCATCTGGTGTAAGAACAGTAGATAAGCACAAGGCCTGCTGCTCTGGGAGTCTGTGTCACTTGATAAGATGTCAAGAGTTCAGTAACTTCAGACTGGAACCACAATGTGTTGTGCTGCCATTGGGAGGGAGTATTCTCTCAGGCTCACTGGGGGACTGCTCAGACTGGTGAACACAGGACGAGGAATCAAGCTTGGCAGAATAAGTGGCTGAAAAAAACTCAAACAAATAAATTGCTGTATTTGTCTTCATCGCCATCCTTACTGTCAGAACACCCAACACCAGATGCCCTTTCTGCCACAACCTCTTCTGACTCAACACACTGATGGTGTTAAGATATTAAATTAGAGTTCAAAATAAAACCACCAATCAGAAGGAGCAAAAATTTTGACTTCACTGTCTACATTTCCAAACTGTTTGGAGGCTGTTTGCACAGACCTTGAATATGTCCCGGTTATCCCAGCAACTCCATAAAGCACTTTGTCAAAAATGAGCTGAATCACCTTCACTCAGACACTGTCTGAAAAAGCTCTGATTATTATTAGAGCTTTTTGATTTCACTACACAATACAGGTGTCTTTACCTTAGTCAAGGCAGGAGAGTGGGACCATGAAGGCTCTACGTGTTTCTGCCTTCATATAATGACAGATGTTATGTAATAGAAGAAGACTGACAAGGAGGAAGAGAAAAACATTTATTTGGACAACAACCTGCTAGTTTACACAGATGCTGAGGGTCTAGACATTACAAGGCAAATATGGCATGGAACCAGTGGACACAGCAGCAAAAACAACAAAATGAATGCCATCCAGTGTTCACTACAGAAGCCACCAAGCCTTGTCAAAAGGTGCTGTCCATGGGTAACTATGGCATAATAGGCAAAATTCAAGATGAAAATTGTAGAAGAACTTTTTTGTGTCATGCTAAGTGTTTAAAATTAATGAGGTCATTCAAAACTTTTGGGAGCACCAGGACAGGAAGCTTGTCTTGGAGACAATCTGATAAACCTTAGTAAAAATCCAGCATAATTAGTAGATTTATTCCATATGTTGGCTGCATATGTTCTACATTTTTTGCATACTCAGTTACAAATCATTACCTCTGTAATGTGGAACGAACCTCGTGAGGCCTCCTCAGCTGGCAACAGCAGGTGAAAAACTATGCTGGGCTTCTGAGAGAAACTTCTGAAAGTAGAACAATCTGGTGAGTTCCATTCACGCTCAGCTGTTCCCCACAACTGAGTCCTGCCAGTGAGCAGGGAGATGGCGTGAGCTACCCTGGCACATTTTGTGGGAAATGATGAGGGCTGTGAATCAAAAATGAAAGGACATTGAGTTAAGTCCAGAGAAGATCCAGGAGCGGTGAGATGTTGTTCGGGCATCCTGGGATTGTGTAATAACTGGCTGAATCGGTGAGTTAACATCTTAGGACCAGAAGACAATGGGATCATTTGATGCTCATGTCAGTGGTGATAACTGAGGCAGCATTTCAGTGGTATAGGCTGGGTCCATGTCTGGCAGGATTATAGTGCAGGGCATCTTTATCCAGCACAGGACACATCAGCGTCCCCAGTAGTGTAACCCAGCTTCCCCATTTTATAAAGCAGGATTTTTAGAACCCTTCCACTTCCTGTTGGATGGTCTGTACCTGTGCCCTCTTGGTGAATAAAGTGGAGTAATTGGTAAGTATCATATTGACAGTTATTTTTATGTGTTAACTTGCGATCAACATGAAATTGTGGTAATAAATACCTCGTTTTGTTGGTTCGTTCGTGTACGATGAAACGTTTATTTAGCAAAAGAACAGCTTTGTCGGCTCTGTCCATCCGACACGGTCAGTCATAACGTGACAACAGTTTTCTTCTTCTCATCCCTAAAAGGTGTTTACCGTAATACAGGTAATGAGAAGGTACAGAACATTTTGGGTGTAACACTACCGTATACAATGAGTAAAGAGCGCATATGATGTACAGACCTCAACACCCCCGCTCGCTCTTAGCTCATCAACTTAACACTTATGCACAAACATCTCAAGACTATTATATTGTCTTGATCATATGGTACATTATAGACATTCTTAAGTACCAAACATGTCTTCAGTAAACATAGACAATTTCAGTTTAGTGGCTGGTTTTGTCATTATGTCAGCAACCATCTTTTCACTTGGGCAATATTCTAGATTGACTCTGCCACTGTTGACAGTTTCCCTCATAAAGTGGTACTTGATGTCAATGTGTTTAAACCTTATGGTGCTTGTATATTCATACGAATCAATCCCTGTGAGTAGTTGTTCCAGATAGATGCTTTCCTGTATAGCTGATGCTAAGGACACATATTCTGCCTCACAAGTAGACAGTGCTACTGTTGGTTGTTTCCTTGTCTTCCATGCAATCAGACCACTGTTTTTGCTTAGACTGATACAATAACCTGATGTACTGCGTCTGTCCGTAGTGTCTGATGCCCAGTCAGCATCACTGTACACTATTAGACCCAATTTTCCCGTCTTTCTCTTAAAGTACAAACCTTGTTTTTCTGTACCCTTAAGATATCTGAACACATGCTTCACTGTGTTCCAGTTGGCTTCTGTTGGTTCAGCAAAATGTTGTGACAGTTTACTGACCACAAAACTCAGATCTGGTCGGGTGCAAGTGGACAGGTAGATTAAGCTTCCCACTGCCTCCCTGTACATTCTTGGGTTATTCATTTTCTTTGCATTTTCTGTGAAGTCTAGTTTTAGTTCACATGGAGTTTCCCTAGGTTTACAGTCTTGCATGTTAAACCTGTTCAGTATTTTTGACACATATTTTTCTTGTGACATCTTTACTCTTCCTTCTGTCTGTTCAAAATCGATCCCTAAGAAGTGTTTCAGCTTTCCCATGTCTTTCATTTTGAATTTTTCAGTGAGCATCTTCTTTACATCTTTCAGTATGCTTTCACTGTCTGCTGCTATGATCAGATCATCTACCCATATTATTAAGATCACCTTACCATTATTGTTCTCCCTTGTGTATACACAGTTGTCAGCTGGATTCTGTCTAAAGTTGTTTTCCACTAAGCAAGTGTGTAACATAACATTCCAATTTCTCCCTGATTGTTTGAGACCATAAAGTGATTTCTGTAATTTACATACAAGTTTGTCACCTGTTTTTGACCTTTTTTCGTAGCCTTCTGGTTGTTCAATGTATATTTCACAGTCAATTGGTGCATGTAGGTAGGCAGTTTTAACATCCATCTGTTTTCTTGAACTGCCTTCTGCATGACCACTCTTACACTTGTCATATCAGCTGTGGGTGAAAATGTCTCCTCATAGTCAGTTCCTGGTTTCTGACTGTAGCCTTTCGCTACGAACCTTGCCTTGTACTTTTCACGTCCATCAATGTCCGTTTTTATTGCGTAGACCCATCTACCTCCCACTGTCCTTTTCCCTGGTGGTAGCTGTGTGAGTGTGAAGGTTTTGTTCTCTTCCAACGAACTCATCTCCTCGTCCATAGCTCTTTTCCACTGCTGTGAGTCGGTTGATGATATGGCCTCCTCATAGTTCTGGGGTATGTTACATATCATTCTGTAACAAAAGTCAACACACATTTTAAGATTGTCCCCTGAGTACTCGGTCTCAAATTCCAATAGATGTGTTGGTTTCCTCCTAGTTCTTGGTGGGTTTCTTCTGATCATTTCTGTGTGTTTATCTGGGAATGTGGGATCACTTTGTTCAGGTAAAACTTCATGAACATCCTTTCCATCTTTTTCCACCATTACATCATTTCTCTCTTGGTTTTGAACCACAGGATACACATTCTCATACCCTGTGTGCGATTCAGAAGTTTGTGTTTCCTTCTCTTCGGTCGCTTTAGTTGTAAATTTCACCAACCTGTGCTTCTGAATCTTTTCTCTGTCTGGGTAGTACACTAAGTAAGCCGGGCTGTTTTTATCATAGCCAATGAAAATACCATGATCACATCTGGAGTCTAATTTTCCACTCTCTTGCTTGTAAGCAAAACATATAGATCCAAATTTTTGCATCTTGGATAAATTTGGCTTCTTGCCTGTGAACAACTCGTATGCTGTTTTCTTTGTGTACCTATTGTAGCACCTGTTCCTCACGTACGCTGAAGTTTGCATGGCATAGTTCCATAACTTATTGGGTAATCCACTCTCTATGAGTAAGCATCTACTCATCTCATATAGAGTTCTCCAACTCCTCTCTGCAGTGCCGTTTTGATGAGGTGAGTATGGTGCAGATGTTTCTTGCCTTATCCTGTTCTTTGTTAGCAATGTTTGAAGGTCTCGGCTTGTAAACTCAGTGCCATTATCCGAACGGATGCATTTTACTTCTCCATATGGTGCTATGTCTGCCAGGAATTTTTCTGTGGCTTTTACTGTATCACTTTTGGATCTTAGGAAATACACCAATATAGTACCTGAATAGTCATCTGTGAAGGACTGAGCATATCTGTACCCTTCAACAGTTGGTGTTGGCATGGGGCCAGTTAAATCAGTGTGGACTAGCTCTAAGGGTTTCTTTGCCTTTATATCTGGCTCCCTATTTCTCGTCTGACTGAATTTTCCTTGAGTGCACACTTCACATAGCTTGTCTGGCTTTGTGTTTCCCTTCATCCCCATTCCTCTCACTACACCTTGTAGTTTTTGTATATCATCGTAATTGCAATGACCTAGAATTTCATGCCAGGTTTGAATATCATGACATATATTGCATTGGTCAACATTCTCTTCTACGGTTGGCAAGTAGTACAAATTTCCTGTCTCATGAATGTCAAACCTGCTGCCATCTTTGGTAATCAAGTGATTGTCCTCCCTTTTGAAAGTAATAGTCGCTCCTCCATTTGTTGCTTTCACTACTGAGAAGATATCTTTCCGGTTGGAATGAAGAGTCGAAGTTGATGAACTTTCTTATGTCGTTGATAATGTGGGATGTCGCTCCTGTGTCCACCATGATGCCTTTTAAGTTTTTCGTACCTGCTGGTTTCTCCTTCTTTGAGTGCTTAGCCTTGAAGAGGTGGTCTTTATCCATCTTTGGGTTCTCTGCAATCTTTCTGAGATCATCGCGTTCTCCCTTTTTCTTGCAAATAGATTCTGTGTGTGTGTTGCTTTTACAGTGATTACACCACACTTTTCTGGAACACTCTCTTGCTTTGTGTCCTTTCGTTCCACATTTGTAACAGGTTACATTTATGTCTTCATCTTTCCTGTTGTGTGATTTAGTATTAACTCTTCCTTGTAGTGTTTTCATTACATTATCTGTTGTCCCCGTTATTCTCATTTTTTCTGACTCTTCGTAAACTCGTAATCTTCTCTTAAAGTCTGCAAAAGTGACATTGTCCTCATTTTGTGTCACATGGACAGCTAGTGGTTTGAAGGAGTCTGGGAGCCCGCCTAGGATCATAGCTAGAATTAGACCGTCACTCAATGGCTCGCCAGCATTTGTCAGAGCTGTAATAATGTTCTCTGCCGTTATAATGTAGTCTGTAAAACTCTCGGTTTCTGCCATTCTTAAATTAGTTAGAGATGTGTACATGTTTATTATCCATGGCTTGCTTTTTCCACAATAATGTTCCTTTAATATCTTCAGGGCTCCTCTACCATCATCACTGGCTTCATGCCTTATCAGCGAGAGGCTTCTGTCGTCTATTAGCCTTATTAGCTCAGCATAGCAATCTGCATTTTTTTGTGCGTCTTCGGCTAGTTCTATTTCCTATGTTGCTTGCCCTCTGGCTGTAGCATAATGAACCAATCCCTGCGCGCTCGCGCCAACTGAAGCAGTATAGTCCACGCCCACCGGTGAGTGGGCCAAAAAGTTGCTACTTTATCGCTCTCATGGTGTGCTCAATTACGTCCGCAATCACACCATAAGAGAGCGGCGACTGTAGCACTTATTCCCTTTTTTTCCTTCAGCCTTGTGCCAGCTAAGAGCTATTCCTTAACTAAAGAGCAAATATGTCCAGTAAAGATAAGCGACGCAGCGGCAGCACCGGCGGCGATGATGACGGCGGGAGCAAAGCGAAGAAAGGCGGCGTCAGGATCTGCGGAGTTTGTCAAGTTGGTTACATTGAACCCGGTGACCTTCACCCCCGCTGCCTTGGCTGCTTGGGGGCGGAACACGCGGGCCTCGCTCTTACTGAGCGGGCTTCCTGCATGTTCTGCAGGCTTCTGCCTGAGGACACCCTACGCTCCCGGGCGGATTTCTTTTCTGAAAATCCGGAGCAGTATTGGCTTCTTAGCGATGTTCTTGACATTGAGCCTCCTGACCACCTTCTCACTGAGCACCATTTGCAGGAGCCGGGGTCTGACGACTCCGCCTCCGCGTCTCACGGCTCATCTTCAGGCTCCCCCCTGCTCCCCCCCCTCCACCTGCGGGGCTGGAGCAGCGCCCTCCGAGCTACGCTCTACGTCGTAGCTCTCAATCATCAACACCGCTTCCCGCCATGGTGCAGCTACTACAAGAGCTTCCGGACAGCATCAAGATCGCCAGCGCTCGTGGTGATCTTTCTGTGCCGGAGGATGCCGCGTCGCCACCCCAGGAAGCCGCCTTTGGCCGCTATAACCCCGGGCGAGCGTCCCGGCCTGTTCCTACCTGGCCGCTATTCCCCACGGTAGCCGCCTATGTGCACGGCCCTGCCAGCGAGCCGGCGAAGCTTAAAGCTCCAGTTTCTACCTTTGCATCTATCACCAAGGTGAAAGGTCTCACGGATGACGGGTTTCCGCCAGTCCCAACGCTGGAACCTAGCCTCGCCGCTCTTTTTGGAGTCAAGTGCAATCTCAGAGCCGGCCGACGCCCCGCTCCACCCTCTCCTAAAGATGCATTGACAGCTCGCCTCGCTGACCGCTCACATCAGTGTGCGTTTCAGTCGGCAGCGGCAGCTAATAACATCTTTCCATTTCTGATCTGGCTCTCCTACCTGATGCTCTTCCCGACAAGTACGCTGAAGAGATCAGCAAGTTTTCCAGCGCCATCCTCGCCTTGTGCGCCCCGATAGCGATCGCTTCGGCGTGCATCTCGGCATGGCAAACCATGATCGCGAGGAACGTCTGGCTCCATCTTTCCTCCATCCCAGAGGCTGTTAGAAAGGATATGCTGGAAGGACCCATCAGCCCTGATGGTCTGTTTGGTCCCCATTTCCAGCACCTTGTTAGAGAGATGCAGACGGCTTCGGAAGAAGCGGAAAAGATTCATCGCCATGTCACAGCTCCCTCTCGCTCCGCCGGTCACTGGCTGGACCGCCGTGAGCTTTCTCACAGACAAAGGCGCCCCGCTTCATCAGCGGCAGCCGCTTCGCGACCTGCTCCGGTGCAGCCCGCTCCTCCACCTCCTCCACCTGCCCCCCAGGCGGCAGCACCAAGTCGCAGATCTTCCAAGCCTCGCAAGTTGGCTTGCTCCTGGTCTCGCCCTCCGGTGGAGCCTCCCCGGAAGCAGAGAAGATTTTGACGGGTTGGGGGGACATGTGTGATTCGATTGTTCTTTGTTCCAAATGTGGTTGTTCTGTTTGTTTTTGCAATAAAACTGAACATCTCCTAGAGGGCAAAGATTCCTATAACCAGAATACCCCTGGGTTTCCACACCCAGTGGTGTCCGCATCCCACATGTCCCCCACTCACAACAGCCCGCTCGTTGTTAGCCGCCGTGCTAACTTTACGAGCCGGCTAGTTTCTGCTAAGCAGCACACTTTATCTTCTGAGCTCCATACAACGTCCCTCCCCGCTGATACACTTGCTAGCGGTAGGGGAACGTCTGTTTATGAGCCCTCGGGGGCGCGCCCGCCTAGCTATTCGGCTACGGCTGGGGCTTCCCCGACGGACAGCCAGCCCCTCCCGTCCTCCCCGCGTCCCTTTCACAGAGGGCCCCCCATGGGCTGCCCGGTCTTTAACTCCCCGAGCAGCGGCGGAGAGGGCCGAACGTTGGCTGGCTGCCAATATAGCAGACGAACACTGTCTGCTGTCACACCCACTGTCGGAGCGTTACCATCAGTGGACGCAACTGTGTGTGTTGGACAAGTGGATGGACAGAATAATTCGCAAGGGTTATTCTCTCCAGTTTGCCACACCCCCGCCGAGCTTCGCGGGGGTCCTGGAAACCCGGCTTTCATCCCCAGCCCACACGACAGCTCTTGCGTCAGAGCTGTCCGATCTCCTGGGGAAACGGGCCATCAGCGTGGTCCCACCGATGGAAGAAAACCAGGGTTTCTACTCTCGTTACTTCCTGGTTCCAAAGAAGTCGGGGGAAATGAGGCCAATTCTGGATCTCTCTTTTCTCAATCAGTTCATGGTGGTCCGCCGCTTCCACATGTTAACGACAGCCTCAGTTCTCCGGAGCATGCGCCCGGGAGACTGGTTGTCCTCGGTGGACCTAAAGGACGCATATTTTCACATTCCTGTCGCCATGCAACACAGGAAGTTTCTGCGTTTCTCCTTCCTGGGCGTACGGTACCAGTACAACTGCCTACCGTTCGGCTATTCTCTCGCCCCACGCACATTCTCCAAATGTCTGGAGACAGCACTGGCTCCGCTGCGCGCTGCCGGCATGAGAGTGCTGTTCTATTTAGACGATCTCCTTCTCCTCGCTCCGTCCCGGGAACAAGCTCTCCTGCAGATGGTGGATTTGGTGACTCATTTATCGTCTCTGGGTTTCACGATAAATTGGCGGAAAAGCTCACCGTTCCCGGCTCAGTCGATTATCTTCCTGGGCGTGGAGCTGGATGTGCCGATCATGCGGGCGCGCCTCTCCCAGGAGAGGAGAGAGACGCTGCTCGCCATGCTCCACCGTTTGACTCCCCGTCGCGTTGTCACAGTCCACTCAGTCATGCGACTGCTGGGCATGATGGCCGCGGCTCTCTCGGTGGTTCCCCTCGGCCTCCTACACATGAGACGACTGCAGCACTGGTTCTCTCGCCTGCAGCTCGATCCTGTACGTCATCGCAGACGTTTGGTCATGATTCCCCCATCAGTGGGTCCGGATCTAGCCTATTGGAGGGGACCTCGCGTCATGTTAGACGGCGTACCCCTCGGCCGCCCCTCATCACACGTCTCGGTGTTCACAGACGCTTCGCTGTTGAGATGGGGCGGGACTTGCCTCTCTCAGTCAGTGGGTGTTCCCTGGCCAGAGGGCATGTCTCTCCACATAAACGCGCTGGAGCTGCTCTCTGTGTGGAACGTTCTTCAGCATTTTGCTCCGGTGCTCTTGGATTGCCACGTCCTTGTTCACACGGACAATACGACGACGGCTTCCTATATCAACCGTCAGGGTGGCGTGAGATCATCACGGCTCCTCAGCATCGCCAGGAGACTGCTGCTGTGGGCGCACTCGCATCTCCGCTCCATCAGAGCTGTGTACATCCCCGGCGTTCTGAACACTGCCGCGGACACTATGTCTCGGGGGGGGGCCCCGCCCCGGGGAATGGGTGCTGCACACAGAGCTGGTCCAAGAGGTTTGGAGCAGGTTTGGCAGAGCCGAGGTGGACCTTTTTGCAGCCAAAGGCAATGCCCAGTGCCCCCTTTGGTTCTCCCTCCGAGCTCGAGATTCCCCCCCCCTTGGGGTGGATGCATTCTCCCATTGCCCTTGGCCCAGGCGGCTCCTTTATGCATTTCCGCCTGTTCCTCTGATTCCCCGGTTACTAGACCGTGTGAGAGAGGAGTATCTCACCGTCATCCTTGTGGCCCCAAGGCGAGTGGGGGCACCGTGGTTCCCGGCACTCCTGCCAAATGCTGGCAGGCCCGACCTGGGAGCTCCCGTGGCGTTTGGACGCATTGTCTCAGGCCAACGGGATGATCCGCAGTCCCCCAGTTCTGCTCCAGCGCCTGTGGGTCTGGCCCCTGAGAGGAAGCGCCTAGCCGACCAGGGGTTTTCACCCCGCGTGGTGGCCACCATTCAAGGTGCGAGGGCAGCATCCACCACTTCCTCCTATGTAGCCAAGTGGTCATCCTTTCAGCGCTGGTGCTCTGAGAGGGGCGTGTCTGCCTCTTCATGTCCTCTTCCTCGGGTTCTGTCTTTTCTTCAGACCCTCTTGGACAGAGGCTTATCCCTCAGCACTGTGAAGACCTATGCTGCTGCGATCTCCTCATGTCATGAGGGGTTCGGAGACAGGTCTGTCTTCAGTCACCCCTTGCTGAAACGTTTCTCAAGGGGTGCCTTGGTGGTTTCTCCGTTTGAGCCGCTGGAACAGGTTCCCCTCAGGCTCCTGTCATGGAAGACGGCGCTTCTCTTGGCTCTCACCTCTATGAAAAGAGTGAGTGACCTCTCTGCCCTGTCAGTCTCCCCGGAGTGTCTTTCAATTCGTGGGGATCTCAGTCTGGCTGTTCTCCGCCCTAATCCTGCATTCATGCCCAAGTGCATTACCAGTTCTTTTAGGTCGAGAGTCATAACCTTGGAAGGTTTCTGCACTCCTCCTCACACTTCTGAGGAGGATGCCTCCTCTCATCTGCTGTGCCCAGTGCGTGCTTTGTCCTACTATGTGGAGCGCACGTCTACTATACGCCGTTCCGAGCGCCTTTTCGTGCACTACAGGGAAGGCTCTGCCGGGCTTCCTCTTTCCGCTCAGCGCCTGTCCCACTGGCTGTGTGAAGCCATTTTTCAAGCATATGAGTCCTCTGGGGCCCAGCCACCAGAGGGAATCCGTGCACACTCCACTAGAGGAATAGCTTCCTCTGTGGCATTGCTCAGAGGGGTGTCGGTGGAAGACATCTGCCTGGCGGCATCATGGTCCTCCACCTGCTCTTTCGTCCGGTTTTATCTTCGAGACGTTTCACGCCCCTCACTTTCCAGTTCTGTGCTTTCTGCACCCCAGAGTGCACACTCTGGTGTCGGTTAGTATGTCTTGTCTCTCCATCTCGGTCCCCAGGCCCTCAGTGGGCTTATTGAATGCTCTCCCACTGCCTGCCGGTGTGTTCACAGCTGTGATTCCCCCCCCCCTTGTGTTTTTGTCACAGTTCAGGTCGGTCCAGCTGTGAAGCAGGGTTCTGTTTACTGCTCCTAGCTGCTGTATGGCACTAGTGGGGCGTGGACTATATTCTGCTGTAGCATTTGGTTCATTATGCTACAGCCAGAGGGCAAGCAACATAGGAAATAGAACGATGGTTACGTACTGTAACCCCAGATTCTATGACTATGTTGCGCAGCCCTCTGGCTTTTTGGGCCCCACTAGTACCTCTTACTGGCTGAAGGAAAATGGTCAGTTAGAGGGAATAAGTGCTACAGTCGCCGCTCTCTTATGGTGTGATTGCGGACGTAATTGAGCACACCATGAGAGCGATAAAGTAGCAACTTTTTGGCCCACTCACCGGTGGGCGTGGACTATACTGCTTCAGTTGGCGCGAGCGCGCAGGGATTGGTTCATTATGCTACAGCCAGAGGGCTGCGCAACATAGTCATAGAATCTGGGGTTACAGTACGTGACCATCGTTCTTCAACATTAGCATTAGCAGGCACATTCAGGATAGTGTCTTTTAGCTTTAGCACGTGCAAATATCCTAGGAATCTTGTTTCCCAAAGCTCATACTTAGCTTCTGTGCCGTCGAAGTAAAGTTGGGGAGTCGTGATCCCGGTCGCTCGACTTGCCATTTTATCAGTTTCTCTGTTCTTGCTAAATCGGCTTCTTTATCGCGGGTAATGCGTCGCGCCAAAAATGTCCGTAAAAGAAACTGTTAAGACGTTCACTTATCTTCCACTCTGGGCCCATAACCTGTTGAGCGCAGGAACACTTCGTTCATGCTGCATGTGGAAATAAAGTAAAAATCATTCTGGTCTCTTTGGTCACACGATGAAACGTTTATTTAGCAAAAGAACAGCTTTGTCGGCTCTGTCCATCCGACACGGTCAGTCATAACGTGACAACAGTTTTCTTCTTCTCATCCCTAAAAGGTGTTTACCGTAATACAGGTAATGAGAAGGTACAGAACATTTTGGGTGTAACACTACCGTATACAATGAGTAAAGAGCACATATGATGTACAGACCTCAACACACACATATATATATATATATATATGAAGCAAAGTCAAACTCAAAGAGATGAAATAAACTACTAGTTTATTTCATCTCTTTGAGTTTGACTTTGCTTCATTTTGGATTTGAATTACAGAAGTGTGACAGTACATAAATGTAGTCAAAATGTGTTTTATATAATAGTACTTTTATACAATAATTCATTGAGCTATGACATGTTTATTATTTGCTGTAATAACTGTACCAGTAGAAATTAGGCCTGCAGTAAGCAACATGATTTGAATATAGTAAGTGAGTCAGGGACTTGATGTTAACCATCTCTAGGGCAGAGTGGACGGTATCTGTTCTACCGTTTTCTCTCTTTCACAGTGTCCTCATTTTGTCCCACATTATCTCATTTCATCTGTGCACCTCGTGAAATCCAGTTAATGGTTAATAATCTATAGCAAGGAACAAGATGATAAACACTACCGCAGCATTAAATCAACAAAGGTGATAATTTTATCACAATAGACTCATAAAATCATGACTGTACTTGGACATTGGACTTTCGTTATGTGTCTGGACTATGAGGACGGCTACACACATGGCCGCACCCACATCTATCTAGTTTATCATCGCACATGTACGAGGCGAATGTTTTTCAGGTGAACAGTTTGTTCAACTTTTTGAATAGGTACCAATAATGAATGGTACGAGGAGAGTTACAAGTAGTTGTTGCTGTTTGTGAACGCATCAGTCACAGGTGAAAAATTAAGGATCCTGTGGGTGTACAGATGCTAACGTGGTTTTATTTCTTCTTAAAGGGCATCTTTATCCAGCACAGGACACATCAGCGTGGGCCCATTGGTGGAGGATACTCCCCAGTAGTGTAACCCAGCTAACCCCCATGCTATAAAGCAGGATGTTTAGAACCCTTCCACTTCCTGTTGGATGGTCTGTACCTGTGCCCTCTTGGTGAATAAAGTGGAGTAAGTTGGTAAGTATCATATTGACAGTTGTTTTTATGTGTTAACTTGCGATCAACATGAAATTGTGGTAATAAATACCTCGTTTTGTTGGTTCGTTCGTGTTTTATATAAAAGTCAACAAAGAACAAATCTACCAAAAATCCTAAATGTTGACTGCAACTCCCAAGATGCACTTTAGCTTCTGTAAGCTTAAAATTTTGTTAAATATCTTGGTAACTGAAGGTAGGAGCTGAACCTGTGACTAAACTTAATACACAATCAGAAGACTAAATTGTTGTTAATTATTAATTCTTGCTACGTGTTAGTTAAGCAGCTGTTTGGTGTGTTTTGTTGAGAGTAGAGGACCTGTAAGTTTAGGTGTGCCGAATAATAACGAGGGATCTGTCTACAGTGTTCTCTTATCTTTAACCCATTTCACACTCTAGTGTCGGGAGCACAATAACATCACTTGGGCACAAAGTGTGACAGTAAAATTAGTTTGTTTCCCGATAGCATTTCAGATCAGTCTACGAGGGAATATTGAAGGTTTTGCAAATGACTAAAACTAAAGATGCTAAACAAAAGGCTCATTCTGTGTCAACAAGATATGTTAGTGTTCAACAAAAGTTCCAAAACTACTACTTTGAGTTTCAACAAGGAAATAATAAATGTAATAATGTAGTACTTTCATTTTGGCTGCCCTGCGGAACCACACCAACATCTGTATCAGAGTGGATTAGTGTTTTCAAAAGTGCTGAATCGTTTAGAAGTAATGATATGAGAGAAATCAATGTCAATGTCAGCCTGCTCAGGTACTGTATATTTTATATAAAAATCTTTTCAGGGGACTAGTGTATTATTTGTGTCTAGGGATGAATTACCAACTAACCGAAGACATTTAAAGGCTTAAAAAGGTTCACTGAGTGTCAGTGTCTTTCAGACATAAACTGTAGTAGCATGTTGACAATCTGTCAGATGCTCCAGTACTTTGGTCCAGACTGAAAAATCTATTTGATAGATTGCAGTGAAATGTAGCAAACACATTCACTGTCCAACTGACTGGTTTATGACCAAATACCAGCAAAGCTAAGGAAATTCCCTTCAGACTTAGCTGTCCTTGCATGCAAACATAGTACTGTAAAAGATGGTAAGCATACTTGCTTATCATCAGTCCTGAGCTCAAGGGATGAGCCGACCTGCTCCGGTGCAGCCCGCTCCTCCACCTCCTCCACCTGCCCCCCAGGTGGCAGTATCAAGTCGCAGATCTGCCAAGCCTCGCAAGTTGGCTTGTTCATGGTCTCGCCCTCCGGTCGAGCCTCCCCGGAAGCAGAGAAGATTCTGACGGGTTGGGGGGGGCATGTGTGATTTATTTGTTCTTTGTTCTAAATGTGGTTGTTCTGTTTGTTTTTGCCATGAAACCGAACATCTCCTAGAGGGCAAAGATTCCTATAACCAGAATACCCCTGGGTTTTCACACCCAGGAGTGTCCGCATCCCACATGTCTCCCACTCACAACAAACACTGTCTGCTGTCACACCTGTTGTCGGAACGTTACCATCAGTGGATGAAACTTTATGTGTTGGACAAGTGGATGGACAGAATAATACGGAAAAATTATTCTCTCCAGTTTGCCACATCCCCGCCGAACTTCGGAGGGATCCTGGAAACCCGGCTTTCATCCCCAGCCCACACGACAGCTCTTGCGTCATAGCTGTCCGGTTTCCTGGGGAAACGGGCCATCAGCGTGGTCCCGCCGATGGAAGAAAAGCGGGGTTTTTACTCTCGTTACTTCCTGGTTCCCAAGAAGTCTGGGGAAATGAGACCAATTCTGGATCTCTCTTTTCTGAATCAGTTCATGTCGGTCCGCTGCTTCCACATGTTAACGACAGCCACCGTTCTCCGGAGCGTGCGCCCGGGGAGACTGGCTGTCCTCGGTGAACCTAAAGGACGCATATTTTCACATTCCTATCGCCGTGCAACACAGGACGTTTTTGCGTTTCTCCATCCTGGGCGTACGGTACCAGTACAGCTGCCTACCGTTCGGCTATTCTCTCGCCCCACGTACATTCACCAAATGTCTGGAGACAGCACTGGCTCCGCTGCGCGCCGCCGGCATGAGAGTGCTGTTCTATTTAGACGATCACCTTCTCCTCGCTCCGTCCCGGGAGCAAGCTCTCCTGCAGATGCTGGATTTGGTGACTCATTTATCGTGTCTGGGATTCACGATAAATTGGCGGAAAAGCTCACCGCTCCCCGCTCAGTCGATTATCTTCCTGGGCGAGGAGCTGGATGTGCCGATTACGCGGGCGCGCCTCTCCCAGGAGAGGAGAGAGACGCTGCTCGCCATGCTCCATCGTTTGACTCCCCGTCGCGTTGTCACAGCTCACTCAGTCATGCGGCTGCTGGGCATGATGGCCAGCTGATGGCGGGACATGCCTCTCTCAGTCAGTGGGTGCTCCCTGGCCAGAAGGCATGTCTCTCCACATAACCACTGGAGCTGCTCTTTGTGTGTAAAGTTATTCAGCATTTTTCTCCGGTGCTCTCGGATTGCCAAGTCCTTGTTCACATGGACAATACCAGACCCAGGGAATGGGTGCTGCACACAGAGCTTGTCCAGGGGGGTTGGAGCAGGTTTGGCAGAGCCGAGGTGGGCCTTTTTGCAGCCAAAGGCAATGCCCAGTGGCCCCTGTGCGCCTGTGGGTCTGGCCCCGGAGAGGGAGCGCCTAGCCGACCAGGTGTTTTCTCCCCGCGTGGTGGCCACCATTCAGGGTGCAAGGGCGGCATCCACCACTTCCTCTTATGTAGCAAAGTGGTCATGTTTTCAGCGCTGGTGCTCTGAGAGGGGCGTGTCATGTCCTCTTCCTCGGGTTCTGTCTTTTCTTCAGACCCTCGTGGACTGAGGCTTATCCCTCAGCAATGTGAAAACCTAT
Organism: Channa argus; assembly: GCF_033026475.1. Classification (NCBI taxonomy): domain Eukaryota; kingdom Metazoa; phylum Chordata; class Actinopteri; order Anabantiformes; family Channidae; genus Channa; species Channa argus. The sequence continues at coordinate 15,283,675 of NC_090212.1, forward strand.
GCTGCTGCGATGTCCTCATGTCATGAGGGATTCGCAGACAGGTCTGTTTTCAGTCACCCCCTGCTGAAACGTTTCTTAAGGGTTGTGAGGCGGCAAGGTGGTTTTCCCTGGGATCCGTTTACTCAGCTGCAGCAACAATTCACACCAGATTCCACCCTGTATTGTGTGAAATATACTCTTCACTACAGGGTCGTACAAAAAATAAAGTTTTTGTTTTATTTTCTACTGTAAATAACAGTTGTAACTATGTTACTAAGTAAATTTACTCAATTGGGGTATATAGTCTAGCAATTGGCCACAACATTAAAAGCACCTGATGGTTATAATATAAAAATATGTTTTGAAAAATGCTGATGTATCATTATGGGTTAATTAACTGTTCACATTAGTGGTTAAAATCCACCTTCTCTGCAAAAGTGATTTCTGACCCTTATTTTTTTTAAATAATGTACATGTTTTACCATAATGTTTGTCCACAATCATCACTCACAAACTAAAGTAGTTTGGTTGTCAGCCTGCACTCACTTGTTCGCTTGTGCCCAAGACCTTTGTCCAAAAAATATTAAAAATACATCAGCCAGAGCCACTATTCCAGTGGGTGTATTTCTTTATTCCCAAACTGGTGATTCTACTGTTTAAAAAATGTAGCACCATATGATGCAATTCCTCCCTTTTATTTTGGCTGGTGAACTACCGATGATTATTGTGGGCAATATATATATTTTTTAATCTAAATTAAAATTTAAAATAAAATTAAAAAATCTAAATTATCCTTTAAATTCCATATTAAAACATCTTAAATCATTTTCCAAATGCACCACCGTAATTGACAATTGTACCCCAGTCTGGCTACCGCAATGAAAAAGTTTTAGATCCACCCGTGTTTAAAAGGTAATTGTACTGGTTCTGTTGACTGAAATTTCAACTGAAATACACTCACTTCATCTCGACAAAATGTAAACATGTTTGAAGAATCTTTGCAAATTTAGAAAACTCCCAAACACTTACAAAAGTAAAAGCCTTAGCTTTTTTTACTTCACATTACTTTAATTATCTTTGAGATGTGTTTAAAACTTTACTGGACTCCACCTGTGGGAAATTTAATTGATTGGACAAAGTGGTGAAGAGTCGTATGCTGGAGCCAGGGTGTGCACTTCTGAAGCCTTCAATGTTATTGGGAGCCCAGTAGCCACTAGGATGGTTCCAGGTTGCCATCTAGTAAAAGCAAGATAATCTTTGATCAGCTATGTTGACCAAGAAACCTGTGGTCACTCTAACAGAGCTTCAGAGGTCTAATGCAGAGATTGAAGAACCTACCAGGGGCAGAGTGTCTGATAAAACTGAGGTGACAATGAATGAATAATTTGTTAAGGACCCCCACCCCCACCAAACAAGAAGGAGCACTGGTCAACAGAAAAGCACAGAGAAAAAAAAATGGTCAAGCACTTTTACCTTTAATACTTTAGGTAAAATATGAATCATGTACTTATTTACTTAAGTAGAAATTGCAGTGGGTACTTATACTTTTACTCTAGCACATTTGTAAATTGTACAAATTCAAACAATTTTTTTTTCCAAGCAGGCTTTGCTCCACCCTGGAAAGAGACAAAGCTGGCAACGCCTTGGATGTTGTCACCTGTTAACACTGGTATGAGTGTAAAGAGAGCCCACATCTGATGGACAGGGAGCATGTGAGCGCTTGTAAATTTTACATCTGTTGTTCCTCAGCTCTGCATCAGGAGAAGAATATTCTTGTGTTTGTGGTAAGTTGCATGTTTTCATCAGATGTGGTGTTGGAGGATGATATTAGTGTCTTACTGTTTTTGTACAGCTCATATCAATCTGAATGGTTGCTGCTAACTGAAGGGGTTGTCATTGTGTCTGTAGTCAGGGGACACACGCGCGATGATCAACCAGTTCAGCCGGCAAGCTATGCTACAGCTGTGTATGACTGTGATGGAGGAAGTAGCATTGCTACATTTAACGTACTAGTTCCATGTAAAAGGACGTAGCACTTTGCATTCATTGGCTTACTGTCAGCCAAACTGGAGTTATAGATAAGTCAGTCTTTAACACTGCCTCCTATTTATCGGCTTTTAATCTCTTTAATTTGTAGTATTTCCTTCAGAAATTTTAATATAAAGTAAAACTTTATTCATATTAAAGTATTGAGTAAATGTACTAAACAACTTCCTGTTACATCTGCACAAAGACATGGAAAGTGAGCCATCACACTGAAATGCTAGATCACTGTTGTGCCAGTGCAGGGTATGAGAAATAATATGGGATTTAAACCAAACTGGCCCGAGTAAAGCTTCCAGGTGGGAGATTTGTGTTATTCTTTTTTCTTAAAGGACATTTATTATTAATCATATTTTCATCAATCCCCATGAGGACAATAACTCTAAATTCTCACAGAGAATTTCCATCAGTCTTCTTCCTGGATTAGATCATTCATCAGTGGTATATGCCTTATGGAGACAATTCATCATGGGGATTGACCAATAATAATTAATAATGATTAAAGCGTGTGTTTGATAAGCTACATTTTTATATAACATTCAATGAAAAGACAAAAAGCAACAATGAATTGATCCTAACAAGTCAACGCATGATAAAAACCGTTCAGCCACATTATTAACACTGGTGGCTCAGTGACTGGAAACTGTAGAAGGAAGTAGAAAAGAGTAAGAGTGTAGTGAGGAGGATGTTGAAGAGGATGAAGAGTGGAAAGGCAGTTGGTCCTGATGACATACCCAAGAAGGTATGGAAGTGTCTTGGAGAGGTGGCAGTTGAGTTTCTGACTAGTTTGTTTAACAAGATCTTGGAGAGTGAGAGGATGCCTGAAGACTGGAGGAGAAGTGTACTGGTGCCTATTTTTAAGAACAAAGGAGATTTGCAAAGCTTTGGCAACTACAGAAGAATAAATGTGATGAGACACAGTGAAGTTGTGGGAAAGAGTAGTGGAAGCTAGGCTAAGGGCAGAGGGGAGCATTTGTGAGCAGCAATGTGGTTTTGTGTCTAGAAAGAGTCCAACAATTTCAGTGCTGCAGTGGTTTACATTAGATTGAACATATGTTCATGTAAAGTGCTGCACAGGACAGAGGTTTAACCCTTATGTTCATCCAGAGGAACTCAGAGAGGTGTGTGCATTTTAAATACATCACATTCACACCTCGTCTCGTTCTTACTGTGATTTCTAATTCTGTCTCAGGTTGGCAGTCTGTCTCATCTTGGCCAGGATGCACAAGAGTCAACCATACAAAGGGAAGATCTTCCTGCTCTTCATTATTGTCGTCATCTTCATCTTCATCTTCATCAGCTTTGTGAGATCACCTGGGACTAATTGGTCGATTCCAAAGCCACATGGGGCTCAAAAGACTTGTCCCTATCAGGTGTCTGAGCAGACCATCACCCCTCTCATCAACACAGATCATTTTCTGGTATCGGCCTACACGGACCAGAGAGTGAATGGGTTCAGTATACGGATCATCGGCATATTTAAAAGAGACGCCATCCAAACCCTTCACTGTGTTTTCTGCTGTGAAGGCCACTTATCCACTACAACTCCAACAACAATTTTACCTCACTCAGACCACTTTGGTTTTCCCTTTGACACTACAGATGTCATGTGTCAAGTTCCTTCTAACTGTGATGCTACACATGTCACTCTGCTGACTCAGCCCTATGGTGTGAAGGCATTGAACCACAGTTGGCTCCCGATAAGAAACAAAAATATGAAAGTGGAGAATAAGATTCACTTTAACTTCACAGTCTGCATTTCCACACTGTTTGACAAATACAACAACGTGCTTCAGTTTGCACAAACTCTGGAGATTTACAGGTCAGAACAGCAACACCACAAAGTTTAAAAAAATGAAATTAATCAATGGGGAAAAAGTTGAATTGTTTTTTGTAGAAGAAGACTCATAAGAAGGAAGAGATCATTTTCAAATAATTTTATTTGGATTACAACATAGTAGTTCACATAGATGCGGATGTCAGAACTACAAGGTAAATATACTGTAAGGCAGCAACAGGAAAGTAATTCAAAGCTGAAAGAATGAACAATAGAAAGACTTGTTTGATGAGTGCTGTGTTGTTTTTCTGTTTAAAAGTACCCAGAAAGCTCAACGGTGTTCTCATATGATGAAGTATCAGGTTACAGCCAGAAGAAGGTTTGATTACTTTATCATAAAAAAAAACAAAAACAAAAGAAAATTTGCCTGCTATCCAAAAGTAACAGATTTGATCTAAAAGCACCACTACAGCACTCTAGTTACTAGTCAAACCTGGCTCAACACTTTTTTTTGGTCATACTAGCTGTTTTCCTTTAAGTTAGAGCTATGGCCTTTCATCCAAAGAATTATAATGAAGCGTCATGATGTATATAAATTAAAACATTTTGTTATCTTTGTTGTTGAATTGAGGCATAACAAATCCAACATCTTTGAAAAAGGAAAAGCCTTTGCTTCTGTAGCACTGCCTTGTTTTATTAAAAAAAGGAAACTTGTACAGTGCCACTGATCGTGCTTTTAGCCCTGTATCCCTGTATCCGGTGTAGTTTCCATGTAAGCTGCATGGCGAAAAACAAAGCAAGGCAAAATCAATGTAAAGCATTTTAATCTTTGCCTCATCTTGCTCCAGGTTGCTGGGTGTGAACAGGGTGGTGGTCTATAACACCAGCAGTGGTCCGGACCTCGACCGCCTATTGCGAAGCTACAATCACGGGGGCTTCTTGGAGGTGGTTCCTTGGCCCATTGATCAGTATCTGAGGCCGTCTTCTGGCTGGCTCTTCTCACAGCACGGAGGGGATTTGCACTACTTTGGCCAGCTGACTACACTCAATGAGTGCATTTACAGATCCATGGATCGGTCGCGCTATGTCCTGCTGAATGACATAGATGAGATAATAATGCCATACCAACACAACAACCTGATGAGCCTGATGGACATGCTCCAACAGCAACATCCAAATGTAGGTCATTGTGTGTGTGCATTTACACATTTCGCCTGAATGCATCTGTCATGTTTTGACTTTCTTTTCTTTTCTTCACAAATTTTTATGCCCACCAAACTGGAATCCATGTCATGCAGGCAGGAGTGTTTCTGATAGAGAGTCATGTCTTTCCCAAGAAACCATTTGAGCAAAGTAAAAAAAGCCCCCTGCCTTACTGGAAAGGGGTCCCAGGCTACAATATTCTGGAGCGCATCTACAGGGAGGAGCCTGATAGAAAGTTATTTCACCCTTACAAGATGATAGTTCAGCCACGGTAGGAGGACTTCTTATACCATTTAATGATGTCTCAGGAGGAATATTAGCTTCTGTCCTCAAGGCTCAGTCAATAGTGCCGATGAATATGGAACTTGGACCAGAGATATTCTGGAATAATTTAGTGGAATGAAAGGACCCTTTCAAAATGATGAGTTGAATGAATGAACTGACAAGAGTTCACTCAACTCAGTAAATGATGTTTTACAGTAAAAACAAAGTAACAGACTTCCCAGCATGCACTGTTAACTCTAAACTATTCAGTCGTTTGAAGAAAACCATCTTTACATATTTAAAATATATTATATTTATTATTTTCAAAATATGAAACAAATGATGGTAACAATGATAAAGGTTAGTGTTGAATTAAGTCACTACCAGACACACTACCAGCAGCCTTGGATGTTGCCTTTGTGCTAATTTTGGTAAAAAAAAATGACTTCAGCAGCTGCAGCAAGGAGTTATTCACGTGAAGAACTGATTGTTGACAAAATGTATAAAGAAAGAAAAATATTTTGACTGACTGTGACTAAATAATTGAATCAACTAAACATATTGATTTAAGTCTTTGTTTTTAAAGTTCAGTTAACTGAGTTGGTTTTACTAATATTGAACTAGCTGTTAGTTTAGTTCAGTTCAAAGCAGCAGGTGAACTTTTGTTTCCATGTTGAGCAAACAAATAATTGACATCGTAATAAATGTATTGAGTCGATGTATGACTGACTATGTGGGAATTTTTATGTATGTCACAGGTTTGTGGAGCAGACCTCAGTACATGATGTGCTTAAGATGTCTGGAGAAAAGGTCAAGGTCCCACCGGAGGTCTGTCATATCATTCACTGCCCAACCAGAGGCCCGATACAAGGGGAGCTGAGTCTATGTGGACACCCGACTGTGGGACTTTAAAGACAATCTGATACCAAGAGTGAACGAGATGCTGACTAGAGGGGGTCTGTTGAACTCCACAGGAAAAAGTTGAAGGGATAGTCATAGACACTTAGACACAAGGGTAACAGGATTAATGCAGCAACAATGACCAGATGAACAGATACAATTACTAGTGAGGCATTAGACATGTGCAGCAGGACTCTTTCCTCCTGCAATGACATTTAAAAAAAAAAAATGTACCTCCTGGATTAAACACCACTTAAACCCACAATTTTACATGTAACATTTAATCTGTAGGTGGATGTGTAGCCAACATTCTAAAAATATTCTAATGGAAAATAAAGACTAATATAATTTGAGTTAAAGCAAAACGAGAGGCCACTTAGGGATTTCAAATTAGAGACGATCATTGGTCAGATTTACCCTGTAGATAACTGTATATAAACAGAGTTTATTATCATGTCACTTTAAAACAATTCATTGAATATATTATAGACTAATATATTCATAGAATATATTATAGACTAGACCTGGTCATATAAAGAGGTCATGGTGGGAGGACCCAAAAATGGACAAACATTTTTTTCTGAATTTCATAAAAGAGTCAGAGAAGTGAACATGAAATATGGGATGATGTTTTAGGTCTTTAGCTTCTACAAGGTTTGAATGTGCTTTCATCTTACTTTAGTTTCTAACATCTGCAAAATTAACAACACTGTCTTTTGCCTCGATTGTACTTTGTGATTAAAGCTAATTGGAAAATGTTAGTAGGCCAGTTAGCTTGGATTTTGATAATTTTTTTCAAGATGCAATAAAATTTACATGAAAAAATATGGTTGTTTGCTGTTTACATGTTGAGGTGTGACTAATATAGTGGAAACCGGGGGGGTTGCAATGAGAGGAAATTTAAGGTTGCAGCAAGTTCCTCTGACAGTTTGCTTTCACATAGACATGAGCCACTGAATTAAGAAAAAAACATACAGAACTCACTTCATGATGGTTATTGATATATACAGTAAATATCGAATTATTCAGTAGGATACCTGCTGATTATCATGAGCTTTGCCAACAGTGTGGGATCATGAGTTTAATATTCTATAGTGTCATTACATGTCAGTTGTTTTAAACTGCTTTTCACCAATTTGAAACATCAGCATATATTTTAGTTGCCTTAAAGGAACCTGCCTAAGCTCTTCTGTATGCTGTGCATTATGTGTTAGAAATATATCGCCTATAAACTAGATTGCTTTTTATATTCAACTGATTCAGGAAACCTTGGAACACACTTTATAGGCCCAATAATAACAAAATCCATATTCACTGCATCCTATATTTAACTTAATCAAGTATGGCCTTGACAGGGGGCCCGGTGGTTCAGTGGTAGAGCATTGGGATGGAGAAGGGAGTGGGTTTGAATCTTACCCCACCAGGTGTGGCCCCACCCAGCCACCAAGGGCAACTTTGGTGCAGGTCCCAAGCCTGGACAAAAATGGGAGGGTTGTGGCAGGAAAGGCATCTGGTGTAAGAACAGTAGATAAGCACAAGGCCTGCTGCTCTGGGAGTCTGTGTCACTTGATAAGATGTCAAGAGTTCTGTAAGTTCAGACTGGAACCATAATGTGTTGTGCTGCCATTGGGAGGGAGTATTCTCTCAGGCTCACTGGGGGACTGCTCAGACTGTTGAACACAGGACGAGGAATCAAGCTTGGCAGAATAAGTGGCTGAAAAAAACTCAAACAAATAAATTGCTGTATTTGTCTTCATCGCCATCCTTACTGTCAGAACACCCAACACCAGATGCCCTTTCTGCCACAACCTCTTCTGACTCAACACACTGATGGTGTTAAGATATTAAACTACAGTTCAAAATCAAACCACCAATCAGAAGGAGCAGAAATTTTGACTTCACTGTCTACATTTCCAAACTGTTGGGAGGCTACACAATATTGTGCTTCAGTTTGCACAGACCTTGAATATGTCCCGGTTATCCCAACAACTCCATAAAGCACTTTGTCAAAAATGGGCTGAATCACCTTCACTCAGACACTGTCTGAAAAAGCTCTGATTATTATTAGAGCTTTTTGATTTCACTACACAATACAGGTGTCTTTACCTTAGTCAAGGCAGGAGAGTGGGACCATGAAGGCTCTACGTGTTTCTGCCTTCATATAATGACAGATGTTATGTAATAGATGAAGACTGACAAGGAGGAAGAGAAAAACTTTTATTTGGACAACAACCTGCTAGTTTACACAGATGCTGAGGGTCTAGACATTACAAGGCAAATATGGCATGGAACCAGTGGACACAGCAGCAAAAACAACAAAATGAATGGCATCCAGTGTTCACTACAGAAGCCACCAAGCCTTGTCAAAAGGTGCTGTCCATGGGTAACTATGGCATAATAGGCAAAATTCAAGATGAAAATTGTAGAAGAACTTTTTTGTGTCATGCTAAGTGTTTCCTTATTTAAAGTATCTAGCTTTGCATTGTGCATATAGACATAAGAACTGTACCAAATGTCATCAAACAGCGTTTTCTTTAACAAATACAAGCTTGAAGGGATATTATTTTCACAGCGATCAGGTCTAGCTTGTCTCTCATTGCAGTTTCATGTTTTATGCAAATCTTAGCTTTTTCTAACATGCACTTAAACTGAGGTCATGGTAAATGGTCTCCACTTATATAGAATGTTTTGACCTTATCACCCTCTTTACACTGCTTCTCATTTACCTGTTCAGACACAAACTGCACTCACTGGGAGTGAATAATTTGGGGTTCATTGTCTCGCTTTTGAGATCTCCCCCCAGTTTGATTCCCCATCCCCGATTTACATTTACATTTAGTCATTTAGCGGACGCTTTTATCCAAAGCAACTTACAAGTGACGTACAAGGCAAGCAAGAATCTAAGTCAAGGAGAAAACACCAAAGCCAAGTCCTATCACAAAAGTGTTTACATTTCATGAGATGCAAGTGCAACAAAGAGCAGAAAGGAAGTATTTGTTTTTGTGTTTTTTTAATAGATATATTTGCATCGGAAGGTGCGGACAAGTTCTGTTTTCAGCAGCTTTTTGAATATTGGGAGTGAGTTTGCTGAGCGTGCAGAGTTTGGTAGCTCATTCCACCACTCTCATATGAGAAAGTTCCCATTTAGATTTAGGAGATATGGACTGTTTATCCAAATTCATATATGTCTTCCAGATCTCATGGTGTAAGTCTCAGCACTGTTCCTAATGCAAATGCAAACAAAAAAGACCCTGACGAGAGTAGTTCTGGTCGGGACTCCCCCTTCCCCAGAACTGTTTAAAAAATTAATGAGGTCATTCAAAACTTTTGGGAGCACCAGGACAGGAAGCTTGTCTTTGAGACAATCTGATAAACCTTAGTAAAAATCCAGCATAATTAGTAGATTTATTCCATATGTTGGCTGCATATGTTCTACATTTTTTGCATACTCAGTTACAAATCATTACCTTGGTAATGTGGAACGAACCTCGTGAGGCCTCCTCAGCTGGCAACAGCAGGTCAAAAACTATGCTGGGCTTCTGAGAGAAACTTCTGAAAGTAGAACAGTCTGGTGAGTTCCATTCACGCTCAGCTGTTCCCCACAACTGAGTCCTGCCAGTGAGCAGCGAGATGGCGTGAGCTACCCTGGCACGTTCTGTGGGAAATGATGAGGGCTGTGAATCAAAAATGAAAGGACACTGAGTTAAGTCCAGAGAAGATCCAGGAGTGGTGAGATGTTGTTCGGGCATCCTGGGATTGTGTAATAACTGGCTGAATCGGTGAGTTAACATCTTAGGACCAGAAGACAACGGGGTCATTTGATGCTCATGTCAGTGGTGATAACTGAGGCAGCAGTTCAGTGGTACGGGCTGGGTCCATGTCTGGCAGGATTATAGTGCAGCAGTTCAGCAGGTTAGGACCCAAAAGCTCAGACACCAGATAAGGTTTGAAGATATTTTACTATAAAAGGTGTAATTAGAGGTTAGGGACTCTAAGGGAGTGGTGGGGTTTCTTTTTTGCAGGTGAATCTGACAGGGTAACTGTCAGAGGAGAAGCAATGTTTTTTTTTTTTCAGTTCTCTCTGCTGCAGCCTGTTCTTATCCTTTACAGAGTATCCTGTTAATAAAAGATGACTGTTAGCAGGATTACAAACCTCCTAAATGTTCACAGATGCAGACAAAATGCAAAACATGTCATGTTCACTGCAACACTATTTTGATTATTACTGCTATGACAAAGTGCAGTCTGTTTTATTGATACGTGGCTGAAAAAAACCCAAACAAATAAATTGCTGTATTTGTCTTTATCTCCATCCTTACTGTCAGAACACCCAACACCAGATGCCCTTTTTGCCACAACCTCTTCTGACTCAACACACTGATGGTGTTAAGATATTAAAGTAGAGTTCAAAAGGAAACCACCAATCAGAAGGAGCAGAAATTATGACTTCACTGTCTACATTTCCAAACTGTTTGGAGGCTGTTTGCACAGACCTTGAATATGTCCTGGTCATCCCGGCAACACCATAAAGCACTTTGTCAAAAATGAGCTGAATCACCTTCACTGAGACACTGTCTGAAAAAGTTCTGATTATTGCAGAGCTTTTTAATTTCACTACACAATACAGGTGTCTTTACCTTAGTGAAGGCAGGAGCGTGGGACCATGAAGGCTTTACGTGTTTCTGCCTTCATATAATGACAAATGCATATGTTTTTTTTCCTCTTTTGATGAAAGTGGTGCAAGAGCATTGAACATTTATAGTAATGGTTTGCAAAACTGTCATCCAACTGGCGTTAGACTATGAAAAACTCATAGGTCTGGTAAACTTAGTAAAGGTTTTTTCCATTACAAAATTGTATTTTCTTTTTTTCCCTTTCACCAAGTTTATCCACTTTTTCTTGGACTTGCGTTATTCATGTTTGTGTTATCATACTGAAAATAGCTTCTTAGAATTATTATTTCACTTTTTGTGTTTATTACCTGCATGAAATGCAAATTAACTTGTGGCATTGGGTTATTAAATGTTCTTAAATGTAATTTTAACACACCTTTGCAAACAATGTTATATTTTAATCTTTTATTCTCTGCTTAGTTTGATTTTTGCAATTCTTATCTCCCATAGATAGATTGTCTAAACAGAAGAAATAGAATAAGCCCTAGATATGTACATATGATATGTACATGCAGACTAAAAGATATGACAGTGAGAAACCATTAGTGTGTTGCTTTGTGAAGATATGTTACTATAAAAGTGTAATTAGAGGCAGATGTGACTTTGGGGCAAAGTGAGCCATAGTTTACTTAAGTTACTGTTGTATAAACAACAATCACTCAATGTGTCAGTCCCATAAGTACTGTACGTTATAGCCACATGACAGCTGGTGTAACATTTCTAAATTCTTGAGCTGGAGATGGAAAAGCTCTGATTATTGCAAAGATTTACATTTACATTTACATTTAGTCATTTAGCAGATGCTTTTATCCAAAGCGACTTACAAGTGAGGTACAAGGCAAGCAAGAATCTAAGTCAAGGAGAAAACATCAAAGCAAAGTCCTATCAGAAAATTGTTCACAGATCACGAGATGCAAGTGCGAGAAAGAGCAGAAAGGATTTTTTTTTTTTTTTTTTTTTTTTTTTGCGTAGGAAAATGCGGAAGAGTTCTGTTTTCAGCAGTTTTTTGAATATTGGCAGAAAGTCAGCTGAGCGTGCAGACTTTGGTAGCTCGTTCTGCTAAACAGTTTTGCTTGGTGTGTTCTGTGCGGTGCTGGAACCACCAGACGTCGTTCGTTGGCAGACCGCAGGGGGCGGGAAGGATTGAGTGAGGTGAGGTAAGCGGAAGCTGTCACGTTAACCAACGTGTGAGCAAGAGACAGAGCTTTGAACCTGATGCGAGCAGCTACAGGAAGCCAGTGTAGAGATCTAAAAAGTGGTGTGACATGGGTCTTTTTTGGCTGATCCTAAATGAGGCGAGCTGCTGCATTTTGGATCATCTGCAAGGGTTTGATTGTGGATACCGGTAACTCCATCAACAAAACGTTGCAGTAATCAAGACGAGATGTGACCAGATTTGTCACATATGATAATATGTAGTGAAATCACAAATGTATGTATGTAGTGTATGCAGACTAAAAGATATGACAGTGAGAAACCATTTGCTCTTGGTAAAGGTTCGAAAAGTAGCCCCAAAGTTCGAGGGGGGTTGAACAAAATACAAAAGTCATGTACGAGTGGCATTTTTATGAAGTAGAGTTGTATTAAACTATTTTGCTGTTTGTTTTTGTATTTCTGAGTACTTTATAAGTTAGATTTCATTGTACTGTACATATTTGTTTGTGGGTTAAATTGTTTTGTGATTGTAAATAATGAGTACTACATTTATTAAGCAGGTAAAAAAAAATCATTTATTTTTTTGAGGCAATGTTTTTTTTTTTCAAACTAATTAGCATACACATTGTCTACCAGTAGCTTTTTACTTATCTTCATGTTGACCGCATTAAATCTGATAAAATTTCTGTTATTCGGATATTACAGCAGTGTTTGATGCATATGTGACTTTGGGGCAAAGTGAGACATAGTTTACTGAAGTTACTGTTGTATAAAATAGCACTTTCAGAGTCTCCAGGTTTCTCCTCCTGTGTGCATTTTAATACCATTTTATATGGTAAATGCTCCGCGTATATAGCGCTTTTATTTAAAGCGCTTTAAAATGTTGCTTCTCATTCACCCATTCAGACACACACACTCACACACAGCGACCATGCAAGGTGGTCACCTTCATATAGTGGAGGGACAGGAATCAAACCACTGACACTGACTGCCCTCTCATTCCAGTGAGCAGAGCCAAGATGGCTTCCACAGATCACCTTCCCTCTATTGTCTTTTCAGGCACATGTAAAAGTCCATGGGCAAAACGACTAAAATAGGCATTTACAGAAGGTTACAGGACTTCACCCTTCCCGCCCTGGTGCAATGACCGTATATGTAGCACGCTGCTCTGTCCCGAGTTGTATGAGTGGGCGTGTTGAAACGTTTCTCCTGCTTTTTTTATGACATCCACTGCTCTGAGCTGAGCTGTGAACGAAACACCGTTTTCCGCGGCTTGATTCTTCTGATAGCGCACTGAAATGGAGCGGATGACGACGCATTAACACAAGAAGCCCCATCAAACGCACGATGCAGAAGAGGAAGCAATATTCTGGTTTGCCTTCAACGTCAAACAGTCCTTCTAAATAGACGAACGGTGGGAAGGTCAGACCACCCCCACATGGCTCAAAGTACTCTAACTGGGATCTACTTAAGCCACGCAGATACTTTTTTTTTCCTTTTGCAAGAAGATAAGAGGTCAAAATTCAGATTTTCTGATTTAATTTGATTTGGTTTGAGAGGGGCTGCACACTATGATCAGTAGGGTGTGAGCTGCTGAGCCTCCAAACAACAACACACTTGTGCGGCCTTCTGCGTGTTGGAAGTCGCTCCGCGCTTCGTTTACCAGTGTGAAACTGTGCGCTTTAGCCTTCAATCAAGAAATGGTAGACACGCCCACTCTGAGACAAGCCAAGGGAAGAAGCCAGAAAAGCTGTTGCTCATGAATTTCTTAATTCAAAGAGCAGCGGAAGCAGTAGCAGATGTCGGCTCTGTAGTGAGTAACTGTCTTTATTTCTTAATCCAATGTCTACACTGTTTACGCTAATTATACTAAATACTTGTAATATGTATCTACTGAGCTGGATTGAGACATAACAGCACCAATGCGTACTTCCTGTACTAACGGTAAAGCCATATCTTTTTCTCTGGCGTGCATGAGACAGACTCGATATGACTTCACGGTTATATATATTTTTTTTCCATAAATGCGCTCAAGATATTGTATTTAAACTGTGCAGGTTCAAGCTTTGCTACCAATGAGGGAGGTCGCGATCTTCCCGAGAATTATATAAAAATATTCTGTGATCCATCTTAAAATTGCATTATTTTGTTTGTTTGTTTTTTAATGAAGTAATTAATAAGAAGAGGAACTCGAATCATTGTTGCTATATATGAGGTGCACCATCAGCTGCTATTATGTTTGCCGTATTTTTTGCAAAACTGTAATAAACCACGCGATTGTGTTAATAAAGCCACATGTGAAAAACCTTTACACTTTCTGAAGGTTTGTGGGGCAGAAATTCAGTAACGCTGGCTTTAAAGCCGTGTCAGTGAGCAGCGGCACTAAATATCTTACAACTAGAATCAGGCTCCGATAGGAAACCACACCTGCTTCCGCTCTTTTTACTCCTATTATCTTGCTGCAGCGTTAAATTCTCTCTTCTCCACGCATACGCCGCCTGCCAAAGTGTATTACAGGTAATTTAATACAAATTATATATATGTATAGTAAGTAGTTTATTTCATCTCTTTGAGTTTGACTTTGCTTCAGTTTGGATTTGAATTATTGAAGTGTGACAGTACATAAATGTAGTCAAAATGTGTTTTAAACAATAGTACTTTTATACAATAATTCAATGAGCTATGACATGTTTATTATTTGCTGTAATAACTGTACCAGTAGAAATTAGGCCTGCAGTAAGCAACATGATTTGAATATAGTAAGTGAGTCAGGGACTTGATGTTAACCATCTCTAGGGCAGAGTGGACTGTATCTGTTCTACCGTTTTCTCTCTTTCACAGTGTCCTCATCTTGTCCCACATTATCTCATTTCATCTGTGCACCTCGTGAACGCCAGTTAATGGTTAATAATTAATGAAAATGCTACTGGACTTCATTAGGAAGTTCTTTGCAATGGAAAACCAAAACAAGTGTGTGTGTGTGTGTGTGTGTGTGTGTGTGTGTGTGGTGGGTGGGGGATGGGCAGGGTGTCTTTACACAAAGTGAAAGTAGGAGAAATCTGTTCGTTAGATGGTGATGACTGAGGGTGAAAATATACTTAGTTGACATCAGTTTCTTCCCTGTAATATCACGGAACCACCTTGTTGAGCAGTTATCTATAGCAAGGAACAAGATGATAAACGCCACCACAGCGTTAAATCAACAAAGGCGATAATTTAATCATAATAGAATCATACAATCATGATTGAACTTGGACACTGGACTTTTGTTATGTGTCCGGACTGTGAGTGCTGCCACACACATTGGCCGCATCCACATCTATCTGGTTTATTATCGCACATGTACGAGGCGCATGTTTTTCAGGTGACCAGTTTGTAAACCTTTTTGAATATGTACCAATAAGCTTTAGTCAGCTTGAAATTTTGTTAAATATCTTGGTAACTGAAGGTAGGAGCTGAACCTGTGACTAAACTTAATACAAAATCAGAAGAGTAAATTGTTGTTAATTATTAATTCTTGCTACGTGTTAGTTAAGCATCTGTTTGGTGTGTTTTGTTGAGAGTAGAAGACCTGTAAGTTTAGGTGTGCCGAATAATAACGAGGGATCTTTCTACAGTGTTCTCTTATCTTTAACCCATTTCACACTCTAGTGTCGGGAGCACAATAACATCACTTGGGCACAAAGTGTGACAGTAAAATTAGTTTGTTTCCCGATAGCATTTCAGATCAGTCTACGAGGGAATTTTGAAGGTTTTGCAAATGACTAAAACTAAAGATGCTAAACAAAAGGCTCATTGTGTGTCAACAAGATATGTTAGTGTTCAACAAAAGTTCCAAAACTACTACTTTGAGTTTCAACAAGGAAATAATAAATGTAATAATGTAGTACTTTCATCTGTGCTGCCCTGCGGTACCACACCCACATCTGTCATCAGAGTCAAGCTGTGTAGGTTTAAGGTGAGGAGCTTTGGGTTCTTAACTCTCCTCACCTTTAGTATGTGTGACAGTTTATAGGATGTACTCATAAGAACCAACCAACTTAGGGAAATTATATTTTACCTTGAAACACTGGTGGACGCTCGGGTACGCGTGACTCTAAAAGCAGAGTGTGGATGTTGCTTTAATTAATATAACGAGGTAATACAGAGCAAACTAAGTTGACAGTCTGCTGACTTAATTTAGCATTAGACCTGAATATGGAGACTTTTTTGGTCGTCCTGTCCTAATCATTGCATAGTTTGATTTTATTGTGTAAGCATTGTTCTTCTCTTTCTAAGTCACTGTAAGCAATGACGGAAGACATGATAACATTGTCTATATGCCACTGCCTTCAGTAAATACTGTGCAGAAACAGTTGTTTTTTTATGCTGAAGTTTTGGTTTTTACCTCTCAGACTACAGGCAGCACTACTTTGTTGGATGTTGTTGGCATTGGAGAAAACACCTGCAGACAGAATTCAGGGCAGAAATGATGTCTCTAATCCTTTGCATATTTTTAGGATGATTTTATTACTTAAACGACGCCTGCACTGATTTTGAACTTGTGCCTTATGGTTCTATTTTGGGTAGTAGATGTACATAAATGACATCAAACTTCCGTCTGATTTGTAGCAGAAAAATTCCCCCAGATGACATCACTTGGAGGACCCTTTAGTTCAGATTAGGTTAACTTGTTGCTCATACTATAGACTTTGTAATCGTGGTCAACCTGCTTTTCCACCTTTTCCAGCTGAACTTTTACAAATATTTTATTATGGGATGTCAGAGAGAATATTTCAAGCATGAATGTACATTTAGACTAAACTAAAGCCATAGAGAGCAAGTTGAAATTTGGTGAAGTTGCCCTGTAATAATCTTAGGAACACTGGTTATTTAACTAGCTGGAGCTCTGTCACTAGCCACTTGAAATGTATAAAGCTTTTCCTAAAATGACTGGTTTTGAGTTACAGACTATTGACTATTTCCTCTTGTGTGTTGTCCATCTCCCGCATGCACAGAAAATTTATTCTCATTTTGAACATCAAGCTAGACTTGAAAAACCTGCTTAAACAACAATCAATGTCCAATTGTATTGTCAGGATGGAAAAAAACAACCTGCATTCTTGTTTATGCTCCTAACCACAAAACCAGAGATCCTAGATTAAGCCTAGTTGGCAAACATTAATGCTGTACACTAGATTCCCATAATAATTTGTTCTGTGTGAGTTGGCCAACTGATCCTGTCAAGCTCTGGTTCTTCAAATTCACTTCCTGTTCTGGGCTTTTATTTTGTACCCCTTTCCTCACATCTAGTTCCCAGTTCACCACTCATCACCGTTCACAATTGTTTACACCTGTTCCCCACCTTTTTTAACGCAGCTCTCACCTCAGTTCCTGTCAGACCATTGCCTTTGCTATCCATGCAGCAGCCTGCCTTCTGGTTTGGGTCTCATGGTATTTGGACTCTGTTACCTGTTTATCTTGGGTTGCTGTGTGGTCTTTATTTTAGCTCTGGGGCACGGTTTAATTTGTTAGCTGTATGTGACCTGGTTCATTTTTGTGATATCGATTCCCCACCTGCTGTGTTTGTACGCACCCTTTTAGTTTCCAGACTGTCCTGTGATGCCTTTTTAGATTCTATGTTTGTACTATATCTGTTCTATCCGTGCCGACCTTTAAGTTTGCCTCCCTTTTCTCTATTATTCCTTCTGTTATTATTCCTTCCTTGTGTTTCTATCTAGCTACCACAGTTACTTTTGCCCCGTCTTGTAATTAGTACTCTCCTGGTTTGTGTTTTCTTAGTAATTTATATAGAACTCTTACGCTCAAGTCTGCATTTTGTCGTCCGTGTTGGAGTGATTTTTCGTTTTCCTCTTTTTATATTCTGTAATAAGTTAGTTTATATCTCACGCCCTCTTTTCTTTGGTTTGTCAACCTTGTCTACTGCATCTCTTAGTTTTTGTATATGTGTTCACACTTGTAACCTAACTCAGTTTTAACTAGCCCTGGTCCACCGTCATATGTTGTGTTGGAGTGCTTTATCACTGATCCCAGCTCCTGTGGTCATATTCTGGTATTTTAGTTTGTTGTTTAATACCCTGGTTTGTGTTCTGTATGTACTGCCTGTCAGCCAAGTCTCTGTTTCTTATTCCTCCATTATTAATAATGTTCATCCTTCTCACCGTGTTACTTTTGGGGCCATACACAAAGCCCTGACAGATCCCAAAGGTGCTGTTCAGGGCCAATTAGATCTGCTTGTGTTACTTGATGACATGTCATGTCTCTTCAGAAAAGCTTCATCAGTTCTCCCTAACTGGCTCAGAGAGGCAGGAATATAAACTCAGTTGAGTTGATGGGTTGGTAATTTGATGGTCACCTGGTAAAAATACTGTTGTGACAACACATACAGGCTTTACTTATCACTGTTGTCCTCGGTCCTCCAATGTTTAATCTCTTTGATTTCTAATCTGCCTAAGGTTGGGAATCCATCTCATGTCTGCCTGGATGGAGAAGGGAAATCTATCCACATGGAAGGTCATCATCTGCCTTCTCTTCAGTACTACTGTGGTTGTCTTTTTCTTCATCAACTCTGTGGGAACACCCAGGAGTAATAGGTCGATTCCAAAGCCACGTGGGGCTCAAAAGACTTGTCCCTATCAGGTGTCTGAGCAGACCATCACCCCACTCAACAACACAAAGCATTTTCTGGTGTCGGCCTACATGGACCAGAGAGTGAATGGGTTCAGTATACGGATCATTGGCATATTTAAGAGAGACTCCATTGAAACCCTTCACTGTGTTTTCTGCTGTGAAGGCCACTTATCCACTACAACAACTCCAACAACAATTTTACCTCACTCAGACCACTTTGGTTTTCCCTTTGGCACTACAGATGTCATGTGTCAAATTCCTGAAAACTGCAATGCTATACATGTTACGCTTGTGACTGTGCCAGACAAAGTAATGGGATTTAACCCAATTTGGCTTCCAATAAAAAACAAAAAGATTAATGGGAATGAGGGAAACAAGCCTCAGTTTGACTTCACAGTCTGCATCTCCAACATGTTTGGCAAGTACAACAATGTGCTTCAGTTTGTACAGACCATGGAGATTTACAGGTCAGTAGGCAAACACTTCACACACAATTGACAGAATCACCTTTTCTTTGACACAGACATCAGCCACATAGACTGGTGCAATACAACCTCAGGTTCAGGCAAATGAAACTAGGAAAGTGTGACAGTAAGCAAAATCGAGAGAATGTGAAGAGGTTGGAAAAAAGACTTAAATTCAAACCAGTATAGTGTACATGTGTGATCCCAGTGGGCTTGAAAGAGGTCAAGAACCCTCTGCTAGATCACAAGGAAATTATCTTCGAAGGCTCTGTTCCTCTAAACTCTAAAGTGAGCCATATCAACTTTAAAGGTGATAGTCAAAAAATTGGATTTGAAATTGGTTTCCTCAACTTTAATATAATGAAGGCAGAACTCAGAGATGAAGGTGAGATGAAACAAAAACTGTCTACATGGTGAGATGCCAGAGTTTAATGCGAAAACATGTTTGGTCTTTTGTAAATGTAAATATTTTTAAATTCTTTTGCTAAACTGTGTAATCATCTAAGCTTTCAGTCATCTTGCTCCAGGTTGCTGGGTGTGAACAGGGTGGTGATCTATAAGACCAGCAGTGGTCCGGACCTCGACCGCCTGTTGCGGAGCTACAGTAAGGAGGGCTTCTTGGAGGTGGTTCCTTGGCCCATTGATCAGTATCTGAAGCCGTCTTCTGGCTGGCTCTTCTCACAGTACGGAGGGGATTTGCACTACTTTGGCCAGCTGACTACACTCAATGAGTGCATTTACAGATACATGGATCGGTCGCGCTATATGCTGCTGAACGACCTAGATGAGATTATAATGCCATACCAACACAACAACCTGATGAGCCTGATGGACATGCTCCAACAGCAACATCCAAATGTAGGTCATTGTGGGTGTGCAATTGAGAAAGGCAAAGATCAATTACCAAATTTCATATTATAGTCATATTTAAAAATGTAATTCTACATTCTCTCTTCCTCCTCCTTGTGTATTACCTTCTGTAGACAGGGGTGTTCATGATTGAAAACCACATTTTCCCCAAGAAACACTTTGAACCAAGTGGGAAGTTTCACCTGCCTCAGTGGAACAAGGTGCCAGGGATTAATATTTTAGAGCACATCTACAGGGAGGACCCCGACAGAAACGTGTATCACCCTCACAAGATGATAGTTCAACCAAAGTAAGCTGAAATCTGCACCCTGAACAAACACCATGTCTTTTCCCTCAGATTTTAAATCTGAATTCTCACTACAAAATAAAGTCAGAATTCTGACTCAAATAGCTCAAATTAGTTTTTCACATTGTCCCTAATCCTTCTGTGTACTAACAAAACAAACTAAGCTCATTTATAGTTTTCGCAAAGTTTATTGTTTTCTATGTTTATGCGTCACAAACAATGCCCCACTAAGGTGCCAAGACACTGGACTCCCCATGACACAACTAGTTATCATTTTCTATTACAAAGTCAACAAGACTCAAAGCTGAAGCCCTACAATGAATTTAAAATTCTAAACAAGACTTACTTGTTTGCACAAGCTCCAAATTTGTCATGACTCTCAAAAAAAGACGCCTGCTTAACTTTTTTTTTTTTTTTTTCTGTGCTTTACAGGATGGTGGAGCAAACGTCAGTACATGAGGTACTGAAGTATTCTGGACCATTGTATAAGGTTCCACCAGAGGTTTGTCGGATTATTCACGTCCGTGTGGCTTTGCGGGGCTCGTTAACACTTGAACAGCTCAATGTGGACAAACGACTGTGGGACTTCCAGGAAAAGCTGATCTCCAAAACAGACGAGGTGCTGAAAAGCGTGGAGCTGCTGGGATCAGAAGGGCAGAGCTGATGGAGAAGATGGACACAGTCAGCATCTAGCGATTGCTTCTTGTTGATCCCCTTTTTCTGTTCTGTTTCTAATTTGCTGAGGTACACTCAAGATTGGACAAGTTTTAAATACTGAGTTCTGTGTTATTTAAAAGTGAGAAACTAGTTATAGCATCAAATCCTTCCACTGCACTTTAACCCCGAGTTTTTGAATACTTAAACTAGTAATTTCAAGCCTCCACACTAGATTTATCTCAGGTCAAAGTGAAACCAGAACCACTTCTGAACCTCTTCTGCTGTGCAGGGAATGATGACCAAGAATGTACAGTCATGTTATCAGCTCTGTGAAGCTCTACTTGACTCAAGCTACTTGTCCTCCTTAATGATTAAGGGGTGTAGCTTTAGTACAAGTGGATTGAAACATTTATGCAACTCCCAAAAGCGGTTTAAAAAAAAAAAAAAAGGGATATTCAGTGGCAGCAACCATAAAATGAAATTTAAGTGTGAGTTGGCTTCAGGTGCACTAAAAACTTATTGGAGGAAAGCAATTGATATCATGAGTAATTTGCACTTTGTTAAATTAAAGCTAAACTTAAGCTGCATTGGTTAATTTATTGGCCACATACTGTGGTGTGTGTGTGTAGCTATGTCACATGCTCCAAACACTTCACTGACTTATCAGCATGTACCTGTGTTTGACCCTTGTCAGCTGCAGTTTGGGAAACGGATCAGATTTGTTGGCATGAACAGTTAACTATAGGACCAAAAACACTGTAGAGTTGAACTGAATATCTGGTGTGGGGTAGAAATATTCTGTAGATCAGTATAAACTCTTCACATTACAAGTGTTAATATAAAGGTATTGCTTTTAGCAGGTTTAACCATTTACAGGTTAAAAGTTTACAGCTTTGGGGATGAATCATCAGGTCATATTTTGCAAATATACTTTGCATTTTGTAAATAATATTAATGCATTTTAATATTTGTAAATCTTTTAAATAAAGATTTTTCTACATGTTTAATAACCCAATTTCCTTCACCTTAAAAATATAGTTTCTTCTTACTGTGGAGAGGTGCTGCCTCTCCAAAGAACAGCAGCACAGTTATTCGCTTCTAAAGGTGTTTGGGGCAGGCTCACCTAGCTTACTAATCAGACCCTGTGTTGCACGCAAAGCAAAGTGCTTCAGTAAACTTTGATCTCAAAAATAAAGTGGGGACAAGTTCAGGTTTTTCCCAAATATTTATGCTATTTAAATACACCAGGTAGGAATACTGGTAACTCAAAGTCCCTCACTGCAAATGCCTCTTTTAGGAACTCCTTCATACAGCTTTTATAAAAAGAGGAAGCTTCAACAGGTTTTGTAAGATAAAGTTTACAAAATACACAGGAGTTGCTTTAAGGGGGATACATTAGCAAGTGACGCATATCTCCTTTGTTTGACCTGCTCATGTGTTAACAGGTCTCACAGCATTAAGACACACACACACACACACACACACACACACACACACTTCTCTATTCATGTAACCCAACGCTGAAGGTGTTACGTTCACCTGGCTCCCAGTGATTAAATGTGTATACAGTATTGTTCAAAGTAATAGCAGTACGATGTGACTAACCAGAATAATCCCGGTTTTTAGTATATTTTTTATTGCTACGTGGCAAATAAGTTCCCAGTAGGTGCAGTACATTCTCAGAAAACAAAAACCCAGAATTCATGATATACACGTTCTTAAGGATGTGCAATTGGGCAATTAGTTGAAAGGGGTGTGTTCAAAAAAATAGCAGTGTCTGCCGTTGACTACAACTCAAAACTATTTTGTACAAACGTCTTTGTTTCTAAGATTTAGCATCCTGTGAATCACTAATATTTAGTTGTATGACCACAGCTTTTTAAAACTGCTTCACATCTGTGTGGCATGGAGTCAACCAACTTGTGGCACCTCTCAGCTGTTATTCCACTCCATGATTCTTTAACAACATTCCACAATTCATTTACATTTCTTGGTTTTGCTTCAGAAACAGCATTTTTGATATCAGCCCACAAGTTTTCGATTGGATTATGGTCCGGGGATTGGGTTGGCCACTCCATAACACTCATTTTGTTGGTTTGGAACAAAGACTTTGCTCATTTACTAGTGTGTCTGGGGTCATTGTCTTGTTCAAACAACCATTTCAAGGGCATGTCCTCTTCAGCATAAGGCATCATGACCTTTTCAATTATTTGGACATATGCAAACTGATCCATGATCCCTGGTATGCGATAAATACGCCCAACACCATAGTAGGAGAAACATGCTCATATCATGATGCACCACCATGCTTCACTGTCTTCACTGTGTACTGTGGCTTGAATTCAGAGTTTGGGGGTCATCTCACAAACTGTCTGGCCCTCGGACCCAAAAAGAACAATTTTACTCTGATCAGTCCACAAAATGTTCCTCCTTTTCTCTTTAGCCCAGTTGATGTGTTCTTTGGCAGATTGTAACCTCTTCTGCACGTCTGTTTTTTAACAGAGGGACTTTGCGGGGGATTCTTGAAAATAGATTAGCATCACACAGACGTCTTCTGTCACAGTATTTACAGGTAACTCCAGACTGTCTGTGATCATCCTGGAGCTGATCATTGGCTTCTGATATGGCTACTTTGCATACTTTGAGGAGGTGATGCTTTTTACCTAGATACAGTGCATTTACTTATCAGTGTATGTTTATGGGGCAGCAATGCTAGTGTTCTATTCCAGCAAGGTCCCACTACACAGGAAGACTAAGCCTCATTCATTGTGAAACTATTCTGGAGCCTTTCAGAGCCTTGAGACATTTTTGCTTTGCCTGCATGTTGTTTCTGGGCAACACAGGAACTATTTTTCTAGTGCAGTGTTCAACAGTGCAGCATCCAGGACATAACTTCTAACAGAGGAAGCATATTGTCTTTGAGATAAAGGACTTTTGTTTACATAAGAAAACTTTCCAAAGACATGTTTTACAAGGGTGTTTTCCACCATTTGGGTATTTAGCATTTGATGCATCTGGTCGTAACTAAATACATTTTCCCAAGTACTGCACTTCAGTACAACTTTTAGATCAATTTAACTTTAGTCCTTCACCATGTCCAGTGGTGCTTAAAACATTTCACTTTTGACACACTGAATTTGTTTGTGACTCAGACAGACTGACACTCAGAGAAAAAGACTTTAGGCAATCAACTGCATTTTAACTTCGATAGTGAGTTTGTTACTATGTAAAATAAGACAAACTGTCATTTGTGACTCCAACAATGTCATAGAGGTGCAATACTAAATAAGTGGATTGTGCTTTATTCAAAAAGCTGTGAGTAACAACTCTGGTGACTAATTAAAATTTCATTCCTTTTCATGTTTTCCAACACACACACAGGTTATTAAGAAAGTGTGTTTTCTGTATATCCACCACCAAAGAAATGAGGGCAAGTCTCACAAACTCTAAAATGCTCTCACATACAGATCAAATGTTTTCCATTCCCTTAAGAAAAGAAGTTACGCTCAGACATATTGCACTCGGACACATTTAAAAAATCCATCATCATTTGGAAACTATTTATTGAACATTTGCAACCAGATATCAGTTAAATACAGAACTTTCATTTCTCTCTCTACATCCCCCAACAACAGGGACTGGCTTCACTTCATCACACTCAGAGGAGGGAATGTTACAGGACTTAGTAAGGCGCACGCTGTGCTCGTAGTCATTTGGCTTTCTGTCTTCTGATAAGAGAAATTAAATCTGAGATCTATCTTTTCAATGTTCAACACTGCTTTCTCTCCTCGCTGCTATTTCATCAGTGGTCAGTTGCTCGCATACAGGCCATGGTGAAATGACACAATAGGAGGCAAGGAGAGAAACCCAGTATAGACAACTGAGAGACACATCCACTGAATGTGGTCTCTTTTATAGCCATGATTGAAAAGCTAAAAGTAACATGATCAAAATTAATATATTAAAAAATGGCAATTAGTCTTTAATAAACACCTCGCCTCATCACCTACTCCCAAGAAGACCAGGGTTATAAATTAAAACTGTCCAAATAAAATCAATCAACCAAGACTTTGGGCCCATTCAGTTCCATTACAAGACTGGAAAATCCTCTTTGAAAAAACAAATGGCACTTTTCAGTCTCCTGAACTGGAATCTTGACTCTCGACTCCAATGGAATCAACCCCCAACCCTAAAATCAACTCTTTCTAATTTACATAAATGGGTCAGGCAAGCTTCCACAATTCTAGTAGTTGCTCCCCATAACACAGGGGCACCCTGTGGTCTCTGAGGGCTAGGCCACAGTTTTGAAGGTCTGCAGTATGAGGTTGGTTTGGTGGATGAGCCGGTTTGCACTGATGAAGACATTTATTGCCCTAGGAACAAAGAATATTACAACTTGAGACATCAGACATCACTCTGCTTTAAGCTACAAGACAGGACTGATGCCACTCAATTGACTTTACTACAAATGTTGCTTGCTTGTTCACAGGTCAAATGTAAAAACAGTCTAGATTACACTGTAAACTGTCTGACCAACTTCAAAAAAGAAAAAACAAAACAACAAACTTTGGTCAAAAAGAAAAAAAAATGGCTTGATGTTTTGCTCAATGTTTTTTTTAACATTTGCCTTTTACAATTTTGACAACTTGCAACAGCAAAATGTGCCATAGTTAAGTTACATATGTGTAGTTTTCTACTCCCAAACACGCCAAACAAACGAGAGCAACATTCGCAGTATTTTGGTTGTACTTACTTTCCATCTTTGAAGTATGTTTTGAGAGTATCGCTGAAGCTTTTGGAGTATTTCACAAACTCCTTTTTCTGGTGCTCCAGAGCCTTGACAGGAAGAGAATGAACACAGCAACATTTAAGTTTAAACAAAATGAGCAATGTGGCAAGAGGTTGTGTCTCTGAGGGAGTGAGTGATTACTCACTCTGCGATTCTGGTACTGATATTTCTTAATGACATTGTTGACTGTGTCCAGAAGTTCTTTTATGGCGCTGGCTATGTCTCTGTAAAAAAACAAAAGTGAGAACACGGGAATGCACACCAGAAACTCAACCAATAGGTGCAACAGTCAATTTAAGTTATACTTGTACACAATGATTGTTTGACCATTGTAATATTTGCTCTATCTGCATACATCTAATTCACGGTATTGTAGCCGTGTATCGACTTTATGGCGCCTAGAAACTGCATTTGTGGTTTATCTGTCACCATTACTAGCTCTGTACACATGTCAGCTTGCACAATTTGACACTTCTGAAACGGTCTCAAGATAAAACAATGGCGTAATAGCACTTCCTTTTCACGGAACTGCACAAGGTCACAAAGCCTGTTTGTACAGTGTGTAGGCTGTAGGCACAAAGCAGTCTGGAACAGTATTAAGACATGTTCTTGTTCTGAGCCTGTCTAGGTCACTGATAAACTCCATTCAGCATAAAGATCTTTGTTTTCCATTAGGCTACACGTGACTGAACAGAAGTCGTCGCATTTAGCTCAAAACTGCTGTGCGTGTGTATATTCGCACTCACTTGATAGTCTGTAGGAAGCGTACTCTGTCATTGATCTCATCTGGGATTTTGCTGAGGATGTGCTTTAGAGCTCTGGCTTTCTCATTTAGGTCCTGGAACTCCTGCTCAGGTCGGTCAATCATAAACTCTGCAAGAAAAAGTATTGAAGCGCAATCTCAACAAGTTGATTACTTGCATAAATCGAATGGAAGCCAATAGCACACTTGTGATGGGCATGCAAATCCATCACCTGAAAACCTGAAACGTATCCCCAGACTCACCTTCCACATCATCAGCTGCCATGCGCAGTAGGGATTCAGTAAAGTTGATTTGGACATTTTTTTTCTCCAAGATCTTCATTATTATGTCCTGAGTCAGACCAGGGTTCTCCCTCTCAGCCTGACAAAAAAGGAGCCAAGTTAGAACAATGAGGTACAGCACATTTTGAGGATGCTGATAGGGCCTACAGGGGATAACACACAAACATTTTATTTAATGTCAGATGTTTGCTCCGAGAGGTTACGGAGCAGGAATGCACAAAATCCTGTTTGTCTGAGAAATTTAAATTTGAATACAGATAAGAATACAATAAGAAGTAGTGGTAATGGAGAGACCAATCAGTGAAACACGTGGATAAAAGACCTTTAGATCTCACAGTAAAACAGCAGTAAGGTGAGTCTCTCTCCCTTTGGTCCTTCTCCAACATTTATTTTTTCATGTGTGCACAGAGTGAACACTTCAGTTTATCAGCAGCAGTATAGAAATAATATATGGCCAGTGTAAAAATTAAAGGAGGCACTGATTTCCTGACTCTCTCCACTGTCCACTATTCAATAAATGCGTATAATGGGCCAAAAAACAACTAAAAAATAAAAATCAAATAAACACATTACACCAATATAGATAAAAGGTGCGTTTCACTTTATAGTGATGTGGTAATTTTTAGGTTCAGACTCTGATTCAGCTGAGGTAATTCACGTCAACATCAATCACATGCATGGAAGTGCTCGAGCATCTATACAATGAGAATAACATGTGAACAATGTGAAGACCAAATGAAAAACGTAAATAAAATATTAATTTTACATTGCCCTTATGCTAGAATTGTATTTTCAACAACAGAGCAATATTTAGACACAAAACATGCTCTTTGTATTGCATGTTTATTCTTCTTAAACCTGGCTCAGAAGGCGCAAGACAAAAATAAATAAATACCTTTTTTCCTTTTCTTTTACACAGCACTGTATAGCTTTTTGACTGGACTTTGTTTTACAAGTGAAAATGAGGCATGGAGTTCAACACATCTTGAAAACATAATTAGAAATACACTACAGGAAAATAAACCTTAAGAACATTAAATACATTTACATTTATTTGCAAGTTGATTTTTTTGTATCAAAAATTGGCTTTAATAGCACTGTTTTACAGCAACTAAAGTTCTGAGAATACGACATCACTAAAATGATAAGATAAGATGATCAGCTTTACCAGATCATCTGCACAGCAATATTTGTGGACATAACATAAAGTGATGCATCATCACATCACGTATACTCCAAAGAAACCCGAGATAACGATGGCAAGTGCAGAGTCACAGTTGAACAGATGTTAACAACTACAGACAATCTGAATTGTAATTTTACAGTGAGAATATCGGGAGACTTTTTAGAAGTTAATGTGATCATCCAACCTCATGACTGTTATGATAATTAAATTGTAGTTATTGTATTGAGTACTGTTTTCATTACACATTTCTATAACCTCAAATTTAGTGACATTTGTAGCAGCCTCATTGCTATGTCAAGCTGTTCCAACAACAGCCACAGACAATGTTTTTACATTACCTCCAGTGTGTACAAGGAGCAAAACCTTTGGTGGATTACTGGTAAGAGACAAAATGTCCAATAAATACACTACCTTTATGAAGGCTGCTCTAAGCGTCTGAGCTGCTGATAGGTTGATCCTCTCCAGCTAATGGGAAAAAAGGACACACAATGTCACTTCCAGATACAGTCACATAACCTGTTGTATAACCTAGCATCTACGTTAAGATTTAACTGATAGAACTGTTGTTCTCACACAGAAGATTAAAAAACACATGGTAAACAGCTCAAAAATCTGTTTTGCATTCCTGATTTTCAAGTTGAGCAACAATTAGACTACCTTTTTGGGTTTTTAACATTTACTCTAGTGGCTCTTTTGGTTATCAGAAAAATTATTTTCTACAGTCTACTATGAACATAACAGGCAGCCTCAGGGTGTGCCCATCTCTCACCCAGTGATAGCTGAGACTGGGTGCAACATCAGCGTTATCTTTAACAGGATAAATGGTGGATAATTGATGAATATTATGAATAAAAATCGTATTGTATAATGTTTTGCTGCTTTTGTAATTGTTTCTTCACACTTAAAACACATTCATCTTCTGGCTATTGAAAGGGCCAACTCCCACCTCTTTGAACAGGATTTGTCAATCTAATGACTAAACCAAGACATTCTATGTACAAAAGGTGATGACAGCATGTTTTACCTCATTGAAAACAGGGTACATCACAGTGTAGAGCGTCATGGATACCATGGAGTTTGTCTCCGCTTCATTCTTCATCTCCTCCATTGTCATCCTCCAGGGAGGAGCAGCTCTTGGGGAAATTGGCAAGGTGGAAACTGGAGCTCACACACACTCACACATACACTCACCCACTCACACACACACTAAAAACCACACAATGTCCAGAGTGACAAGAGTCTAGAAAATAAAAGAGAAAAACAAAGTATTTATAAATTGATGTTTGCTATATTCTGTTTAGTTTTTGTTTTTTATATCGCAAGAGAGTTAGGATCTAGGTAGTATCGTATATGTCAAGAAGAATCTCTGGTAGTTATTTGTAGGGGTGGTGAATGTAATGCATAGCTTACTGTCTTTTAGTGTGACCAACCCACAAATACAGTTTTATTTCCCCTTCATCAGATTCAATAGAACATTATTTATTTCACCTATAAGTAGCTTTCCTTCCGCCAGAGTTGACTGCAAAATAATGGCACATCAATCCCTGGCCCAATGTTACATTACATACAAAGTATTTTTTTCCAATTAGGACCTTACAGTGAGATGTAAAGAATTTTAATTTAGCGGATCAGTGGTATCAGATCAGTACTTGATAACATTGACTGTGAAAGCTGTGTACTAGTGCTAGGAGAGGAAAACATTCTGATCAACATTTTTTAAACTTGTCAACACTTTTCAATTGGAAAACTGTGACAGTACAGCTTTATGATCAAGATTCATTAATCTATCTAACGTGCATTTCCATTCTGCAACTAATGAGTATCTCTGTACTGATTTATCACCAATTATTTTAAAAGAATTAAATTGTTTCTTTTGTCTATACGTGAGATGTGAAGTATTAAAACCTTCAAATGTCTTCATCATTCTAACTAACAAACTAATACTCTTCATTAGCTGTTCATACTTGGGAAGCAAGAAAAAGTAAACGATCCATATGTAAAACTACGACCTTAAAACTGAATCTATGGCACTGTTACTAAAATTATTTAAATGCGAGGATAGTTGCTGTTTCTATTTTCTTGTTACTTATTAGTCACCAAGCATACAGATATACTGATCGATGCCATTTATCCAATTGATACCAGTACAGCAAGATGAAAATCATTAACTGGAGGGGAGTAGAGTACTGGTATGTTACCTGGCTGCCTACATTGCTCACAATGTCATAGAACAGCAACTTAGATGTATAATAAGTTCATAAGCGAACAGGGGAGCACTCATGACAACCAAGACCTCCTTTCCTATTTCCTAGAAGCTTTCATATATGTCCTAGTTTGGATGAAGGAACAAGGGATGAAGGAAGTGTGACTCATTTCTTAGTTAACTGCATAGTAACGTTAAACATTTGGGTGTTCGGCTAGCTTTAAAAAACTCCCCGTAACCTGTCCAAGGACTCAAATCTTTTTGCAGATATACAATAACATCACTGACTGTTATCCACAGTATGTCATGCGAAGGCTGGCTAACTGTCAAGCTAAACTGCTAGCAAACTGAAAGTGGCTAGGTTAGGCCAAGCTAACCGGGTACAGTTAGCAAAGGCGCGAATATAACGCTAAGTTAGATTTGCTGTTTCAGTTACAATAACAGACTACTAAAACGTAATGTCAAAACTATACCTGACTGGGCAAAGTCACACATTTATCGCGATGTATCCCTAAAGAGATCCAACGGAGGCCTAGCCGAATGCATCAGTGTTAGCGAACTGCTAGCAATGAACAACGTAGCTTAAAAGCTAGCTGCAGGAAATTGCAGATTTGTACTTTCTGAAGAGCTTAAATACGCCAACACAATATCTTAGCGCAAATGAGTAAGTCGGTATATGCGTGTCAAATATGTCCTTGTATCTACCTTTGGTCTGACTTCTTATATGAGCCGGTTACGCCGTCGAATAGGTTTTAGCTGCTCTGTTTTCTTTACAACTTAAGGCGGAAGTTTTTTAGGACTGGCCTAAGCGACATCTTCCGGACAATTGCTACGTAAACGCACGCCCTCCAATCAGAAGGCGGGTGGATGGAGCGCTGTGGGCCATGTACTGACTCAGTGTGGCAACGATCACAAAGACAGAGTGTGCTGCTAGCTGAACTGTCAATAGAGGGAGTCACAGATCACTCGATGACATCAATTCTCGGCACGCAGGACTGGAAGGCAATAAAAGCTGTTATACATTTCTCCACGATATCAGACTTTACCTAAGGCTTCACTGAGGGTGAGGGTTGCATGGGTCCATGCCCAGGGAAGGTGAATGGGATGGGGGTGGTGGGAAGTGGAAGCAGCCATTAAACTTGGCGCCGAAGTCGGCACCGATTAGCAAAAAGAACACAATCAACTATGGGGAAGTCGTTTTTTTTATTTTTTAAACTTTATAATATGACTCAGGACATTATTTTAGGAGGTGATAATACGAATAAAAATCATTCAGTCTGCTGCAACTAAGAACTAACTAAATAAATAAACTAAATAAATGTCCCTATGGTGGAGTGAGTACTATAATTTTGCAATCTGGAAAATTCCATCCAATACACAGTTATATTATTCAGTATAAAATGTTGAGAGTTAAAACTAAGAGTTATAAAAGAAGCAAAGCAAAAACTTATCTTAAGATGGAACTTGGTGTGTAAAATGACAGGAGTTCTTAAACAATCTACAATTCCTGTCCTCCATCTTAATGATGTGGAGAATGTGGACAACAAAGGGGAAGCAAATATGCAGGCAATAGAAAAGCCATAGTTCCAATAATGTAGGAGAAACAAAATGAGAAAAGAAATATTGGATAAACTTTAGAATAAATTATAAGACAGTGGGGATAGCTAAAAAAAAGACATTTTTATTTACTCTTGAAGAGCAATAAGTCAAGGTGATGATAATAAGAGGATATAGTGAAACATTTTAAACGAAGTGCTTGTATTATGCTTATAACACCTTGGATCTTACAGTGTGCCCTCCAGTTTGTTGGTTAGTCAAACCATCATGGCCTATTTCAAAACTGATTTCCGGTTGATTTAAATACACTGAATAGTGTTAAAAGGAATTAAAGGATATAATCTATGAAGTCAAAACTCATGTCCAAAGTTCATATATGCAGATTTTTAAAGTTTGTTCAATAGATCTGGGGAGTGAAAGAGTGACACTTTATTGTTTATTCACAGATTGATTCTTTCATTGATTCCTGATTTTTAATTTACAAATCAGGAATGAATTTGAATATCAGATTTCAGGATTTACAGAAGAGATAATACAATATTATCAGGACAAAGATTTTGCAGACAATGTACAGAATTCAGATTTCATCACCTTCAGTATTTTAAGCCCAAGATGATGACATAATGGGAAAAAGTAAAAGGAGGGGACATCATATCACACAAAGTCTTTTGTATATATTAGGAAGGTCTTGAAAATTCTCACAGGACTGATGGAAAATTTGATTGTCGACTGGCAGAAACAGTAAAACACATTATCATGGACTGTGGGAGCAACAGGAGGATCTGTTTGAAATCTGGAGGAAAACTGAGAATGTGCCGGAAAATCTCCGTAACATTAGATTGTCTAGCAACATATAAAGAACTGTCTGAAAGAACTCTAACTAACAACCAGCAGAAGGCAGCAACACACCAGTTTGTCCTGTCTTAGCAAAGAAGAACAAGACTCGGCACTGCACGGTCCAATACGGTATGTGAGCGCATCTTCCCACAAAATGTGTGTTTGTAGTTTTGCTTTGTGCGAGACATTGCAGAGTTGGTCCCCAAAGTCTGAAAACAAAACTGGTTCATGCTTTTTTGATCCAGTTTTTTCCGATATCGCGCTACTTAAAATGGAACGAATTGTTCATGCGCATGTTATTCCACTAGATGGCACAACCGAAATTCCTCAACACAATTTCTAGACTTCTCATCAAGCAAGTATTACTCTATTAATTGACGATTCGATCAATATGAATTGATTAGAAGCCGTTTTGATAAATTAATACTGTTATGTCATAAATTTAAACTGCTACTTAACTAACAGCCGTATGCCAGAAACATTTTAATATAATATTGTCAGCTACATCTCAGTGGGCGTTTACAAATCTACAGCTGTGTGGAATATCTACATGTACCCCAGTACTTTACCTAAGCACACTTTGATGTCCTTAGACTTATGTAATTGTGATTTATGCTAGTTAATGTTTTTAATCCACTAAACTTTATCTGACTACTCCAATTACTATTCCACTCTCATTATTAATACACAATATAATCAGAACTATAGATTAAGTTGTACAATGGTATATGAAGGAATTACATCTGGCTTCACTTAACAATCGCCATTATTAAAGGCATGCATACACATTAATGCATTATAATCTAATTAGCTGCATAATTATACTCATGTTTTGGTTATTCGCAGCTTGTTTAGTACTGCTGTACTTTCCCCTAAAATAAAATGTAGATTGCTATACTTTAAGTTGCTACAGAGCATTTTAAATTACAGAGAAACATTCAACCTCAGTCAGGGTTTCACGTCATGCAGCTTAATTACAACAACAACAACAACAACAAAAAGGAAAATGATTTACTTCATAATAATGTTGTTTAGTCAATGTTGATTTGTTGCCTGCATATTTTCTAGATCTTCTTACTCCCATCACCACAAACAGGCCTCTCTACCTTGTTCACCTGTCCAGGCTGACATGGAAGAGGTAAGAGTGCTATAATATTGTGACACACAAAAACACATTCACTCTAAACTCACAATCTTGTTAAGACATTGGTAACACCATCATGATTTCTTTCACTGCAGAGCGAGAACTTTAGAGGCACCAATGTACCAGAAACATACCAGAAAACAGCCTGTCTGTGAATCTGGTTTTCACAGAGAAGTCAAAAGTCCAAAAGGCATAAACAGTGTTAGGACTTGTGTATAGGCAGAAAAAGCTATTATGTTACAGTACCAAGCTCATTCTATTAGGTCTATTCCTAGGACCCAATTAGCCAAAAAAGATGATTGTGCATTTGCTACATGTGCCCCACAGTTATGGATTGCACTTCCAGAAGATACTGCATCATCTGAGTCCGTGTTTGCTTCTAAATTGCGCCTAAAACCATCAGAGCATTTTTGTAACATTTGTAACAGGTATTGATACCTGTGGTCTTGCACACATGTATGCGTTTACACTGGCAAGAAAAAGTTTGACAACACTATAGCATTATTGTATTTTTGCAATGAAATGTAAAGATGAATGAATACTAAAACACAGAAAACATGTTTTTCATTCATCTGCAACAATTTAGTAAATCTTTGAAGAATTCCCTGTTACAAAACATCTAACATTTGCTACTTAATCAGTGTAAATTTTAAGGCTTTGCATTTATCTGTTTTCTTCAAGAATTTAGCAAAAGGACTATGAAGATCCGGAAGATCTTAATGATCAATTTAAGATGCAGCTGCTCTTAAATTTACACTGAATGTAATTTTCAGTGTAATTTAGAACTAAAAATGACCAAACAAAAACAGATTTCTGTAAAAACTGGTCAGTCTATACTTGTTTTGAGAAATGAAGGTTATTCTCTACGAGATATAACCATGAAATTAAACATTTCTTTAAAAGGTGTACACAATTGTTTCCAGAGACTTGCTGAAACTGATTCCATTCAGGACAGAACACGCAGTGAAGGCCAAAGTGCACATCTGCCCAAGAAGACAAGTACTTACGAATGTCCTCCATGAAAAACAGACACCTCACTGCTCCTGAATTGGCTGCATTTTTGAATAAATTAGAGAGAAACCAGGGTGCACCGACACTGTGAGTAGGAGACTCAGGTCAGCTGGTCTCATGTGCAGAATTGCCAAAACAAATATTTTTCTAATTTTTGCTGAAATTTTTATCCATGTTTTTGGATTGGACGAGCTCTTCATGGAGATTTAAAGCCATATTCCATATTACTTTAAACTATTTAACTTTAAATGTAAATATTTTTTAACTTTAAGATTTAAACTCTGGCTTTTGTGTATTTAATTTGTTATTTTGTCCTGTTTTCTTCCTTTCCTGGACAATAGTTTAGGTATAGCATATATGTATTTTTATGTGATCAGATAAGTTAAATAAATTTGAGGTTTTCAGGCTTTTCAAAGTTCCCAACACCACAAGAAGATCTTGGTGCGGTACATTAATCCAATGAACAACATTAACTTGATTTGCAACATTTTTTTACTCTCACCAATGTGAACATGTCATTAAAGAATAACAAGGAACGCTATGTATCACAACACAGTACAGTATGATACACAGACCCAGAGGAGAATTTCAGGGCTCAGAGACAAAGTTATCATTCTCATGTTAGTTTCCATTTTGTATGATATATTTATAATGCTTCTTCTAAAATTCCCTAGGAGAGTAGGTGAGCGGGCAACATGCTGGTGGAGTGGTTAGCGCTGCCTTTCTGTGTGGAGTTTGCATACTGGGGTAGATCCCAGCCCCCATGATCCTGAACTGGACGGATGGAGAAAGGTAAGATACGAATCATGTTTGAGATATAAGCGAGATGCCTCCTTTTTTCTCATTTGGAAGAGAAAATTAAAAATACTAAAGCTAATACGAAGCAAAGTTTTAGTCTATAGTCCTAGTATATTACTTCTAAATTTAATAAGTACATCCTAACTAATGCAGAAACTTATCAGAAACATGTCAATCAAAACACAAACAAAAATAAGGCTGAAATGAGAATCGCGATTTTGTGTCCAAGCAGGAGTAAAACAAGCTATGAGCAGTAAACACTTCCTGTAGAAACAACTGACCATTTTGACATACTGTAGTTTGCATTAGCAGCAGAAGAATGTGGTGAAAATGTCCTCAGGTTTGAGCTGTGATCCAAATCTCTTCCCTAAGGTTCCCCTACAAAAAAATCTAGCAGAAATAAGCAGTAAGAAATCAGCAAAGTCCAAAGCGAAGTTAATTTACAGTGCAAAAATAGAAAAACAAAAAACAAGCCAGCAGTAAACGAGTCGATTCCAGAATCAGACTAAAACTAAGTGCGCAACCTTGCAATAATGTACTTCTTCTCAAATCTCCTGCCTTCTATCAAAAATCTTCTTACATCATTCTCAGAAGTGATGACTCATCTGAAAAGGGAGCTTTTTATTTACCAACTACGCTGACATACACACCTACTTACACTAAGTTCTTTTAAGGACACAGAACTTTACACTAGGTGGGTACTACAACCACCCTGTGGGACAGCTTCTGCCTGTCCTATAAGGCTCCAGCTGACAGTGATACAACACAACATGGCGCGGAGAGAGCTTCAGTGAGCACGCACACAAGCACAAATTTTTTAAAAAGTAATTTTTATATCAGAACTGTCTTCAGTGTGACTGTCTGATCACACTTAGACAGCAAACATTGTTGGACAGAGAGCCAAAGTCCAGAGTAAAGTTAACTGAGTCTTTACTCTAATTTCCTCTTTTCAAACAACTGTTTTTACACCGAGGAAAATATATGTAAAAAATGTAATATAGTATTATATTACATATAGTCAATAGTTTATATCATAATATGATACATATGATATGTTTCTCTTTAGGATTTACTATTTCCTACTGTAAATAACATCAATATGACAAGAAGATTATTGTTTCCATGACATAATGGAAAATCACTAGCTCAACACATTCTTTGTGTTTCAAAAGAGCTTGTTCTTGCTGCCCACAATGTTATTGAGAACTAACATGATGCAAGATACATGAATAGAATTATAAGCTCTGTGTGGCAATAGCTAGTCAATTAGTCACTAATACTTATAATAATACTGTAGCTGCCAGCTTGTATACTGGGTAACTAACACAGCCATAATTGAAATGACAATATTAGTTGTAGCCCTAAACAGATATTTTCCAACTGCAATTGTTATACCTAACAGATCAGATAGTGTTTTGCCTCCATCAGCATAGTAAGACGTGTTTTGAAGTCACTGAGCGAGAAGAAGAAAGAAGCGTGGTTGTGTTTACTACAGCTCATCATTAGGGTGCACACGTCTTTACGTGTTCTTATTAAGCTCGGTAAGATAAATATATAGTTTCTTAGCTCCAAATTCCCTCAGTTCAGAGTGCCCCATTTCTCCTCATTATATTCTACACGTGTCAAGGGGTCAAGAGTTGACTTTTCTATCTTGTTTCATCAGAATGCAGAGGCCAACTTGCAGGCTGACAGCTGACTTGTCTGGTTACTGTCAATCTAATGGATCACAGGAATTCAGGCTCCAGGTGGATGAAGCCTCCAGGCGTATGTGTACCAGCAGATACCATGTATACAAAACGGCTGTAGGAAATCTAAACTTCTGTGTTTAGTTTTGCATAAACATTTGGGAAAAAATAAGCTCCCACCTGGTAATGACAACCTGTCCCTGCTCTGCAATGGTAATTCTCTGCTACAACTAAACTGTAATAAGTAGCAAAAGTATTTCTGAAAATTAATCAGTTTTCCTCCACACATCTTTATTTACTTGGAGCAAAGTATTTGGTTACAAGTTCCATCATTAGTCATAAGTTAAGAGCAATTACATCAAGACTAGAAAAATCATCATATCAAATGTGACACTTTTATGCTCTGACACACCTTTAAAATAAGAGAACCATACAGTATTTATGTTAATTTTTGGACCTAGAGCATTTAGAGCAAGTCACCAGCTGTGGTGTAATTCCGATGTCATTTATGTACATCAGTGATTATATTACATATAAAATAAACCCCTTTGAGACAATGTGTGACATGTAAATTGAAAGAAAAAGCAATGATTTGCAATTTAAGAGGTTGAAAAAGTGTTTGTATTACAATGCACAGTTGTGCTTGCCCCTAAACAGTTCCAGAAAATGTTGAGTCCTTTAGTTTAAATTGTGCTTCCACTTCAGAGGACAAGTCACCCTCCTTTGCGTTTAGCAATCATCTTCCTCTCATTTGTATCTTAGTTATCAGTCCTCTATATTGTCTGCTAAAATTCAAGATTTGAATTTGAGTTACAGACTTTCAGGTATTTCTAACTGGTTGTCATTTGTGAATATAAGCCACCTTTTATTTCTTCTCTCTTTCCTCTCGCATCGTCTTCTGGTCCCAAACTTTTCTTATGCTGTGTAGATATAGGATAAGTAGAAACAGCATGTGCCTATGGGTGGTAAATATTGTAATTACTGGACCCCCTATCCATCTGAAACATTACAGGAATATTACATCAGTCAAGATTTCCCCTACAACATGCAAAAGGTTTCCATCACCATTAACAGGATTTTCAAAGTAAAGAAAATGCAAAGATTCTAAGAGGTTGTTGCTCAGATCTAGGCAACTGTACACAGAGAAATAATATATATTTTTTATAAGATTAATAGCAAACAATGTTTAAACATGCCAGCAACAGAGCTAAACATATGGACTTGTTACATCAACCATACTATGTGACACAAATTGAGTGCATACCTCTGTTGTTGCTTCTGCATGAAGTCAGAGGAAAAAAATGCAGCTGGCGCTGCATGTATGCATGTGGTTCTTTTATTTAATGCTCTAACCTTATTACCCAATGGTTGGGGTCAGGTTAAAGTCAGGTAGGGGTCAGGTTAAGCATCATTAAACGTGAGTGGTTAGGGTTCAAGTGAAGGTTAGGTTCAAATGAACTGCACGGCTACCAGGAAACCCCCCCCCCCCCAAAAAAAAAAACTGCTCCCAAGCTGTGGCCTCAGAGCTGTACACTGGATCAGTGTCAGTCTGTAAGCACATGGGCTTGCCTTATATCTTCATTCCAGTTGTAATGTGAGGGTGTTTGCACCCGTACTAGTGTTAGTGTCTTCCTCTATTGGGGCTGTCCCTACACCCAGTGTAACCACAAGCTTTTGTAGTGCACATTGTCCATGCAGACTGGTTCACATCAAGTTAAACGAGCTTTGTTGGACTGGAGCTAACTAAATGAGGATTCACGTACCAAATGTTGGGTGGAAATATGGAGACACTCTGTAGTGAGCCATTTGCCTGATACTTACAGTGACTTTTTCCTTTGGACGCTATCCGCTGTCAGTTGGCTGTTTGCATGAAAATGGAAAATAAAACAAATTCGGTTCATAAAGATGCTAAAGCATTGCTGAAAATGTAAAAAGTGCAAGTTATATTTCAAAACCTAAAAGAAATCATTACGCAGCATTTGTGTTTGGTTCCGCACTTTGTCAGTCTGTCCGCTATAGGTGGTGTATTTACTACTTTTTCTTAAAAAACGAAAAAAAAAAGTGAACTGTGGCCCTAAATTGTTGCATGCACATTATAATCAGATATTAACATGAGCCATCACAGACAAATGACGTAGCATCAACCTCATCAATTGTTGACTACTGCATAAATATCCTATGGACTAGCATTGGAATTCTTTATTATGCTAATGTGGATATTATCTTTTTAGAAAACTTTCCATCAACCAGAACTACCTAGAATGGAATTTTTTTAAGCCGGACTGGAGCCAAAAACGTGGCATCGCAACATCCGATGTACTTTTCCACTCGTGGAGTTACAGGGGGACGAGCGGAGCAGCCTGATTGGCCCGTTGGCTGAATCCATTCAACCAGGGACGCTCATTTAAATGCAGTCGGCAGCGCAGCAACTGGCACAAATCGGCACGTTTGCGTGAAGGACTAGAAGAATCTCAACACAGAACCGTGAGCGACACTCAACGGGATTGTTTTTTTTTAGAGTTTATCATAGACGTAATTATACTCGAAGAGTAAAAAACGTGACGGCGTCTTCAAGGGTTTTCAGTGGGCGGAAACATTGAAAGATTTAAATTGTTCGGAAGCTTTTAGCGACCAGGAGTAAAAGACTACAGGCAGCTTCCTTTTACAATTACGACGTTAATAGGTGGAAATAATTACAAAGTGTTACGAAAATGCGTCATTGCGCATTTTGATTTTCCCCCCTCCCCAACATACGGAGATATGTTGAATAAGTCCTTTGTTGATCTCTTGTTTCTTTGCAGAATCTGCAGCCATGTCTTTGCAAATCCACATCAACAGCCCTAATGTGACGTACACAGACGCGCACATTGTGGCACAGTATTCCTATCAGACCACATCAGTGCACCGAAACGGGAACAAACTCACGGTACGTCAGCTGTTTATTTTTTATTTTTTTGGTTTGTTTGTTAGTTTTGTTTTTGTGGTTTTTTTTTTTCAATTTTTACTTCGCGTTTTTTGTAAACGCATTGTGCGTATGCTGTCCGTGCGCTCCCTTCACTGACTCCTCCCCTTTTGTGACACAGGTGACCCCCTGCACCACGGAGATGACGCTTCGCACTGAGAGGCGTGTGCCCAAGCTCGGCGTGATGCTGGTGGGCTGGGGGGGCAACAACGGCGCCACCGTCACTGCAGCTGTGCTGGCCAACAAACTGCGTCTCACTTGGAAGACCAAGAATGGAGAGAAGGTGGGTGGGCTGACACATGTGTGACCTACATGTTCGCCACTGTGACCCTGTTTAGGAGCACCTCAAGCTACTGTAGGACTTTCAGCACAAAGAGAACTGACAAACTCTATGGCTGAAATAAATCAAAGTATATTTAATTATCATGTACACTTTTAAAGGATAACTTTGTTGATGTTCTAAATTAATCACATCCACAATCATACAGATTCTAAAGCCGACACTAAATCTTCTCTACTCATGTTCGGTAAGTTGTCAGCCAGTGATGCCATAGACCTTTATTCTTGTCCAAAACACATCAGCTAAACAGACCCCTATTACTGAATGACCTATTTCTTGTAAATATTGTCCACACTCTTCAGCATCCCTAGTAATTCCAAGCTAAAGGTCATGCAGGGTCAATTCACCAGCTAAAGTGGTGTGACTAGCTGATCTGTTTGAATAGTTTTTGGACAACAAAGGAGGTTTACGGTGATTGTGAACATGGTTTAGTTTAGAGGTTATGAGAAGAGCATCTTAGCATATGTGTAATGGTTGTGGACAATATGATTAAAAATAAACAAATAAATAAATCAGGATCCATCCCTGAGGTACATACCTGACACTTTCACGTAGTGTGCCAAAACCTTAAATGTGAGTTAACTTTTTAAAAAGCTTTTTCATGTCACTTTGCAGGTTGCTTTTCACATCGTAAATATTTAGTTTTATTAACAGAAAAAAGGCAACTATTACATAACATGAGCTCCTTTTAAAAAGACTAATAGGATGTGATAATTTTAGGGTATGAATGGAGAAGCTTCCTGTACTATTACATAAATATAGCGTCTGGCCTTCGGTGGATTGCCTGATACAGTAGCAGAGACTGATTATAAGCTGGTTATGCTGACATGTTCAGCCGGGTGCTAAGAGCTTAACTGACTCTGGTCTTGGGAATTTTACCCTAAATGTAGCCAACCATTTTTAAAAGACTACCTTTAAGCCCAGTTTGTCTGACTGAACATGTATTTTTGTTGTTTAGTTAAAGGTTTATTAAACATTGTTTGTGCTTTGATTGCTGCCAGGAAACAGCGGGAGCAGGTGGCTTGTTTGTGTTGCTGTTGATTCCACATCCTTAGTACCACATTAATAGGGTCTCCCACAGTGTGAGCCCCTCTATCTGCCAGTGTCTGCTGTATTTCTGTTACCTTGATCTTTATTCATAACATAATGGAAAACAGAATCCAGATCAGATTATTTCTGAAATCATATTAATCAAGAGTTGGCTCAGTGTCAATCTTTCTCATTGTCAAGTCCAAATAACCCTTTGCAGGGAAAATCTGCTTGGTTGCATTGGCTACAAAATATATGAAAACACTAAATGTATATGACAATTGAATATTGTTTTTTTTATATTTACAATTAAAGTGATTTATATCAGTTGTACAGCAGCTTCTCCCTTTGGCAGCAGGTCTCCAGTCAGATGTCGGGAGTGGCCCCCCCGTGGCCCCACCCCTGAATGTGGCTACAAGTCAGATGAAGTAAAGCTTCTCCACACAGCTCTGTTCAGCTTTTCACTGTCTGAAAAGAAATAGAACGGGAAATTCCCAACATTTTTATTTTGAATCATATTTACAGATCCTTGCCCCTCTGCAACAGGCCACATGTTATGCATCTGCCCTAAATAGGCATGCGTTGTTGCTAACTAAATGATATGATTTTCATTTCTGCCTTTTCTCTGGTTTAGGTTATTAATAAATTTAAACAGCATAATATTAGAATGAATAATCACAGACCATTTCTCTGCTCGCTCTCCCTCATTCTTTAGAAAGCGAACTACTATGGCTCCTTCCTACAAGCATCTACTGTTTGTTTGGGATCAGGGCTTGAAGGAGATGTCAACGTGCCCTTCTGTGATCTCCTACCCATGGTGCACCCTAATGATATCGTCTTTGATGGTAGGGTTGGTTAAAAACATAGTTTGCTGAAGGTTTAACATCTGAGACAAACTTTTAGTTCTGGAGTGTCATATCTTAACAATTACAGCTATTTTTTTAACTTGTATGTTTGTGATTTTTAGGCTGGGATATCTCCTCAATGGATCTTGCCAGTGCAATGGAGAGAGCTCAGGTGCTTGACTGGACATTACAAGAACAACTCCGACCACACATGCGTGATATGAAACCCAGGCCCTCTATTTATATCCCAGAATTTATTGCTGCAAATCAAGAGAGCCGAGCTGACAATGTCCTCACTGGGACCATGGCAGAGCAGGTAATGCAAGGTCATCTGACCAGGACTGTTTTTGTGCTTTTTTACTGTTGCAGACGTGTGTAATAAATTTTAATAAATGGTCTTCCAGGTGGAGCAGATCAGAGCTGACATAAGAGACTTTCATAAGTCAAGTAGCGTGGACAAAGTCATTGTTCTGTGGACTGCTAATACTGAGCGTTTCTGTGATGTCAAACCAGGGGTCAATGACACTGCCCAGAACCTGCTAGCTGCAATCCAGGTGAGAACAGGAGACATAAAGAGTTCTGTTAATAAACTTGCAGAATGACTTGGAATTATTTAAGAACAAGCCTTAAGATCTAGTCAGAAATCCTTGTTTGGTTGGTGAAAATAGAAATCTCCAGGCTTCAGTGTCCCTGAAACCAACGTAAACTATGTCGGTGGCTGGTGGCCATGGAGCTCCCATTCAACTTTAATTTCCTCCCAATGCCAACAACCCAACAATAACCCTTCATCACATTTATTAAAGCTTAGATGATGAAAAGATTATCTCTCATAACACTTCACTGTGGATTATCAAATAAAATATCATAATGACTCTGAATAAGTCATCTTTTCTTTTATATCAGATCAGGGGAAGAAAATGATGGTTTGCCCCCTTTGAGTGAGCTTCTATTCTATCCCCCATTTTCAGCCTGCTTGTACTGCTGCCAGCAACAATAATAATCTGCTTTACAGATTTAAGATCTTATGCAAATTGCTTAATTTTAGACATGCATGAACTTGACTGCAGAGAGTTGTGCTACTGAGATGATTCGAAGAGTTGGCATACAGCCTTGTGAGTCAAGCTTCTTTTTACTCTGTGTAATATAATGATGTAATTTGTAACCACCATTATCTCTGGATTGTATCTCACCTACATCAGGCTGGAGCAGAGGTTTCTCCCTCTACTCTCTTTGCTGTGGCCAGTATACTGGAGGGCTGCGCCTACATTAATGGCTCCCCACAGAACACCTTTGTGCCAGGGGCTGTAGAGCTTGCCGTGCAGAGGGGCGTTTTCATTGGAGGAGATGATTTCAAGTCTGGACAGACCAAGATCAAGTCTGTACTGGTGGACTTTCTGGTCAGCGCAGGGATCAAGGTGAGAAAATGATTTCATAGGTAGAAGGAAGGAGGATGGTTGA
Source organism: Channa argus (assembly GCF_033026475.1). Lineage (NCBI taxonomy): Eukaryota > Metazoa > Chordata > Actinopteri > Anabantiformes > Channidae > Channa > Channa argus. The sequence goes on from NC_090212.1 coordinate 15,327,465, forward strand.
ATGAAATTATACTTGAAAATCTTGAAAAAGAGCGACTACCTAATCGTGATATCAGACAAATTTTAAATATTAACAAAGTGACAGTTACAAACCCTGTAGCATTCATTTTCTAAACAAAAATTTGAATTGGTTTTCTTTCACGTCACTAGCCAACCGCCATTGTCAGTTACAACCACCTCGGCAATAACGATGGGAAGAACCTCTCTGCTCCGCAGCAGTTCCGCTCCAAAGAGATCTCCAAGAGCAACGTGGTGGACGACATAGTCCAGTCCAACCCTATCCTGTACAAGCCTGGAGAAAAACCTGACCACTGTGTAAGTGACTTGCACACAGACAAACAATCCAGTTGGTATGGATGTTTACAGAAACCTCCATATATTGATGGTCTCTGTTTTATTTCAGGTGGTGATTAAGTACGTCCCCTATGTGGGAGACAGCAAGCGTGCCATAGATGAGTATACCTCTGAAATCATGATGGGAGGCATCAATACTATTGCACTGCACAACACCTGTGAGGTCAGTGGTCGAGTATTCTCTTTAGGTAGAGCCAAAGCATGTTGGTTATATTTAACAAGTCTTGGAGCTAATTTAAAGAGCTATCTTCAAGTAATTTTGTTATTTTAAAATTTTCATTGAGTTGTTTTGTTTCAGTAAAACATGTATTCTATTTTCATTCACACACTTTACGTGTATAACAAAAAACAAAAGATCCTAATGTAATGATGGTGACTTTAGGTGGGGGAAAAAAATCTAATTGGTGTAAATTTTTATCTTTATGTTCATCTTATCTGTATGTATATCTTTTAAAGACTTCAGGCAAGACCCTGTTACAGATACACTGTCAGTGCAATCCCTCCATGTACAAGGAAATTTATTGCGCCAAAAATTGTCATAGTGTCATTTCTTCCTCTAATATGCTGTACTCACCTTGTGTTTCTTTGTTTGCAACAGGACTCTCTTTTGGCCAGCCCAATCATTCTGGACCTGGTGATCCTGACAGAGCTTTGTCAGCGTGTGACTTTCCGGCCTCAGGGGAAGGAGGATTTCCAGTCCTTCCACAGTGTCTTAGCACTTTTGTCCTTCCTCTGCAAAGCCCCCCTCGTACCATCAGGAACCCCAATCATCAACGCCTTCTTCCGCCAGAGGGCCTGCATAGAAAACGTCATGAGGTATGGATCAATTTCAGCAAGAGCTTTGAGTTTGTTTCTTTTCTCTAGACTGCAGTACTACAGTTTTACAGAACATTTGATTTAACATTCCCATATTCTGGCTTCATTTGGTGTCACCAGTTAAAAACATCCTTCTTGTTTTCAGAGCGTGCCTCGGCCTTCCTCCTCAGAACCACATGCTGCTGGAACACAAGCTGCAGAGAAACTTCCTGCATTCACAGACCCCCCACATCAATAGCTACACGGCTACTTCGAAAAAGGTTTCCCTCAGCAACGGGAACTACGTGCCTCTGACAAATGGGATCTGTGCTCATATCGATGGCACAGCATGATAACAACCAAGGTTGCCAGCCCCTGAGAGAAAAGAAACCTGACACAGTTATAAAACTATATTTCTTGCATTAAAAGAACAGAGACCCTCAATCATAAACCAGTCATTATAAAACAAACAGGATTGCAGGGTCAACTTGACATTTATGCAAGATCCATTTTAAGCTATAGATAATGAAGGTGCAGCAAAATTTGCATATCACACTGTTACTGTTGTTCCGTATATTTTTTAGGTGCTCATCTAAACATAGAGTCTGAGCATGTAGCTGACACATGCTTCTAAAATAACTCTTAATCTGTGTCTTTCCTTTTGACCATTTACTTAAACTTTCTTCTTCCACTACAATAAAGATAAAACTGTGAAAAAGGCACGGCACATAAGCATGATCAAAAACCATTATTCTCTCTAGGCTCCAAAGCTCTAAAAAGCAAGAAATGACTAAATCAACTTGAAAGGCATGAGCCCCTTGTTAACATTTTCAACCAATCAGAGACCAGAGCATTAAAGAGCTTATTCTTAGCAAATCAAACACAGCACAGCAAAGATCAGAAAAAAATATTCATCCCACTGTATATATAACTGGTTCCATCACATACTTCAAGTTAGTAACAGATCAGTCAATTGCCTGTATTTGCTGAGTTTAAACATGTGAAGCTCATAAAGCAGTCCGTTGTGTGTATAACATTTAATTTTTCAAACCAGATTTTTTTTCTTGCTTAAAATATCCTTTTATTTTGAATTTATCATGTAATATTTTATTTGTATAAACAGGTTTTAGTTTGTTTTCATAATGCTTGCATCTTTATATAGGTAGTTTTCTGTTTACAATGCATATGTAAAATGCTATTCAACTGTAAAATGTTTTTAGAAATACTGTAGATCTGTGTTACAAGAAAGTGTAAGATTTGTCCTATTGCTGCCTTATTGTAGCCTGAAACTAAATAGAAAAACATCTGGCACAAGGCGAGTTGATATCAAAAACAAGTCATGTTTAGTTAGTATAAATGTACTTCTTTATATTTTTCATTTAACAGTAACAATTGAAAAAATTGTTTGGTATAACATAGACTTGTGCACTGTTTCTGCACTTGTATCAAAACTCCATGCACAAAACACATAAAACCACTAATGGGATAATAAATGCTTGTCATTATCTACAAACTATTCAGTTGAATTATTTTCTTACAGGAGCAAAATTGTCTTGGTGGTGCACGTGATGATAGAAAATAGAAGATCCTATAAGTTGTTATTCCACACTGTGCACAGACATGCACAGGACTGAAATGTGGTTCTCTGGGTCCACAGTATAACACAAATAAAAAACCATTTATAAATAAGATAAGTTGAACTGTTTACCATAGAAAGCTGTTAGTAGTTAAACACTACTGATGCTGCTGTCATGTCTCTACAATATCCAGGTTAGAGACAATTAAAGATGCAAAATGAAATCCTAGATTTTAACAGCAGTCTGAGGGGCTGAGATGCTGCAACTGAGTGGTCAGTGGAAAAAAATTATTGAAAAAAGAAGAGTACAGGTTGTCGCATAATTGCTTTGTAACTACTTTTGTTAAGGGTTTTAGAAATTGGCAAAAACAACTCGGTCAATACAGTTTTTTATTTTAAGTAGTATTCAGTAGTAGTATAAATAAAAAAAATGGGGATGGTGCAAGATTCCCTCGATCCGCTCTTGTTAAGTTGGGAACCCCTTTAATTCCCTTGCATCGATTGGTCCGTTTCTGTTTCCTGACCGGTCTTAAATCACTTCCGCTGCCGTTGCTGCGACACGGGACGACAACAGCAATGGCCGACAAGGAGAAGCGCCGGTCCGGAGTTCCTCCTTCAGGGATGCCCGAAGGCAAAGCCCCCAAATCGGATAGCGACGGGGAGTTTCTGTCACAGGCGGGGGTGGGAGAGCTTCTCCGCGGGGCCATTCTGAAGATGGTCGAGGCCAGGTCGGACGATCCCATCGGGTTCCTGGCCGACCACTTTTGCAACCTTGCCTCCGTGACAGAGGCCGGCAGAGCTGGTTGTGATGATGGGAGTCAGTTGAGCAACGGCCCGCTGAGCTCGGGAGCTCAGGAGCAGCAGCATCTGAACCGGGCGCTTTGGCACCTGCGGCTGGCGCACCACTCCCAGAGGTCTGGTCCAAAGTGTCTATAGGGTCCTGCTGGAGTGATGAGCAGACAGCCAGTGGTTTAAAAGATTATTTTTATGTAAACTAAATTGGAATGCAGTAGAAGACTTACCATGCCATTAAATTATGCAGCTGTTAAAAATGTTCTTGGCCATGTGCTACTTAAACCTAACAGATACTGCAAAACACTGAACATGTAGCTTAGTCCAAATTAACCATTATCAAAGCCGACTGTAAAGTAAGACATCGAAAAACTTTTGGCACAATAAATCTGGTATCCCAAATCCTATCCAGATAAATCAAAACCCCTTTAAGCCAAATCACAAAACATATTTTTTACAGTAAGGGAGATAGTGCTGATATATGTATATTGCTCACCTTCTTTCATTAGTTCAGCATAGACCACTATTTTGATTATAGGTAAACTGTGGTGTGGATGGTTTTGAAAGACTGACTTGTTTTGTAGTTGAAAAAGATGTTTGTGTAATATTTTAAAATGTTCCATTTGTTATAAACCTAGATCTGCCTTCAGCAACAATGTCCGTGTGGCCTATGACCTCCTAAACTTTACTCAGCCCTGTAGACGGCCAGGTGAGGTTCCTGAAGGCCCTGATGACTCCTGTAACGATGGCCCCACAAAAGGAGGGGGAGGAGGAGGAGGGGTGAAAGGAGGCCTCTACTCACAGACTCTGCAGTGCCTGTGCAGTGAAGGCGGAGTCCCTGCCTCAACGTCCGCTCCACTCCTCCAGCGCCTCCATTGCCAAGACCATGAGGCGGTCCCTTATGATGTCTTCCGGCACGGTGTGCTCACTTGTGCCGTTTTCTCAGACTACATTCGGCAGGCTCAGAGGCTCTACGCGGAAGTCTGCTGCCCAGATGAAGGCCCCGCCTCACGATCGTTGTGCTTGGCGGTGCTGGGGACATTAAAGGAAGCCTTAGAGACCTCCCAGGGATGTGATGCAAAGTGCTGTGTTAATGCTAATTGTAAAGTTAATTCCTGTGTGGAGGCTAATCTGAAGGCTATTCGCTATCTAGAGGCCAGTGCCAAGATCTCTCCCTATAAGCTAGCTCAAGCCATGTCTGAAGCACGGACACGGGGTCCAGGCGGAAACATGGACGCTAAGGAGTTTGAGAATGCGGCAGCAGACCTGTTTATCACTCGCGTCAAAGTTTTGTCCTAAGTTTCATCCCTGGTTTTCCACCATTTATGAATGTACAGCAACCACGGAGTGAATGCTAGAATAAGCGAGTCCTCTCTGTTCACCTAAACTCAAACCTACTGCTGCATAGGTGGCAAATTTCTACTTAATACCCATTAAAAAATTGGATTTGATTTAGTTCCAGAATAAGCTATAACGCACACGCAAAATATAAAGTTCAGGTATCTTCTCCTCTTTAGACATCTCCCAAAAACTGAATATGGACATAATTTGGTGAATAACATAAATAAAAAATATATTGTTTGATGTTTGTTCTCTGCCCTAAGATAGACTGGCCACCTGCATCCAACCCCCCACTCCGGACCCTAAGCAGCGTGAGAGCTTACAGATAATGGATGGATGAATGGGTGGTTTGATGGACATCTGTTCTTGAACATATTTACATGATGGATATGAGAACTAGACCTCTGTGACTAATCAAGCAGATACCGTACTGTGAAGGCTGTGAAATGTCTTGGATGTACTACACACATTTCTTCCTGCCACTTTCCATTGTTGTTCATGAAATACTCTGATTAAAAAGTAAGATTGTGGGCTAGATCTACATCTAATGGAACTGAATACAGCAATCCTGTAATAAATCACTGGAGAGGTGTTGAAGTTTCACAGAAAACAAACAAATGCAGTCTGGCGGGGTCGCTTTAGCAGGAAATATTTGTGGCAATAAACACTGACTACAGGTAAAGACCAGTGATGCATGATGCATAAAGAAAACACACAAAGGTGCAGTAACTGGAAAGGCAGGAATGGCTGGGGCACTGCAAGGCATATGGGGCTGGCCAGGTGTAAAAATAACATTTTAGTGAAGGAATAAATTCAGGAATCTAAATGGAAATGTGACAAGCTCACAACAACAAAGGTCATTTACTTGTGTTTCTAACAGTGAAGATTAATCTGAAGGAGATTACTGGCAGCAAAGGGCTTTTCCATTATGGAATTTACAATAGATTTTTCACTTTGATTTCTTTTAGTTATTCCAGGTAGTTCTTGCATAAAACATGAAATCTCATTAGGAACTAGAAGCACATATGTGTCTTGTGACCTGCGGTTATGATTGGAATCAGAACTCATGAGCAATTTGCAAAGATATCAGGAAAGTCTATTTAGCATGGATATTAAAATACAGACGTACCAGTGACTCAGATGCTGCATTTGGAGAAATACTCCCACTGTGACACGTTACATTGATGAGGCCAACATAGGGTGTGCTTAAGGAATCAACATAATGAAGCCAGGTCTTAGTCAGAAAAACAAGGCTGAGGGTTCTTGTGATGCTCGAAAGAGACATTCACATAATCACAGTAAGAAACATTATTCTTTCATTAGTAAACAGCATTTAAAGTTTTTATTTGCCGTTTTTCTGTACTGAAGCATAAAGGTTTTGTTAGCATTGAGTACATGTTATTTTGTAGCTAATAATTAACTGTTTACTACTTTAATAGCCAGTCACATTTAACTCAACAGAGGAAACGTCGTATAAAACGTTGGACATTTTCACACACTAGATGGCAGCACCCATCTGGTGTCCACGATCAAACAAAGAGGAAGAGAGCGGAAGTAATCAAGCTTATCGTGAAATGACAGCAACAACGTCTGAGCTGCTTGCTATACATCCCTTTCATTGCCATAACGTGAAGTTGTGAAGATGGAAGAAGAGGAGCAGCTGCGTTCGTTTATGTTCCTAATGTCTTACATGCTGCTGAAGCGCAGGAGAGACATTAACAACGCGAATATCCAGAGGCGCAATGAGATCCAAAGGCGCATCAGACACAGACAATACTTCTTCCAGAGACAGAAGAGGATGCTCCTGGTCAGTCCCTCCCTCAGTGTGCAATTTTAGAGCCAGTCACATACATCTAAATATTGGTATATTGATTATTCAATACAATTGATGAATTGGTGTCAAAATGAAGATACAATTGCCTGTCATACCTAATTTGATGTTGTTATTTATAAGAATTCACACCCCTAATCTAGAGTGAATAAACATTTTAGAACAGAAGAAACTGATTGATATATTCTTTTCATTTGATTAATCAATATGAAAATCAGCCCATTGTTTAGGTGCCAAACATAGAACAATAAATTAGCAGTTTTACATACAGGAAGAAGTCAAGTCAAGCTGTAGGTTACATGAATTAGGCACAGAATAAAAAAAAACATTCACATTTTTGTCCATAATATTGATGTTTATTCAGTAGAATAATTCATTTTTCACAAATTGTGTGAAACAGTAACTGGAAAAGTAGTTGCTGTAGATTAAATTTTATATTTTTATGTTCCAGATGATGATAGCAGGAGGTATCCGCTCCAACGTCCGCATCCGTACACGTCCCTGGACCACCACTCCGAGCACGGATTGGTGGGAGCGGGTGGTGATGACAGAATTCCAGCCCTCTGATTGGTTGGATAAATTCCGTATGAGCCGAGAGACATTCTTCTACCTCTGTGACAAGCTGCGGCCCCGGCTAGCTCGACAGGATACCAGCTTCCGCCTGGCCCTGCCAGTGGAGAAACGCGTAGCTGTAGCTCTGTGGCGTCTTGCGTCAAATGTCGAATACCGCACCATCAGCACCCTTTTCGGTGTGGGGAAGTCCACTGTGTGCAGGTGCGTCAGAGACATGTGTCACGCCATTGTGGCACTCCTCAGCTCGATTTACCTGCGGCCCCCCACTGAGCAAGACTTAGAGGATTCAGCTCAGCTGTTTCTTTCCCAATGGGGCTTTCCTCACTGTGTTGCTGCCATCTCAACCCTTCACACAGCTATTATTACCCCATCAAACAACGCGTCCGACTATGCCAATCCTGCCGGTTGGCTGTCAGTGCTGTCGCAGGTAGAGGCACGCACTGTTTTAGGCTCCAGCGTATGCTAGTTTATGTCTACATGACATTTTGACTGCTTATTTGTTCTGGGTCTGCTCCTCCAGGTGGCTGTCAGTGGTCGGGGACAGTTCTGGGATGTATGTGCCAGTTTCCCAGGTGGGACAGACCCAGCTGACATCTTACAGAATTCATCACTCTGGGCCACAGCTGCAGAGGGTGGACTGTCGCCTGCCCCAACACCAGTCTTCATGGGAAAACCACTCAGGTGAAGTTAACAGAAAGAGATTTTGTATCAACTATATCAAATTCCCCTTGAGGGAACACACATTATTCTGTCCCATCTACTGTGTCAAGTTTCCACACAGGATTTGTGTCACTGTTCTGTTTACCGTTAACGGCGTCTAACACCTTAAATATTGCTGAAAGGCTGGTACATGATAAACACAAGATGACAGAATGTGAGAACTTCCAGACAAAGCTTCAACTTTGCACAATTTCCATTGCAACTGAAGAGGCGATTAAACACAAATCACAGATGCGATTACTAAGTGGTCCAGCTGTTTTAAGTATATTGCTATTTTTGGATTATATTGCGACTACAGAAGACAAGTACAAAAAGAAAAACATAATCACAATATAAGCACCAATACTACATTTATATGTCAAACTGTCTATTTCTTAGTGCTAAGTATCCTAAAATAGCTTGACCACCTAGTGATCATAAGCTTGCTTTGGCTTTAACCACCTAAACTGTTACAGCTTATATTGTGTCATGGTCAAGTTTAGTTGTTTTTGCTTTGTAATAACAGCTTTAACAGCTCTTGTAGAGAAAACTAATTGTTGAAGATAACTATTGGTCGATGCCATGTATAAACACCATTTCTCAAAAAAAAAATTGCTTATTTGCAACATGCAATCAATAAATAAATTAATACGTTTTGTATATGACGACTAGAAAAACATTATATTTAATAAATTGTGCCATTGCCAAATAAAGGAGCATTTAACAACTAATTCGTTTAATTGGCAACAGGTCAGTAACATGAAACGGAAACACTCCTGAGGGGACTTTGCTTTGATGTTTTCTCCTGGACTTAGATTTTTGCTTGCCTTGTAGCTCACTTGCAAGTCGCTTTGGATAAAAACGTCCTCTAAATGTAAACATGACTGGGTCTAAAAAGAGCATTTTAGAAAGGCAGAGCCTCTTTAATGTAAAGATGGGCAGAGGTTCACCAATCCACAACCAACTGCATCTAGAAATTGAGGACCAAATTTTAGAAAAATGTTTGTCAAAGCACATTGAAAATGAGATATTTTCCATGAAATGCCAAAAAGTCTCAGTTTCAACATCTGATATGTTGTTTATGTACTATTGTAAAATAAAATGGGTAAAAATATGGACACATTGTCCCAGTTGTGCCTGGAACCAGTATAATTGTTTTGTATATAATAATTTATATGTAATAGACAATTTCATAATTTTGTATAAACATTTGACCAAGCACAAAATTAGAAAAGCTTTGTTAAAAATCACAGTTAAATTAATCAGGGAACAGAACTACACATAACAAGTATGTAAAAAGTCTGGAGATAAAGATGACAGCTCACATTTCACTATGCTTAATAATATGTAATATACTAACAGAAAATAGGCTTTAGCTTAGTTTTAAAATCTGTTTATCCTGAGTGAGAAGCTGTCATTAATCCTTCTCATTTGAGCTGGTCAAAGTGCTAAAATTTCTCTTTAGGAAGTTGAGTCTACTAGTGTAACTGACTTAATCTGTTGTGGTTAGGTATGTGCTGCTAGGGGAGGCCTGCTACTCGCTGCAGAGCTGGCTAATGAAGGCTTACCCTGAGGAAGGAGGCAGGAGGTTAAGTCACGCAGCGCTGACGGAGCCACAGCGGCTCTTCAGTCGAAAACTCACGAGAGCGCTGCGCGTGTCTGAGGAGGCACTGCTGAGGCTGAGGTCTCGCTGGCAGTGCCTGAGCAAGAGGAACGACTGTGGACTGGATGTGGTGCCCACCATGATATTGGCTTGCTGCATTCTGCACAACATGTGTGAGTCCCACGGGGATGCCTTCAAGGCAGAGTGGCAGGTGGAAGTGGCCGAGGCAGAAAGCCCTCAGCCTAGCCACAAACGGCTCCTCTCAACCAGCATGGATCAGAGTCATGCTGAGGAGGTCCGACACCTTTTTTGTGACTATTTTGATCAGCAGAATAAATTATAATGAACCTGTATTGTTGAGAATCCTCGTAAACCTTTTTACTTGTACTGTTATATTTTCTTACACTAGTGCTGTGTGGCAGTGCCACGTGTTCTGTTAGCCCAGTAATGTTCAAACATGGCAGAGTTAGCATACATCACAAACCACAGAAGAATACAAATCTAAAGGATGTGATGTCTAAAATCATAACAGATCCATAGAAGAAACAGGCTACATTTAGGTAGAAGTCTTTATTCTGGTGCCTCGATCAGGATCTAAAAATGCTAATCTTGTCCACCCCCCCAAAGTCTATTTTTTATTGTGTAAAAAGCTTCAAAGCCTGAACAGGCTGCTTGCATGAGTAAATGAATATTAATAAATATTTGTATTCATTATAACCCTGTGGTTGTTTTGTAACTTTGTGTGTGTGTAGTAGCTTTAATGTGTAAAACTGTCTTATTTTTGATGCTCTTTGATATTGCATATTTGGTAAGATTGTAACCAGGGCCTTGTTATTTAAATACCAGTTAAAAAGATGTAAAAGCATTACAGAAACTGTTTGGACACACATCAGATATCTGAAAACTGTCAAAGTCAAATGCAGTTTCTCCATTTGTTAACTGCACGGTGGTAAATAATCAGCTAGTAATTATGGAGACAAACCCAGCTTACATGCAAATGTAATCTCGTGCCACTAGGTGTCACTGCTACCACAGTCCTTACAAATAATTTGGGACTGTGGCGATATTCGAATTATGCTGCACGTTATTGACACAGTGATGTCTCGTGTGCTTTGACTTGATGCAAAGTGAATATGCTGAGTTGCACTGGGGAACATGAAGCTCTTTTGTGGGTGCAGAATATTGTGCAGAAAGTGTTGCACTTGATTTTAGCACCCATCTTAAACGCAGTAACTATGTAAATACTATAAGCACCTCTTTCCAGTTCATGCGTACTGGGGGTTTGGAGCTGTTAGATCCCATTTGAGTGCTCACAGTCAGACCCAGTCCGAGGACCCGCCTCGTTCCTTCAATTGGTCTGTCACAAACCTGTTCCATGCAACCCTCCGTCTGTTAGTCATCGCCACAGTATCTCCTCGTCCCCCTCCTCCTCCGGCATCAGGCTGGTGTGTGTGTGCGCGCCCACCTCGTTCCAGCGACGAGCTACACCGAAAGCCAGCTGTTTGCTGTTCCGTACGCATTTTATTATCCCCTTTCTCGGGCACTGGCGTTAGCAGCCGAGCATTTTACCGTCCGAACGAGTCAGGATGTGATGGGGTGCCGTCCTGCTGTCGCTAGTTAGGCGGACAAATTCCTTCAACCAGCCTGGCGCTTCAATCACTGCGGACTGACAACAGTAGCTGCGCCCTTGTTAAGGGAGCTAGCGGGCTAACACGGTAGCTTTAGTAGCCGTTTCGCCTGTTTTAGTCAACGTTGGCTAATGTCGTTACCGGGATAACGGAGGCAGCGCTGCGGCTAAATAGTGCAATTACTGTTATCACTTTATTAGCTTACCAGCAAAGACTACTACTTTTTTCCCCCCAACGTAAGCCAGCTAGCTAACGTTGAAGACACTAACGTTTCATCGATATCAAATGTTAATGTGTTTGGAGTCGCGACACTGCAGCTTTGACTCGCTTTCGGTGGATTGTGAAGACAGAATCGGCCCATAGTGACAGAGGTTGTTAATGAACCGGATATTAAGTGGTTAATCTGTTGCAGTAATTTTAACAGCCGCGTTAAGGCAGAGCATCTCGGGAAGGCCCCGCCGTCGCCTTATTCCCTCTTCCCGAATCTCCCGTGATTTGCCGAGAACACGCGGGTGAGGTCGCATTCGTTCTCGGCTGGGGGGGACAACTTGACAGCGAGGCCCCCAGCTCGTCTCCCCTCCGCCCAGTCCCGTGTATCCGTTCGTCCAGCCCGGCAGACCACCTTCTCTCCTGAGATCGAAGCGAGGACCCCGAGGACTTGAGACGAGCACAAACCGTGGGCAAGTGTTTGCGGGTCCCGTGTAAGCCGGGCTGCCGAAACCAGAGGGGATGACTCTGGAGTCCATGATGGCTTGCTGCCTGAGCGAAGAGGCGAAGGAGTCGAAACGAATCAATGCAGAAATTGACAAGCAACTTCGCCGAGACAAGCGAGACTCCAGAAGAGAGCTGAAATTACTTCTCCTTGGTATGTAACCTGCACATTTCCCTTTTTATTGTAATGTGTCGTTTTGCGGAAAAACCAGTCTTCTTGGGCCTTCTAGGGAGTGCTAGCCAATGCTGCTAGTTTACGTTGCTAGCTGGAAGCCTGGTTTCTGCATGAGCAACGTTATGGAATGACTTCCGAAATTAGTGGCTAGTCTTGTATTTTGAGTTGAAGTGGGTATCTGGCATGCTCAGGTGCATGCCTGCAAAAACGTCCTAGCCAAACATATTGCTCTGTATCCCACTGGAAGACAATAGCCCATTTGGCATCGAAGTTATTAAGATGTCCCCCTTTACAGGTTACCGCATGTTACCCGCTGGACTACTTTGACCCCACTGATTAGCCCTGAAGCGAAGAAGTTGCCTCTGTGGCTTGTAAGCTGGTGGTGGTTTAAAAGGTGAAGATTGTCTCTTGGTAATCGAAGAAGGACCAGCAGCTGCGGCTTGTTTTGCACTTTTGCTTTCACCTGGTTGCATAACGTTTATTCAAGTGAATGAGGTGTCTCAGCTAGACCTTGATTGGGGCTCAATCGTTCATCTGCATTTATTATTTATTAGTGGGACACCAAGTGTCACAACTGTACTCTTCCAGAAGACGAGTAAACTGAGGGATTCGTCCCTTCATCCTGGAGTCTAGCTGAGTGGTTTAGCTATTTTTATAGCTGGTGTGTGGGCAGGTGGGAGCTGCTGTTGAATAAGTTGATCGGTGCTGCATTGATTCATAGTTCTCTGGACTCAAAGAGGAACAATAGGCTACGCTTTATCACACATGTACTTGCATTATGTGTGTCTGCAGCTTGTAACAGGCTACCTTTTAACTGCATGATGATGTGGCCATCTAAAACAGCAGATAAGTGTGAAAGCGGTGAACAAGCAGGTATCCATTTGTAGGACAATTAAACTTTTCTAGGTTGCATCCTTAGTTTCAAAATGTTTGCTCTCATTACTTGCCCACCGAACGCAGTCCTGGTTATTTGACATGTGTGTCTCCTTTCATTTCCCAGCTGAATATCTCCGCTCAGAGAAGTAGGCCACGCTACAGCCATACCTTGGATGAGACATATATTTTTCTGGGTCATAAATCTTAATTGCTTTTGCACGCTTCTCTACCTGGTGGCCATGGTAGGCAGGTGTAAAGGGCCATTTGTTTTTGTGTGGTAGTTTTGAAATTGTGTGCTTGTGAGCTGTAGTCATATTTCTCTTGCCAGGTGATCTGTGAAAGGTTGGGTTGACTGAGTGACTTCAGGACATTTAGGGAAGAAGGCAATCATTTACCCTCTCAACACTATCTTTTTAATCTAGTACAGTCATAATCCATGTTTTTGCTGCTCTTAGGTTTTCTGAGTACATAACAGTAGAAAAAACCCACCTTTTTTAAAAACACAAAAGGGTCCATGTAAAGAAGCTGAAAGCAAGCAAAAACTGCAGCCATTCATGCTTTAATTGGCCCATCGTGTTTGAGTTAAGGCTGTCAGTGGACGCCTGGATAAAGACATGTAAGGCAGGATTAGTCTGGGTCTTAATAGGCTTGGTTAAACACATCCGCTGCTTAGACTTTGAGATGTCACTGACTCTTATTATCCCCTGGCATTATTCTCAAGTCCACAGCCCTCAGTGAGCTGCTAGTCTCTCTACACCTCATTGGAAAATGGAGGACTGCAATAAAACCACCTCGTCTCATAAAGAGTTTTTTACAGAAAAGAGAGAGTAATGCTTAGAAGCATAATAAGCACTGACATTTATTCATCTTGGTATAATATTGTGGGAGTCGATCTGTCATCAGCTATGCTTCAGCTCAGCGCATGTTCAGGAAATGGGTTGTACATTTCAACTAGGCTTGCAGGAATGTGCCCAGCAGCGCTTTCTGGCCAAGTATCTGTACACTTTTAGTTGTACATAATGTGTTACTGTGGACTGCAGTAGCTTTTGTACTGAAATAGTTGACTGTAAAGGGATGCCATTTCTTTTGAAGGAATCATAATCAAATTTGCATTTAATGTTGTGTGTTTGTACTTGAGATGAGATGTAGTGTGGAGACGAAACAATTAATGTTTGCTCGACAATGACTAGATGATCAGAATGAATAGTTGTTTTCGATTGTGATCCAAGTCAAATTAATCATTATTTTCTAGTTGCAACTCTTCTGTTTAATGTAATTTTAATTAATTATTTTGGGGCTTGGGACCAAAAGACAGTGAGATTCTTCAAGATTAGTTTCTTCTTCTGGTTTCCCGAAGCCTAAAATAGCTTTTTTTTTGTCTGTCCAGAAGTGCAACATGCAGATTTTGTTTATAGTGCTATAAAACAATTGTGAGATTAATCTGACAGTTGTTTGAGCTCTAGATAAATGTACCTGCTACAGCCATTTCTACTTGTAGCATTTCTCTAAACAAGTAAGTTTTTCTCTGACTAGGTCAGGTTCACCCTCCCTCTGTGTTCCTCTCCCTTCCTGGCAGAGTTTACCGTATGGCCAGGGTGTTTCGCCAAAATAGCCTTGTCTTAACAAAACAGTTATGAGGTTATGCCAGACACAGACAGCGGTTTGCAGACCAAGATTGCTGTAACATTGAGTTGTAGTGTTAGTTTTGTAGGTAAAAGCTATAACAACTTCAATCTTAGCTACTTGGTCAGAAAATAACAGTTTTGGCAGGGCTGCAGCAGTGCCCACAGTCTGGCTGCCTGTCACAGAGGGCCATATCAGGCCATACCGACAGCTTCCTGTTCCACAGATCAGTGGTTTGCCTCTACTTGGTCAAAACACAGTGGGCCAGGATCTGTGGCCTTTGCTGCATCGGGTAAATGAACTGCTGGAGCGAGTGAACGGTCAGTAAAGTGAGATGGAAGGGCAAACACTTTAGGGTTTCTCAAAGTGCTGACTGGGGTAAACTGTAAGCTCCCAGCCAAGCTGTAAGTGTACCAATAGAATTTTTTTTGTTTTGTTTTTAATGGAAATGTGGTATTCACAATGAAATCAACATATTCAGAATGTCTAATGATTAGTAAAACATGTGATGTGCTTTGTAGCACATCATCCTCAGCATGGGTTGAATGTACAGTCGTTTGCCAAATCCTCATTGATTCACTTGTTCTTGTTGATCCTCCCTGTCTCGGCAGAATGTCTTGTTATCAGGTTAAGACATCCTTTAGAGGAACAGTCGGATTGAACCAGGAAGAGGATCAGGGGTTAAGCTCAGATGTTTATTACTGACCTTCTTTCTCCTGCCAAGCAATTTTATTTTGATCATATATGGCAATAGGAATCTTCTAGCTCAACTCCTTAGTGGTTGCGTGTGTTTCTGAGTGAGAGTGCAGTACTTTAATGCCAGTGTATGTGGAGCTATCTGGAAGAACAGATATTACTGAAATCCTCTTTATCTCTGTCTGATCAAACATTTCGCTTTTAAATATGGAAATTGTCATAAGACTGGCTTATGCAATATTTGTGTTAAAGAAATATGATTTATTTGTTTCTATACAGTTTTGCATTATGTTATGAAATGTGCATTTAAAAAATATTTTGAGTGTGACTTTTTTTTTTCAATGAATTGTCGCCACGCTTTTTACTGGATGAAAGACTTTCAATGTTTTAGAGCAGGACTAAGAAACTAACAAAGTTTCCTGGCACAACTAATCCTAGAGACGTGGTTCAAGATCAGTGCTTCAGGCCTGTTAATGACATCTGCTCACCTTCAGTCTGCGCAAACTACAGATACATAAGCACTTTGTTTGCAGACACAATCCAAGCATGCGCACTCAAAAACAACATAACTCCTAACAGAAAGAAGAGCTCCTCTGTTTGTTGTGTTTGAATGAATAATACACGCATTAAAAAATAGCGCATACAGTGCAAAAATTTAGTGTTCAGTTTACTTGTGTGGTGCATGTGCCATACTAACTGCAATTTTGGGCTCCAAGCGGATGGCAGCACACTCAGCTTGAACTGTTGTGCACTTGGTAAGGTCATAAAAATCACTCTATCTAAAGATCGAGCAATAGATATTTTTCCCTCCAAAAGACAAAATGTTCTTTTTAGAACATAGGTTATATGATGACAAACAGGTTTGAAGTTTGTTTCAGATTTATTTGTTGTAATGTTTTATTTGGATGGATTTTTTTTTCAGTCCACATTAATTAATATTCTGTATGTATCACTCCGTAATAGAGACTAACGAAGCCTGACTTTGTGCACAAGTTAAAAAGTATGTCTTCATTGCATTTTAAGCCATATGGTCAACCATCACTTCATGGCTCTTGAAGTCACACTGAAGCAAACACACACATTATTGCTTGTTTCACATATGAACTCTGGACAATGTCAGGAATATTCAGCCTTGGACATTGTCTGGAGTGGGAGATCTCCCGAACGAGAAGCGTCCACACACGTGAAGATCTGTTTTCCGTGCAGCATGCACAGGAGGCACAACATAAAATAAAACCTAATCTGTGGGAAACAGTGTTTTATTTACAGCACATTGCAGCAGTGCATCTATTAAAAAAAGTTCAATCACTTGACTACAATAGCAATTGACTGAAAGAAACGTCATCAACACGCCCACTCGCTTTTAATCCTCCCGGTGATTCGGGACAGAGCAGCGTGATGCACGCACGTAATACGGACATTGCGGACAGTGCAGGTCTGAAAGAGGCCTATGTCCACACAGTGTCTCCCTCCACACTGCTCCTAAATTTCTACTTGTTTGCTGTAAATGCTCAGGTAGTTACTCTGCTTCAGCCAGCCTTGCACACACTGTCTCTCTGTGACGTGGTGTCTTTTACACAGTTGATCGTAGTGCGCGGGCACTCACACACTCACACACACACACACACACACACACACACACACACACACACACACACACACACACACACACACTTAAATGGGGTCACGGTTAGTTCTCTGGAGATATGGAGGTGAATGAGGGTATATGGTGACTGTCCCACATTCTGCTGCTACCCTGGTCCCCAGACAGTATGAGGACGTTCTGTTCACTGCCAGTTTCTTTAGCCCTCTCTGTGCTGACAGGGTGGCATGTTCATTCCTGTTTACTCCCACCAGCTGCTGTGTACAGTAAAGCCCACACATCTCTCTAATCGTACTCTTTCAACTTCTGTCACTTCATCTTTCAGTTTCAGATTGGGTGAGACCATGCATTACATCATTTTTTGCAGGATGGTGAGCTTGCAGTGTTTATTAAAAAGTAATGTGCTTACATTTTAAAAGATATGTCCAATGTGTGTTTTCTGCCCATGTTTGGACACTATCTCACAGAAAATCCACAATGAGATTCCCTAAAATAAGAGCTATGGCTTAAGAAATAATGTCAACATCTAGGATTTGTCTGTTTTTAGTTCGTAGCAGCTGAGCACAGTGTGTATTGCAGACTAAAATACTGCTGCTCGCTCCAAATCTTTTGTAAAGCCAGTTTTTTGCTCACCCACACCCACTCAACCAGAACAGCACTCAGCACATACTCACTAGTGAACAGACAAAGCTGTGCTACGTGTATGTATTATGTGCTATGCGTCCCATAGCATATAAGTTCAATTCAGACTGTCAACACACATTCAGCATTCATAAGATTCAGAGATTATTTTGACTGCAATCACCACATGTTAGAAAGCTGGAATAAGAGAAAAAAAATCTTTTTTTTTTCTTTGCCAGAATCCTGTACTGTCTGCATAACCTCGGTCATGCAGGATAAAGGAAAGAAATGGGCCATCACAGTGGAGGTAACATCCATGCTTTGAGGTTGGCCACAGTATCCATGTGTGTCCACAGTTGGTTAGGCAGCTGGTGTGTGTATTGTGTAGCTCCAGGCTGCCTTGGCTCAACCCATTTGTTGTTTTTTTTTTTTTCATATGCCTGGAAGAGGCCGGTTTCAACATAAACTTAAGTGAAAAACGGAGACCCACCACACTACAGTTTGGTTAGCCTTGTGACTGTCTGATTCATGCAGTATCTTTTCCCGGGCAGTGTTAGAAATATTAGTACCTGTATGATGCTAATTTTGAGGTTTTGAAAATCAAGCCACAGCTGTCTGTATGCAAATATTTTTTCTCTGCCGAGATATGCCAACACTTTTCATACCAATGGACCACTGTATTTGTGTATTTGCATGCACTTAACCCAGATGGTGACAATTCCCTTCTCCTATTCATTGAAAGCTGTGATCTACCATCTCAGTGGGATACTAGGTTTTTCAGGGATGGCCCTGGTGGTGCATGAAGCCTTTAGTGGCTATACCCGCGTATGCATGACAGGTATGACAGAAGAATCATTGGATATGAGCACAGTATAAAAAACCAGGCCCAGCACACACCCTCAGACATGACTAGATTAACTGACAGTACAGGAACATGGGCTCAACCAAACTGCTGCTTTAGGACAGCGGTGTGTTAGGCCTATCAGGTGTTGTATCACGAGGTGACATCAGTCACATTATGTAAAGGCTTGTGAAAGCATGGCAACAGAGGATGCGGGTGAAGTGTTTGGTGTCTTTACATGATGGATAGCGGTTATGACTATCTTTTCTTTACTTCGTTGTTCAATTCAACTGTTGCACTGTTCCAGTGCGGCACAATCTAAACTCCCTTTTTTCCTGTGTCTGAGCTATTAAAAATGACCTCCTTTTTCTAGGTCGTTACCAAAAAAGAATGGATGGATTTTAGTTATGAATATGTAAAATTCTTGACAGAAAGATATGAGAAGGAAGAAGCATATTTCTGGCCTAAGGGAAGTTAGGAGGGTTTGTGTTGAAGGGGATGGGCAAGAACATTTGTGTGGGAGAGCTGGTGAGGGCACTGAAATGGTTGTGGCTGCCATCGGTACAATCTTTGGAAGAAAAATGAGAAGACAGAGGCTTGTAGTGTGTGTTGTCTGATAGAAGAGGGACTTGACAGTTAAGAGGACACAGGAGGGAGAGATCTTGTGACGGGGTCACGAGAAATTAATCAGACATAAAGCTGGAGAGTTATTCTCTTGCTCCTTTACTGAAGCGGTCTGTAGTCACTACTAGGACACTACTGCCATAGCCTAACACAAATAATACATAGTCTCTATGTACTTGACTACTTTTGTTAAGCTAGACAATCAGTTTTCATTAGGCCGACTATCTCGTTGGCACCAGCGTGCAGCATTTACTGCAGCACATTGATTCATACAGGAGAAAAATGAAGAGAAGACCTTTTCACTCAGTCATCTATCTATTCACTGTTCTCCAAAATTGGACATTTTGTTGGAAGGCAAGATGGAGCAGGGTTATTTCCTCTTATGGACACAGTGTTGATACTTAAATGTTGTATCTGGGATTAGGGCATTTCTTCCTGCATCAGCAGAAACCAGCTATCTCTGTTTTTATTATTTTTATATTTTTTGATAGTCTTTGGTGTAAGGAACCCCAGTACTGACCTTGAACCAGCTTTTTCCCCAAATTCTCAGTGGTGCCAAGGCTCTCTTCTCTGTGGTACACCAAAGGATAGAGAGCACAGAGCAAGCCTGAGGGGCTCACAGTTATATTTACTGTCTGGTACGAAAGAGAGGAGAGAGAAGGGGCGGATGGGAGGAGTTTGAAAAAAGGAAAAGAAGAAAAAAAAACACAGAAATGAAAAAGAGAGGGAGACAGAGGAGTGGTTGCCATGGTAATGAAAATATGGCTGCTCTTCAAAAACCTTGAATGTAGGTGGCGGTGAGATGAGTGTATGTGAGCCCCCCCCCCCCCAATCTTTCCCTCTCAGTGGTGCTGTGGATGTGCTGGATCTCTTTTGATTTCACGGAGGAAAGAAATGCCATCTTTCTTTTTCTGGGTATGATTTAGAATACAGAGGGGCTGTGTGAAATGTGGGTTAGATCTTGAAAACCGTTTGAACTGTGCTACTGAGTTTAATTTATTATTTTCCATAAATGTATTTTTATGAATAGAAATCAATGATTTACATAAGTAGAAGCAGAGGTACTTTTTGTAAAGTATGGACCTGTATCTTCTCAGTCTCCTTATAATATACGTGTGTATCTAGAAACGTGACGCCGCTTGAAATATTGCAATGATCTCCCTTCCACATATGGACTCACAAGGCAGAAGGATCACTAAAGGAATGCAGCCTTTTGTCAGCAACTCCTCCTGTCACCTTCTGGCAAAGGCAGTTCAGTATTAGACCCTGAATGTAGGACAAATTGTCTTAATCATCTTTATTAAATTAGTCCCCCCCCCCCCCCCCCCAAAAAAAAGATCTCTTAGCTTCTTCCTAGAAAGACTAATTTGTTCTGAACTGTGCGATAACACCCTGACATCAGACACAAAACCTTTGCCATATAAGCTTTAAACAATGTAGTTAATCAATTGAAGTTTCCGTTAAAGGAATTCATAACACCATGATTTGCAGAAACAAAAATCACTGAATATTTTTAAGATATCTGATACACCAGCATGTTTTAAATCTCCTAATCAGGCATCATAGGTTTTGGTCATTTTGGCTTTAAAGGAGCATATGGGTCTGGGTCCAAATTTGGCTTGTAGTTACAATCTTGGTAAACATGAGGAGCTTGATTTCAAAATCAGCACTTGGCTAATTGGATGGTGGGTGGCACCTAACTGGACAGGTGGTACAGAATAATTCCTTTCTCACAGTATGTTGTTTTATTCTGTATATGCACTCAGTCTCTGTTTTAGGTACCACCGGATAAAACTAAGGAAGTGAATTACAGCAGTCCCACAGTAAAGCCTATAGTCATGAATATTATGAAGTTGTTTTTATAGAGGATATACAGTAGTTTGTAGTGGTGTTAAATTACATTGAGTATATTAAGAGGCAGCTGTGTTTTTGAGCTAAATAATATCAAGGGTATGCCATTTTGTGTATTGCAGTGAAATAAAGTTCACAATAAAATAAACCGTTTATGGACATTTAATGAACATGTTTTAAATTATATATTGTAATACTGTATATGTATTTTAGAAACCTGGTTAAACAGCATTTCCCAATAACTTGGAGAAATCAGCTTTCCCTGGTAAAGTGCACATCAGCTGAGTCATTTACAGCTGCTGCACTGATAAATGACTATTGGAAGGCCATTAAATATTTAATAGTGTGCAATTCTTCCATTTTATTCTGTGAAGAGTTAGTTGCATTAGCTTCTCATGCCTTTTCTTTCTTTCCTTTTTTCTTTTGATATCCTGGAGGGCAGATGCAGGACTGTATTTCACTAACAATGTTGAGCATATCAGGGGAATAGGGTGAACCAAACTGTTTCGGCTGAATATAAGTACACACCTATCTCCTTGGGCTCTTTCTCAGTCAGGAGTTTGTATTCTGAATCTGATAACATGCCATACCTTACATGGCTTTGCAACCCTGCTTTACTTCACTTGCAGTGAAACTTTGCTGTGCTTCCTTTCTTATTCTCTAATGTTCTGTGTCTTGTTCAGGTACGGGAGAAAGTGGCAAGAGTACCTTCATCAAGCAGATGAGGATCATCCATGGAGCCGGATACTCAGATGAAGATAAAAGAGGTTTCATCCGGCTTGTTTACCAGAACATCTTCACCTCCATGCAGTCCATGATCCGCGCCACTGAGACTCTCAAGATCCCCTACAAATATGAACAGAATCGGGTAAGGACTGACCCACTAAAATAAGAGCAGAAAGCAGAATTTACATCTTGCCACCTTGTCATTTATAATCAGTCTTTATTTTAAAAGTGTGATTATTAAATTTAGCTTTATCCATACTACACTTTAATATTGTCTGCCATGGGAATGGGTTTTGCGAAACATTATAGGCTATATGCATCAGAAATGGCTGTATTTGAAGTAAGACACAATAAACCCTTTTATTTTTGATTGACCTTGCTGATATAATATTTGAGTATTCGTAAATAAGCAAGCTTTTAAAACCTTCATATGACTGGAAATGAATTTACTGGTGGTGTGGGCACAATGAAACATTATAATTACAGTCTATTATTGTACGCCACAGTGGCTCTTGGTTCAAATCCTAAGAGCCCTGCTGGGTTGTCATTGTGGACCCATAGTTAGGGACCGGCTTACACTTGCATCTACACCTACAAGGTAAATGTAGTTTGCTATTCAGAAGGATAAATAGCACAAATATGCTTCTTTACAAATCAGGATTCCGAAACACTGTCAAAATTGTGAATGGTAGTACAGTACTCTAAACATTGTGGCTTAAAGAGTAAACAAGTGTTATGTCCTCAAGAAATCTGTGCCATAGTAAGTCATCCAGACTTTTAGTTGTTGCCCGGTGGTTTTGAAAATGTATAACACACAGCACAATTGTCAATTACCTTGATTAGGAAAGCCAACAGAACTAATATACATGCAATATTTAAACAATGGATGAATCTAGAAAGTAACAAAAGAATTCTGGTTGCTTTTCTTTTTCCTTATTTGCCCCCTGCTTTTCCCTGTCCATGTCATTATTGTTTTGGCTTCATATCTCACTCTGTCCCTCTCCTGTATCTCTTAAGGGAAATGCCATGCTTGTGAAGGAGGTGGACATTGAGAAAATCTCTGGGTTTGACCAGCCTTACATCACAGCTATCAAAAGCCTGTGGGCTGACCCTGGCATCCAGGAGGCCTATGACCGCCGCAGAGAGTATCAGCTGTCTGACTCCACTAAATAGTACGTCTGTCAGTTGTGTGTTTATGTCTCTACACAGACAATGATCATGATGGCTGGTTGGAACCAAAGAATGACATGTGAATGTCTGTGACCCAATCTGTGAGTTTGCCTATAAAATTTTTGAGACTGTTAGACAAGGTTGGGAATGTATACAGTTTTATCAGTGTTACTAATTTAGGAATGTTATCTTAAAAGTTAAACCCTATTGAATGTTTTATACATGCTAGGTTTTGTAGAACCTGATAATTAGCCCAGCAAACTGTTGAAGTTTGCCAAGATTTTTGGAATCCATTTGCAAATCTAAAATTAATATTGATAAAACCTAATGTCTTAGTTTCCAAACCTGCACAAACAGTTAGGCTTAACTGTGTCTACACATTTAGATTAAGTGGAAGTATCGCTGCAGGATTTGAATGACGTGGGTTCATCCTTCCTTTAATTCCCGTGATGATAAACTTTGAACATTTACTTAATGGTGAAGGGTCAGTTAATTCAAAATAAAAATATATATATATTATGCTCACATTAATTATTTAAATTATTTCTTCTTCTTCTTCTTATTCTTCTTCTTATTCTATTATTATTATTATTGATTTGGGGGGAACTGACCCTTTAATTGGATGTGTGGCAGGGAGTTGGCTCCATAGATTAAGACTGTTAAAAAGTTTTAAAGCAAATTAGGATGTGTCTGGTTATGTGGCTATTTGCATGTTTTGTGTGTTATGTTGTGTGTAATTACCTGCGTATAATTTATATTGTAGTTTTGTGATGTATGCCGGGCAGGGCAGCACATCGGCCAAATATCAAAATTCACTGATGTGGTTCACAATTTAAAATGTCTTTAAAAATACAAACTACAGGTAAAGGGCTATTGCTGGGCTTTTATTTATTTTCCAACATGTATGTTGAGGTTCTGTCCACAGTAGTTTTTTCTATATACACAGATTCATTTTATCATTGATGTTTGTATTTAATATCAGAGATGCGCTCCTGACTACAGATGAAAAAGATTGGCAGGGTGTGTACACCCCTTGTATTTGCACACAAATGCCAGCCTCCTGTTCTGTGGTTGTGTTGGCCACAATTACACTGTAATAATTTGTGACCTCAGGACAAATAGCCAAAGGCATTTGACTCGCTTTATAGTGCCCCCTGGTTGCGGACTTAACAAATGTTAAATGCTGCACGGAGGTGTGCTTGCTGTGATTGCAGTATTATAATGTATCATCTTTTTATTTGTTCTGCATGTTTGAATGAGTTAAAGATAAAATCTGAGTGTTTTTATTTCAGCATTATCCACACTGTTCATGTCTCCAGTTACCTTAGTGATATAGACCGTGTGACTTCAGAGGGATATGTTCCCACCCAGCAGGATGTGCTGAGAGTTCGTGTTCCCACCACGGGTATAATAGAGTACCCGTTTGACCTGGAGAACGTCATCTTCAGGTACCGCTAAGGCCACAGGACTGCAGCATCATCATGGCCAGAGGACAGAAACCACTGATGACTGTTAGGATATTAACACATAAGTTCAGAGCAGGGTAGGGGAAGTAGTAATCTGCAAAAAAAGAAAGAAAAATGTCAAGATAATTTGTGTTCTGTCAGTGGAATTACAACACAGTTACAAACATGAAAATCTTCTTGCACAGACGAAATTTAGAATTATGCTGTGTTTAGATTAAATGAGCCCTTGAGCCAGGTTGGTTAACCTCACTAGATATCAGTGGCTTCTGTTCATAGTTGTTCTGAGGTTCTGACCTCAGGATAAAACCTAAGCCCAGACTTGCTGCACTGTAGCATGTGAGGAGCAGCCACCAAATACCCAATAAAGAAGGATTAGAAAGTGATGTCAAAGGTTCTCCAGGAAATATTTTTTAATCTGTGAAGAAATTGATACAGTTTGAATTCTAGCAGGACTGAAACATTTTATTCCTTATGAAAAAGTGTAGAGAATTTGTTTCCTGCAATCCTTGATGTCATACTTGTCCAAACCTTCTTTATCTGATTCTGCTGCTGAAGTCACTGCTACAGCTGTCACCATGCCACTTCACTGTCTACAACATAACCCACAAACAATGTCAATTTTAAAAAGTCTCTAATCTGCAGTTGCAGTTTAGAAGCTAACCGCAAAAATCTTTGGTTTGTTGGTTATGAAAGGAGAGTGTTGGTGGAGCAGTGACACTGACTTAACACCCTTTTGTTTCTGAGATGTGGCCTTTTCTGTGAAGCTTCTTCAGCAGGACTGATCCACACTTCCTGGAATGGCAGGGGGTTGCGGTAATTGCCTTTCACGCTTTATATAACTGTTTTCCTGTCTTTTTTGTTTTTCTTTTTTCTCTTTCTCTCTTTTTCTCGACTTGCCTGCCTGTAGTTATCTTTCCGATCTGGATCGTATTGCAGATCAGAACTATCTTCCCACTCAGCAGGATGTGCTCAGGGTGCGCATCCCCACTACAGGAATCATTGAGTACCCCTTCGACTTGCAAAGCATCATTTTCAGGTAGAAAGATGTCAGTTTTGGTTGAGTCCCTCATTGTGATGTTCTATCAACTCATAAGTCATCAAATGTGTTTTCGTCCCAAGTCCTAATTAAACCATGTTTTTGTAGAGGAACTTAACCCAAGACGTTGGACCCATACATTAGATTTTATTTCTTCACTCGGTCCTTTTTAACCCTTCCCTTCAATCGTGAAAATTTATGTTACCATTTTATTGTCTTCTCTTACCATAAATTATATGGTAACTAACATAAATTGTACCACACATTACATTCTAGTGCCCGGTCTCTGTAAATGGGTCACCTCCTCTTTTCCTCCTCCTTTTCTCCTTTCCTCTCCGGCTGGCAGAAGAAACAAGGTCGTCCTCTCTGCGGCAGAGAAATGTTATTTTGGGCACCAGGTCCTGCAGGGCCTATATTGGCCCAGGTCTCTGTGGACCTCGGTGGACTGGGCCACCACTAGGGGGCCCCCTTGCGTAGTAAATTATAGTAGATTTGTGCATTTTTGAGACTACATTGCCCCTGGTCTGCGGGGTTACACCTGTGCATCCAGAGGTCCATCAAAATATGCAGTATTGGGCATTAAATTGTGCAATTAATTAATATAAATGTTGTCTATATCCTGGCTTTAAAGGGAAAAGTTTTGTCACGTAAAACATTTCATAAAATTGGTTGTAATAAATGAAGGCTTAATAAGACTGGGACCTAAACTCCCTGATGAGTGGAAGGAGACCATGTCAAGGAGAAGCTCAGGAAAGCTGAAACCTTACAAGTATTCGCACAATTTATCGTTCAGTATCTGAGCCAAGACTACTGTTCACAAATGCCTTCAGTGAATGCCAACCTGTATGCTTTCAGGCACATGTGCTAAAGTCAAACCTTTAATGCCAATTTAGTTAGTTCTTTTAGTTTGTCATTAATTATCCATGCTCCATATTTCTTGAGATACAGATTTCTCAGATTGTAGCTTCTCGTTAGGTGATCTAAGAGATGTTCTTCTACCATGAGAAGGATCCCACCATCAGAGGTGCCCCCTGTACCTTTTATCAAAATTTCAGCTATATATCCTATCGTGTCTGTCCCAGTTTTCTTTCCTGTCCCCCCTCCTTATCTCCTCTGTTGTCCTTCATTTTGCATCTATCCTCTCCTACATGTTTTTTCTTAGTGTATTTTAAAACTTGTTACCTAGCTGAGATGGCTGTGCTGTAGAGAAATGCATCACAAAATTTGACTGATCTAGGATCAGATATGTGAGCCCAATGTATAAGCAGATGAATGACACTCAGTTTAGGAATTCCACTAATTGATTATTTTCAACAGCCTGTATCTCCTGCTGTTTGTAAGTGAAAGTAAAATTTGTAATCTATATATTATGTTTTATATCTAGATAGATAATTAGAGCATATCAGCATATCATTTTACCATTTCCTGGAAAATATCTCATTTTGAATGTGACGGCAGCAACGCACCTCAAAAATGGTTGAACAGGGTGATGTTTGCTATTGTATAGCATCCCCTCTTCTTTTAACAACTGTCTGGGAAGCTAAGAGACCAGTAGCTAGAGTTTTAGGAGAGGAACGTTGTCCCATTCTTGTCTGATGCAGAATTCTAGCTGCTCAACAGGCCTCTGTTACTAGATTTTTTGTTTTATGATGGTTTACTATTGGTGAGAGGTCTGGACTGCAGACATGCGAGTTCTACACCAGACTCTTCTCCTGCAAAGCCATGCTATTATGATAGATGCAGTATGTGGTTTAGCATTGTCCTCCTGAGCCCATGCAGTGATGTCTAGTAGAGAATCAGGCCTGTTTTTAATGCCTGAGGGCCCCACTTTTACGTTGAACATTTTTCTGAAATGATTGATTAGACAGATCGGTGAACCTCTACCCATCCTTACATCTGAAATGCTCCTTTTATACCCAGTCATGTTAATGACCTTTTGCAAATAACCTAATTAGTTGTCAAATGCTCCTCCCATTTGTTTTTTTTTCTTTTTTTTGCATTACTTTTCCAGCCTTTTGTTCACCCTATTCCAACTTTTTTGAGATGTGTTGCTGCCATCAAATTCAAAATGAGCAAATATTTCCCATGAAATGGTAAAATATCTAATTTTCAACATCTAATATGTTGTTTATGTTCTATTTTAAATAAAATACATTTTGAGTGGCTTTTAGTTTTGCAGGAGAGATGCTTCTGTTCAGGAATATTACCTCGAACTTTAATAGACTGAAAATAATAGTTTTTAAACTGATTCTAGATCTGTCTTAAATCGAACACTTTCATCTTTTGCATTAGCATGCATGACTCACATGGTATAAGGACAAAACCCTCCACACTTCACTTTTTTGTTTATGTAACTAATACAGCAAGAAGGCTTATGGCTAAGAAATTTTAAATTTAATGTTATATTAAGCTGAAAGGTCCATCTTGAATCCATCAGGTTTCATTTTCATCCTAAAAAACTTTTTTTTTTTTTTTTTTTTTTTTTTGTAGGATAAAATGGTCAGGACCCAAAATAAATGACAGACCTGCTTTTGATCTCTCTTTGCATGATAGTAAAAATATTCTTTCATGTGTCCCATGATGAGAGACTATATTTTGCATTTGGGTCATGTAATGAAAACATTTCTTGAGAACAACATGGACAGAATGTTTTGGGATTATCTGGTGTATATGCATAATTGTGGTTCAATCCTTATGACATTCAGAGTTTTGTGCTGTCTTTCAGTCTATCTTGATGGATTCAAAACAAAGCATTGTCCATAAAGCCTTCGTTGGGAATAATAACAGCTGAGCACTAAATACTTTAGTTCTTTAAATAAATCACTTGACATAAAATAGGCCACCAACACCCTTTTGTTAATGTTTTTCCCATTTTGACTACTTCTAATTCTGTTCTTCGCCTTCATCTTAATATCAGAATGGTGGATGTGGGGGGTCAGAGATCAGAGAGGAGGAAGTGGATTCACTGCTTTGAGAATGTCACTTCCATCATGTTTCTTGTGGCGCTGAGTGAGTACGACCAGGTCCTAGTGGAGTCGGACAATGAGGTAGGGGGACACCCCGACCACAGTCTTATGCATCTTCACACAAAAGCAGTATTGCAGTATGTAATGTTGTGTAGTGAAAAACATGCATCTTAATGTATCAATGATTGAAGCAACAGAACTTGACTTTCTCTCACCCCTGGTCCTCTACTCTACACTCTTCACACCAGAACCGTATGGAGGAGAGCAAAGCCCTGTTTAGGACTATCATTACCTACCCCTGGTTTCAAAACTCATCCGTTATCCTCTTCCTCAACAAGAAAGATCTGCTAGAGGAGAAGATCGCCTACTCACACTTGGTGGACTATTTCCCCGAGTTTGATGGTGAGATCATTTAGTGTATGTGTGTATGTGTCAGAGATTATGTAAATGTAGTTTTGCTTGAGAAAACGACACTGGAGTTATCACGTTTAACTGCATAGATGGGAAAAGTCAATTTGCTTCACGCGGTTTTAAATCTGGTGCAGGCCAGTATGCATCAGACGATATTGGAAAACATTTGAATTGTGATTCAACCTCTATAAACACATAGTGTAATATCGCAATTTAATTTTTTCTTTCCAAAAGTCCCTTTTCTTATGTATAATTCATTGCGAACAAGCTACAAAATTGTTAAGACCAGTTTAGTCTGTTGTTTTGTTTTTTTAATATTTATATAATGTAAAGAAAAGTTTAAAGCAACATCTTTTGCTATTTTGTCAGAGCAGTTGTTACTGTCTATTGCAAGATTGGTGTTAAAGTCTGTATTTGTTCACAGTGTCCCTACATTTTCCCTGCAATGATGAATCAGAAGCTGGTTCAGTTATATTTCTTATAATGTTAACACAGCATGATTTCTTGAGCAAACACAGTCCTAGCAAAATGTTAAATGGTTGTATCTTTTTATGTTGGCATGCTGTGCTATTTCATAGCCTCACCTTATTTGCATCTAAGTCTCAATCAATTCAATCAGTTCACAAACATGGTAACATGACACAGAAAGCTACTGAACATGAGAATTCTTTATTAATGGTGCTGCACCAGGCCAAGGGGCTTAGCCTACTTTGTGATTTCACACTCACACTACAGGTTGGATAAGACTTCTTAAAAAATCTATTGTACACGATAGTTTTTATTAGTTGACGAAAAACAATTTTCAGGAACAGTTCAGCTAAACAACTAAGTAACCAATGCTGTGTATGTAGGGCCTATTGCAAAAAGCAGATTAATTGCCCTTGTCCCTGATTAGGCTTTTAAATAAAAACAGTTTATAGATACAGATATTTCTGTGTACATGCATTATACACCATCAACACCATCAGCCCTGATGTGGTAATATCTTTGATGTGCAGGTTCAGACAGACTTAAAGTGTGCACAATAAGCATATAAAAGAGTATGACATTTGACTAGTATGAAGCCAACCAACCAGTTGTTCAGTGTTTTAAAAACTGAGTTCTTTTTTGATTTTTAAATTCAAGGTTAGGTTTAGGTTTTTACTAAAAAAAAACTTGAATTTTGTTTTATCAAGGAAAACTTTAGGTTTTAAGTTATCAAACTTAAATACTTTTGAAGACTTTGACAATGATGTTATTTCATTGTTTTCTGATCGAACTGTCACGAAAGCAATCTTCTGATCTGTGAGAGCAATGTGCATATACTTTAGCTTACTGGCTCATTAATACTTTTATTACAAATTAATCCTTTTTTAAAATTGGTTACAGAGACAGATATTAAATGTCAGTTTTTGAGCAGAAGTATTTAAATATGTTCATCTGTCTCTAACTTGAAGGTCTCCAGCGAGATGCACAGGCAGCACGGGAGTTTATCCTAAAGATGTTTGTGGACTTAAACCCAGACAGTGACAAGATCATCTACTCTCACTTCACATGTGCCACGGACACTGAGAACATCCGTTTTGTGTTTGCAGCTGTCAAAGACACCATCCTACAGCTCAATCTCAAAGAGTACAACCTGGTGTGAGGGCTCGTGTGTGACACACCTTCTCGCTATTGCACAAATGCACATCTATTTGAGACTGTGTGCTCAACTCCACATGTATCACACAGCATACAGAGACACACACACACACACACACACACACATACACATACACACACACACACACATGTGCACCCTCACCTTCCTTTTGTTTTTTCCACTACAGTATATTCACAGATCCTCTCTCCTGCAAACGCCGCCCCTCCTCTTTCACCAAGCTTGCCCTCTTCTTCCTTCACTGGGCAGCTTGTTGTGTCAGAGTCCTCGCTCCTCCCAAAGCTGCTCTTTGTGTCAGATTTGGCCTTGGCTGCTGGCTCTGGCACGTTTCTTCTGACACAAATCTTTCACACGGGCTGTACAGTAACTGACAGGGACTTTGGTGTTAGTGTGTGTATTTGGGGCAGCACTGAAAAGCAAGGAGGTTTGGTTTGGTAAATAGCAGCATCAAATCCCTATGGCCCTGTGGAGTTGAACCTCAGCAGTGTGAGATCCGATCCTCCCTCGTCTTTTCTCTGACATCTTCGTGGTGTGGAATAAAGTGAAATCTGTCCACCCTGAAACCACCCAAGGCCAGTGGCACGGTGCTGTAGAAAAGATACTTCCAACTGGCTCGGACAGGATGTGAGATTGCACACAGGACACAAGTGGACGGGGCTGAGGATTCTGTCTCCACCTCGCATCTATGAATGTACCCACCATGTGAGCATTGCAGTGGCAAAAAATAGAAATCTATATTATGAAGTAAATGCATATGTAAACCCATTTAGGACAAAAAGCAGCTAATCAAAATCTGTTCATTGCTCAGATTTTTTTTTAATGTTTTTAAAAAAATTAAATTTGTTGCTACATCTGCTTCTATTTAACAAGGTAAAGACTAAATGGAATGGTTATAAATAATGGTAAGAAAAGTCTTTAAAAAAAAATAACTTGAACAGAGATGACAAAAGAAGTAACCAGAAATTTACTTGACCTAAGTATCCTTTAAAGAGTTCTGTATTTTTATCTTTAAGTTACTCACATCACTTTCCTTCAGATGTTTTTTGTATGGATTCACAGGGACAATCTTCCATGTGACCTTCACAGCATCTGGCTCTAATCAAACAGCCCCACACCTTTGTATTACTAAACCAGTAGTAACCAGATGCGAAGGGGAGCATGATGTCATCTGTGTCTATCAGCCCACAAGGCACATCTGCAGCGCAGGATGCAGGTAGCTTATTGAGCAAAATAGTGGCTGTAAATGAAATGCCCATGGAGTGTGAGTAGAATCCATGCATTGACATCTCTGACATCACACTGCGTCATTTAGCCGTCCAATCAGATAACACTTCCTGATGGTGACACAGTAATCCATCATATTGGGATGTGCTTCTGTTTACTTTTGTTTTTAACTGTATAGTCACTTTGTTTATAAATAAATATTTCTTGCTGTTGAGTGATGAGTGAAGGGGGAGTATAAACCTTCACAGAATAAGCACTCTGAAGTCTGCAAATGTTGTTTGTGTATATTTGTTTGTAAATACATATACACAAAGCATTCCTGTACAAAAATGTTCTGTGGTACACCATCTTTGGCAAAAAAAAAAACAAAACAAAACAAAAAAGCTACAAAAAAATTACCTTCTTTTTGTTAGCATACAGTTTTTACCTATGACTTTATGGTAGTATTGATACTGTGATTATGGATTTTGTTTGCTTGAACAATAGGACTACACAGAGCTGAGTGGCGTTGAGAAATCAGATCAGTAAGGAGCAATAGTCAGAAAAGAGGTTTCTCCAACCAGCCTCACAACTTCACACTACAACAGCTCTGGCTTCAGAGTAATACTAACTAGGGCTGATAAAATCTTCACAGTATGGTTATAAAACGATTTTAAGAGTAATTAAAGATTTTTCTTTATTTATCTAATTTATGGACCACGATTGAAGTTGTTGATAATTTGACTGCTTTTGATTCTGTCATGTTGAAGTGCTCCTTTTTCTCTTGTCGGAGCCTACTTGAGTCTAACCTGCTGTAAAAACGAATGTCTGGTATAGTAAGGACTTTATTGCTTTCTATTTCTTATCAAGACCTTTCCAGTTGTACTTGCATCACATCTCCATCTATAATTTTTTTTTTTTTTTTCTGTTTTAAAGGAGCCCTCATTCTTGTTGTTCAAAATTTAAAAAAGAAAACTTGTCAATAGATGAAGCGCTGTAATGCACACCTAGAAAAATTTACAGTATGAACGTAGGTGGACTTTTATTTTTTAATCAGAGATTGACGACCTATGTGGTCCATGCTTGCTATTTGTAACACACAACTTCTGTGATCTTTTTTTTGTTTTGTTTTTTTTTGCATTGTTAATCAGTTTGTTGTTTTTTTTTTTTTTTTTTTTTTTTTTGAGGCTCGCTTTGACAGTGCCAGTGAACTGCAGATATTACTTTTTGTCTTTGACCTTTTCCACAGGTGGCTTATTCTTCATAGTCATTAAGGGCTATCACAGTGTATCAGGCCTCAGACAGTGGGGAGCAGAGTACAGGACCACAGTGAACCAAGTCATCCACTACCTTGTTTCTAAGAGGAGATTACTAGCTGTGTGTGCTGTAGGAAGTATAGACAGGGTGTTAATTCAAATAAGGTGTGTGTACATTACTTTTTTAATTCCCGAACACTAAGGAATTTGTCTTTATTTCTTCATGTATCTGGCCCATTGGGGAATTCGGTGAACCCGGTATCTTACTACTGCTTGTTTATTTGATTGCATTGGTATCGCAGTGTTACATGTAATATCTAATGCAGGGTAATCACCAAAAACACTACCAGGCAAAGTATTCCTCAAGTATTTGGGTTGTAGCTGGTTAGCCAAGAAATCTTAAAGAACATACTGGTAGGTTTTGCATTATCTAGTATTGCTGATCATTTGAATTTATAGATTGGTTTTCTTTCTCTTAGGCAGCTGTTGGTTTTTATTAATGCCAGTAATGTTGGAAAAATTACCTGTAAAGTGTTGAAAAAAAAGATGATTTTTTTTTTTTTAATGACACACATTGTTGTGTAATAGGAAGTTGTGGTAATGCATTAACCAGGGTTTTTGATGTACTTTGATGTTTCCTAAGAAGCCAACATAGGAGTTTTAGCAGTCAGCTTGTAATAAACTTTGAAAACCTAATTCATTGCCACAAAATCAAAATAAGACTAGCATAAAAGGACAATGAAACAGTCCAAACAAAAAGGAGGCCCAATGTCTCTCAAGATTCTCAAATACTTCAAACATCTGCTGATACCAAGTGGCAATCTATTACCAACCTCTTCCCCTTTTAATTTTATTTTATTTTATTTTAAATCTCATACCTCACTGGGGGGCTTAGTTTGAATAGATTATTTGATGTACAATGAGACCAGGGATTACTGCAGTATTAAAAATGGAGGGACATCATTACTGGATAAATGTAACCAGACCATGTTCTAAACGCCATGTTCATGTCACTTCCAAGTGTAATTTCTTAGACGAAACTGACCAAAGGCTTCCAGAAAGATAGATGGAGTCAGTCCTAAAAACCTTATGTACAGCAAATACGCACACAGACACACTACTCACAAAATGTTAGGGATGTTCAACTTTTGAGTGAAATTTCAGAAGGCATCTAAAATGCAATATAAACATTACAGATGGAGTTTAATTTGACATTTTGACCTCACGAGACTGCGACAACCCCTAACAATTGACAAGTTATTGAGATGTTGACATTTTTTGTGGTGGTACACCCACCACTGTTAGGTTTTGTTTCCATAAACTTTTTTTGAGATGAAGAAATTACCATTGCATGCTTCTAATTAAATGCCCTATTTATGATGTCACTGTAGGATTAATTATTTTACATTTTCCATAAATTTCACCTGAAAGTCAAATATCCCTAACCTTTTGTTATTGGTGTGTGTTTTTTGACTTAAACCATGGTAGTATGGTCTGTTACAACTTTTATTGTCTGCAGAAAATACTGCTAAGTTTGTGCTGAGGAGGCAGATTGCCAAGAGGGTCTCAATGCCACCGTTTCAGTGGAATGATTAGCCAGTGTGGATATCAAAGTATTTATCAGTAGTTCTGTTAAGATTTACTGTGTGTTGAGTGCAGCTCACTTTGATTATGACATGGTTTTCATTTTTTAAACTTGACACTACAACTCTGGCGCATGGTGAAGGGCTGAATGCTAGTGTGGGTTTGGTAGTTTGTTAGCAGCCCAGTGTTGCACAGTGTGTTTTTGACACATTTGGTCTCAATTATGAGCTGGAAAGGGTGAAGGAATCTGCATGACATTTAAATCTCATTCTTTTATTCTAGTCTGTTTGAAGCATTAGCAAAAGACTGGATTTTTTTTTTTCACTACAGCAACTTTATTGCCTTTCATTACCGTTTCAGAGCATGATCTGTCATCTTTAGGTCAGTGGGACTGTAGACTTGTTGGAGTAATTATAATCCGTGTTTTTATTTTATTTTTTTTTCCCAGTTTGGAGTTGGTGCATTTAAAAATGTGTGCCACCCTACCCCCAATTTTTAACATGTATTTTCAACACTATTATTTAAGACCACTTGATTTTGTTTTTCTTCACTGCAATGGAACCTAAAGGACAACTGTGTAGTGATGTGTAAAATGCTGGGTTTATTTTTTATTTTATTTTATTTTTTTTTGTATGTAAACCAAATGTAAATGATGTATTATACTGAGTGTGCCAACCCCACTCTCCAGAGCCAGGCTCTCTTAAGTGCCAACGCTGTGGTCATTATCGAAAGGGCCACAACTTGAGATGGTCCCCCTTTTTAAATAACACACCAGAGACTACAATGACGTGATTAGGTACATGCAAAGACTTTATTCTGTATTTAAGATTGAAGATTTAAAAGATAATCTGCTTTTTTGTTTTGTTTTTTAAGAAACTGTAATTATAATTGCATGTGCTGTTTGTTTTGTGTTGAAAGTGAGGGCTCAGATGTTGTTTTTTTTTTTTTGTTTTGTTTTTTATTAAAGCAGAGCCCTTAATGAAAAGGGTTCAAGAAGTTGGTTATTGATTATTGATTTACATAACTTGCCATATTTTTATGTTTCATGTATTTGTTTCAACCACTGTTGCCTGATCCTCATTCAAACATGAACATGACTTATGATCATTGCCGCCTTCTAAGAGAAACATAATGACAAGGTATCTGTTTTAAATTGAAATAAATTTGTTCTATACTTGCTGATGGTGTGTGAGTTGAGTGGGTTTCATGATTTTTCTGAGTTCATTCAGTGTTGTACATTTTTCATGGCCCAGAGAGCACCTCAAGGCAGCAAAGGTCTACTTGTGTATTTCCTTTGTCCGTCCATCCACAACCTGTCATAGGTTATCTTGTTTGGGACGCAGGGGACTGGAGCCTATCCCAGCTGTCATTTTGCAAGAGGTGGGGTACACCCTGGACAGATTGCCAGTCTATCGCAGGGCCACAGAGACATACACTGACAGACAACCATTCGCATTCACACCTATGGCCAGGTTTAGATTAACCAATTAACCTAACATGCATCTTTTTGGACTGTGGGAGGAAACCGGGTACCCGGTGGAAACCCAGGCAAGTCCGGGGAGAACATGAAAATTCCGCACAGAAAGACCACAGCAGGCCATGGTGCGGACCTTAAACCTCCTAGCTGTGAGACGGCAGCGCTAACCACTCCGCTAGTATTTCCTTTCTCCATGAGTAAAACTGCATTGCAAAAATCCATTGAGATTTAAATCAAAACTTTTACTAATCTAAGCATATTGTTTTTCAGACTATCTTGTTTTCAAGAACCTTCATTGCAATGTGCCCATCTAAATCAGTAAATGCTTTATTAGAGTAATATTTGTAAATTATGAAATATTCTTTGAGTTCTGCCATCCTGCTGCTGTTTTAAATTTATAAATATTCCCTGACATTGTATTTTGCTCAGTAGAAACACATCTGGCCAAACTAATATAAAAAGGACCCACTACTGGGACCCTGTGTTGGCTGTTACCCCGTTTTCTTTTTATACTGCATGCATATGCCATGCTAATGATCTGTGGGTGCAGCAGAGCTGGTTAGAGTATTAACCAAACCAAATAGCCACTGTGGCCCTGCAAACAAATAAAAAAATGTAAGCTCCTGATTTCTGACTTTGTTGTAATACCACCAGAACCCTATTGAGTGTTCTCTCAGTTTATGGAAAAAAATCTGTTTGCAGCTGTGAAGACCTTTGAAAAGTCCTATAAATTGCATTTAAGTGATTAAAAAGAACCTCCAGTTTTGGGGCACTGTATTAGACAAGGTCCATTTCTGTGGCAATAAGTAAGCGGGAGCATCGGTTCATGGACTTTTGCCTATGATTATATCAAAATACTTTGATTAATCAAGGCATAATTATATTATTACTTAGTTTAACCGATGATATGAACTTTACATGGGCTGTTTGTACATGCATTGCAAAATAAACAAGCTGCCTTAATTTTTGTATTTCTTTTTGTTTTAAATAAAGGATTCTAATTTTTAACTTTTAAATTGGTGTATGCACACAGAAAAACCCCATTTGACAGGTAAGACTCTTAACAAGAGGACGTCTGGTAACTGGACCTCAGTGCCACAGCCTTAAAGGTCCCCGCAGTGGAAACCGTAGTTAACGCTCTTACTTCAGTAAAGTATTTAAAATCGCCCCCTTAACTTGCAGTAGGATGCATTTTGTTTCAGCGAAGTACTTGCCCTTTTACTTCTGCTTTGAGTTTGTGTGCCTGTGGACCCAGCCGCCCAACCCCCCGGCCCTGGATGCGACGAAGAGCGGGTCAGTTCAGCGCTGTGTCACACGGGGCGCCCGCTCCTCCGATGCACGGTTTGTGTTCCGGTTGACGCTGCTCTTCTCTTTAAAGCAGAGGAGAGTCTGGGGCTCATGTGTCAACATCCAGGGTTTCCCTGGGGAGGTGTACCGCTAACGCTATTCCAAAAAGAGAGAGAAAAAAAAAAAAAAACACCCTGATGTTCCTTTGAAGACTCCTTTTATTCTTGTTAACCTGTACATCCTCGAAAGAAGCGTGGTTTGTGACCACAGAGACCAGACCACGATCTGCGGCTCCCGCTGTTTCGACGTTAGCTAACGTTATTTTAAACGATGACACAGGACAAAGTGCGAATCGCGTCTCCGATCATTTAATAGTATCTGGGGACCTGTTAGCTTAGCCAGCTAGCCTGTGAATTCGGTCAGAGCAAGGAAACGCAGCGAAAAGCCACTGCTGACATGATGTTTCCTCAATCAAGGCACTCGGTAAGTTGCTAGTTGAACTCGTCCCAGTTCTGAGAAACTGAGCAAAGCAGAACCCGAGCTAACGCTAGCTAACAGGCGACAGTTGCAGGTAGAGTAGCTGTCAGCTCGTCTCACAATGCCACACTTCTCCACATCTCCTCACGACGTTTGCACAGTTTTAAAGCCAAAAAACAAAAAAAAAAGGTGTCACTTTAGTGCATTAAGTTACATCTAGCCGGTTTGTCTGTGGCTAATTTACCTGTGTTCGGCCGCTAACAGTTTGTTGTTAGCTAGCTTTTTCCAAAACAGCTAATTGAAGTTGATTGTTGAGTGTGAGACCAGGTGCGTTAAGTTGGCCTCGCAATAGTGTCAAAGCAGTTTGCATCAGTACAGGGACTGAGGAAACAATTAAGGCTGGATTTCATTAAATAAAGAACTACCGCCGCAATTATTGAACGTTTATTCGCTTTAAACAAGGTCTGGGACTAATGGGTTAACGTTACAGCAAGACGGGAACAAGAGCTTTGTCCTCCAAGGACAAATTAAAACCATTTCAAATGGTGATTTATAACTCTGACAAACAGTTTCATAACTAATGCCAAACTAACTGTATGACATAGTCACCAGCAGAACGACCCTTAGAAATAAGATCTAAATCGTTTTCTTTAAATACTAATACTTAATACTAAAGAATCGATTAGCAATTAAATAGTGTTTTCATTTTTTCATTCATTTATTAACGGAGTTATTCTAAAATACTCTAAAATAGAATAAAATGTCAGATTTGCAGAGTGACACCTTCAAATGTCCTGTTTGACCCACAACCCAGGTTACAAGGATGCAATGATTTTTTTTTTTGAAACAGAGGCAGCAAATCCTTCACGTGGGAAAAGCTGAGACCTAAAACCTTTTTGACTGTTGGTCATTCTCTTTATTTTCAATAGTTTTTCTGTTTGATGGAGGAATTGTGTAGCTCTAGAAATGACTCCTTTGAGCAAATAACTGCCAGATTAAACTGTAATGAATATGTTAGTTTTTAAACCATAGGGGACAAACTGTAATGTCAGACAAGCCGCACTAAGCAGCAGCAGCTAGAGCAGAAAATCAACCTTGCAAACCACAGGTAATGGGGAAGTGGTTAACAAACATACAAAAAGTGACACAAACCATTTATCAAAGTACCACTGCAAACATTTGCCACAGTGGTGTCATATGACTGAATGGGGAGAGTCATGAAGTTGCGTGATAAGTATGTGTTAAAAAGTACATAACTGTTTACATGCTGTACCATGGTGCAGATTGTGTGCACTCTGGACCAGGTTTAATTTAAGTTAGTCTCTGTATTTGGTTCATTCGTCTTATATCTGGTTACTCAGTTTAGCTGGACATTTAAAATTATCGGTGCCTCCAAATTATTTAAGCAGCTTTGAACTGGGAGCACTCTGAGCTACAGTAAACATTTCAGAATATAGATATTTTTAAAAATGGTGGCGATACTCATTTAAAAATAACCCACTAAACGTTTTTATTAACACTTTTGGAAGCCACAGTATGGTGGTTTGTTTCAACATGTGACTGCTGTTCCTCTTTTGAAGTCTAGGCGGAATCAAAGATTTTCTAAAGATGTGAAAAGTTAGACATTCTCACTTTAAAACTGCTCCTGGCTTTGTAAACAGGACTGAAGTGGAAACATGTTAATGTTACATTGTTTTTCCTCTTTAAATGCAGGACATTAACCCAGACTTCATCCTGGGAGATCCATTATTCGTGATTTTTTAAAAGTCGCGTGTTTTTTTTTTTTTTTTTTTTTTTTGGGGGGGGGGGGGGGGGGGTCTAATCTTATGTGGAATATCTAAGTTTTTAGATGGTGGTTAAGACAAAACAAAGAACATTTACTGCTGTTTGACTAGTTTCAACTCTATGCTTTGGTTATTCTAAAGCATGGAGAATGAAGTTTGCATTTTAGGTGCAGAATTTTGACCTCTGTAACAGAGTGATTCTTTACTCCCCTAATCCCACTTGAAACCTTTTTGTGCCTCTTTGACTGCCTTTGTGCCACTTATTCAAAGACTGATGAGGTTTAGGGCACAGGATAAATCCTGGATTACAGCAACTTTGCACTGACGATTTATGTGTTGTCTATTCAGACCCAGACTTCTAATGCGGCCTTTAAATTCCTCACATATATGGTCAGCATAGACATACTTGTATCTTAACTGATGAAATGCATTACACAAGGTAACACATTTCAAGCTCCTAAAAGTGCCAGGTAGGTGTTTCTGTGCTGAAAGACATT
This sequence comes from Channa argus, assembly GCF_033026475.1. Taxonomy (NCBI): domain Eukaryota; kingdom Metazoa; phylum Chordata; class Actinopteri; order Anabantiformes; family Channidae; genus Channa; species Channa argus. The sequence goes on from NC_090212.1 coordinate 15,367,259, forward strand.
TGTTGAGGCAAACTGTCTTGTTTTATGCTCTGAGACATTGAGCCCAGTCTAGGATGGCCTTCGTTTTAGCTTCAGAGGGTTAATCTCAGAGGTCAAACTGCTGTTTCTAGACAAACCACACACCACCACATTTCTCAGCAGCAGAAAAAGGCAAATTAGTTTTTTATAGTGTTTTGAATTCCCTTTTTGTTGGAGAAGTTAAGGTTTAGTTAAGCAATGGCTGTGCATCCAGAGTGTTATGTCATATGGGGATGAGAAATTAACCTAAAACAGCCTGTGGTGGTAGAGTAAATGTCTTAGATGTGGGGATCTTTGTGCAGACTTTCTGTGAGATTGTGAAAACTGACCATGCTCCTGTTTTCCAGGCATCCTCTCAGTCCAGTCAACCTCTGAAGTTTACTACTTCTGACTCCTGTGACCGCATCAAGGATGAGTTCCAGTTCCTTCAAGCACAGTATCATAGGTACACACTTGCTGAGACACAGAAACAAATGCTTTAAATTAGGAACAGAATATATGAACACATCAAGATTATGGGGGATTGCAAGAAGTATGTGTCCAGCATTATTTTAATAAGGAACCTTTTTTCCATAGTCCAATCCATCAAGTTCAAATCTATCTTGCCAAATGCAGATTTGTAGTTTGAACTACATTCTAAGCTCCATACTTAGCTGATGTGTTTGTAATTTTATTTAGGTTGGTTCTTTTGAGAAAAAAATAAATAAATCTACATGTTTTACATGTCAGGTGGCAGAAACCTATTGCTTAATTTATTGGTTCAGTGAAACATTTGTTCGTCATTGCTTTTTAGAATCCAGTTGAGTGGTTTTACCTTTTTTTTTCTAACAGTTTGAAGTTGGAGTGCGATAAACTGGCCTCTGAAAAATCTGAGATGCAGCGTCACTATATCATGGTATGTCTTATCATTTAGTGCAGGTGGCATTTTAAGAGCAGAATCAGATCCAGTAATATACCAAAGTGCTTATTATGTCTATACCAGTGATGGTTTTTAGTGTTGCCACTACTACTTACCACATTTTGAGCTGTTTATCATGTTTGGGTGAATATACATGCGACAGTGCTATAAGAATACAGTATACTTGTGGTAATGTATAGTTTTGATTTATAGTTAATGATTTTACATTTCACCTCCACACACCAGGTGTGTGGTTCCTTCATTGTTAATGTTTTGTATACAGTAATTTGTCATCAGTGAAAATACTGACTCTTGATTGTTTTGAGCTTATTCTATGCATCAGTCAATGCAGTCAAGCAGTAGTAATGCATCTTGAACAGCACTTTGTGTGGGATTAGAAGATAAGGGTGTGTGTATGTGTGTGTATATATATTTGTTTTTTCTCATTCTCTGTATCTATAGTACTATGAAATGTCCTATGGGCTGAACATTGAAATGCATAAACAGGTGATTACCTTCCCTTATAGTGCATTTTTTTACTATCCTATGTCTAGTGGTTATCTCACTTAACCTTTTTTCCATTCATTTTCTTCCTTTTTCTTTTTCTTTTTTTTTCCCCCCACTGTAGGCTGAAATAGTGAAGAGACTGAATGGGATTTGTGCTCAGGTGCTGCCTTACCTGTCACAGGAGGTGATGACAAAGCCATCTCTAATTATGTATCTTACTTCCACTTGCAGCAAATAAGAGTCTTTGCCCTTCAACCATGACTGTACTGTGTCTGCTCTAGCATCAACAGCAAGTCATGGGTGCCATAGAGAGAGCCAAGCAGGTCACACCTCCTGAGATGAACTCCATCATACGGGTGAGTTTTTTTTTTGTTTGTTTGTTTGTTTAATCTTGCAAACCCCATGTGTCACCATCTCCTCACTTAGTAGGAGGCAAGATCTCTGGATCACCCAGAAATGCTCAATAAACGCTGTAGTGATGCACTTTATTGGAACAGGAAAAGGACACGCATGCAAAATCAACCATTTAGTAGCCACTCTTTAAAACTATTCTTACAATTTTTTTTTTTCTCCCCCCTATTTAAAAGTAGACAATGATATTTGTAAGCACGGAGAAAACAAGTGCCAATCTTACTTATGTGTATCCTGTACTAATGTGTTTTCAAAGGGGCATTGTTCTCTAATTAATGCTTGTCCAAAATAAGTCATTATATTCTACTAGTAGTATTTTTGTAGGTTTACACTGGTCCGCGCTGCTTCCAGGAAATAGCCATATGCCATAGCTTTCATCCCCCCCACTCGCCTTCTTTTAGATGTAACCAAACTACCAGTCTTACAAAGGTCTGGATAATGCTGACAACTTACTCGAGTACTGTATGACAAAGTTTTAAATTCTATAAGCTGCGCTGTAGGAGACGGGGTGACGTGTTTTCCACTCACTCAGCATAGTTGTGCTGGTTTCTGACACAATTAGCGCTGCAAACAGGTAGCTCGACCTGATCAGCTGATGCTAACACTAGCTCTCATGTGCGCTGGCTGCCACCAACACATCCTGTACATGAGTTGCAATACTTCAAAGTCTGCTATACACACTCCTTGGGAGCTCCAGGGCTCACCTGATTTGTTCATGTACCAGAATCAGACCGTAGACTCAGTGCTGGTTTGCTTTTTAGCCTGTGGATGTCACATTTGCATGATTCTGGCAGCCTGACTTTGGAGAGATTTGCTGCTGCAGTTTGTTGAAGCAACCCAATATTTATGGCTTGCTAGTCTTATAATTGATTAGCATCTTGAGATAAATACTTAGGTTATATGAAATAACTTATATTTCATATATCCTATCTGCTAGTGTCATAGAACAATATGCATTTGAGTTAGTATATTTTTATTCAAAATGCAACACAATTATCATAGTAAATTACTAATAAATACTGATTTTCGTAATGTGCAGCTTTCGGTAACTGACAGCATTGCATTTTTCGAGAAAGATGATGCTGACTATATTCTATAATTTCTGATGGATTCATTGTATCACGTTGATCTGGCCTGAAAGTTGTGCAAAACCCAGTACTTGCAGTGCCCCAGTCACACAAGTGGTCACAAAAGAAAGCAAAAAGGGCAATAAGTCCGATAATACTTCAATAATTGTCATGCTACGTGCACAAATTATGCTACATGCATGTTTGTACATCTACAAACATGCTATATACATGTTTGTAGTACAGTTTTAAAGTTCTCAATTTTTTAAGTTGTGTATTTAAATGTCTTTACCATCTCTGTTTGCAGCAACAGCTCCAGGTGCAACACCTGTCCCAGCTCCAGGGCCTGGCCTTGCCCGTGACCCCGCTGCCCCTGGGCCTCACCCCTCCCACCCTGCCCACCGTGTCCTCCAGCTCTGGCCTGCTCTCCCTCTCCTCCATTCTGGCCAACTACTCCCACAGCCAGGCCCAGGCAGTGAAGGAGGACAAGGCCCGAGACGCTGCAGAGAGAGCGCCCAGAGGAGAAGATGGGGACAAGTCAGACTAGTGCAGACAGTGTGGAGGTTTGAAAGGGGATGTTGTTGAGGGGGGGAGTGGGGTGTTGAAAAAAGTAAACTGAAACTATAAATGGAGATGGAGGCAAGTCTGGCAGCCTGCCTGCTGAGTGTTGATGTTAGGAGTAAATACAGGGATGGTGTTGAGCAAAAAGGAGTCAACTTTTGGCTGGAGAGACTGAACCTGCAGATTGGTTGAGAATGAGAGTTAAATGTTCTTAAAATTTAGTGGTAATAGACTCTCAGTTCAGGCTTCTAGACTTTAGATGCGTGTGTTTATTTTTATTTTATTTTTTTAGTTTAGTTTAAGCCAGGGGTTATTGTTCTTAACCAGACAAATGCTTTCCTGTGTGTTTTGAGAGCTGAGGAATCTCCCTTACATGGATCTGCCTCTCACAGGTTTTCTTTTTTCCTGCTTCACATTATCAGAGTAGTTTTCTGTGTTTGTTTATTTTTAATCTTTTCCCCTCATTTCTCTTTAGTCTCTGACTTTTATCTTACTTGGCACTCATTGTGTACAAGGCTTCATTACATTTTCTTTCAAAATGAAAAACAATGAGGATTTTTATTTTATGTACCTGGAGCCAAATTAAACTTTTGTCCGATGTTAAATGGGATGTTTAAAAGGGGCATTTCACTGGTTACCTGCATTCAAACCCTTAAAAAAACAACCTAAACCACCCATTTTCACACGACAAACCACTGGGCGTGTTACCTTAGCTGTGTACCTCAATCCAAACAAATGGAATTCTATTCCTTCAAAACCCAAATTGTTTTAAAAATGATAGTACACCAAGCTTATGGGTTAATTTGTGTCTTTTAGGCCTGCTGCTGCTGCTGCTATGTGTGCTACATGTCATGGACCATGACTCATTTTTAAATGACCTTTTTAAATTTATGCTCTGAATGAAATTAATATTTACATGCTGTTTTCGTGACGTTAAAGACAGGCTATAATTAGTCTATAGTTGCCTGTATGTGCTTCAGTGAATGTGTTCGGAAAGAAGAAAACACTTGTTTTAACTCTCTTATTTTCTTCTTCGAAAGCACCTTTAGCATTTTCCTAATCCTCCCTGCTCTGTCACTGCTCTGTCCCCTTCTCCATGCTTGTCTGGTCTTAAACTTGAATAGGATTTAGACTCCAGAATGAGACAGGTGACAAAAACAGACCAGTACTGTGTTATAGGTTACCAGAGCACTTCAGTTTATACTGAGGCTGTATAACAGGGGATTAATATTTTTTTTTTTTTTTTTTTTTTAATGTTCCCGATGCTTTGATTTAAAGAATCTGTCCTGTTTGAGTTGATAAGAGTCCTGTAGGTAACAGCAAACGTGCTCCCTGTGAAAACAACACATTTATTAAAACCAGAATTTGTGTTGTGACCAAAGTCTTTTTAATTTTACTTACTTAATTTTACTCAACATTTTAAAACAAAAGCTGTGTCCCATCTCAATACTGCTTCCTAATTATATCAAGTGTATATTGTCCACTTACATCTGGATAGTATACTTTTGTTGCAGTTGTACCAAGAAATGTACAGTTTTTGAAGGAAAAGCACAGTATTAGATATCAGTTGAAAATTGTTGAATGCTACTGGCAATTATACACAAGTGTATCAATATAAGAATTTTGTGGGGGTTTTTTTGCCTTTTTTTTGTTTTGCCCCCCAACCACACACAAACGTGTGAGCAGCCCCTTTGTTCATTGTTTCATGGGAAAATAGTCTCCTCCAACAACAAACTCAAAATCATCAATATTGAATTACAGAAAACCAAAGGAAAAAGTTGAGACTTGAATAAAGAATCTTGCTGGAAATCCCCACATGACAAGTTCTGATAGACCTCTCTGGCAGCTAATTCCAGTGAGAAAAGATGGCTAGTTAAGCTGATAATGTCAAACAAGTCTATACACAATTGGATAGAGGGCAAATCAGCAACTTCCTGTATGTGTGTCCAAAAACACATCTGTCTGAGGTGCCCATGCTTTGAGGTGTGTAAATATCTCCTATTCAGATGTATTTGACTATTCAAGCATATAGTTGAGTTTTATGCAAGTATACTGACATTTAAACTTTTTATTAGTGTTAACATGGTTCAAAAACCACTCTGCTTTTTCATACTCTCCATTCAATTTAAATCACCTAAAAGAAATATTAGTGACATACATACTTATTTTTGAGTTTGCTGCTGAAGGAGTATTTCCCAGCTTTAAAATGCACAAAGGAAACGTAGGAGCTAATAACATTCTCTTGAGGTTAAATTTGTTGTTAAAATTGTTGTCCACTGGGTTTTGTGTAGTTATGTTGTAGTTTGTTAGCATAAAACTGTTGATCTCTTGTATACCAACTACAAAAGCAGGAAACAAAGTTTAGTGCACAGTGCATGCAGTTGGCATGAGAATGAGGACATGGCTGAAACGATGAAGCGAGGCAGCAGAGGGCAGCAGTGCTCTCTCAGTGCTCATTAGAAGAATCTTATCAGGACTGATGTGAAGCATTTAAAAGGAGTAGAGATAAGTGTTGTGTTCACATTGTTACCGCTGTTCTCATGTTTTTGTTTTTTTTTTTGACTGTGGGTTGAGCACTGGTGCACTGCAGGTATTAGCTATTGGCTGTTTAAAAGGGGCCTTTAATGTGACCACTTTGCAACAACCAGTCCCTAATGTCTGAGATTGAAGCTGAAACTTGTATTTTTTTTTAAAACTACTTAAATGTTTTTGTTCTTCCTGCCTGTGTTAAAGCTAGGAGCTGAAGAGCTTCCCTCCTTTGAGATTGACTTTAACATATTGAGTAATAGAACAGATCAGTCATTTGGACTCTTTATGCTGATGTCGGTCTCTGTAGAAAACCTCCTTTGGCAAAACTCAGACATATGAATGGTATGTGCGTTTTTGCTGTGAAGGGCCAATTTGTATACATATGGATATATCAATATACATATTTTTTAAAGCATTTTTGTATGTTGCAAAGCTGCTTTTTAATGTGTATCACGGAAGAGTTTAATGTTGTATGTGTGCATTACAAGCCTATAGTAAGAGGCACAATGTTGTATGCTACATCTTTTCTGTCTTGTTTTACTCTCCCATTCTCTTAAGCAGTAACACCTAACACTGTTTTCTAGGATTTTTTTTTTTTCCTAAACAAGTTTAATGTGTGAATGAACACAGTCTGAACCTGAAAACACCTAGGACATAAAAGATGTAAACTGTGTATTCATGAGAACAAATCAACCTTCTAGCAGTAAGGAAGCTTCTCTGGTGCCTTACACATAAAAGACGTGATTGAGATTGGTCATTGTGTCCGTGGTTGTAACTATGTGTGGGAGGGGAAGAGATTTGCGCAGTCTGAAGGACAGAAAGGCAACAAAGCTCATCAAAATCACTTCTCATTAGAGCTTGAAGTCATGAAATGTAGCGTTTGAAGCACAATAAATATGTTGAGTCTAATGGTCACCTCTTCTGTAGCTTCATGAAATCCTTTGGTATGTGGTGTGGTACTCTTACTCAGATACAACATTTTGAGAATGTACCTGTACATAATTATCACTTCCCTTCAACTTTGTTTTCTCTGTTCTGTTTTACACAAAAATCCAAATTAACCAAAATTAATCAGTTCACTATAAATCCCCAAAGCTTTTTGCTTAGTAACAATACTTAATCTAGGAAAAGTGACATGAGTACCACACATTTAATTAAAAGTGCAATCGCTTAACATGGTTCTGTTAAAAATTTCCCTGCCATACCTTTGCTAAAAGGTTTATTAAAAAAATCCACAGCACACTTGTGTGATAACTTTGAACAGGTTTTTTAAAGTCCTGTGGCACTGTGGAATCCCAACAGTCATCAGCGTGTCCAGACACGAACCGTGCATCAGTTTGCTGCCTCCTATTTTCATCAGGAACACAAAGCAGAGGAGAGAAATAAACAAATGTCAAACGCTTTCCCTCTGACACGTCACATCCTGCATAATGTTCCAAGTGAAAACTGCAAAAGAAACTGGCTGAAGCAAAGAAATTCTTACAAATACTCTGCGCAGTTTTGGTGTAGGTTAAAATGCCCCATTACAGTGCATTTAGTTTGTCAAACTTGATTGTAAGACAGTGGTTGCACAAGCATTGAAAGTTCAAGGAAAAGTGTTAAAGGGAGCCTTATTCTTCTGTTGGCCGTTATTGTAAAGTCATTCAGGTGACCCTAGATAAGAAAAACATGCAGAATAAAATGACCAACTCAACACATTTCATTGTCACAGCACAGTGTGTTAATACATTCCTAAAAGCTTTATTAGGCACAGTTAAACTAAACTGTTTGCACTATACATAAATGTAAACCAATCATCCATAACATTAATACCACCTGGTGGTTTTAATATAAAATGTTAACATATTAAAGTGGTTAAAATTCAAAATAACCGTAAGTATTGTAAAATTGTTTCTTAGTGTAGTATTTTAACTTTTGCGATTTAAGTAAAGTTTAGATAATCTGCTTAGAACCTAAGTCAAAGATTTGTGGTACAGTGCTTGTAGTGGAGTATTTTTTTTTTTTTTTTTAAAGGCCAATAGTTGCACTCTTGAACATTGAGTTTGTACTTCTACCATCTCTGCACAGTGTTTCACATTTTGCTGTGTAGGCAGACTGCTCAGAGCAACCATGCTGGCCCTTGTCCTCAATATTAAAACCGCCAGTGTAAAAAGTTGTGGCTGATCAGTGTATATGGCATTTAAAGCAGTTACACAGGTAGACATTATAAAGCTGGTCAAACAGACCTCTGCAGAGAAAAAGACAGGGACTGGCAGGTGTAATGTAGCTCCAGTGTATAAAATAATTTTGACTGCAACAATGTAAAAACAAATGCATATAAATTCAGTCAATTTTTTTGTCACCCCCACTTAATGACAAAGGAAAAACAAAATTACGAGTTTTAAAACTTAACATTTCTGTTATGCCATTTTTGTTCATTTTTACAGTTTAATTTCAAGCATAAGTTCTCTGAAAATCGTAGTTTTCTACTTGCAACTGGCACGGAAATAAAAAAACATTTATTGAACAGTTATGTAAAACAATTCAATCACACATTTTGGTCACACACACACACACACACACACGATGGCACTTCTGTTCCAACAGGTTTGGGGAGTCAGGGTTTTCATAACTAAATTTTTGGGAAGAAGTCTCAAAGCGGAGCAGGTCGAGTCTGGTTCTTGAACGTGCTTACTGCACTGTTTTTATTTCCCGTCCTCAGAGTTCTGTGTTTTTTGGTAATGGAGCTGCTGTGTAGAAAATGTTGGCCCAGGTTAGTAAGAACAGAGTTCAGAAATGTGCTCATACAGTTCCAGAGTAGTTGTAGTGGTTTCCGTGCTGTGTGTCGGGAAGCTGCGGGCTCGGTTTACGTTCGAGTTGTTCAATTTCTGCTGTGTCCGGTTGCATACAGGGTGGGGGGCGCTGCTTAAAGAAGTCCGACACATATCGGACCTGAAAGAACAAACGAGTTAACTCAAGGTGAATAAAGTGTAAACAGAAATATAATAAATCTGTACTGTAACAAATGCCTTTAGTGAATGTGGATTTTATTTTTCTGTAATTTGAGGCTTTCAGTTGTAGTGGTCTTGTACTGAATTATATTAAAGGCAGGGATTCTCACAATAAAATCAAATTAAAACCCAGAACTACAGCAGCAGCCTCAAATAGTGAGGTTGTAATCTTTAATGGATGTGCACTGCATCCTAGATTTGTTTTAGCCAGATTTCCAGGTAAATCTAACATCATTTGCATTAGATAAGAATCTTAAAAGTCGGGAGTATGATCACATCATATTGTGCTGGCACCAGTAGCATCACAATCTAGATATGCTCTTAACAATCGTTCATTATATCAGCTGACTTGTCTTCAGATGAAATGTACATTTTAATGCTGGGGTTAATTTTAATTATTTTCTATACTGATTTTCCCGTCTTAACCTACTACAATACAATTTCAGAATTTGTTTATTTCATATTAAACTATAGCTACAAAATAACATGTTCCCTCTGTAGTACAGTTGTAGATGAAGTTGACATTTTTTTTTTTTTTCAGAGAAAAAAAAAACTCATTTAAGAAAAAGGAATCAACAAAATATTTCTAAGTCTGAATCAAACAAAAACAACAAATGAGGAATTAGTTTGAAAAGCTCAAATAATTGGGTAGTGATATTTTAAAATATTTCCTGTAAATGGCACACGTTTTTGGTTTGGCCCGTTCAAATATTCTGTAGAAGCAAAAATCTTAAAATCTTACTTTTAAGCAGGTAATTTCTGAGTAAATGTTTTTTTCAGGAATTTGAAATGTTGAAGTATTTAACATTGTGCGTGCTATATGTAAAATCATTAAAACATCGTGACCATAATGGCTTTAAAACAACTGCAACTTTTACCAGTGTCAAGCTCCTAAGCAGGCACTTTTGATTTAAATAAGGCAGATACATGTGGTTTAACTCACAATGAGCACAGCGATGAGAGCCCCCTGCAGCAGCCCCACCAGTACGTCGCTCCAGTGGTGTTTGAAGTCAGACACACGCGTGTACCCCACGTACAGAGCAAACGAAACCAGGAAGAACTGGATTGTTGGTCGAACTAGTCGCGTCCACTTCCCCTGCATTCTGGCCTGGACGTAGAGCTGCGCACACACACACACACACACACACACACACTTTTTACAGGGCTTGGACTAGAAATGGTGTAGGTAGAAGCTACAGCTCTACCTACAGGCACCCTTCTCCCTAACAGGACTCAAGACAGCTGAATTTACTCTAACTCACTAACTTCTCTTGGTTTTACATCCCATATATACTCTACTCCATCATACGCAGTGATTAGGCTAATCTTTTAGGATAGTTTAAATTTTCACTAGTGAGTCAAACATCCGCAAGTAATCACTGAGATTATTCCACAAATTAACTAAAGTACATCTAATATTATTTTATTGTAACACACAATCTAAAATAATTAAAAACTTTAGAGCCATTAACTTGCTCAATTTATTTATTTTAAGTTGATGGCAGCTATTCTGCCCTATTGACTATTAATAAAATCACTTGCCCCTAAAGTTTAAAAATTAAGGCTGCACTTTTGTTTAAAAAAAAATTAATGTTCCTTTTTGGGAATCGCACAATACACATGCATTCCTAATTTAATCCACACCAGAGTCCTGAAGCACCTATAAGGTAACAGACTACTTCACTCAACATGCCAACAGGGATTAAGCTTTTGAATTGTCATCTTCCGGCCATTGTGCACCGTGAAGAGTTACAACAATGATGTTTTTTAACTCCAGCCTTGTGACGAGCTCCTTCTGTTTTCAGTCACTTGTGTAAGTTTTTGATAAACAGACACTTAAAAGCCACACAAATGTACGGCGGCGGCGGCGCACTCACCGACAGAAACAGCATGCAGTACATCCCAAAGGAGGAGTGGCCGGAGTAGAACGATAACCTGAGGAGCAGAACGACGTGGACAAAATTCACTCCATTATTCTGCAATGCATCATTTTAAACCTTTTAACCCAAATCCATATTTATAACTTACAACAAACCCTTTCCAACAGGAGCATTTAATAACATTTCATTTGTCTCAACTTTAGTATTAATAACTATTGTCCAGGATTCCAGTAGAATTGAATTGCAGTATTTTGAACAATTAAAATTCCCTAAATATGAGTAAATATAATGTTAAATATTAAAACACTGTAGAGTTACTTAGAGTAAGCACAGGACATCACTTAAAGTAAACCTCTGTTTCTATTCATTTTATCAACTAAAATGATTATGTTTTAATTCTTTGAGTGAATATTTTCTTTATGTAGAACATTAAAACATTGAATGTTTCCATTTCTTGGATTGTTTCTAAGTTTTATCAAGATTTAAATATAAACAGTAAAGATCTGCTGTTATTATAATCCAATAATAAACAAAACAATTTTCTATTTTCTTTTTAAATCCTACTTAAAGCACATCTTTCTGGTTCCACCTTTTCACATTTAAAATAATTTCTATCAATGTCATTTTTCACTCTGCCAAGAACAAAGTTATTCTGGCAGCATATATATAAAGAATTTTAGCCGGCCTTTACTATTTCAAACCCACCTGGATTCAGTCACGTTGCGGGGGCTACCGGTACAGTTTATGTGCAGCAAGTATCCATTACAGGTGACCGGGGCACATACTGATAAAAAATTTGGACGAGGACGACCTATGGTGAACTTTGCCAGGTCGGTGAGTGATTGGCTAACGGCTCCTCCGAACAGGAAGGTGCCCACCACCTTGTAGAGAGCCGACAGGTACTGATTGAACTGGGAGTTGGAGTGGAGCCGTTTTGTGTGCACCAGGTAGGCCTCACCTGTAGTGATCTGTGAAGGGAAGACAATGTTTTGCCACTGAAGAAGTGAAACAAACGAGTAATTTTTGGTAATACAATGTTGGTATTACTTTTTATTTAAAGCCCAGGACTTGCAGTGTAATTAAGCCATATTTACAGGGTACATTCTTGTAAGAAGGGTGTAACTTTATTGTACTTACAAACTTCTAGGTACCTGGTATGATAATGTTGGGAAACACGGAACAACCTGGAAACTTAAACTGTTTTACTGTATGTATTTTATAACAAAAGCATATCTAATATACTGTGTATGTGCCACATAATGATGCTAACAAACAATCTTGTTTGTAGACAACACAGAACTTAAACTGCACAATAAATATCACCTAGCAAAAAACAAAAAGGGAACTTTCATCAGAGTAATGTGTGCACTTTAACTGCATTCACACATCATTCCTGCAGGGTTGAGCAGAAGTGTCTCCACGTTTATTTGTACATTAGAGCCGATTGGTCCTTTCTCTGATTGCGTTAAAGTCAGAAAGTTGAATTGGTGCCATGTAGTTAAAATAGATATTCTTTAGTTCTTTTCAAGTTCTCTTTAGTTCCTAATCTGTGTCTTGTTACCAGGTACCTAGTATGTATTGTATATGTAGATCATACTACAAAAATGCACCCTGTAGATATGGTTCAACTACATGGACACAGGCTCGGTCTGACATTGTGGTCAGACTTTAGATTAAGCAGACCATTGGTTTGGGACTCACGATGACTATGGAGCAGATGATGGTGACTGCAGCCATGGTTCCATGGGAGATGGTGTCTCTTCTGTATGGATAGCTGATGCTCTTGTCATCGCAGTAGATTCCTCTCTGGTAAGGGTTGAACATCAGTGTCAGGATGGCCGATGGTAGAGCCGCTGGGGAGGGGAAAGAAGACAGTGAGTCCTCCTCCAGTAAACAAAGTATGAAACTAAAGAAGGATGGACCAGATTCCTCTGAAATCTTGAAAATTATTCCTGGATTTTCCCACAGAGTAACTTTTTTTTTTTTTTTTAAATATATGTATTAGATTACGGACATACCCTGTCAAATAAAAGATGTGCGGGGCCACAAATATAATACTGATAATTATGAGAAAATAAAACAATAACTTGGCACCGTTACTTACAAATGCATATTTGGAACAACTATAATGCAGAAGAAAAATTAATCATTGGCACTGAAAAGACCATAGGTAATTTCAAGTTGGGAACTGCAAAGTTTAGAGTTGTAGTAGCAGCTCCTGTATGTAAATGAAGGCATTGAAACTAATTAATACTGCAGTCTGTGGAAACCACACTGTGCTGAAGTCCACCCTGAGAGACCACCCTTTCAGCTCTGCACTGACAAGTCAAAGCAGAACCACAACACAATGAAGTGCAGCTGAGGAAACAGCTAAGAACACACTGATGGACGAATGTTTTGTCTTTGGGCAGAAGGCCCAACTCTGCCAAGTAAATTAATTTGTCATCAGTACAGCTCAGTGGCAGCAGGTTCACCTCCGCATGTCACATTTATTCTTTACAGAGGAACCGCTTGTCACCATGGAAGCCTACGTGATAGCACATGCCATGACCTTTGACATTGGGCCAGTGTTTACGGAGGAAAGGGCCTGGGAGCTGAGGGCTGAAACAGGACCCACACACAGAAACACGTGCACCACGGCATGTAAAAATGAGAGAGAGAGAGACACACACACACACACACACACGTGTAAAACATGGACCTAGCCTAGCCAACTATATGGGTTTAACAGTGTCTTTGCAAGCAAAAGGGGCTTTAGTGGTGCAAAAGCACATAAACCTGTCCGTTATAAATTTGAGCAGGACAATAGTTTAATATTTATGACTGATGTCTGGAAGTTTCTATACTCCAACCTTTAAGTTATTTTCCTGGGTTCGAGAAGAGTGAGGAATGGGTGTTTTCGTAAGCTGGGGCTGTATATTTACCGAGTAACGCCATAAGAGCAGCTCTACACTAATAGATTGCTTCCTTCCTCCTGAGTGCGTGACCACCGCTCTGATAGGCAAAGCTAAATGAAACCACGTGAAGATACACGCGTGCAGAAAGGAAAACAGGTAATTTTGACATGATAATTGCGGCGTGAGGTCATGTGTACATTTATGGGCGTCTAATAGTCGAGATGGCGACTCAAGTCCGAGGTCACACACACAGAGTCGCTGACAACATTCACACCCAGCGTTTCCTCCTTTTAGCATCATGCTACACACAGACATTAATGGACAGCACTGAAAAGAGGAATTTCAGGTTTCATTAACTGTTCTGTACATAATTGGGGATGTTCTATATCCATTTATGGTAACACATTATATAAAGTTATACACTTTTGCTGAATATTGAAATGATACATCTACTGGAAATAATTTAGACATCTTAGGAATCTTTCTCAACACTATGGGTGTAAACATCGGTGAATACAACATGATTTGTGCTGTGGGTTCAGCAGTGTTATGGCTGGTGGTGTTGTAAGCCCAAAACCAACAGCGCATTAAACCATCTCACAGTATTATTTGACTGTCGCCTGTGGTTTGTCAGAGAAATTAAAACACTGCCGCTTGTGTATCAATCTCTTAAAAGGTTTAGGACCAAAATGTAGCAGTTATTTACCATATGAGCTCTCGTAACCTCTCACAGCAGATAAACTGAACTTTGAACACACTTCCAGAGGATTTTACATTTGTTAAATCCAGATTAACAGCTTGTTTGTTGTGCACTGCCTTTAACTGGACCATATGAACCACAAAGCCCTCTTTCATTGTTTCTATGTCAGTTTTCCTTTTTAATGCAGCACGTTGTGTTTCAAGCTACTGCCAACTGCTCCAAACAAGTATGGTTTTTTTAAGAATAGTTTGACTGACTCTACTCAAATAGGTTTGAAATAGGCAGCACTACAATGTAAGTGGGATCAACTCCAAAAAAAATAGTGTTACATGTTAGACATAAGGAAACACAGAAATAAGGCGCATCAGGTGCTGGATACACGCGCAGTACTTTCGAGCAGCATTGTTGCTTTTGGCCATTTCAGACGATTTGTTGACAATGAGTTTAACAATAGTATCAGATTTAGGTTTCTGAAATGTTTGAGAGCGGCTGCAATTTATTTGTTATTGACATGACATGTTGCACATTACGTGGTCATAATTCACTTTTGTGAACCTGTCAGACTGATGAGTACTGTGTAAATAAAATGCTGGTGTGCCGCTTTCAATGCATGCACAATAAAAGCACCATCCTTAATTCAAACACAATGCAGCAGATACCGAGTTCTACTACATTTTTAGTCTTGTTGCACTGATGTGTACCACTTTCTACCAGAGGAAGATGCAAACAGACTAATAACTAACGTGATATGCCAGTGATAATGACAAGCAGTTTCCTCATTAAGGAGACCTTTTTTTTTTTTTTAAATTGGAAGGAGTTCCTTCCCTTACATCTCAGAGTCCATTATTCCAGTAGGTCAAGCATGCTCTCAGCTCCACTTTGAAGGGACGCCCAACCACTCTTTATTCCACATGGTGCAAGGATGATATTTAGATAAGAGACTGCCACAAGTCTCCTGTGGCTGCATACTGCCAGGATGAAGATGTGAGTCAACATAGTTGGGCAATGGCCTTAAAAATACACACACACACACACACACACACACACACACACACACACCTAAGCTTATCTAACAACAGCATTGGTGAGGAAGTTGATCCCCCTTCGTGTCAAACACACTCCAACAGTCTCTGGGACCTGGGCCCACAGAGAGTTCCTATCATCTTAACACGACTGTTCTATTATTACAGAAAGGCTTGCTATGTTTTTATAGTCCTATGCTGGGGGCAGCCACCCCTTCCAGAGGCTGGGGAGAGGTCAAAGGTTTATTCACTAAATAATTTACTCCCAAAAAGTTCCCAGACATCTGATGTGTAGCAGACTACTTCACATAGACATTCTTAATGTATTGTGAAATAGGGTGGGAGAGGACAGCTGAAAGAAAGTAGTCTGTGGTCTGACAAGATCACACATTTGAGCAGCAGAATCACTGTGGGGAGGATGATTTACAGGGTAAAATTAATACAACTCAATACAGAAAACTCCTGACAGTAAACCCGATGCAGTCCGCAAGGTAACTGACTTTGAAAAGGTTTGTTCTCTAGCAAGCAATGTAGCCAAAGTTACACATACGTTGACTCGAGAAGAGCTGTTCACTCATGAGCATTTTTAATCAAGGAAGAATCACAGGCTCAGTGCTGCCAAACACATAATTTCGTATTACAGTAAATGTAAAGGAGCTGCGTGCCACATACATTTAATAAACTTTTATAATGGATTTTGTCTGATTCACTTATAACCAGCGTGTTGAAGTGAATTACACAAGGATCTCTTCTTGGTGATTTATTTATTTATTTATTTATTTATTAATTAATAAATGTATGTTTAACATTTAGCAATCCTCCATCCTTTATTCCTTCCTTTCTGTCCCTCCTAAAATCCTTTTGTTCCTCTTTCAAGTCTTGATTTGATCTGAAAATTCACAAACTACAAAGTGAAAGCAAACTCTAACCTTCACAATCAGTACTTTCACTTGACTACATCCTACAAGTACATGCTGCAGTAGTTCTCACTGAACTGGACCTTTGCTTATTAAGGGCTATTTTTCCCTTTGCTATTGCTCCAAAATAGTTTAATAGAATCAGACCGCAAATAATAATCCTACTCTGATATTTTACAAGTAAATATGGAGTTTGTTTAATTGACACCATTTCCACAAACTTCATCAGCTGCAGAAATCTCTCCTAAAGAAATGGTCTTGCTGTTTGTCTTCACTTCGTAGCAGATAAAACAAAAAGCAAGAAAGGAAAGCATTGTTTAATGCTTTCATAATCTCCACTGGCAGGAGTGCAGGCCTCATTCCACTTTAAATAAACATGATGGAATCTCAGACACAAGTAGAGCTTCCCCTTGACCTCCAAAGAGGGAAGTGTTCCTGTTTATTCATCTTTCAAGATGAGTACAGGCCTCGGCCACTCATCTTGGAAGCTGAATGACACACACACACACACACACACACACACACACACACACACACACACACACACACACACACACACAAAAATAGAAACCGATAAGAGTCCTGTATGTGAACATTTGCTTGACATCTGCATGTCAAGGCTCAACAGGTGACTGTGAGATCTGGGTGTCTGCTGGGAGACCTATAGCAGCTTGTTAGTTAACAGCAATTCATGACCAGTGTTCCACATCACACTGAGGTGCTTAGAAATCCAATATTTAACTTGTGAAGATCTCACTTTTCTTTTTTTTCCCCTTTTTTTGTTCTGGCAACAGTTTTTCGCTGCACAACGCTTCCAAGAAAATCACCTGACAAACGGTGCATCCTGTGCTGTATAATTTTGTTGGTGCAGACCTCACTGTCCATATATCTTTGGGCTTAATCCACTGTTTCCAAACACACTGCAAAGAAAGTGCATCACTTCCTGTGAGGCCGGGGATTTTTCCTGGGAAAGTCCTGCACAACACTGGGTGATAAAAAAGCTTTTTCTTTGTATATCCGCTGCTTTAGAGAAGCCAAACCATTTGTATGAAAAGGTTAAGCGTCACTACTTTCAACAATACTACGTGTTCTGGAATGCATTGTTTGGTTTTTATGCATACAAAAGGGAATATTTCGATGTGTGTGTCTATTTTGAAATCCTGGCTCAGGATACTGAACTCTCATGTTGGGGGTGGGCTGTTTAGAAGCACGCTCTGCAGTATGCAAGTTATTTTTTTATTATAGCTCTGTTAAAGTCCATTTGTCCCTTTTGTTATACTTAGTCCACATTGTCTTTAGGTGCTGTTTTTTTCCCACTGTGCATTAGATGCAGGTTATGCTTTAAATATGTAATAAAAAATATTAATGAAGAAGCCTGCAGCCTGAACTTTTGTCCCAACAACATTCTAGTGTGTGTTACATTCAAACCACCAATCAAATTATTCCTGCAGGTTTTTGAAGTTCATATCATTGTGAAAGTGTGCAAAAAAACACAACAAATGGCTGGGAAAAGGTTTCTTTAACTAAAATCAC